>NC_079193.1:192835056-193435056 GCF_029499605.1 Hyla sarda | reverse complement strand
TTATACCTGACCAGCAAAAGGTTTTGATGGGTAAGGGCACGGGACTCACCCTTGGGCATAGGTGTCTAAACAAAATTTAGAGGGAGGCCTCTCTGGTTCTTCTGCATGAACCCAGAAACGGATGTGGATTTTGTGGCAAGGGATGTGAACAGAGCAAACTGGTATAAAAGTTGTACACATGGTAACCCTTATCCAGCAATGGAGAGTACAAGGTTCCAAACGAGTTTCCCGCTAACACCCAGAGTGGGGGGACATTCTGGGGGTTCAGAACGGGAATCCCGTCCCTCATACACTCTAAACTTGCAAGTGTACCCTGAGGTACTCTCGCAAAGTTTGTAGAGTTTCACGCCATACGGCACCCACTTTGAGGGAATATACTGGATGAAGATGAGACTCCCCTTAAAACTGAGACTTATCTGCAGAGATCTCCCAGAAGGGTACATAGGCCTCCCAAAATTTGGCCCCAAAGTGATCTATGACCGGCCTCACTTTGTAAAGCCGGTCATTGGCAGGATCACTTTGGGGGGGGGGGGGGGGGGGGGGGGGGGAATGCTGCATTATCAGAGTAATGCAGGCATTTCTGTATGGCCTCGAACAACCTCCGTGCCATAACCATACTGTAGAGTGGGGTCTGGCAGAGGATGTCCTGACTCCAGTACTGCCTGACACTGGGTACTTTGACTAGGCCCATGTGCAGCATGAGGCCCCAAAATGTCCTCATTTTGGCTGCATTGACCGTTCATTGGGCATAGCCAAAAGTGAATCTGGGTGGTGGGCGATGAACCTTTGTGCGTACAGATTTATCTGCTCCACCATATGATTGACAAAATCATCACTGAAATAATAACTTAAAAAGTCTATTTCAGTGTATCTGGCTGTGTCAATCCGGATTCCTGAGTCACCAGCAAACTCAGGAATCCGTGGCTGATATCCCTCTGGGGGTCTCCAGACAAGTTCACCAGAAGGGAGCTTTGTTATGCTTGTCTGGGGGGTCGGACTCTTATTACGAGAGGCATTGGACACTCGTACTAGTGTTGGCCCTTGGGTCACTATTATGGGGGGTGTGGTCTCACCCGGTGGCATCTCCGCCGCCGCGCAGGGTGCTCATCATCAGTGCTAGATGATGAGGAGGACAAGGAAGAATACAGAAAAACAAGATCTGTTCTCGTCCTCACTGGCAGATTCGGAGTCAGAGGAAAGTAAAGCATATGTCTCCTCCGCCGAGTATGCCCGGTGGGGGGAGGGGGGGCGGCAGTGGTAGGGGGAGGAGAAGTGTGTATGTATGTGTGTATGTATGTGTGTTTGGTGCAAACTTTATATAACAGTGTGTTACCGCTGTGGCCAAAAAAAAGGGGGAAAAAAAGGTAGCCAAATGCAGCGCTTTGAAGTCCTAATAGGGCCCGGGTCACGATGCAAAAATTGCGGCGGACCCTTGAGGACCTATTAGGTCCTTAAGGGGTTAAACAATACAGGACTTTCACTCCCTAAACAGGACACGATGATCATTAATCTTACTAGTGTGACTTTAACTGACGCAATGATTTCTGTTTAATCACGAGGCTTAAGTTTTTATTTTCCTGAAAAATTTGACAGTCGATTTTGAAGTGGATCTATTTAGATCCCTAAGAAAGCTAAACTTAAAGAAAATGTTCGCTAATAAAGTATCCCCAAACCGGAAGGCAAGTCACCTGTGTGGATAGATCCCCTGGGCTTCAGCCCTTTTAGTGAGGCCCCTCAGAGCGAACAAGAATGTTTGGCTTCTCTTATTAAATTGATGGGAGGTACAGTCACAGCCCCAGACCCTGATATTGATGCCAACCCAAAATTCGTGGAGGGGGGGGTGAAGTCCACTTTCTGCCCCCCACTGGTGCTGGGTGGGAGCCTTGACCTCTTCCAGCACAAAGTGTTGGAGGAGGTAAAGGCACTAAAATACCCTGAAGATATACCCAATTTATCCCTGGAGGAAAGAAAGGCACTTGCAGTGCTACGAGCTTTAGAAGGTGTTGTGTTCAAAAAGTCAGACAAAGGGGGGAACATAGTCCTCATGACTGAGGACTATTATGTGAAAGAGTCCTTACGTTAACTACAGAACCCCTCAATTATGAACCTCTGAGCCACAACTCCACTTTGAAATATAGCTCCAAACTGCATACCAGTCTAAGATCTTATGTAGAAAAAGAATTCATTTCCCACAAAACTGCCTCTAAATTTCTACCAGAATTCCCTACCTTCCCTTGCTGGTACTTCCTCCCCAAGGTGCACAAAACCTTAGAGTCCCCCCCCCCGGACGACCTATTGTCTCTGGGGTGGGATCCATTACGGAATCCATCTCCAAACGTATTGACTGGTTGTTTTGCCCCTTGTTGAAGGATGTCCCCTCATTGGTTAAAGACACTAATGAATTTCTTCTAGACTTGCAGGATGTGGAATGGCAAGATGGTTTTCTATTTGCTTCTATTGACATCGAATCACTATACACTAGTATTCCACAATTATTGTGTGTTGAATGTATTAGTGATTTACTTTTAAAATCTAACAAGAGTCCTTCATGGTTGGACTTTATCTGTGATGCTCTCATCTTTATCCTCACCAGTAATTCCTTTCAATGTGACCAGTCGTGGTACAGACAGATTAGCAGGGTGGCCAGGGCAATCCTGTGACCTGTACCCTTGCTATGTCTTCTCTACATCTAATATTTATTTAAAATGGATAAAACACTACAGCCTAAAGCAACACATGCTGCCTTTCAGTGCTCCAACCACCCAGAGTCAGCAATCAAGACCATGCTCCGCTGGTACTATACACCGGATAGATTATCTGTGATGTACCCAGGTGCATCACACTTATGTTGGCGTGGCTGTGGTGCCAATGACACACTCTATCACATCTTGTGGGCATGTAACACGATCACTCACTTCTGGAATTCATGTCCTGCCCTATTACGAGAGCTCCTAGATGATGACCCCCCTTGGTCACCCAAATCCGTTCTACTTTTTTTTACAACTACACACACTCCCACGCCACCTGAGAGACCTCTGTTGTATTGTGTGTATTCTTGCCAAAACCGCAGTAGTTAGCAACTGTAAATCTGCTTCCATACCAACCATCACTCAACTTATTGCAAAAATTAACACCACCTACTCCTACGAAAAAATCATAGCCATGGGCGCAGGTAGATTCCCCTCTTTTTGTAAACGGTGGGACGCATGGGTTACGTCTCAATATTGCCAATATTAACCACTCTAGACCGTATGAGTCTAGTATTCCTTGCTAACACACATTCACCGGTCATTGACATAGTACACTGCTAGCTAGAGATTATACAGAATTTAGCTGGATAGGGCACCATGACAATCCCGCACATGTACCTCTATCCATGAGACTTTCAAATGTGATTTGACAATATGCCCATGGGGCAATATTCATGAACAAAACATTGTTTGGCTGATCTGTTTGGTTTTTGTACGGTTGTTCTTTTACGTTTGTGTAAGATGAGAGATACTGCTTAAACTGGGACTATTCATGTTGTGTTGTATGATATACCTTTATGAGTAGCCTTGTCTGAAGCTACTGTACAATTGTATCTCTGTTATTTCTTTGAAAAACTTTAATAAAAAATATTTACTAAAAAAAAAAAAAAAAAACACTACAGCTGATTTGTAGACAATATTTCCATAGTCTGGTCGGGAAAAGAGAAGAGCTTCACAGATTTTTCCACCATTTAAATACGGTAAATACAATGATTCTGTGTTTCACTTGTAAATGCAGCAAAAAAGCGTTGGAGTTCCTTGATGTGCTAGTGACAATTGAGAATTAGTGTTGCTCGCAAATATTCGCAATGCAAATTTTATTCGCGAATATCACATATTCGCAAATTCGAGAATATTCGCAAATATAGCACAATATATTCGTAATTACGAATATTTTATTTTTTTCTTCACAGTACACATCACAGTGATTATCCCTCTCTGCTTCCAGCTTGTGTGGTGTAAAGAAGGCTCTAATACTACTGTGTGAGACTGGCGTGCGAATTTCCGCGTATGCCAATTTGGGTTTATGCTAATTTCCGTACATGCTAATTTCCGCATACGCAAATTTTGGCATATTCGAAAATAAAATGCGAATATTACAAATATGCGAATTTAGCGAATATATGACGAATATTCGTCCATATATTCACGAAATATCGCAAATTCGAATATGGCCTATGCCACTCAACACTACTGAAAATAATGAAATTCAAACCGAGGGCTTCAGGAAGCCGACCGCGGGTAATTCCCTCTTGCATTTCGGAAATTACCATCCTCAGCATGTGAAGACAGCGGTACCGTATGGACAGTTTCTGCGGCTGCGTCGCATCAACAGTCTACGGCTTTCAATAGAGCGGCAGCGCAAGACCGGATTACTTTATTGAGGGGCAAAAAGTTTAGGAGAAGGAGCTGAATACCCATAGATGACGAAAATCTGGGGACTCCTGTCGGTTTTCTTTCACTTTAAAATTCAGCCCCTTATCCAATATCATCAAAGAATTCTTAAAGGATTTGTTTTTACATTAACTGGCTCCAGAAAGTTAAACAGATTTGTAAATTACTTCTATTAAAAAATCGCAATCCTTTCAATAATTATCAGCTGCTGAAGTTGAGTTGTTCTTTTCTGTCCTGTCTTGCAACAGTGCTCTCTGCTGACATTTCTGCTTGTCTCGGGAACTGCACAGAGTAGAAGAGGTTTGCTATCGGGATTTGCTTCTACTCTGGATAGTTCCCGAGACAGGTGTAATCAGACATTACTTAGACAGACAAGAACAACTCAACTTCAACAGCTCATAAGTACTGAAAGGATTTAGATTTTTTTAATAGAAGTAATTTACAAATCTGTTTAACTTTCTGAAGCTAGTTGATATATAAAAAAATGTTTTTTCCTGGAAAACCCTTTAAATAAAAACTGGTATCTGATTCAAAAGGAGCCACAGCTTACAGAACTAGCCCAAAATAGACCTGTGGTTGCCTTTAAGAAATCAAAAAATTTGGGAGATGTTCTCACCCGTAGCTGCTATTGTTCTGCACAATCTGGCACGAATTGGTTGAGTACCACTCTCCCAAAAGGCAACCACAGTTGTGGAGATTGCAACTGGTGTGGTTCACTCAAAAAAGGAAAAAAAAATCCTTAGGAGGGATTTCTTTGAAAGTCTGAGACTTCATATGTTGTCGTACTAAATTTGTTGTGTACGGAATCGAGTGTGAATGTGGTCGGTTCTACATCGGTAGCACTGTACGACCTGTTCACACTAGATTCCGGGAACACATGTATTCCATCAGAACTTTAAAAGGTACCCCACAACTTATAAAGCATATACATGTTGAACATGAAGGGAATGCAGCTGTGTTAAAATTCTTTGGCATAGAAAGGGTCAAATTAGAAGCCGGAGGTGATAGAACGAGGTTCCTCCATCAACGAGAGGCCATATGGATCCTGTGTACTGGTGAACAAGATTGACTTCAGTGTGTTTGTTTAAAGATCTGAGCCTCAACTTCGTGTTTCCTACATGTTTTTACCTGTTTTTAATCCACCTGGCACTTTATAGGTTAAAACATATACCTGACTACGTCATTGCCTAGGTATTTATACCGCCACTGACGTGGAGAAGGGAGTGGTCTGAAGAAGCATGGGATACATGTGAAATAGCTATCACTATCTCTGTCGGCATCCTTCCTTCCTGATGCTGTAATTTTGTTTGCCTGGTTTGCACAATAAAACTTCACTGTTCCTGCAGCTGGATGGGTGAGTGCCATTCTCACATTACTCTCTCTGGAATACTGTTAGGAGTGTATTCAAGTAGTTTTAAAGGAAAACTGACACATATTTTCTCCCGCACTATCCACAGGTATTGGGGGATAATGCGGGAGACGCTGATTAAAACAAGCCCTACCTTGGTCTGATCCGCACCGCCATTCGCCAGCAATTGCAGTTTTAATCTCTGTGTATATGCGGCTGTTACTGGCAAAGGTGGTGCTTCTGCGGGCTAACTGACACTGACGTCAGCGCCGCTCATGAATATTCATCCCTCCCTCTGGTTAGGAGCAGCGAAGAGAGGGAGAACAGGAGAGATGAATATTCATGAGCAGCGCTGACATCATTGTCCGTTAGCAAACAGAAGCTCCGCCTTTGCCAGTTACAGCCGGATATACACAGAGATTAAAACTACAAGTGCAGGCGAACGCGGCGCGGATCAGACCAAGGTAGGGCTCGTTTTAATCAGCGTCTCCCGCACTATCCACCAATACCGGTGGATAGTGCGGGAGAAAATATGTGACAGTTTTCCTTTAAAGTGTTTTGGGGCTTAAAAGCAGCATAAAGCTTCTCTGGTGGTAGGTAGATGCCTACCGGTGTTAATATGCACAAAAAAGCATGGGAAAATGACTTTTTTTCCCCTTTTTGGGAGTAGTAACAGATTTGGAGTTCTAAAATAGTGAAGACGAAATAGTGAAGAAGAAATAGCTCTTGTATGAAAAGCTGAAAAAATTATCCCTTTTTTGGGGATGATGGGTTGTGTAGGCCTGGCTGGAAGTAGGGTCATTGTGGATTGGTGTTTCTAATAGTAGTCCGCGTACAGCAGGTGGTGGCTGACTGATAAAAACTGAATAACATACGGCATGAGATGGAAGACAGATGTTAAAAGCGTACAGCACGAGATGATGGACTGATGTCACTAGCATTTAGCAGGGTGGTGGTACTACTGCCTAATGAGTGGCATCTTACAAAGGAAGTTTAAATTCCTCACTGATCCATGCTTAATTCATTCTAGTAAAAGTCAGTTTTTCCATGCTTCTGGCTGACAGTCTTGTTCCCTTCAGCCTTCTGCGCTGAACACCCTCCTTGAAGCCACACTAGAGGGTGGACAAGACAGAACACTCATGGAAAATTGGGCAAGTTCTGGCCAATGGTCTAATCTTGTGAGCCAGAAGTCCATGGTGTCTGGCTGGAAGCAGAAGGTTTGCCAAAAAGTCAATTTCATTTTGGCCAGCAGCCCTGGCTGGCCACAGGGTTGTTGTAAAAGCAAACGCAACAAATTTGAATTTGGCCAGCAGCCCTTGCTGGCCGCAGGGTGGTTGCAAAAGCAAACGCAACAAATTTGAATTTGGCCAGAAGCCCTGACTGCCCGCAGGGTGATTGCAAAAGCGACGCAACAAATTACATTTTAGCCAGCAGCCCTGGCTGGCCACAGACTGGTTGCAGGTGGTCCAGGCCTGGCTGGGAAATGGAGCAACGCTTTTTTCCGGCCACATATTGCCCCTGGCCATAGGCACTACTCCACGTATCAACCGTGACATGCAGGGTACGGCTGTCTTAGCAAAATAATAGGTACGCGCCACCTTGGTTGGGCAGGCCCCATTAGTTGCCTGAAGCCCGTGGAATCCACAAGATAGTATGGGAGGGCCTCTGCCACCAACAACTTGGCCAGGTTGGAATTGGGGTGCACTACAATAGGGTGACTGAGAGAATACTGTGGTCTGGAGATCATGGATTCCCCAATGCATAACTGACGGGATCGGGAAGGAGGAGGGCATGACACAGATGAGGCAAATTCCGAAAATGTGCTGCTATGAAAGAGGCCTCGCTGTTAGTTGGGAGGAACATTTCTGGCTTTATCCCAGCATGTCAAAAATCATCCTTTTTTGGGCATAGCAACAGGTTCTTAGTCTAGCAATCTAGCAAGTTAAGAAGACGGCATAGATTTTTACAAACATGCCAAAAACTATCCATGTTATTGTGGATGATGGGTTGTATACGTTTAGGCCTGGATGGAAGTAGAGTGATGGTGGATTGGTGTTACTAGTAGTAGCCAGCGTACAGCAGACAATGGTAAGGTAGAGTTATCTGTAGCCAGCAGAGAGCAGGCATTTTTGGACTAGGTATACTTCTACCCAGGCTTTGTGATACCTGAGGTGCTGACATAGAGGCCTTTTTCCTAAATTTGGACCTTACCTGTGCCTCACTTTCTCTCCGCAGGGACGGCACAGTTCCTTTTCTTTCCTGCATCTGGTAACATAGTAAAGAATTTCCACACAGCAGGATCCCTTAAATAATTAGGTACATCACCCAACTGTGCCCCTGTTCTAGAAAAAAATTTTCCCAAGCCTCCAGATCCAGCACCAGTGTCACCATCACTTGCTCCTGAGCAGCACGGACCAGAAGGCCTGCTGACATCCTCCTCTTTAAACTCCTCTTCATCTAGCTACCACTCCCCTCAGTTAGCACTTTTGATGTGTCATCATGGCCTCCTTGTTCCCTTGCACCACATCCACCATGATGCCTTCCAGAATCCTCACCACGACTAGTGTTGAGCGGCATAGGCCATATTAAAATTTGCAATATTTTGCGAATATGTGGATGAATATTCGTCAAATATTCGCTAAATTCGCATATTAGTAATATGTGCGTTTTATTTTCGCATATGCGAAAATTAGCATATACAAAAATTAGCATAAGCTACAATTTGCATAGATGAAAATTTGCATAGGCGAAAATTAGCATATACAGAAATTAGCATATGAAAATTTTCGCATATGCGAAAATTCGCACGCCAGTCTCACACAGTAGTATTAGAGCCTTCTTTACACCACACAAGCTGGAAGCAGAGAGGGGTGATCACTGTGATGTGTACTGTGAAAAAAATATATATATTCGTAATTACGAATATTTAGTGCTATATTCGCGAATATTCGTGAATTTGCGAATATGAAATATTAGCGAATAAAATTTGCATTGCGAATATTCGCGAGCAACACTAACCACGACTACCGCCAGTCCCACTAGTCCCCTTCCCCCACCTCAGAAACACGCTCCAAAGGCTGACCATGACCCAATTCCTCCTCCTGGCTAGTGCTATGCATAGCAGTAGGGGGGAAGCAAAGACAGAGATGAAGAAACAGACCCTCTAAGATGGACAATTCCTTTACCAGACACATTTTTTAATTGTTGTTCTGTGTTTCTTGGGGGATCTTTCATCAACCTACTTGTCAACTTTAAAGAGGTATTCCAGGCCAAAACTTTTTTTTTATATATCAACTGGCTCCGGAAAGTTAAACAGATTTGTAAATTACTTCTATTAAAAAAATCTTAATCCTTCCAATAGTTATTAGCTTCTGAAGTTTTCTGTCTAACTGCTCAATGATGTCACGTCCCGGGAGCTGTGCATGATGGGAAAATATCCCCATAGGAGCTGCACAGCTCCTGGGACGTGAGACATCAGAAAGCAGTTAGACAGAAAACAGAAACTCAACTTCAGACGCTAATAACTATTGGAAGGATTAAGATTTTTAATAGAAGTAATTTACAAATCTGTTTAACTTTCCGGAGCCAGTTGATATATAAAAAAAAAGTTTTGGCCTGGAATACCCCTTTAAGTTTCAATCTTTTGAACTGTGTTTATCTTACAACAAGGTATGTATAAGACAAGTTTAATGAAACCAACATTTTAAAAATACAGTCACTTTAGAAGCCTAATGTGTTTGGAATGCACTGGCTTTTTATTATAATGCCTGTTTGTGTGTACAAAAATAGAAAGATTTAAGGCGTTTGCAGAAAAATCTGATATTAAACAAAACTGTGTTAACAGGCCAGAGACGTGTAACTAATCACTATGCTTTTTGGATGGCAGAGGAGGCAGCCCAATGAGTACTGAAGGTGTTTGCGGAACAATATTAAATACACCAAAACTGTGCAACACTGCAGGCTAGATACGTGTAACTTCAACACACTTTTTGGGTGGCACAGATCACTGCACCTCACTGGCTACTTTAGCTTGTTCAGGTACACTATTAGAGTCACAAATCCCTATTGTGTTCCCAGGCCCTATAGGCATATATAGTTGCCACTTTAATACACTTTGTGAAGCATAGGAGCCCCTGTAGGATTCTTGCATGGGGACTGAATCCTGTTCACACACACACACACACACACACACACACATACAAGGTCTCTATTTCTAATCCGTATCTCTATCTTTCTAATCACTAGTGTCCCTATTTATTTTCTCTTTCAAATGTGTATCTCTTGCTTTCTAAACACTAGCTGTCCTTATTACTACCTCTCCTACCCTCTTCAATAGCTCTGTCGCTCTGAACGCTGTGGGTGATGTCACTAGACTTTTATCCCTTGCTACATCCTATTGGCCTTTGTGCTGATTGACACATAAAAGCAGCCAATCACATGCTAGACCTGAGTTATCATGTGATTTGCTGCTTTCCCTATGTCATCTCACTGCCCCCTGCCAGCTCTGCTTCTTCCGTACGCCAAGAAATCATGCTTTCACTTTTTTTGTACTATTTAACAACTCAAGTCGAACCAGTAAAAGCTTGGGAGCTTGCTGAGCAGGAAAAATCCTAAAGTTCAGGTCGAATCCAGGTTCACCGACTCATCTCTAATCAGGACTAAAAGGTTAATTAAAAATTGGCAGTATTTGGTATAAAAAAAAATCTATATCTATCATCACCTATTGTAAAAATAGTTAGTTTAAAGGGGTACTCTGCCCCTAGACATCTTATCCCCTATTCCAGAGGATAAGGGATAAGATGTCTCATCACAGGGGTCCCGCAGCTGGGACCCCTGTGATCTCTGTGTAGCACCTGACATTCCTTTAGAACACTGGGTGCGGGCAGCAGGGGTCGTGATGTCACCGGCGCCCCTCATGATATCATGCCACGCTCCCTCAATGCATATCTATAGAAGGGGGCATGGCAGCTCTCCCTCTCATAGACTTGCATTGAGGGGGCATGTCGTCGCGAGGGGCGTGGCCATGATGTCACGACCCCCACTGCCTGCTCCAAGCATTCAGAACAAAATGTTCTGAATGCTGGGGCAGCGGAGTACCCCTTTAATGAGGACATATCATGGGAGAATGTGTGATCTGTTAGTTATTTTTTAAATATACAGGACTGTATACAGGTAAAACTAAAAATAATTATACTTTTTTTTATTTTTTAGAAATAAAAATGACATACAATAATACTGTCTTGCACCATTGTAAATACTCGGCAAGAGACAGTCTTGCCAGGTGTATCTGACTTACCTTGCAGCACTGCGGCCCCTCAATGCATTTCACAACCTTGTAATCAGCACAATCTAGCACTAACTAACTCCCACTGCATTACAGTGAATTTCAGTAGAATAGACATATGTTTACCATGTAGAGCTGTTTTGTAGATTTATTTATTTATTTTTTTATATTTTTTTACATTTTATATTTTTTATCATATTTCTTTTTTTCTTTTTTATCAGAAGTTTTTAGAAGTGTTTTTTTTATAGCTATGTAGATTTTGAATAAATAATAACCAGATTACATATTCCCCCATGATATTTTCTCTTTAAGTAAAAGTGCTAAACAATAGTGCTACACAATAATTGTTGATATATTTTCAAATACACTTGATAGCTTGGATGTTGTTAATAAATGGTCCGCTACTTTTTTTTTACAAAGATAGATAAAAAGTTAGGCTAAGTTCAAACATTTTGGGCATCTGGCATAGATGAACTCAGCCTAAATCTCGATGCAACTGATGCCACAATGGATAACAAAGTGAATCAGTTATCATCAGTTGTATGGCATCCGACATATGGCAAGCTGTGTTCCCCTGTCCAGTGCCGTCCAGCATGTTCAACCATGCGATGTCAAAATTGAGACTCTGAATGATTGTGAACTGTCCCATTCAAATAAATGGAGTCAGTTCAAGCATACATTTTCCTATGGTGCATGCCGGAGGAAAACTATGCCGAACGCCTTATATATACGAACCCAGCCTAAAACTGCTTTTAATCTTGAAGTGCAATAGTTTTGTGTTTTCTTATTATAAAGAGGTTTACAAATAACAGCTTAATTCTACAAAGCATGTATTAGATTTACACAGGACAGAGAAAACTAACAGCACCGTTGTTTTATCAATGAGAAGACAGAGTCTGAAAAAGAGATTAAGAGCTATTACGGTATGCATTTTTCTTTTTCTATTATATCTGTTCCGCTGCTTGAATTCTATGCTCAAATCCATGGCATTAGGACAACAATTTGCAAAGTACAGCATAAAAACTGCAATTCTGCACATCAGAAATAGCAATCCGTGTTCTCTTTTTGTGCATGACACAGTTGCTCCTTTTGATGTTCAGGTATAATGTTTTACAATTTTTCATCTTTGTAATATTTCTGCAGTAACACATTTGTGTACAAATGGATTCTGTGTCACAATGTATTCAAGTGAACGGGCCTAAACATCCCAAAGCTCTTACCATAAGTAATAGAAAACATATTTAAAATATAGAGGATTTTAAAAAAACGCAGTCACCTTTATATACAGTCATGATGGTATTTTGTGTTCATGTGAACATATGTACGTAGAGACAAAATGTACCAAATGAAGTAGTGAACAATAAAATGACACAAAGTCTGGGATAACCAGATTGGTTATGAGATAAACAATTGCCCCAAACAGTAAATAAAATAGGTCTGATTTTGTCAGTCAATGTTTAATTGTATTGAATTTATGTGAAAAAGCAACAGCAGGAACCGGATCAATAGTCAAAAGGATTGACAACTCTAGTCTGCCATGACCTGGTTTATAAAAGGTGTATAAAAATATCAATAAATCACACTATCCATCATATAGTTTCTTGAATGCTAAAAGAAATCAAAAATTCTTTGAAAACTTAGGGCAAATATTTCTTCTTTTTTTAACCCCTTCCCGCAGAATGTCATATATAAACGCCGGGTTGTGCAGTGCTTTCGCGCATCCCGGCGTTTATAAATGACATGCAGTTAACCCGGCGATGCGCAGCATCGCACGGGTTAACTGGCAGAAGTCCAGCTGTTTCCAGCAGGGGACAACTTCTGCTTCACCCCCAGGACCATCAATTGATGGTCCTGGTCAGCGATCACTGTGATTGGACCAATCACAGTGATCTGGGGTGAAAGTTCAGATCCCCCGCACTGCCCGCCCCTGGAAGTCGGGCAGAACGGGGGACGAAGGCTGCAGGGGCTCGCGGGGACCTGCGGCATTCGGGGGGAACACGTGGGGACCGGCAGACTTACCTGATCCAGCGGCGGGACCGAGGAGCAGCGCGGGACCGGCCACGTGGACGAGCAGCGACGGGTAAGTATGTGGTCCTCAGAGGCAGCAGTGAAGATCTTCACTGCTGCTTCTAGGAGTCTGAAAACTACAACTCCCAGCATGCCTAGACAGCCTTTGGCTGTCTGGGCATGCTGGGAGTTGTAGTTTTGCAACATCTGGAGGGCCTCAGTTTGGAGACCATTGTATAATGGTCTCCAATCTGTGCTCTTCCAGCTGTTGCAAAACTACAACTCCCAGCATGCACTGACTGTCCAGGCATGCTGGGAGTTTTAGTTAAGCAACATCTGGCCCTTCAGATGTTGCCGAACTACAACTCCCAGCATGCCCTTCAGCTGTCTGGGCATGCTGGGAGTTGTAGTTTTGCAACAGCTGGAGACACACTGGTTGGGAAACATTGTTTCTAACTCAGTGTTTCCTAACCTGTGTGCCTCCAGCTGTTGCAAAACTATAACTCCCAGCATGCACTAAAAGACCATGCATGCTGGGAGTTGTAGTTTTGCAACATCTGGAGGGCCCCAGTTTGGAGACCATTGTATAATGATCTCCAATCTGTGCTCTTCCAGCTGTTGCAAAACTACAACTCCCAGTATGCACTGACTGTCCAGGCATGCTGGGAGTTTTAGTTCAGCAACATCTGGCCCTTCAGATGTTGCCGTACTACAACTCCCAGCATGCCCTTCAGCTGTCTGGGCATGCTGGGAGTTGTAGTTTTGCAACAACTGGAGACACACTGGTTGGGAAACATTGTCTGTTTCTAACTCAGTGTTTCCTAACCTGTGTGCCTTCAGCTGTTGCAAAACTATGACTCCCAGCATGCACTAACAGACCATGCATGCTGGGAGTTGTGGTTTTGCAACAGCTGATGCAAGCACCCCCCCGCCCCGCCACCCCCGTGAATGTACAGGGTACATTCACATGGGCGAGGCTTTTACAGTGGGTTTCTCACATCTTGAGATGCAGCAAATTTTGCGCTGGGAAACTCGCTGTAATCCCCCGCCCATGTGACTGTACCCTAAAAACATTACACTACACGAATACAAAATAAAATAAGAAGTTAAAAACACTACATATACACATACCCCTACACAGCCCCCCTTCCCCAATAAGAACGTCCGGTACACCACTGTTTCCAAAGCAGAGCCTCCAGCTGTTGAAAAACAACAACTCCCAGTATTGTCGGACAGCCGTTGACGGTCCAGGCATGCTGGGAGTTTTGCAACAGCTGGAGGCACCCTGTTTGGGAATCACTGGCGTAGAATACCCCTATGTCCACCCCTATGCAAATCCCTAATTTAGGCCTCAAATGCACATGGCGCTCTCACTTTGGAGCCCTGTCGTATTTCAGGGCAACAGTTTAGGGCGACATATGGGGTATCGCTGTACTCGGGAGAAATTGCGTTACAAGGTTTGGGGGGCTTTTTCTTCTTTAACCCTTCATGAAAAGGAAATGTTGGGGTCTACACCATAATGTTAGTGTAAAAAATTTTTATTTTTTACACTAACATGCTGATGTTGCCCTATACTTTACATTTTCACAACAGGTAAAAGGGAAAAAAGCCTCCCAAAATTTGTAAGGCAATTTCTCCCGACTACAGAGATACCCCATATGTGAGCGCAAAGTGCTCTGGGGGCGCACAACAAGGCCCAGAAGGGAGAGCGCACCATGTACATTTGAGGTGATTTGCACAGGGGTGGCTGATTGTTACAGCGGTTTTGACAAACGCAAAAAAAACAAAACCCCACATGTGACCCCATTTCGGAAACGACACCCCTCACGGAATGTAATGAGGGGTGCAGTGAGAATTTACCCCCCACAGGTGTCTGACGGATCTTTGGAACAGTGGTCCATGAAAATGAAAACTTGTACAGCCCACTGTTCCAAAGATCTGTCAGACACCAGTGGGGGGCAAATGCTCACTGTACCCCTTTTTACGTTCCTCAAGGGGTCTAGTTTCCAAAATGGTATGCCATGTGTGTTTTTTTTTGCTGTTCTGGCACCTTAGGGGCTTCCTAAATGCGACATGCTCCCCGAGCAAAATTTGCTCTCAAAAAGTCAAATATGACTCCTTCTCTTCTGAGCATTGTAGTTCGCCCATAGTGCACTTCAGGTCAACTTATGGGGTACCTCCATACTCAGAAGAGATGGGGTTACACATTTTGGGGAGTATTTTCTGCTATTAACCCTTGCAAAAAGGTGAAATTAGGGGGGAAACACACATTTTAGTGGAATTTTTTTTTTTTTTTTTACATATGCAAAAGTCATGAAACACCTGTGGGGTAATAAGGCTCACTTTATTCCTTATTACATTCCTCAAGGGGTCTAGTTTCCAAAATGGTATGCCATGTGGGTATTTTTTGCTGTTCTGGCACCATAGGGGCTTCCTAAATGCGACATGCCCCCGAGCAAAATTTGCTCTCAAAAAGCCAAATATGACTCCTTCTCTTCTGAGCATTGTAGTTCACCCATAGTGCACTTCAGGTCAACTTATGGGGTACCTCCATACTCAGAAGAGAAGGGGTTACAAATATTGGGGGGTATTTCCTGCTATTAACCCTTGGAAAATGTGAAATTTGGGGGGAAACACACATTTTAGTGAAAAAAATAATTTTTTTTTACATATGCAAAAGTCGTGAAACACCTGTGGGGTATTAAGGCTCACTTTATTCCTTGTTACGTACCTCAAGGGGTCTAGTTTCCAAAATGGTATGCCATGTGAGGGTTTTTTGCTGTTCTGGCACCATAAGGGCTTCCTAAATGCAACATGCCCCCAAAAACCATTTCAGAAAAACGTACTCTCCAAAATCCCCTTATCGCTCTTTCCCTTCTGAGCCCTCTACTGCGCTCGCCGAACACTTTACATAGACATATGAGGTATGTGCTTACTCGAGAGAAATTGGGCTACAAATATAAGTATACATATTCTCCTTTTACCCCTTGTAAAAATAAAAAAATTGGGTCTACAAGAACATGCGAGTGTAAAAAATGAAGATTGTGAATTTTCTCCTTCACTTTGCTTCTATTCCTGTGAAACACCTAAAGGGTTAAAATGATGACTGAATGTCATTTTGAATACTTTGGGGGGTGCAGTTTTTATAATGGGGTCTTTTGTGGGGTATTTCTAATAAGAGGACCCTTCAAATCCACTTCAAACCTGAACTGGTCCCTGAAAAATAGTGAGTTTGAAAATTTTGTGAAAAATTGGAAAATTGCTGCTGAACTTTGAAGCCCTCTGGTGTCTTCCAAAAGTAAAAACTCGTCACTTTTATGATGCAGACATAAAGTAGACATATTGTATATGTGAATAAAAAATGTTTTTATTTGTAATATACATTTTCCTTACAAGCAGAGAGCTTCAAAGTTAGAAAAATGCAAAATTTTCAAATTTTTCATCAAATTTTAGGATTTTTCACAAGGAAAGGATGCAAGTTACCACAAAAATTTACCACCATGTTAAAGTAGAATATGTCACGAAAAAACAATCTCGGAATCAGAATGATAACTAAAAGCATTCCAGAGTTATTAATGTTTAAAGTGACAGTGGTCAGATGTGCAAAAAACGCTCTGGTCCTTAAGGCCAAAATGGGCTTGGTCCTGAAGGGGTTAATACTCATCCAACATAAATAAGCTTTACCATTTATCATGATTTGCTAAAAGTAAAGCATTTAGATGTGACATGGGATATGATATAAATGATTTCACCTACAACCATTATTTTTTCATCATTCTTTCTCACTATTAGGTAGACCTATGAAGTATGTGCCTTTTACTATAAAATTGTCACAATTCAGACCTCAACTCTGGAGCTTCTGTTCTCAAGCAACTTTAGTTAGCATTTTATGATATCACCTGCTGAAAAATAATGTATTCAGTGTTGGATTTAATAGGGGTTTTCTCACCTGACTGATTACCTCCCTCTGCTACTGCAGTCCAGCTCACACTTCCAGGATTGTTGATGGAGAGGCTGGGGTCAGAGGCAGATCATTTGCTTCTGTGTCTAACAGCTCCCATGCTAAAGGACTATTCCTGCAATTGTCAGACATGATGAATGGGGTGAGATGAGCCCAATCCTAATATGCGCTCAGAAGCTCCTCCAGCCACTCTACACAATGATGTTACCACTAGCAGAGCTGGTGGGTACTATTTTCTTCCATTATGTAAAACAATAAACGAGACAAACCTGCCACTACTCCCTCAGTGTCCTGGTATCACAGCTCCAGTCCTGCACTGCCTCCCTGGTTGCCCATGGTCAACACGTCACACTGCGGCTCATCTAATCTCCAGCTGCAGCAATGTCCCCCGCCTCTCCCTCTGCTGTGAACTCCATTCTTGGTCCAGGCTTCTTAGAATGTGGAGTCTTAACCCCCCCCTTTAAAGGGCTTCTCCGCTTCAGAGTTCCTGAACGCTGTGTGTGGGCTCCCGTGTTCATGCCCGCCCCCTTGTTACGTCACGGCCTGCCCCCTCAATGAAAGTCTATGGGAGGGGGGCGCGACAGCCATCACGCCCCCTCCCATAGACTTGCATAGAGGGGGCAGGACGGGACGTCACATGACGAGGTGTGACGTCACGAGGGGGCGGGCGTGAACACAGAAGCCCGCACAAAGTGTTCAGGAACTCAATGTTCCGTACGCTGGTGAGTGGACCCAGGGTTTTTCCATTTTTGCTTTTTTGTTTTTTCCTCCTTTCCTTTAAAAAATCATAACTCTTTCAATTTTACACCTAAAAATCCATATGATGGCTTATTTTTTGCGCCACCAATTCTACTTTGTAATGATGTCAGTCATTTTACCCAAAAATCTACGGGAAAACAGAAAAAAAAATAATTGTGGGACAAAATTGGACTTTTGGGGGCTTCCGTTTCTACACAGTAAATTTTTTGGTAAAAAGTACACTTTCTCTTTATTCTGTAGGTCCATACGATTAAAATGATACCCTACTTATGTAGGTTTGATTTTGTCTTACTTCTGGAAAAAATCATAACTACATGCAAGAAAATTTATATCTTTTACATTGATCAGCGTTTTTTCATAAAAAACCACTGATCGATGATTCTGCCACTTGACTGCTCATGCCTGGATCTCAGGCACTGAGCAGTCATTCGGCGATCGGACAGCATGGAGGCAGGTAAGGACCCTCCGGCTGTCATGTAAGCTGCTTGGGATGCCGTGATTTCACCGCAGCGACCCCGAACAGCTCCCTTAGCTAGCCGGCATGGTTTTACTTTCACTTTAGATGCGGCAATCAACTTTGAACGCCGCATCTAAAAGGTTAATAGAGCACGTTACCGCGATCAGTGCTGCACGCTATTAGCCACGGGTGCCGTTGTTAGAGGCCGGGCCTGACCGCTACGACGTGGGGCCATGCCATGGCCCCGCGTTATAGATGGGGAGTGGACTCATGACGTACCGGTATGTCATGGGTCTTTAAGAGGTTAAGTACACAGCCCATTTTGGCCTTCAGATCTATTTTATTTTTGTGTGTTCGCTTTTCCTTCTTCGTCTTCTAAAAATCATAACTCTTTTATATTTCCATCCATAGACCCATGTGAGGGCTTGTTTATTGCAGGATCAATTGTAATTTGTAATGATATCACTCATTTTACCATAAAATGTGTGGCAAACCCCACAAAATGACTATTTGTGTAAAGAAATCGAAAAGAAAACTAAAATGTTGCTAACACACTTTACAATATGACATATTTTCTTTATTCTGTGGATCAATACAATTAAAATTATATCCCTGATTATGTACTTTTCTATTATTGTACTGCTTTGAAAAAAACTTTTTTCCTCAAAATAAGTATGTTTAATATTGCCCTATTTTGACCACCTATAACTTTCTAATTTTTCCATATACAGGGCTGTATGGGGGCTAATTTTTTGCCCCATGATCTGTAGGTTTTTCTTTGCACCACATACGCGTATATGTGACTATTTGATCACATTTTATTATTTTTTTTTATGTGATGTGACCAAAATTTTTACTTTTTTTTTTGTAAAAACGTTTATGCCGTTCACCATACAGGATTGTTTACAATATATTTTGATAGTTCTGACATTTATGCACGCAGCGATACCAAATATGTTTACTCATTTTTTAATGCTTTTTGGGGGTAAGATGGGAAAAAGGGATGATTTACATTTATAGTGTGGGAGGGGATTTTTTTAAAATGTTAAAACTTTTTTTTCACTTTTTTTTACACTTTTTATGTCCCCATATGGAACTATATGTAGCAATCATTAGATTGCTAATACTGTTCAGTGCTATGCATAGGCATAGCACTGATCTGTATTATCAGTGATCTTCTTCTCTGGTCTGCTCGATGTCAGACGAGAGCGCAATTGCTGATGTCTGCCATTACCAGCGGGTCCCTGGCTGCTGATAGCAACCGGAACCTGCTGTGCATCATGTGAGCACCGTTCCGGTGCTTGTGTCATGTACAGGGCGTAAATGTGCATCCTGGTGTGCTAAGTTCCAGCGGATAAGGTCGTACATTTACATCCAATGTCCTTAAATGGGCACTGTCATGAACTTTTTTTTTATGTGTTGTAGTACATATGTACTACAACATATCTCTAATACATTTTCATATATATTTTTTTATTAAAATGCTTTAATTAACGTTTGAAAACCGGCCATTAGGTGTCTCCCTCCTAGCTGCCGGCTGCAGGCTGGCGTGATGTCACGCCTGAATTCGGACTGATGCCGGCCGGGCATCGGTCCTAATTCATTCAGCCTGCGCTCGCTCCCTGCCTGTCAATCAGAAAGGCAGGGAGCGAGCGCATTGGCTCCCTGGCCGGCCGGCCACTCCTCCTGCACATGATGCCGCTGCTGCTGCTGCCCCTGCACGCTGGACTGTCTGGCAGTATGTATGGATCTGTTTTAGGGGAGAGAGGGGGTTGAGGGAGAGCGGGGATCGGGGATTGGAGGAGAGCTGGGTTTGGCATATTAACACGGGGGGGGGGATCGGGTAAAAAATGGAGGGAATGGGGTAGCGCCGTGCCGCACCACGCCCATGGCCCTAACCAATTGTTTTCTGCACAGGGTGCCTCCAGCTGTTTCAACACTACAACTCCCAGCTTGCCCTGACAGCCAATAGATGTCAGGGCAAGCTGGGAGTTGTAGTGGTGAAACAGCTGGAGGCACCCTATATAGATGAACAAAGGGTGGAAGTCACCCTCCCCAGCAGGCATCAGTGACGTGGTGCCTGCTGGGGAAGTCTGCCTGGTAGTGAGCACACTACCAGGTATACAAAAAGTCATTTTTAACATAGTAAAAAAAAAAAATTTAAAAGCAGGGGGGGGGGGGGGGGGTTAGGGATAGATGGCTAATAGGCAGGGATAGAAAAAAAAAGGATGGTTGGAGCTACCCTTTAAGAGGTTAAAGGAAATCTGTCATCAGTTTCACCTGCACTAACTGTTTGATACAGATAGGTAGTGTGGGTGACACTGATGATACTTACCTGTTTCCGTTCCGTGCTTGGTTCTCCAGCGATCTTCTGCTGTATCTTCTGTCCCGGGGGTGTCTTGGAGCATTGGCGGAGGTTTGTCATGCCACTGCTTCTGTTTGCTAGCACTGGGACCCAGCAGGCAAATGTCACAAACCTCCGCCCATGCTCCAAGTTGGCCCAGGAACAGAAGACATGGTGGAAGATTGCAGGAGCAGATAAGTATCATTGTTATCACTGTCACCTGCACTACCTGTACTGACAGGCTAGTGCAGGTGAAACTGATGACAGATTTCCTTTAACTGTGATCCCCTCTCCTCTCTGTATTACACAAATCCCCCTATACCTGGACCCAAAATATGCAGAGATTGGGAGCTGCTCATGGCTGAGCCTGGTATTACAGGGAGTTGTGGGTAGCAGAAAATATCAGCTCTTCCCCTGCATGCAGGGCTGCCATCAGGTGGGTACAACCCATACACCTGTCTGGGGCCCGGAGCTTCAGGGGCCAGGACATCCCTGGACTTTTTTTTTATTTGGCTTGTAAGTGAGTGACTGCGACTGTCACTCACTGATCGCTGGGTGCCCGCAAGGACTATGACCGGGCCCCGCACATTTCTATTAAATTACCTTTTTTTAGGGCATGGGTCCCTTAAGAATCATGGAAGGGCCGGGGCCGGACAGGCCAGGGGCTGATGGGAGCAGAGACGTGCCCAATGCAGGCACACATGTCTACTCCAATCACCTGACCTGTCCCTGTGCGATCTCCAGCAGAGATCCTCCCCATGCAGTGACAGGAGCAGCAGCCTCAGCTGCCTCACGCCGTTGCACCAATCTCAGGCAGGGTAGGTGAACTTGCGCAGGAGGGGATGGTTAGGAGACTACAATGGTGATGAGAGGTGCAGGGGGGGTGATAATAGGTAAAGGAGGGGGTGTTATGGGGTGATAAGAGGTGCAAGGGGCATGTTATGGAAGTGATGAGAGGTGCGGGGATGTTATGGGGGTGATGAGATGTGCAGGGGGGTTATGGGGGTGATGAGAGGCGTGGGGGGTTATGGGGGTGATGAGAGGTGTGGGGGGTTATGGGGGTGATGAGAGGTGCGGGGGGTTATGGAGGTGATGAGGGGTGCAAGCAAGGTTATGGGGTGACAAGAGGTGTGAGGGGTTATGGGGTGATGAGAGGTGCAGGGGGTTATGGGGGTGATTAGAGGTGCGGGGGGGGTTAAGGGGGTGATGAGATGTGCGGGGGGTTATGGAGGTGATGAGGGGTGCAGAGGGGGTTATGGGGTGATAAGAGGTGTGAGGGGGTTATGGGGGTGAAGAGAGGTTCAGGGGGTTATGGGGGTGAGAAGAGGTGCAGGGGGATTATGGGGGTGATAACAGGTGAAGGGGGGTTATGGGGGTGATAAGAGGTGTGGGGGGGTTATGGGGGTGAGAAGAGGTGCAGGGGGGTTATGTGGTGGAGGAGAGGTGTGTGGGGAGGTGTTTTGGGTGTAAGAGGTGCGGGGGTTATGGAGGGGATGTGAGGTGCAGGGGGTGATGAGAGGTGTGGGGGGTTATGGAGATGATGAGATGTGCAGGGGGGATTATGGGGGTGATGAGAGGTGCAGGGGGGGTTATGCGGGTGATGAGAGGTGCAGGGGGGGTTATGGAGGTGATAAAAGGTGCAGGGGGTGATGAGAGGTGAGGGGGGGTAATGAGGTGCGGGTGGGGGTTATGGAGGTGATGATAGGTGCAGGGGGGTGATGAGAGGTGCAGGGGGGTGATGAGAGGTGCAGGGAGGTTATGGGGGTGATGAGAGGTGCAGGGGGGTGATGAGAGTTGCAGGGGGGTTATGGGGATGATGAGAGGTGCAGGGGGGTTGTGGGGGTAATGATGAGAGGTACGGGGGGTTATAGTAGTGATGAGGAGAGGTTTGGCAGGGAGTTATGGAGGTGATGAGGAGTGATGAGGACACAGAGGATAAGAGGAGGTGTATATGTATATATGATGTGTATGCATGTGTGGTAGTATTATATTCAGGGTACAGTGTGTGGCTGGATTATATTCAATGGATGCAGTGCGGGGTAGCATTATTTTCAAGGTACAGTGTGTGGCAGGATTATATTCAGTGGATACAGTGTGGGGCAGCATTAGATTCAGGGTAAAATGTGTGGCAGGATTATATTCAGTAGATACAGTGTGGGGCAGCATTATATTCAGGGTACAGTGTGTGGCAGTATTATATTCAAGGTACAGTGTGTGGCAGGATTATATTCAGCTGATACAGTGTGTGGCAGTATTATATTCAGGGTACAGTGTGTGGCAGTATTATATTCAGGGTACAGTGTATGGCAGGATTACATTCAGGGTACAGTGTATAGCCGTATTATATTCAGGGTACAGTGTGGGGAAGTATTTCCTTTTGGGTACACTTTTTGGCAAGGTTACAATGATTACTGTCTTCAAGCAAATGATGAGGATCTGCTAACAAAGTGAGGAGCCAACGATTTCTGGATGTCAGACTCTGCAGAGAAGATGGAGTTACTTCTCCATCATCAATAGTAGATGGCCCTGCAAACGGCAACATACTTACCACGTTCTGGTATATTTAAAGATCACTCAGTTGCCCGCCTCTACATGTTTAGCCATCACAACGGCGTTCTCAAGAGGCAAGAGTAGCAATGACGGTTTTAATATAGAATAGGTGGTATTTATCCTGTTGGGGACAGAGGGCGTACAGGTGTGCCCTCCCGTCCTGGTACTTAAGGACCGAGGGTGTACCTGTATGGCCTCCGTATTTCCGATCACCCCACTTCGCCGAGCGGTGATCGGACCGGGATGACTGATGATATCAATCAGCAGGTATCCCGTGGCAATACCTAGGGGGGTCCAATTCAGACCGGCATTTTGCGGCGTTTCCGTGCCAATCGGGTCACTGGTGTCCCGATCACCTGGAAAATAAGGATGATCGGAGCTGTCAGAGATAGCTCCTACCATCCTAATGGATAGGAGCAAGGTGGCATGGGTGCCACCTCCTCCTATCCCCTGCTATTGGTCGCTCAGGACTGACTGACCAATGGCAGTTGGGGGCGGGAAGGTTAAAGTTAATTTCCCCTGCTTTGCCCACTGATCAAAGTTCGGGGAGAGCAGGGGGGGGGGGGGAATGGCCGGCCTACCGCAGCAGCGGCGGTACAGACATCAATTCACGGCGGCTGGAGAGACAAAGTGCGGCGGTGGAGGAGGCTGCAGTGAAGTTCGCTGGTAAGTGATCTTAATTGTGGCCTTCTAAAAGTTGCAAAACTACAACTCCCAGCATGCCCAGACAGCAAAAGGCTGGGAGTTGTAGTTTTGCAATATCTGGAGGGCCACAGTTTAGAGACCACTATGTAGTGTCTCCAAACTGTGGTCCACCAGATGTTGCAAAACTACAACTTTCAGCATGCACTAACTGTCTGGGCAGGCTGGGAGTTGTAGTTTTGTAACATCTGAAGTGGCACAGTTTGGAGACCACTATATGGTGGTCTCCAAATTGTAGCCCTCCAGATGTTGCAAAATTACAATTCCCAGCATGCCCAGACAGTCAGGGATGCCGGGCGGTGTAGTTCTGCAATATCTGGCCCTTCAGGTGTTGCAGAATTACATCTCACAGCATGCCTGGACAGTACTTAGCGGTCTCCAAACTGTTCTTCCGCAGTTGTTGAATAACTATAACTCCTAGCATGCCTTTCGGCTGTCAGTGCATGTTGGGAGTTGTAGTTTTGCCACAGCTATAGGCACACTGGTTGGGAAACACTGAGCTAGAGTCTGTTTCCTAACTCGGTGATTCCAACCCGTGTGCCTCCAGCTGTTGCAAAACTACAACTCCCAAAATGCACTGACAGACCGTACATGCTGGGTGTTGTAGTTTTGCAACAGCTGAAGGAACACGGGTTGGAATCACTGAGTCTGTTTCCTAACTCAGTGGTTCTCCAACAGTGTGCCTAAAGCTGTTGCAAAACTACAACTACCAGCATGTGCGGTCTGTCAGTGCATTCTTGGAGTTGAAGTTTTCCACCAGCTAAAGGTTTGGGGTGCCCCCCCATGTGAATGTACATGCTCCCCCATGTGAATGCTACAAGTTTGAGCTGCGGCAAATTTTCTGCCGCAGCTCAAACTCCCAGGAGAAAACTCACTGGCCCTCATTTAGAAAATCAGGTTGTAAGTCTATCTTGCTTTCTTACCCGACTGCTTTTTTCCCCTGGTATTTATTATTACGTCGCATCCTGTTTGTCGCACGTGGGTTATGTGGGTTTTGGTTTCCAACTCCTCTGAGTTGTCGGGAAAAAATCCACAACAATTCAACAAATTCGGGTTGGAAACCTTTATAAATACGTGGGAAAGCTCAGAAATGTCAGGCTACGCCCCTTTTTCGGGTTTGGGAGAATCCACATCGGGTCCGTCGGGAAAAAATGTTCATCGTGTAGCAGACTGGCGCACGATTTCTGTGACATGTCGCAGACAAAGATGCGCCAAAAAAACCCGACAAAACAAGTCGGGTATAGAGTAGTAAATGAGGGCCACTGTGAACCCCTGCCCGTGTGAATGTATCCTACAAACACTACACTAACGCAAAATAAAAAGTAAAACACTACATATACATGTATCCCTACACAGCCATTGACTGTCCTGGTAGGCTGGGAGTTTTGCAACATCTGGAGGCTACATGTTTGGGAAACACTGCCATAGGGTTTTGGTGGAGACAAGCCCCATCCTTGCATCCGAGTCCGCCCCTATTGCAAATCCCTAATTTAGCCCTCAAATGGGCATGGCACTCTCTCACTTCGGAGCCCTGTCGTGTTTTAAGGCAACAGTTTAGTGCCACATATAGGATATTTCTTTACTCTGGAGAAATTGTGTTACAAATTTGGGGGAGATTTTTCTCTTTTACCCCTAATGAAAAGGAAAAATTAGGGGCTACACCAGCATGTTAGTGTAAAAAAAAAAGTATAATTTTTTACTCTAGCATGCTGGTGTTGCCCCATACTTTTCATTTTCACAAAAGGTAAAAGAAAAAAAGACCCCCAAAATTTATAACACAATTTCTTCAGAGTACTGAAATACCCCATATGTGGATGTAAAATGCTCTACGGACGCACAACAAGGCTCAGGAGTGAGAGAGTGCCATGTATATTTGAGGCCTAAATTGATGTTTTGCACAGGGGTGGCAGCTGGTTACAGCAGTTCTGCCATAAACGCAAAAAAAATAACACCCACATGTGACTCCATTTTGGAAACTACACCCCTCAAGGAATATAACAAGGGGTATAGTGAGCCTTAACACCCTACAGGTCTTTGACAAATTTTCGTTAAATTTGGATGTGAAAATAAAAAAAATAAAAAAAATAATCTTTGAAATGCTGCTGTTACCCCAATTTTTTCATTTTCACAAGGGGTAATAGGAAAAAGCCTATGAAAACTTGTAACACCATTTCTCCTGAGTATATAAATACCCCAAATCTGGACGTAAAGTGCTCTACGGGCGAACTACAATGCTCAGAATAGAAGGAGTGCCATTGGGCATTTGGAGAGAGAATTTGACTGAAATTGAAGGCCATGTGCGTTTTCAAAGCCCCATGGAACCCCCCACTTATGACCCCATTTTGGAAACTACACCCCTCACGGAATGTAACATGGGGTACAGCGAACATTTACACCCTACATGTGTCTGACAGATTTTTTGAACAGTTGTCTGTAAGAATGAACATTTTCATTTGCACAGCCCACTGTTCCAAAGATTTGTCAAACGCCAGTGGGGTGTAAATGCTCACTGCACCCCTTACTACATTCTGTGAGGGGTGTAGTTTCCAAAATGGGGTCACATGTGGGGGGGGTCCACTGTTTTGGCACCACGGGGGCTTTGTAAACGCACAAGGCCCCCGACTTCCATTCCAACCAAATTCTCTCACCAAAAGCCCAATGGCGCTCCTTCTCTTCTGAACATTGTAGTTCGCCCGCAGAGCACTTTATATCCACATATGAGGTAGTTCCATACTCAGAAGAAAAGTTGTTACAAATTTTTGGGGGCTTTTTTTCCTATTACCCCTTCTGAAATTTTTTTTTTTTTTTTTTTAATGTCCCACTTTAACAAAAGTTCATCAATCACCTGTGGGGTGTTAAGGCTCACTTTGCCCCTTGTTACATTCCTTGAAGGGTGTAGTTTCCAAAATAGTGTGCCATGTGGGTTTTGTTACTGTTCTGGCATCATGGGAGCTTCCTAAATGCAACATGCCCCCCAAAAACCATTTCAGCAAAATTATTTTTCCAAAATGCCATTGTCGCTCCTTCCCTTCTGAGCCCTCTAGTGCACCCACAGAGCACTTAACATCCACATATGAGGTATTTCCTTACTGGAGAGAAAATGAATTACAAGTTTATGGGGTCCTTTTTACCTTTTAACCCTTGTAGAAATGAAAAAAAATGGGGCTACAATAACGTGTTAGTGTAAAAAATTAAGATTTAGATTTTTCTCCTCCATTTTGCTGCTATTCCTGTGAAACATCTAAAGGGTTAACAAACTTTTTGAATGTCATTTTGAATATTTTGTGGGGTGCAGTTTTCATAATGGGGTCTATTATAGGGGGATTTCCTACATAAAGACCCTTATATTCACTTCAAAACTTAATGGGTCCCTGAAAAATCCTGATTTTGAGATTTTCTTGAAAAATTTGAAAATTGCTGCTATACTTTGTAGCCCTCTGATGTCTTCAAAAAGAAAAAAAATTCAACGTTAAGATGTCAACATAAAGTTTACATATTGTATATGTGAATCAATATATAATTTATTTGGGATGTCCCTTTTCCTTACAAACAGAGTGCTTCAAAGTTATAAAAATGCAAAATTTTCAATTTTTTCCTAAAATTTTGGAATTTTTCCCCAAGAACTTATGCAAGTATCAACAAAAATTAACCACTAACATAAAGTAGAATATGCCACGAAAAAACTATCTTGGAATCAAATTTTAAAGTAAAAACATACCAGAGCTATTAATGCTTAAAGTGATAAAGGTCAGATTTTCAAAAATGCTCCCGTCCTTAGGGTCATAATGGGCTCCGTCCCCAAGGGGTTATAGACATTTCTCACTATGTCATCTTCCTGCGCACGATCTCTAGGGCCATTCATGGTTGCCGTTACAAACATTCACAACTGATGTCCAATCTGGTCTCTCCCCCATTGATTACTTCCTGAATCACTTATCAGGACTTACCAATCCGTTACGAATGTTGCATCCACATCAGTGATACCCGTCATTGAAGTGGCGCTCCATGGGATTTCCGTCATTTCCCTGCGCTGCCGCTAATGTCAGGTAATACAATTCCTACAGCGTGTGCACCAACATGTAGCCTCAAAACTGACATAATGCGCTGTATGCGCATGCACCCACACTTAACTGCAAAAGAAGAACATTTCATTGTATTGCGCGTGTGCCCGCACTTAATTCCAAGAAGAAGAATTATCAATTCATCTCGTGAGGCTAAGATATTAGAGGATTTTTCCCATGTCTCCCACTTTTTTTTATATATGACGGTTTGTAGACCACAAATGTACGTATATCATTGGGACTACAATTATTCATATGTAAATGTCCATAAATAAATGAAAATAAACAAAAATTGTAATAAAACAACCAACCAATATGAATCCGGTCTGTGTCTGATTATTTGTTGATTATTGGGGGCACATAGTATCCTCTTACCTACACTGAACGTGGATATATCACATTATTTAGAAGAAGACCTTAACCCATACAGTATATAGCTGGGTGTCTGTAACAAGACTAATGGCAGATGTCGCGAATTGTTCGCTGGCGAACAGTTTCCGGCGAATTTAGCATGTTCGTGTTCGCATCGCCGGGTGAACATATGTGAAGTTCGATCCACCCCCTATACTTTAACATTGCGGTAAACTTTGACCCTGTGAGTCAGGGTCAGCAGACACATAACAGCCAATCAGCAGCAGTCCCTCCCTTCCAGACCCTCCTACCTCTTGTACGGACGGCATTTTACCCTCATTCAGCATGCTGCAGGCTTAGGAAGTGGAGGGTCAGAGAAGCTGCTCCTGCTGTATAGGGAAAGAGATAGCTAGGTTGCTGCTAGGTGGGGTATTCAGGGTCCAGTTTACTCCTAAAGCACTAGTGTAACATCTGCTTTAAGGACAGCACCCAAAAAAGCCCTTTTTAGGGCTCAAAGATATCAGTCCGTATCTTGCAACAGCTGGAGGCACCCTGGTTGGGAGGGAACGGCTGGTTAAAAGGGGTACTCCAGTATAAAACTTAAGTTTCTTCAAGCAACTAACTACTACAGTATTCAAAGGGCTGAAATATATCAGTTCGTGTGTTTTGAACCAGCTGGAGGCACCCTGGTTGGGGACCACTGTTTAAAAGGGGAACTCCGCTGGCAAGCTTTTTTTCTTTAAAGCAACTAACTACTACAGTATTTAAAGGGCTGAAATATATCAGTCCGTGTGTTTTGCAACAGCTGGAGGCACCCTGGTTGGGGACCACTACTTAAAAGGGGAACTCCGCTGGCAAGTTTTTTTGCTCAATGTCACACTAGTGCAAATCACATTTGGTGTGACAGTTGTGCAAATTAAAAAAAACAAAAACTTTTTGGGCTGTTATATAAAAGCAGTCTTTACTGTCAGTTCACGTCACAGTTGCCAGTTTTTTTTGCCTGCAGGGCAAATTGTGTCACACTAGTGCAAATCACATTAGGTGTGACAGTTGTGCAAATTAAAAAATTCCTTTTTTGGCTGTTAAATAAAACCAGTCGTCACTGTCAGTTTACATCACAGTTGCCAGTTTTTTTGCCTGCAGGGCAAATTGTGTCACCCTAGTGCAAATCACATTTGGTGTGACACTTGTGCAAATTTAACCAAAAAAATGACAGGCAGAGGAAGGTTACCCCGCAGGGGCCGTCGTGGTGCAGGGATTCCCTTTGGCCCTAGAATGGCCAGTGTTCAGAGGCCACGTACCCTGAACCCCCAAAGTTCTGAGGACTTAGTTGACTGGCTATCACAAGACACCCAATCTACTACAGCTTCCGCTCGGAACCATGACGCACCATCCTTCTCCTCCTCTAGCCTAGCTTCAGGCACTTCTCATGCTACCACTTGCGTGCCTGCCACCACCACCAACACTAGCACCAGAGCAGCTTTACTTGATCCGTCA
Organism: Hyla sarda; assembly: GCF_029499605.1. Taxonomy (NCBI): domain Eukaryota; kingdom Metazoa; phylum Chordata; class Amphibia; order Anura; family Hylidae; genus Hyla; species Hyla sarda. The sequence continues at coordinate 193,405,311 of NC_079193.1, read as the reverse complement.
GAGGAGTTATTTACCCATCAGTTTGAAGATATGAGTGATGCGCAACCATTATTGCCAGAGGATGTAGTTAACAGGGATGTGTCTCAGTCAGGCAGCATTACACACATGGACGTTCGGTGTGATGATGATGTTGTTCCCGCTGCTGCTTCCTTTTTTGAGGTGTCAGATAGCGGTGAAGGTGTTGATGATGACGATGTGTCCGTGGATGCCACGTGGGTGCCCGCTAGAAGAGAAGAAGAGGGGGAAAGTTCAGATGGGGAGACAGAGAGGAGGAGGAGACGAGTTGGAAGCAAGGGGACGTCATCGCAAGGAGCTAGTGGCAGTCAGACAGCATGCATCGGCACCCGGGGTCAGCCAGACGGGACGCCAATCAACGCATGCTGTTGCCACCACCAGAATGCAGTCATTTCAGAGCTCAGCAGTGTGGCATTTTTTTTGTGTGTCTGCCTCTGACAACAGCGAGGCCATTTGCAACCTGTGCCAGAAGAAACTGAGTCGTGGGAAGTCCAACAACCACCTAGGCACAACTGCTTTGCGAAGGCACATGATGTCACATCACAAACGCCTATGAGATCAACACGTCAGTACAAGCAGCACACAAAGTCAAAGCCGCCATCCTCCTCCTGGTCCAGCATCTTCAACCAGGTCAACCACTGCTGCCCTCCTTTCCCCCTCTCAACCATCTGCCTCTCCGTATCTCACCTGGAGCAGTTCCTGCTCATCTGCCCACAGTCAGGTGTCTGTCAAGGAGGTGTTTGAGCGCAAGAATCCAATGTCTCAAAGTCACCCCCTAGCCCGGCGTCTGACAGCTGGCTTGTCGGAACTGCTAGCCCGTCAGCTTTTACCATACAAGCTGGTGGAGTCTGAGGCCTTTAAAAAATTTGTAGCCATTGGGACACCGCAGTGGATGGTACCCGGCCGAAATTTTTTTGCACAAAAGGCAATCCCCAACCTTTACTCCATTGTGCAAAAGGAAATTATGGCATGTCTGACACACAGTGAAGGGGCAAGGGTCCATCTGTCCACTGATACCTGGTCTGCAAAGCATGGTCAGGGCAGGTATATCACCTACACTGCTCATTGGGTAAACCTGGTGACGGCTGCCAAGCATGGAATGCGTGGCTCTGCAGAGGAGTTGGTGACACCACCACGACTTGCAGGCAGGCATGCTGCCACCTCCTCTACTCCTCCTACTCCATCCTCTTCCATAACATCCTCGGCCGAGTCCTCTTCCACTGCTGCGTCTTGCTCCACATCACCGGCTCCCCCCCAGCTCCCCAGGTGCTATTCCACATCCCTGATACGGCAGTGTCACACCATTTTGGGGTGGACTTGCCTCAAAGCGGAGAGTCACACTGCACAAGCGCTCCTGTCGGCCCTGAACGCACAGGTGGACCAGTGGCTGACTCCGCACCAACTGGAGATTGGCAAGGTGGTTTGTGACAACAGAACAAATTTGTTGGCAGCATTGAGGTTGGGCAAGTTGACACATGTGCCGTGCATGGCACATGTGTGTAATCTGATTCTACAACGCTTTGTGCTCAAGTACCCAGGCTTATAGGATGTCCTCAAGCAGTCCAGGAAGGTGTGTGGCCATTTCAGGCATTGCTACACTACTATGGCGCACTTTTCAGATATCCTTATCAGCATCGCTTGCTAGACCTGCGGCAATGCTGGAAGAGGATTGTGAGGAAGAGGAGTCAGAGGAGGAATGTGGCTTTGAAGAGGAGGAGGAAGACCAACCACAGCAGGCATCCCAGGGTGCTCCTTGTCACCTATCTGGTTCCCGTGGTGTTGTACGTGGCTGGGGGGAAGAAGATTATATCTGACATCACTGAGGACGAGGAACGGGACATGAGTAGCTCAGCATCCGTCCTTGTGCAAATGGGGTCTTTCATGCTGTCGTGCTTGTTGAAGGACCCTTGTATAAAAAGGATGAAGGAGAACAACTTGTACTGGGTGTGCACGCTTATAGACCCCCGGTATAAACATAAAGTGCCTGACATGTTTCCGCATTACAGCAAGGCGGAAAGGATTTAGCAGGTCCAAAATAAATTAAGAAGTATGCTGTACACAGCGTATAAGGGTCATGTCACAGCACAACAGGGATCTAACAGGGGAAGAGGTGAAAGTAATCCTCCCCCTCCTCCCACGAACACACCGGCAAGGACAGGAAGCTGTACAGACATGCTGTTGATGGAGGACATGCAGAGCTTTTTAAGTCCTACACATCGCCACAGCCCTTCGGGGTCCACCATCAGAAAAGGACTTGACCAACAGGTAGCAGACTACCTGGCCTTAACAGCAGATATCGACACTCTGAGGAGCGATGAACCCCTTGACTACTGGGTTTGCCGGCTTGACTTGTGGCCTAAGCTATCCCAATTTGCGCTCGAACTTCTGGCCTGTCCCACTTCAAGTGTTCTGTCAGAAAGGACCTTCAGTGCAGCAGGAGGTATTGTCACTGAGAAGACAAAAGTCTGGATTACCTCATCTTTCTTAAGATGAATGAGGGATGGATCACGAAGGGACTGACACTGGGCGATACATTTGACTGAACAAGGCCTGATCAGATGAGCTGCCTTGGCCTAAAAATGGTCCACACACTGCTGTATTTGAACTTTGAATGCCGGATGACTCGCAAGACTTATCCGCCACCAACTAGGGTTCAAGCCGCAATGTTTTAGGGCACTTTCTGCCTGGCAAAACGAACAGAAATTTTTCAGGCCGCTGCTACAGCTGCGACAATACCAAATTTTTCATCCATGTGTACATGCCTAATTTTTCTTGCCTCTGCTGCTGCACTTGTTATGGCGCTGCAATTTTTATGGCTGCTGCTACAGCTGCGGCTGCGACAATACTCAATTTTTCATCCATGTGTATATGCCTAATTTTTCTGGCCTCTGCTGCTGCAATTGTTATGGTGCTGCAATTTTTATGGCCGCTGCTACATAAGCGGCTGCAACAATACCACATTTTTCAGGCATGTGTACATGCCTAATTTTTCAGGTACTCTCTGCTGACATCTCTGTCCATTTTTGCAACCGTGGATATTAGATGTATGCTAAGGGTGGCATGGTGGCTAAGAGGTTAGCACTGCTGCCTTGCAGCGCTGGGGCCTTGTGTTCAAATCCCACTATGTGCTGCCTAATATGGGGGAATCTTATGTGCTGTGTAACATGGGGGAATCTAACTATGTGATGCCTAAAGGGGGGATCTAACTATGGGCTGCCTAAAGGGAGGCTCTAACTATGTGCTGCCTAATATGGGGGAATCTATGTGCTGTTTAAAGGGGGGAATCTAACTATGTGATGCCTAAAGGGGGCTAAAGCACATTATTCCAAACCATTTAGGAATAATAGGTGATTTATGCCCTTTATGGATTAAAACCAGACTCTGCATCAACTATGTCATTTTCCATGGCAGTTTTGCCATGGATCCCACTCCAGCACGCCACAGTCCAGGAGTTAGTCCCCTTGAAACAACTTTTAAATCACTATTGTGGCAAGAAAGAGTCCCTGTGGGTTTTAAAATCCGCCTGCCCATTGAAGTCAACGGCGGTTCGCCGATTTGCGAACTTTTGCGGACCGAAAGTTTTTTTGTTCGCGAAATCACTACTCAGTGCTCCTGCCCTAAGGTGTACATGAGCAAAATCACACAGGAATTTTGTCATTGGATATCGCAACATTTGAGCAATATGAGGACTAGAAAGGATACTCCTTTAGCAAGGCATATTCATGTGTTCCAGGTGGTAATTGATAAGTCCTGATAAGTGATTCAGGAAGTAATCAATGGGTGAGAGACCAGATTAGACATCAGTTGTGAATGTTTGTAACAGAAACCATGAATGGCCCTAGAGATCAGGCGCAGGAAAATGATGTAGTGAGATATGTCTATAAATACCACCTCCACCATATTGAAACAGTCATCGCCACTCTTGCCTCTTGAGAACGCCGTTGTGACGGCAAAATATGTAGAGGCGGGCAACTGAGTGATCTTTTAAGCATACCAGGACAGAGTACAGTATTGTGGCGTCTGGCCATCTACTATTGATGATGGAGTATTAACTCCGTATATATATATATATATATATATACAGTTGACACTGTCCGCTCTGGTATCCATTTTTAACATTTGTGTTGGGGATTACAGTTTTAACAGTAACTACACAATAAAAATTTTGTTTTAGGGGCTGATTAATAGGGGATTTTTCACGCTGGGCTTTTGCCCTGGGGTTTGGTTGTTAGATTTATTCAGGGTCCCCTTACTGCCCTGGGTAGTAGAGTCCTACTGCTGTAACCCCCCATACATGTCCTGCTGTACTTCCCCATATGTGTCCTGCTGTACTCCCCCATACATGTTAGCTTTCTTCCCTATACATGTCCTGCTGTACTCCTCCTTATGTGTCCTGTTTTACTCCCCCATACGTGTCCTGCCGTATTGTCCCATACGTGTCCTGCTATACTCCCCCATATCTATCCTGTTTTGCTCCCCTATACTTGTTCTGCTCTTCTCAACCATACATGTCCTGCTGTACTCCCCCATATGTGTCAGTATATAGAATAGGTGTATATGTGGGGTCAGTATTTTATTTTTCTACATTTTCTACACTTATGATAACATTTATTTACAAAAAAAGGATAAATTAAATCATATAATTGTGGCTTTCCCATTTGAAGATTCAGACTTGTGATTACATGACCAAATTAGAGTAATAAAACATAGATGCAGCTGCGATGAAATAAAACAAATGGCACTGTCGGAAAAGTAATGGGGAGCATGCAAAATATAAGCAAAAAAATATGGAATGCTTCTTTAATGTTCTACGATTCACAATCACAATTTGGAGCACTGTTTGTATCAAAGTACTGTGGTCATGTGAGCTGGCACTGATACTTTTATATTTGTAATAGTTCAGTTGCTCAGTTGTAAGCTCAGTATTTCCATTTTGCCAAAAATGAAAAAGTAAATATAATTTACCAAATAGTAATCTAAGTTCCAGGTGAAGCTGTGACAATTAACCCACCAAGATGCGCCAAAATGCACTACACATTTTGTGCATAAACAGAAATGAGACAAATAGATCAAATAAATAAAACAATTCTTTCAAAGAGTAACTATAGAAGGCTATGGGCCCTTATTTTTGTTCCTCCAGACTTTTTGATTGACCCAGACTTATTTCAATTACCTCTGAGCGTACTGTACTTCGTATTTCTCCCGAGAAATATGTGTGAATACAGATAAAATACACATTGGCACTACATCTAGCCTCCATGTATATAACACCAAAGCAGGAATTCAGTTTATAAACAATCACCCAACTAATAGCCAGTATTATGACCCAGAGTATGAAAATACTATTCCAATGCTTTTATTATTCAAACAACAATTGTTTGCGGTGTTCTTCCTTACTCTATCTCAGCCGTACTGCCACACTTGGCATTCTTTTCATCACCCATTCACAATCAGACAGTAGTCTGTAGTCAGGGAACAATGAGCGATTGCAGTTAAAGTGAAGCTAACATTACAAGTCTGGGCACGAAAGAAGTAATAACTATGCTCTGATAGCATTTATTTGGGTCGGCAATGACAGTATTCACACAGGCAGCAGGTTTCAAATGACCAAGTGGATGTTTATTTAAATGATTTTAGGCACAAAGCACAGTGCAAACATAACAACAAACCTAAGCCTGTCCGGCTCTAACTAAACATCCGGATACCTCACCATCCTACTGTGGGCCTAATGTCTGGCCCCAAGCAACCTCACAAAATGTCCATGGAGGAAGGTTCAGACCTGGTAGGTTAGACCTGCAGTTCTGGCTGTGGCTGCTTCTCATCTCAATCTCTCCAGCACACAAACCCAAACAGCCCTTTAATATCGGGGTTTCTCCGTAGCAATCAGCACAGGAAGCCTCACCTGAGAACATCTTAGGGATTAGGGAAACCCGTAGGGGACTAGAGGTGTGTACTGGAGCACTCCCACATCCAACCTGTCCTCCAGTCCAGAAAATCAAGCCCATGTAACCTTCTGGATTTCCTTTATTGTGCCTGGCTGAGGAAACCAGATGAAATATACTCCCCATCCACCAACACTTTACCACAATATACTGTATATATATATATATATATATATATATACATATATATATATATATATATATATATATATATATATATATATATATAGATAGATAGATAGATAGATATAAGGTAGAAGCGGCACTCCGGCTTGTAGGTGAAATAATCACAAAATTTATTCACACATCTGTGCAGGCATGTGTGAATACATTTTGTGATTATTTCACCTACAAGCCGGAGTGCCGCTTCTACCTTTTATCTATACTTCGTGGGAATTGGTCTGTTCCCGGAGCCTGGCACCCACGTGGATCTTGAATCCTGTTTCACGGTGCTCCCCATACCTCTTGATTTTGTTATATGTATATATATATATATATATATATATATATATATATATATAGGATCCAACAATAGCGCAGCACTCCAAAGAACGGTGAAAAAAGTGTTGATTTATTCCTGTCACATCAATAGAAGCAACGTTTCTGCTCCTATGGAGCCATTTTCAAGCTTGAAAATGGCTCCATAGGAGCAGAAAAGTTGCTTGTATTGATGTGACAGGAATAAATCAACACTTTTTTCACCGTTCTTTGGAGTGCTGCGTTATTGTTGGATCCTATTTAAACTGAGGACTTTTGGTCAAGAAGTTTTTTGGACGCTGGCACCCACACATTGAGGCTGAGTAGTGCTGCAATACTTTTTGTTTTTGGGCTTTTATATATATATATATATATATATATATATATATATATATATATATATATATATATATATGACAGAGATGTCAGAAGAGTACATCACTGTGCTCATGATTCAGCAGAGAGAATCACTGTGCTCATGATTCAGCAGAGAGCTCTGTGTTCCAAAAAGAAAAGAATTTCCTCTGTGATATTCAGTACTGGAAGGATTAAGATTTTTTAATAGAAGTCATTTACAAATCTGTTTAACTTTCTGGCACCAGTTGATTAAAAAAAAAAAAAAAAAAGTTTTCCACCAGAGTATCCCTTTAACCCCTTCCCTGATAAAAATTTTTAATCATCCCCCTTTTTCTATTTAAAAAAAACAAAAACTATGTAGATAAAAATAAATATAAACATATGTGGTATCGCCGGGTGTGTAAATGTCCGAACTATAAAAAAATATTTTGTTAATTAAACCGCACGGTCAATGGTGTAAACGTAAAAAAAAGTCCAAAATAGAATATTTTTGGTTACTTTTTATACCATATAAAAAAAATTATAAAAAGCTATCAAAAAGTCCGATCAAAACAAAATGGTACTGATAAAAAAACATTAGCTAACGGCCCAAAAAATGAGCCCTCATACATTCCTGTATGCGGAAAAATAAAAAAGTTGTAGGGTTCAGAAGATGACATTTTTTAACTTATTAATTATTGTGCATGTATCTTTTGCATATCTATATAAATAGGGTATCATTTTAATCCTATGGACCTACAGAATATAGAGAAGTGGTCATTTTTACCAAAAAATGCACTGCGTAGAAACGGAAGCCCCAAAAAATGACAAAATTACTACATTTTTTTTTCAATTTTGTCCCTCAGATATATATTTTTTTGTTTTGACTTAAGTTTTTTTAGTAAAATGACTGATGTCATTACAAAGTAGAATTGGTGGCGCAAAAAACAATCCATCATATGGGTCTGTAGGTGCAAAAGGAGGAAAAAACGAAAGTGGAAAAATGGAAAAAACTTGGTCTTTGTCTTTTTTTGCAGTTTTGCAATAGGTCAACATAGGGAGTAAAGTGATCCTCACTGTATTGTTACTAAACTACATAGTAACAATTATTTTAAATATTTATACAAACTGTTATAGTGTATTCTTGCTTACAACCTTATGTATGTGTATGATTTTTCTAATGTCTCAGCATATGTCAAAGCATCTTTCCTATATTTTAATATGCACACAAATGGAGAAAACTAAGAGTTCAATAGAAATTCAATGTCTGGAAACACTGCACTCACAAAACAAATGTATTGAGGAATTAATAGTAAACAAATGTATCAGAGAATTAATAATTGTACCATAAGTGAAATATTTGTGTATGTTATCTAGTTTCATCTATTTAATAAAGGGTTCATGTAAATTACATTACATTATACTGATTAGATTGATACATTTCAGTCTGTTACACTTTTTGTATTTACTATATGAAAATGTTTAATAAGCACAGCATTTTTTAATATTTTTGACAAATATCTTCTCAAGATTTGTATTATGGATTTTGTTTTTCATTTAAGAACAGCATTAAAGTTTAACACATCATTACAGTGTTGTAAAGGATTTTAGTGTAATTTAATACACAATCTTATTGAAACCCGCTAGCTCTTTTCTTATTACTACAATATGGGCCATAAAAGTTGAAACTCATTATTCTTTGTTATTCTTGTATTATATTTTAATGTTTAAATAGAGTAAATGAAGTTATTTCAAGAGAATTTAAATTGTTGAAATAACTACAATGTGTAAACTGCAGCTTTGCTAAACAATAATTTGAAGAAGATATGTGCATATACAGTATAAAAACAACTGCTAAATAGGTGAGACGAGCTGAGGTTTGTCACAGATTAGTTGAACTAAGGTCAAGGCTTTTTCAAGACAAAATGAGGAAATATTTCCAGGTAGTGAAGTGGAGTAAATACTGAGTAGATAATATATATTTTAAAATAATCTAGTTGCTGCATAAATGAATCCTGAATATTTTATCTATCTATCAACTATCTAACAAAAAGATACCAGCAGCCTCTAGTCACCATTTTCAAGCTTGCGACCAGAGGTTGCAGAAACATTGCTTCCCTGTAACACTAGAATAATGGAAGAAACGTAACTTTTTTTCTAAATTTTTTGTGTGCTGCTGTCATCTTTTTGTTATATCATTTGGAGCCCTTAACCAAGGCTCCTAACGTCCACGATTATTACTTTGCATTGTGGACAATTGTGCTGTTCTTTATTGGATTTTTATCTATCTATCTATCCAGTACAATTCAAAACTTTGGACTTACCTTTTCATTTGGAATTTTTTTAAAATATTTTTATCTGTAAAAGAATCTGTATGGTGATCAAATAAATCTTTATGAAGGTCATGGAATCTGTGTGCAAGATTTTTAAGAATAGGGGCAAAGGAATGCTGTGAATTTTAGTGGATGTTTTGTATGTTTTATGAGCTGCTAATAGGTATCTTAACCATTAAGGACAATGGACGTACTCCTACGCCCCCGTTTCCGAGTCCTTAAGGACCGAGGGCGTAGGAGTACGTCCTGTCCATTCCCGGTCCCCCGCCGATAGCCGGAGGGGAGCCGGTGCCCGATGCCTGCTGAAATCGTTCAGCAGGCATCGCGGCATATCGTCCAGAGGGGTCATTATGCCCCCCCATGTCGGTGAAGACCACAGATCACTGGACAATTCAGTCCAGCGATCTGCGGCGATTCCGGGTCAATCGGTCTCCAGTGATCCGGTGACCCGGAATTACTGGCTCATCGGGGCCGTCAGAGACTGGTGCCACCTCACGATCGCCCTGATTCCCGGCCGACCAATCAGGGCGCCTGCTCAATCAGGTGTCACTCCCGCAACCCGCTCCGCCCCTCATCCGGAGGACGTGAGTGGGTGCTGGGGACCCCGATCCCCGGCGTGAATGTTGAGATCGGGGCCCCAGGAGCAGCGGCGGCGGCGAAGGACTGACCTGCGTGGCGTGGATCGTTGGAGGTGAGTGGCAGCCTCCTGCTGTTGCTTAGCAACAGCTCCCAGCATGCAAAAAGGGCATGCTGGGAGCTGTAGTTATGCAACAGGAGGAGGCAGACCACCACAACTCCCAGCATGCCCTTATGGGCATGCTGGGACTTATGGTTTTGCAACAGCTGGAGGCACATTTTTTCTTTGGAAAAGTGTACCTTCAGCTGTTGTATAACTACAACTCCCAGCTTGCACAATCAGCTAAAGTGCATGCTGGGAGTTGTAGTGGTTCATCTGGTGGTTGCATAACTACAACTCCCAGCATGCCCGTTGGCTGTCGGTGACTGTTGAGAGTTGTAGTTTTGCAACAGCTGAAGGCACACTGAGTTAAGCAGCAAAACAGTGTGTCTCCAGCTGTTGCATAACTACAATCCCCAGCATCCCCAGCCAAAGTAGTATGCCTCCAGCTGTTGCATAACTACAAGACCCAGCATGCCCATCCGCTGTCCGTACATGCTGAGGGTTGTAGTTTTTGCAACAGCTGAAGGCAGACTGGTTGCAAAACACTGAATTTGTTACCAAACTCGGTGTTTCACAACCAGTGTGCCTCCAGCTGTTGCAAAACTACAACTCCCAGCATGCACTGATAGACCGTACATGCTGGGAGTTGTAGTTTTGCAACAGCTGGTTGTCCCCCCCCCCCCAATGTGAACGTACAGGGTACACTCACATGGGCGGAGGATTACAGTAAGTATCCGGCTGCAAGTTTGAGCTGTGGCAAATTTTCTGCCGCAGCTCAAACTGCCAGCGAGAAACTACTGTGAACCCCCCGCCCGTGTGACTGTACCCTAAAAACACTACACTATCAAAAAATAAAATAAAAAGTAAATATCACTACATATACACATACCTCTACACAGCCCCCTTCCCAAATAAAAATGAAAAATGTCTGGTACGCCACTGTTTCCAAAACGGAGCCTCCAGCTGTTGCAAAACTACAACTCCCAGCATGCACTTATAGACCCTACATGCTGGGAGTTGTAGTTTTGCAACAGCTGGATGTTCCCCCCTCCCCAATGTGAACGTACAGGGTACACTCACATGGGCAGAGGTTTACAGTAAGTATCTGGCTGCAAGTTTGAGCTGCAGCAAATTTTCTGCCGCAGCTCAAACTGCCAGCGAGAAACTAATGTGAGCCCCCGCCCATGCGACTGTACCCTAAAAACACTACACTACCAAAAAATTAAATAAAAAGTAAAAAACACTACATATACACATACCCCTACACAGCCCCCCTCCCCAATAAAAATGAAAAACATCTGGTACGCCACTGTTTCCAAAACGGAGCCTCCAGCTGTTGCAAAACAACTACTCCCAGTATTGCCAGATAGCCGTTGACTGTCCAGGCATGCTGGGAGTTTTACAACACCCTGTTTTGGAATCACTGGCGTAGAATACCCCTATGTCCACCCCTATGCAAGTCCCTAATTTAGGCCTCAAATGTGCATGGCACTCTCAATTTGGAGCCCTGTCGTCTTTCAAGGCAACAGTTTAGGGTCACATATGGGGTATCGCCGTACTCGGGAGAAATTGGGCTTCAAATTTTAGGGGGTATTTTCTGCTATTACCCTTTTTAAAAATGTAAAATTTTTGGGAAACCAAGCATTTTAGGTAATTTTTTTTTTTTTTTTTTTTACATATGCAAAAGTCGTGAATCACCTGTGGGGTATTAAGGTTCACATTACCCCTTGTTACGTTCATCGAGGGCTCTAGTTTCCAAAATGGTATGCCATGTGTTTTTTTTTGCTGTTCTGGCACCATTGGGGCTTCCTAAATGCGGCATGCCCCCAGAGCAAAATTTGCTTTCAAAAAGCCAAATGTGACTCCTCCTCTTCTGAGACCTGTAGTGCACCAACAGAGCACTTTTCACCCCCATATGGGGTGTTTTCTGAATCGGGAGAAATTGGGCTTCAAATTTTGGGGGGTATTTTCTGCTATTACTCTTTTAAAAAATGTAAAAATTTGGGGAAACCAAGCATTTTAGGTAAAAAAAATGTTTTTTTTTTACATATGCAAAAGTCGTGAAACACCTGTAGGGTATGAAGGTTCACATTACCCCTTGCTACGTTCCCCGAGGGGTCTAGTTTCCAAAATGGTATGCCATGTGTTTTTTTTTTGCTGTTCTGGCACCATAGGGGCTTCCTAAATGCGGCATGCCCCCAGAGCAAAATTTGCTTTCAAAAAGCCAAATGTGACTCCTTCTCTTCTGAGACCTGTAGTGCGCCAGCAGAGCACTTTTCATCCCCATATGGGGTGTTTTCTGAATCGGGAGAAATTGGGCTTCAAATTTTGGGGGGTATTTTCTGCTATTACCCTTTTTAAAAATTTTGGGAAACCAAGCATTTTAGGTATTTTTTTTTTTTTTTTACATATGCAAAAGTCGTGAAACACCTGTAGGGTATTAAGGTTCACTTTACCCCTTGTTACGTTCCCCGAGGGGTATAGTTTCCAAAATGGTATGCCATGTAGAGTTTTTTTTTTTCTGTCCTGGCACCATAGGGGCTTCCTAAATGCGGCATGCCGCCAGAGCAAAATTTGCTTTCAAAAAGCAAAATGTGACTCCTTCTCTTCTGAGACCTGTAGTGCACCAGCAGAGCACTTTTCACCCCCATATGGGGTGTTTTCGGAATCGGGAGAAATTGGGATTCAAATTTTGGGGGGGAATTTTCTGCTATTACCCATTTTAAAAATGTAAAACTTTTGGGAAACCAAGCATTTTAGGAAAAACATTTTTTTTTACATATGCAAAAGTTGTCTATCACCTGTGGGGTATTAAGGATCACTTAACCCCTTGTTATGTTCCCCAAGGGGTCTAGTTTCGAAAATGGTATGCCATGTGTTTTTTTTTTTTTTTGCTGTTCTAGCACCATAGGGGCTTCCTAAAGGTGACATGCCCTCCAAAAAACATTTGTCGCTTCTTCCCTTCTGAGCCCTCTACTGCGCCCGCCGAACACTTTACATAGACATATGAGGTATGTCCTTACTCGAGAAAAATTGGATTTCAAATACAAGTAAAAATTTTCTCCTTTTTACCCCTTGCAAAAATTCAAAAATTGGGTCTACAAGAACATGCGAGTGTAAAAAATGAAGATTGTGAATTTTCTCCTTCACTTTGCTGCTATTCCTGTGAAACACCTAAAGGGTTAAAATGCTGACTGAATGTCATTTTGAATACTTTGGGGGGTGCAGTTTTTATAATGGGGTCATTTGTTGGGTATTTCCAAACAGAAGACCCTTCAAATCCACTTCAAAACTGAACTGGTCACTGAAAAATAGTTTGAAAATATTGTGAAAAATGTGAAAATTGCTGCTGAACTTTGAAGCCCTCTGGTGTCTTCCAAAAGTAAAAACTTATTACTTTTATAAGTCCTGGTGATTAGAAGCAGCTGACCGGCACTGCTCTATCTCTCTCTGTACGAGTCGGAAGTGGTTCGCAGGGGGGACTGCGTATGGAGGTGCTCAACTACTTAGAGATACAGACTGTCCACAATGATACAGGTGAAGAAAAAAGCGTAGTGGCACTCACCAATTTGGTTATTCCATAGATAGCTTTATTCCATTAGAAGGTGCATTCACAAGGGCGGCGACAGATCCAGCCGGACCGGGACGCCAGTGCGTTCGCTTGCTGGGTTACAATTGTTTCACGCTTGCGCGCTTCAACGGACCCTCCCTCTCACCGCTTCCCTCACCTGTCTATAAGCACCTACAACAGGTGACGTCAGAGGTGGGAGGGATTACAACAAACATTAGTTTAAAAACCAGTTACAAAAAACTATATTTAAAACCAATAATCAGTTACAAGAAAGTGCCCAAGTCTATTCTATCGTTAAGACCTACGTTATCTTGTGCCCTAGTTTTTAAGATCCAGCGGGCCTCTACTTCACGTAACTCTTTAATGATGTTCACTCCTTTTCGCGGGGTTAACCGTTTAATCCCTGTAAATTTTAGTACGCTTGTGTTCCCATCATGCTCTTTTTTAACGTGCTCAATCAGGCGCGGAGACCCTTTACCTGACCCTATAGACCAGACGTGCTCTCTGAACCGAGTGTTCATGGCACGTATGGTGCTCCCAATATAGAACTTCCCGCACGTACATATGATTGCGTACACCACATAACTGGTTCTACAACATATGTACTCGGTTATCTCTTTGGTTATCCCGCCCACTGTCACATTTTTGCCTGAAGAAAACTGAGGACACCATTTACATCTCTTACATTGAAAATTGCCTTTCACTGACATTTTCTGTAACCAATTCTCAGAACTTACTTCTTTAAACTTACTGCTAACCAGTTCATCTTTTAAATTCTTCGTTCTTTTGAACGTTACTACAGGTCTTTGTAGTCTGACATCTCCTAACTGTGGGTCTCTTTCAATCAAGCTCCAATTTTTTTGGATCGAACTTCTAATTAAGTCAGATAGGGGGCTAAATTTAAATGAAAAACAAAACTTTTCACCAGTTTTTTCAGTATTACTTTTTCTGTGGTATCTCTTATTTTTGCTACCCTTAAGCAGCTCATTTCTAGTTACTTTATTCGCTCTATCCAGTGCATCACAGAGGACTTCCTTCGGGTATCCTCTTAGCGACAATCTTTGCATCAAGGCAGTAGCTTGTTCTTCAAATGCCTCTGGAGAGCTATTGATGCGTTTCAAACGCAATAGTTGTCCATAAGGGATAGCTTTTCTGGTGTGAATGGGGTGATAGCTGTCAAAATGTAATATAGAGTTAGTTGCGGTTTCTTTTCGATAACCTTTGGTAACTAATTGACAGTTTTCTATCACCACCTTCACATCCAGAAATTCTAATTCGGAGTCACTACATTTCGAAGTGAAACGCATGTTCAAGTCATTACAATTTAGGCATGTTACAAACTCCTCGAAGGCAGACTGTGTACCCTCCCACACCATAAAGATATCATCCACGAACCTTAGATAACATCGAATGTGCTTAAGAAATTTGTTTTGTGTGGAGAATACAAATCTGTCCTCAAAATGGGCCAGGAACAAGTTAGCAAATGTGCACGCTACCGGCGTGCCCATTGCTACTCCCCGTTTTTGTGCGAACCATTGCTCGCCAAACTTGAAAACATTATTCCCTAGAACGAATGTAAGTGCTTCACAGACAAAGTTGATATAATTATCACTCTTGTCTGTGTTTTCCAAGACTTTTCGGATGCACTCGGTTCCATCCCCCTGCGGTATACGAGTGTAAAGGGACTCCACATCTATAGAAGTTAAGAGGAGTCCCTCTCGCCAGGGGATGTCACCCAGTGCTGCCAAAAAGTCATTGGTATCTTTTACCAAAGCAGGCACATCTTTTAATAACGGGCATAGCAACCAGTCCAGATATTTGGACAAAGACTCCGTTAGAGAGCCCACCCCGGAGACAATGGGTCTCCCGGGTGGGCTCTCCAGGGTCTTGTGAATTTTGGGTAGGAAGTACCAATTCGGATCCTTTACTACATCAGGGAACAACCGTTCCGCTAGTTTTTCAGATAGTATACCAGATTCTACTTGTTTTCGCAAAAAGGACTGTAGTTTGGACTTAAGATGAGGAGTTGGATCGTTTTTTAGTTTCTGATACGTATCAGTATCTCCTAATTGTCGTGTTGCCTCCTGTATGTAGTACGACCTTGGCATCACCACTACATTGCCCCCTTTATCGGCTTTTTTTATTATTAAATTGCCTTGCGTTTTTAACCATTGAAGAGCTTTACGCTCCTCTAATGTCAAATTGGGGGATGCCTGTGGATATATCAAGGCCCTTACATCAGCGAGGACTACTATTGCGTTTGAAACGCATCAATAGCTCTCCAGAGGCATTTGAAGAACAAGCTACTGCCTTGATGCAAAGATTGTCGCTAAGAGGATACCCGAAGGAAGTCCTCTGTGATGCACTGGATAGAGCGAATAAAGTAACTAGAAATGAGCTGCTTAAGGGTAGCAAAAATAAGAGATACCACAGAAAAAGTAATACTGAAAAAACTGGTGAAAAGTTTTGTTTTTCATTTAAATTTAGCCCCCTATCTGACTTAATTAGAAGTTCGATCCAAAAAAATTGGAGCTTGATTGAAAGAGACCCACAGTTAGGAGATGTCAGACTACAAAGACCTGTAGTAACGTTCAAAAGAACGAAGAATTTAAAAGATGAACTGGTTAGCAGTAAGTTTAAAGAAGTAAGTTCTGAGAATTGGTTACAGAAAATGTCAGTGAAAGGCAATTTTCAATGTAAGAGATGTAAATGGTGTCCTCAGTTTTCTTCAGGCAAAAATGTGACAGTGGGCGGGATAACCAAAGAGATAACCGAGTACATATGTTGTAGAACCAGTTATGTGGTGTACGCAATCATATGTACGTGCGGGAAGTTCTATATTGGGAGCACCATACGTGCCATGAACACTCGGTTCAGAGAGCACGTCTGGTCTATAGGGTCAGGTAAAGGGTCTCCGCGCCTGATTGAGCACGTTAAAAAAGAGCATGATGGGAACACAAGCGTACTAAAATTTACAGGGATTAAACGGTTAACCCCGCGAAAAGGAGTGAACATCATTAAAGAGTTACGTGAAGTAGAGGCCCGCTGGATCTTAAAAACTAGGGCACAAGATAACGTAGGTCTTAACGATAGAATAGACTTGGGCACTTTCTTGTAACTGATTATTGGTTTTAAATATAGTTTTTTGTAACTGGTTTTTAAACTAATGTTTGTTGTAATCCCTCCCACCTCTGACGTCACCTGTTGTAGGTGCTTATAGACAGGTGAGGGAAGCGGTGAGAGGGAGGGTCCGTTGAAGCGCGCAAGCGTGAAACAATTGTAACCCAGCAAGCGAACGCACTGGCGTCCCGGTCCGGCTGGATCTGTCGCCGCCCTTGTGAATGCACCTTCTAATGGAATAAAGCTATCTATGGAATAACCAAATTGGTGAGTGCCACTACGCTTTTTTCTTCACTTATTACTTTTATGATGCAAACATAAAGTACTGTTGAGCGGCATAGGCCATATTCCAATTTGCGATATTTCCCGAATATATGGACGAATATTCATCATATTTTCGCTAAATTTGCATATTCATAATATTCACGTTTTATTTTCGCATATACGGAAATTTGCGTATGCGAAAATTAGCATATGCGAAAATTAGCATATACAAAACTTTGCATATACAGAATGCGAAAATTTGCACGCCAGTCTCACACAGTAGTATTAGAGCCTTATTTACACCACACAAGCTGTAAGAAGAGGGATGATCACTGTGATGTGTACTGTGAAAAAAAAACCGAATATTCGTAATTACGAATATATAGTGCTATATTCACGCATATTTGCGAATTCACAAATATGCGATATTGGCGAATATTCGCAAATATTCACGAGCAACACTAACATAAAGTAGACATATTGTATATGTGAACCAAAAAGAATTTATTTTGAATATCCATTTTCCTTACAAGCAGAGAGCTTCAAAGTTAGAAAAATGCTAAATTTTTTATTTTTTCATCAAATTTTGGGATTTTTCACCAAGAAAGGATGTTACCACTAAAATTTACCACTATGTTAAAGTAGAATATGTCACGAAAAAACAGTCTCGGAATCAGAATGATAACTAAAAGCATCCCAGAGTTATTAATGTTTAAAGTGACAGTAGTCAGAATTGCAAAAAATGGCCGAGTCCTTAAGGTGAAAAAGGCTAAGTCCTTAAGGGGTTAAAACTGAGAAATTACATAGTGTGAAAGCAGCATAACTTTTAGCATTGTTATTTATTTATTTTGCTTTCAGTTGTTATCTATTCAGTGTAAAGTTATCCAGAAGAGTCTCATGGAGGGAAGCAATTATTTTTTCTTTTGATTGACAGAGAAAGGCATATAGTCTCTCAAAACAAAAAATGATCTATCTTCTACAAAGGTTTCTTCATCTTGATGTCTTCTAAAATCAACAAATCCAGTGTATATATAGAGTAGAGGTATCCATTTGACTTATGTATATTTATGTCAAGATTAACCCCTTAAGGACCAGGCCCATTTTGGCCTTACCCCCTTAAGGACGCAGCCCATTTGGGCCTTAAAGAGGCACTGTCATTGTTAAAAACTTTTCATATATTGCAGGACTCATTATAATCTGACATTTCACAATATACACCTGTTAAAAAAAAAAAAATTCACCTGAAATTCAAGCTCAAAATAGCCACCACTAGGGTTCACCTGTCTTTTAGCCAGACAGACTAGTCTAGATTTACAGCATGCTGGATACCGGCCATAAAGCATACCGGTATCCAGTTTAGGAGATTTCTATTGAGTGTATGCAAAACTACAGATAAAGGATGTGTGGACATGCTGGGAGCTGTTGCTTTAAAACAACTGGAGGCAACACAGCTCTAACACAGTTATTTACAAACATTTGAGTTTCAGTTGTTACTAAACTACAACTCCCAGCATGCTGAAATAGTCAAAGCTTTCTCGGACTCCTGAATGACAAAGAAGTTGATCAGACATTCAAGAGTCTGTGAAACATGAATGACACACATAGTGACAGCTATGCTGATTAGCATCCAGCTTTACTAGGAGAAGATAAAACAGATAGAACATGTATTCATAAAAATGCTGTACTTTTATCTAAAAAATCCTTGCACTCATTTTATTAAGATCTATTCTTATATTTATACATTTTATCCTGTTATAAATTCACCATAATCTCTTCTGATTACTGCAGGCAAGCTCCAAGTATCTTCCTCTGACACATGACACAGCATAAAACCAGAGAGGAAAGGGTTACAGAGTAGAGAGTACTGATTGGCTGACTGCCCAGGCTTGCTCCTGTGAGGGAGACAGACTGACACGCCCCCACCAACCTGCACAATGAAAAAGTAACTCACCAGCAGATAAATGCTTATATCTCTGGATATATAGGTCCGAGACACGTAAAAATTATATGCACATGATCAGGATTGGGTCCTGAGTAACATATCACTTTTTTTTTTTCCGCACTATGACAGGTACGCTTTAAGGACGCAAACAATTAAATTTTTACGTTTTCGTTTTTTCCTCCTCGCCTTCAAAAAATCATAACTCTTTTATATTTTCATCCACAGACTAGTATGAGGGCTTGTATTTTGCGTGACCAGTTGTCCATTGTAATGCCATCACTCACTTTACCATTAAATGTATGGCACAACCAAAAAAATACTATTTATGTGGTGAAATTAAAAAGAAAACCGCAATTTTGCAAATTTTGGAAGGTCTTGTTTTCACGCCGTACAATTTACGCTAAAAATGACATGTGTTCTTTATTCTTCGGGTCAATACAATTAAAATGATGCCCATAATAACATGCTTTTCTATTACTGTTGCACTTAAAAAATCGCAAACTTTTTAACCAAATTAGTACGTTTAAAATCCCCCTATTTTGAAGACATATAATTTTTTCATTTTTCCGTATAAGCGGCAATATGAGGGCTCATTTTTTGTGCCGTGATCTTTAGTTTTTTTATATACCATATTTGCTTATATAGAACTTTTAATCCATTTTTTATGAAAAAAATTTGGAATAAAATGTTATAAAAAGCATCTATTTTGGACTTTTTTTATTTTAATAGTTCATATATTTACGCACGCGTCGATACCAAATATGTATATAAAATATTTCTAACACTTTTTGGGGGTGAAATAGGGAAAATGAGCCAATTTACATTTTTATTGGGGGAGGTTTTTTTTCACATTTTTGTTACTTTATTTTTTTACTTTTTTTACTTTTATTTTTACACTTTAATAGTCCCCATAGGGGACTATTTATAGCAATCACTCAATTGCTAATCCTGTTCAGTGCTATGCATAAGACATAGAACTGATCAGCATTTTCGGTCATCTTCTGCTCTGGTCTGCGGGTAGACAGATCAGAGCAGAAGACTCCCGGAAGGCAGCAGAGCCAGGTGAGAGGACCTCCATCTGCCGTGCTGGATGATCGGATCGCCGCGGCAGCGCTGCGGGCAATCCGATCATCCATTTTAGTGTCCGCAATGCTGCAGATGCCGTGATCTGTATTGATCACAGCATCTGAGGGGTTAATGGCAGACAACTGCGGGATCGCAGGTGTCCGTCATTACGGGCGGGTCCCTAGCTGCGATCAGCAGCCGGGACCTGCTGCGCGTGATCCGGGCATCGCTCAGATGCTCGCGGTTATGCTTAGGACGTAAATGTACGTCCTTGTGCGTTATGTACCACCTCACCAGGACCTCGTTAAGGGGTTAAGGACCAGAGCGTTTTTTGCATATCTGACCACTGTCACTTTAAGCATTAATAACTCACGGAGGCTTTTACTTTTCATTTTGATTTCAAGATAGGTTTTTTCGTGACATATTCTACTTTATGTTATTGGTAAAATTTTGTCGATACTTGTGTAATTTCTTGGTGAAAAATTCAAAAATTTTATGAAAAAATTTAACATTTTCAATTTTTCTAACTTTGAGGCTCTCAGGTTGTAAGGGACATAGACATTCCAAATAAATTATATATTGATTCACATATACAATATGTCTTCTTTATGTTTGACATGTTTTTACTTTTGGAAGACATCAGAGGGCTTCAAAGTTCAGCAGCAAAGTTCAGCAAAATTTTCAAAATTTTTCAAGGACCAGTTCAGGTTTGAATTGGATTTGAAGGGCTTTCGTATTAGAAATACCCCATAAATTACCCCATCATAAAAACTGCACCCCTCAAACTTTTCAAAATGACATTCAGTAAGTGTGTTAAGCCTTTAGGTGTTTCACAGGAATAGAAGCAAAGTGAAGGAGAAAATTCAAAATCTTAATTTTTTTACACTCACATGTTCTTGTAGACCCCGTTTTTGAATTTTTACAAGGGGTAAAAGGAGAAAAATCCTCTCATAATTTGTAACCCAATTTCTCTCTAGTAAGGAAATACCTCATATGTAAATGTCAAGTGTTCTGCGGGTGCAGTAGAGGGCTCAGAAGGGAAGGAGCCACAATGGAATTTTTGAGAGTGAGTTTTTCTGAAACGGTTTTTGGGGGCATGTCACATTTAGGAAGCCCCTATGGTGCCAGAACAGCAGAACCCCCCCCCCCCCCACATGGCATACCATTTTGGCCATTTTGGAAACTACACCCCACAAGGCACGTAACAAGGGGTCCAGTGAGCCTTAACACCCCACGTGTTTGACAAATTTTCATTAAAGTTGGATGTGTAAATGAAACAAAAAACAATTTTTCACTAAAGTGCATTTTTCCCCAAATTTACCCTTTTTACAAAGGGTAATGGGAGAAAATGCCTCCCAAAATTTGTAACCCAATCTCTTCTTGGTATGGAAATACCCCATGTGCTGACGTAAAATGCACTACGGACGAACTACAATGCTCAGAAGAGAAGGAGTCACATTTGGCTTTTGGAAAGCAAATGTTGCTGAAATGCTTTTTGGGGGGCAAGTCAAATTCAATCCCTGGATCTTCGTTCTATCCCCAAAAATCTAGTATCCATAACCTGTAATAATATATTTGTCAACATCATGTGGCAGAGGGTTCCATAGTCTCGCTGCTCTTAAAGTAAAGAATTCCTGTCAGGTGAAAACTTCTTTCCTCTAAACATATATAATGCCCTCTAGTCATGGTCACCACCCTAGGTATAAAAAAATCATTAAGTAGAAAACATCACTAATAAAGCTTACTTGAAGATAATAATGACACAGCACTCGAGACTCTTCGCCAGCTTGCTTCTTTAACTCCTTAAGGACCCAGGGTTTTTCCATTTTTTCATTTTTGTTTTTTCCTCCTCACCTTTAAAAAATGATAACTCTTTCAATTTTTCATGTAAAAATCCATATGATGGCTTATTTTTTGCGGCACCAATTTTAATTTGTAATGATGTTAGTCATTTTACCCAAAAATCTACGGTGAAACTGAAAAAAAATCATTGTGAGACAAATTGAAAAAAAACCCGCCATTTTGTAAATTTTGGGGGCTTCCGTTTCTACACAGTAAATTTTTCAGTAAAATGACACCTTATCTTTATTCTGTAGCTCCATACAATTAAAATGATACCCTACTTATATAGGTTTTATTTTGTCGCACTTCTGGAAAAAATCATAACTATATGCAGGAACATTTTTACGTTTAAAACTGTCATCTTTTGACCCCTATAACTTTTTTTTTTTATCTTTCTGCATATGGGGCGGTATGAGGGCTCATTTTTTGCACCATGATCTGAAGTTATTAGCGGTACCATTTTTGCATTGATAGGACTTGGTGATCACTTTTTATTCATTTTTTCATGATATAAAAAGTGACCAAAAATGCACTATTTTGGGCTTTGGAATTTTTTTGTGCGTACGCCATTGACTGTGCAGTTTAATTAATGATATATTTTTATAATTTGGACATTTCTGCACACGGCGATACCACATATGTTTATTTTTATTTACACTGGTTTTTTTTTATGGGAAAAGGGGGGGTGATTCAAACTTTTATTAGTGGAGGTGTTAACTTATCTTTATTCACTTTATTTATTTCACTCTTTTTTTTTTCTATGTTATAGCACCCATAGGGACCTATAACATTGCACACACTGATCTTTTACACTGATCAGTGGTTTCTCATAAGAAGCCAGTGATCGATGATTCTGCCGCTTGACTACTCATGCCTGGATCTTAGGCACTGAGCAGTCATTCGGCGATCGGACAGCGAGGAGGCAGGTAGGGATCCTCCAATTGTCATGTAATCTGTTCGGGATGCCGTGGCCAGTGTTATAGATCGGGAGCGGACTCATGATGTATGCGTATGTCATGGGTCCTTAAGGGGTTAATGCCTATAGAAGGGCTTTCAACTAGGAATGCACCACACCAACAATGCAGTTTTTCATGTCACAAGGAGGCTTTATCAAGGTATACTGGGAAGGGGAGGGTACTCCTACCATTTAACCCTTAGTGCACACTTCAAGCATTAAATCATACATAACAATAGATCTGCATAAGCAGAGTAATAATGAAGAATCGCACAATCAAAGATATTAAAAATACAAAACAAAGGAACATATAGTGTTACAAAAACAAAGAAAAACGATTCCTGTTATTTAATCCTAAAATACCAGTTGCTCCCGTCCGGGTAATCCATCTTGCGTCTGCTTGCAGCAGGCTTGTGTGTCTGTCAAGGTTGCTGTCTGTGTTGTGGATATGCTGTAAATCCAGAAAACGCACTCCAGTTACTTCCCCTACATGATGTTTATTCATATGTAAAATAAAACATGGGGATCCTTTCAGGTACGTAATTAGTAGAAATGTTCAATTATCCTATTAAATAGGGGCCATATAGTTTTGCCTATGTAAAATTTCATGCAAGGACAGATTATTGCATAAACTATAAAATCTGATCTACACGTAATAAAATCTTTGACCATGTATATAATGGGACCTAACTGTATTGATTGTGACTTATCTAGGTGCTTGAGGAATGAGCAGTGTTTGCAGCTGTAATTTCTCTTCGGTAAGTCACATTGACAAGCAGCTTTTCACGACTTCATCCCGCAGATTTCGTGTTCTCCAAAACGAAATCAGCGGGCGCTGATTAGTGACATCAATCAGGTCACTGTCAGCCTGTAAAAGGTGCCAATTTTTATTTATGCCAATTTTTATTTAGTCTGCAGCTGGACTAAACTCAAAAGAAAAAATAGCTCTTTTCAGTTTATTTCTCTTTTTTGATATCCTGCTAGCAAAAAATTATCAAATGCTTGTTGGATAGATGTCTTTGGATAACCACAGGCTCTCAACTTATCCATCAAAACACAGGACTGCTCCAAAAATACTGCATCATCTGAATTGTTTCTCTTTAACTGGAGGAATTGCCCATATGGGAGGGCTCTTGTTACATGGGGAGGGTGGTAACTAGCATTTTTTAATAGTGTGTTGGTAGCTGTTGGTTTTTGATACCCTTTAACTATAATGTTAAAGGGTATTAATTTTCCTAAATATGCTCAACATCCAAGAATTGGACCCTATCTCCTCCAAAATTGGCTGTGAATAGCATGTTAACATCATTATTGTTAATATAATCCACAAAGGCAGAGGATTGGTTTTTGGTGCCTGTCCAGACTATCAGGACATTGTCTATGAACCTGGTCCAGTGCCAGATGTATTTGGCAAACTGGTTCCTAGGTCAATAGATGACATGCTCCTCCCACATTTCTAGGAAAATAATAGAAAGAGTAGTGCCATGGGTGTGCCCATGGCCGTGCCCGTCCATTGTGCATACCACTGGTCCCCAAAACGAAAAGCATTCTGCTCTAATATAAATCTGCATTATCTGCATCTATTATAAAAAAAGCAATATGCTCTAATAAATCCTCGCAAATGAAACTGGCACACCTCTTGTCTTTACCTGCCTACTCCAAAAATTTCTGTACTGCCAGAATAGCATCCTCATGGCATATATGGGTATTGAGCCCCACAACATCAATTGCGGCTACACCACGCTCCCCCTGCCAGTCTATGCTATATATGCTCTGCAGTAAGGCTTTTGTGTCTGCCAGGTAGGACAGGACAGATTCCAGAAAGGGTCCCAGGAACCAGTCCACAAACCGGGACAGAGGTTCAGTAACCGACCAGAAACAATAGTCCTGCCTGGCGGGTCCCTGAGACCCTTGTGAGAGATGACACCCTGTTCTACTCCTTTGCATAATAATGTTTGGAGGCGACTCTGATACATTACTGTGGCGTCCTTAATTAATTTTACATAGGTGGTTGTGTTGTATAGTTGACACATGGCTTCTTGGGTTTATGCTGACCTGACCACCCCCTTTGTCAGCGGGCTTCACAGTTATTTGATTATTATTTTTTAATCACTTCAATGCTGACTTTTCCTCAGCGGAAAAGTTATCACTTGCTGTTGAATAAACAAGGCTCTTAACGTCCGCAATTACACTATTATGAAAGTGGTCCAAACTGGAGCCTGGTGACAAAGGGGGAAATAGCTACATTCCATCCACCTCATGTTCACCATCTTCCTCCTTCAACAAGGAAAACAGATCACGTACAATGCTGCGATCCTCATCAGAATCGAGGGGATTGGCGGTAAAGCCCAAAGGGTCAATTTTAGCAGGTGTCTCACATGAAAATTCAGTATCTTTTTGGTTAGGTGTTTTGTTTTTAAATATCTTATGGATATTTAATTTACGTACGGATTTTGCTATAGCAATCTCAAAATTCCCCTCGTCAAACCTATTAGTAGTGCAGTAATTCAGATCCTTGCCCAACAATGATAAACATGATTCTGACAGTGAATGACTCAAAATATTACATTGTTGCCCACACTTGAACTGACCTGTTCCGATGTCCTGGAGCAGTGCAGTACAGCATCTCCTACTGTCTTCGGGAGACCTGTTTCCTCTTTGCCCTGGTCCCTGCCAGGGAATGATCTTTTCCTTCGTACACCCCATGCACGTGTCTGTAGCCTAAAGGTCCAGGTGTAGTGGTGAGATTAGCACCATCTCGAACCCCTTGTTTCAATGGAACAGTTCTACAGTCCTCTGTATTACTGGAATCAGAGTCTGGGGTCCAATCGTCAGGTTTCTGCTGTCATCTAGACCTCCGAGGTTGGTTACTTGATCTTATTTGATGTTGCTGCTGTTGATTTTTCCAAGAAAATATTTTGTCAAGATTAGAGATGAGCGAACTATTGGAAATTCGATTAGGCTGATTTGACAAATTTTTCAGAAAAAATTTGTTTCGGACTGAATTTATTTGCAGCAAATTGCTATTAAAAAGGCTGTTTCTGGTCTACAGAGAGCCTCAATAGGGGTGTAGAGCACTTTTCCTTGCCCTAACACACATAGGGAGTGTGCTGTGTTAGTGAAATAACACTGCTATTCACTATGACATGCAGATTACAGGCATTGCTATTAGAATCACTGTTGCAGAGCGTAGATGTGGCAGCAGGGAGACCATATGGTGTCAAAATTGAAGAGAATAAAGAGAGTTTTCATGTTATTTTAATTCTGGGGAGCATAGTGCTGCTGCTGGTCCTCCGCCCGGCGAGATAACAGTTGTTCAAGCCCCTGCCCCTCAGCGCCCCCCCTCACTATGAAAGTGCAAATGTTTCATTTAATCAGTTATGGTTCATTGTTGTCGCTCCAAGCTGCTCCATTGGATTATTGTGATAATTCCACAGATAATATGATGTAGACGACTTGAGGGCCTCAGTCTTGAAAAGATTACATCATTTTTTTTTTATTTATATTTAAGATTTATATGATTCCCAAGTTTAATGTCTCGGTGTTTACTTTGAACTAATACAGTATGACCACAAAACCCAATCTAACAAGGAGTCACATAGTGGCACAATGACAGAGCCTACAGGTGGCAGCAGAATGAGAAGACCATAATCTGTCAGAATAACACAGCCTAGAATTGGCGGCAGAACGAGGAGACCATATAGTGGCAGAACGACCCAGTATGGAGGTGGCAACAGCCTGACAAGACCATAGGACCTCAAAATAGAGAAGTTTAAAGATATTTTTGAAATTTTAAATTGAAGATTTTAGATATATTAACATTTTAAAGTTTAATTTAAGGTGCTAACAGCATAAGGAGACCATATGGCGGCACAATGACACAGCCTGGAGCTGACAGCAGCATGAGTAGACAATAGGGCTTCACAATCCCTAAAATTAAAAGATGAATTTTAAAATTGAAATTGAAGATTTATAGTAGTTAGTGCTACCAAAAAATATTTTTAGATAATTACCCAGGCCCAGCAGCATCAATAAACCATATAGTGGCTGAATGGCACAGCCTGGAGCTGGCGGAAGCATGAATGGACAATAGGGCTTCACAATCCCTAAGATTAAAAGATGAATTTTAAAATTGAAATTGAAGATTTATAGTAGCTAGTGCTACCATAAAATATTTTTAGGTAATGTCCCAGGCCCAGCAGCATCAGTAAACCATATAGTGGCTGAAAGGCACAACCTTGAGCTGGCGGCAGCATGAGTAGACACTAGGGCTTCACAATCCATAAGATTATAAGATGCATTTTAAAATTGAAATTGAAGATTTTGGAATTTAAATTTAAGATTACACTCCCAAGTTTTAATGTCCCGGGCCCCACCGTGTTGTTACAAAGGAAAAAATCTAACTAGGAGAAACATTTCACATGGCGGCACAATGACAGAGCCTGGAGGTGGCATTAGTATGAGGAGACCATATAGTTTCTGAATGGCACAGCCTGGAGGTGGCTGAAGCATGAGGAGACCATATAGTCTCTGATTGTCACAGCCTAGAGGTGGATGAAGCATGAGGTGACCATATAGTGTCTGAATGACACAGCCTGAAGTTGGATGAAGCATGAGGAGACCATATAGTGGCTGAAGGGCACAGCCTGGAGTTGGCTGAAGTATGAAGAGACCATATAGTGGCTGAATGGCACAGCCTGGAGTTTCTGGCAGCAAGAGGAGACCATATAGTGGGTGAATGGCACAGCCTGGATGTGGCTGAAGCATGAGGAGACCATACAGTCTCTGAATGGCACAGCCTGTAGGTGGCTGAAACACGAGGAGACCATCTAGTGGCTGAATGGCACAGCCTGGAGTTGGCTGAAGCATGAGGGAACCATACAGTGGCTGAATGGCACAGCCCAGAGTTGGTTGAAGTATGAAGAGACCATATGGTGGCAGAATGGCACAGCCTGGAGTTGGTGGCAGCATGAGTAGAACATATAATGGCTGAATGGCACAGATTGAAGGTGGTGAAACATGAGGAGACCATATAGTGTCTGAATGGCACAGCCTGGAGTTGACTGAAGCATGAGGAGAACACATAGTGGTTGAATGGCACAGCCTGGAGGTGGTGAAGCATGAGCAGACCATAAAGTATCTGAATGGGACAGCCTGGAGTTGGCTGAAGCATGAGGAGACCACATAGTGGCTGAATGGCACAGCCTAGAGTTTGTGGCAGCAAGAGGAGACCATAAAGTGGCTGAATGGCAACGCCTGGAGGTGGCTGAAGCATGAGGAGACCACATAGTGGCTGAATGGCACAACCTGGAGGTCACTGAAGCATGAGGAGACCAAATAATGTCTGAATGGCACAGCCTGGAAATGGCTGAAGCATGAGGAGACCAAATAGTGTCTGAATGGCACAGCCTGGAGTTGGCTGAGGCATGATGAGAACATATAATGGCTAATTGGCACAGCATGGAGGTGGTGAGGCATGAGGAGACTATATAGTGTCTGAATGGCACAGCCTGGAGGTGGCTGAAGCATGAGAAGACAATATAGTGACTGAATGGCACAACCTGGATGTGGCCGAAGCATTAGGAGACCATATAGTCTCTGAATGGTACAGCCTGGAGTTGGTTGAAGCATGAGGAGACCATACAGTGGCTGAATGACACAGCCTGTAGTTGGTGGCCGCATAAGTAGAACATATAGTGGCAGAATGGCACAGATTGGAGGTGGTAAAACATGAGGAGACCATAAAGTGTCTGAATGGCACAGATTGGAGTTGGCTGAAGCATGAGGAGACCATATAATGGCTGAATGGCACAGCCTGGGGTTGGCTGAAGCATGAGGACACCATATAGTGGCTGAATGGCAGAGCCTGGAGGTGGCTGAAGCATGAGGAGACCATGTAGTGGCTGAAAGGCACAGCCGGGAATTGGTTGAAGCATGAGGATACTATATAGTGGCTGAATGGCACAGGCTGGAGGTGGCAAAAGCATGAAGATACCACATAGTGGCTGAATGGCACAGCCTAGAGTTGGCAGAAGCATGAGTAGAACATATAGTGGCTGAATGGCACAGCCTGGAGGTGGTGAAGCATGAGGAGACCATATAGTGTCTTAATGGCATAGCCTGATGTTGGCTGAAGCATGAGGAGAACATATAGTGGCCAAATGGTACAGCCTGGAGGTGGTGAAGCATGAGGAGACCATATAGTGTCTGAATGACACAGCCTGGAGTTGACTGAAGCATGAGGAGAACATATAGTGGCTGAATGGCACAGCCTGAAGGTGGTGAAGCATGAGGAGACCATATAGTATCTGAATGGGACAGCCTGGAGTTGGCTGAAGCATGAGGAGAACATATAGTGGCTGAATGGCACAGCCTGGATTTTGTGGCAGCAAAAGGAGACCACAAAGTGTCTGAATGGCTCAACCTGGATGTGGCTGAAGCATGAGGAGACCATATAGTGACTGAATGGCACAGCCTGGAGTTGTCTGAAGCATTAGGAGACCATATAGTGGCTGAATGGCACAGCCTGGAGGTGGCTGAAGCATGAGGAGACCATATAGTGGCTGAATGGCACAGCCTGGAGGTGGCTGAAGCATGAGGAGACCAAATAATGTCTGAATGGCACAGCCTGGAAATGGCTGAAGCATGAGGAGACCAAATAGTGTCTGAATGGCAGAGCCTGAAGTTGGCTGAGGCATAATGAGGACATATAGTGGCTAAATGGCACAGCCTGGAGGTGGTGAGGCAAGAGGAGACCATATAGTGTCTGAATGGCACAGCCTGTACGTGGCTGAAGCATGAGGAGACGATATAGTGTCTGAATGGCACAGATTGGAGTTGGCGGCAGCATGAGTAGAACAAATAGTGGTTGAATGGCACAGCCTGGAGGTGGCGAAGCGTGAGGAGACCATAAAGTGTCTGAATGGCACAGCCTGGAGTTTACTGAAGCATGAGGAACACATATAGTGGCTGTGTTACGCTGGGCGCTCCGGGTCCCTGCTCCTCCCCGAAGCGCTCGCGGCATTTCTCTCCCTGCAGCGCCCCGGTCAGACCCGCTGACCGGGAGCGCTGCATTGACATTGCCGGCGGGGATGCAATTCGCATAGCGGGACGCGTCCGCTCGCGAATCGCATCCCAAGTCACTTACCTGTCCCGGTCCCTGGCTGTCATGCTCTGGCGCGCGCGGCTCCGCTCTCTAGGGCGCGCGCACGCCAGCTCTCTGAGATTTAAAGGGCCAGTGCACCAATGATGGTGCCTGGCCCAATCTTCCTGATTAGTTTCCACCTGTGCACTCCCTACTTATACCTCACTTCCCCTGCACTCCCTTGCCGGATCTTGTTGCCTTGTGCCTTGAGAAAGCTACTCTGTGTTACCTCTACTGTGTTCTTGACCATCTGCTATCACCATTTACTACGAACCTAGCCGCCTGCCCCGACCTTCTGCTACGTCTGACCTTGCTCTTGTCTACTCCCTTGTACCGTGCTTTTCTCAGCAGTCAGAGAGGTTGAACCGTTGCCAGTGGATACGACCTGGTTGCTACCGCCGCTGCAAGACCATCCCGCTTTGCGGCGGGCTCTGGTGAATACCAGTAGCAACTTAGAACCGGTTCTCCGGCACGGTCCACGCCAATCCCTCTCTGGCACAGAGGATCCACCTCCAGCCTGCCGACTCGTGACAGGCTGAATGGCACAGCCTGGAGGTGGTGAAACATGAGGAGACCATATAGTGTCTGAATGGGACAACCTGGAGTTGGCTGAATGGCACAACCTGGAGGTGGCTGAAGCATGGGGAGACCAAATAATGTCTGAATGGCACAGCCTGGAAATGGCTGAAGCATGATGAGACCAAATATTGGCTGAATGGCACAGCCTGGAGGTGGTGAAGCACGAGGAGACCATATAGTATCTGAATGGGACAGCCTGGAGTTGGCTGAAGCATGAGGAGAACATATAGTGGCTGAATGGCACAGCCTGGAGTTTGTGGCAGCAAGAGGAGACCACAAAGTATCTGAATGGCTCAACCTGGAGGTGGCTGAAGCATGAGGAGACCATATAGTGACTGAATGGCACAGCCTGGAGTTGGCTAAAGCATTAGGATACCATATAGTGGGTTAATGGCACAGCCTGGAGGTGGCTGAAGCATGTGGAGACCATTTAGTGGCTGAATGGCACAGCTTAGAGGTAGCTGAAGCATGAGGAGACCAAATAATGTATGAATGGCACAGCCTGGAAATGACTGAAGAAGGAGGAGACCAAATAGTGTCGGAATGGCACAGCCTAGAGTTGGCTGAGGCATGATGAGAACATATAGTGGATAAATGGAACAGCCTGGAGGTGGTGAGGCATGAGGAGACCATATAGTGTCTGAATAGCACAGCCTGTACGTTGCTGAAGCATGAGGAGACCATATAGTGTCTGAATGGCATAGATTGGAGTTGGCGGCAGCATGAGTAGAACATATAGTGGCTGAATGGCACAGCCTGGAGGTGGTGAAGCGTGAGGAGACCATAAAATATCTTAATGGCACAGCCTGGAGTTGACTGAAGCATGAGGAGAACACATAGTGGCTGAATGGCACAGCCTGGCGGTGGTGAAGCATGAGGAGACCATATAGTATCTGAATG
The DNA here is from genome assembly GCF_029499605.1 of Hyla sarda. Classification (NCBI taxonomy): domain Eukaryota; kingdom Metazoa; phylum Chordata; class Amphibia; order Anura; family Hylidae; genus Hyla; species Hyla sarda. The sequence goes on along the minus strand of NC_079193.1, from coordinate 193,374,147 downwards.
GGACAGCCTGGAGTTGGCTGAAGCATGAGGAGACCATATAGTGGCTGAATGGCACAGCCTGGAGTTTGTGGCAGCAAGAGGAGAGCATAAAGTGTCTGAATGGCACAACCTGGAGGTGGCTGAAGCATGAGGAGACCAAATAATGTCTGAATGGCACAGCCTGGAAATGGCTGAAGCATGATGAGACCAAATAGTGTCCGAATGGCACAGCCTGGTGTTGGCTGAGCCATGATGAGAACATATAGTGGCTAAATGGCACAGCCTGGAGGTGGTGAGGCATGAGGAGACCATATAGTGTCTGAATGGCACAGCCTGGAGGTGGCTGAAACATGAGGAGACCATATAGTGACTGAATGGCACAGAATGGAGTTGGCGGCAGCATGAGTAGAACATATAGTAGCTGAATGGCACAGCCTGGAGGTGGTGAAGCATGAGGAGACCATATAGTGTCTGGATGGCACAGTCTGGAGATGGCTGAAGCATGAGGATACCATATTGTGTCCGAATGGCACAGCCTGGAGTTGGCTGAGCCATGATGACAACATATAGTGGCTAAATGGCACAGCCTGGAGGTGGTGAGGCATGATGAGACCATATAGTGTCTGGATGGCACAGCCTGGAGGTGGCTGAAGCATGAGGAGACCGTATAGTGACTGAATGGCACAGAATGGAGTTGGCGGCAGCATGAGTAGAACATATAGTGGTTGAATGGCACAGCCTGGAGGTGGTGAAGCATGAGGAGACCATATAGTGTCTGGATGGCACAGCCTGGAGGTGGCTGAAGCATGAGGAGACCATTTAGTGTCTGAATGGCACAGCCTGGAGGTGGCTGAAGCAAGTGGAGACCATATAGTGGCTGAATGGCCCAGCCTGGATTAAGCTGAAGCATGATGAGACCATATACTGTCTGAATGGCACAGCCTGGAGGTGGCTGAAGCATTAGAGACCATATAGTGTCTGAATTTCACAGCCTAGAGCTGGCTGAAGCATGACGAGACCATATAGTGGCTGAATGGCACAGCCTGGATGTGGTGAAGCATGAAGAGACCATATAGTTGCTGAATAGCACAGCCTGGAGGTGGCAGCAGTAGCATCAGGAGTCCTGAAAGTGACCCGGTGGTAGAGTGGATGGGTGGCAATACCAGTACCCGGTGATGAAGGTGGATGAAAAAATGTCTGATGTGGAGGAATGTTTGTAACTGGGGGGAAGCGCCTTAAATCTGTTTGGTACATTCCATATTTGTGAAGTGTTGGTGTGGCATCATGGTCAATATACTCTGATGCATCAGACATTAGTGGGTGCAAATCCTGGCTGATCCATGCCTGATTCATGTTCACAAAGGTCAGTCTCCCCATTTTTCGTGGACAGACAATATCTTCTGGGGGTGACTATGGCCCCCGCCGTACTAAACACACGCTCTGATGGCACACTACTGGCCGGGAAGGACAGCTTTTACATGACAAACTCTGCTAGTTGTGCTCACAATTCAAGTTTGGCTGCCCAAAAGTCCAGCGGATCTTCAAGGTGTGTTGGCATGGGCATGTCAAGGTATGCCACTGCCGTCTGGTTCAGGTCCTGCTCCAGGTCTACCTGCTGCTGATGAGTTGCTTCACTATGCGGCTTAAGAAAGGTACTCATCAGCGACTGTAGACTCAGGCTGCTGCTGATGGAGCTGGTACTGCTCTTGCAACCCAACCCCTCCCCAGCAGTAATGGCAGTGGAAGGTGAGGGTATGGGGTCCGCCGATTCAGAACTGCAAGAGGATGGACGATGGGGTCCAATAGGGTCCAATAGGGTGGAGAGCCAGAAGTCATCCCGCTTCTGAATGGTGACAATTCGGCTTTCACTACGCAAGCAAGTGAGCATGCATAGCGCCATTTGTGCAAGTAACTTGGAGGGACTCCGTACTCCACCTCCACTGCATAGTGCCACGGTGTGTCTGGGTACTCTGTCTCGCCTTCCTCATATCCCTCTAGCTCCTCTGGCTCCTCCTCTCCTGTCACATTACTAGAATAACGTAAACCTAAGCTGTGCTCCACTGTGCTCCACTGTGCTCCTCCCCCCCCTCCTCCTCCACCAGTTCAGCCCCCACAGGCTCATGTGGCCATGAGATGTAGGCGCCACGTCTCCAGTGCCCTGACCAACCATCGTTTTCAACACGTGTTGTAATAATTGAAGCAGTGGAATGATGTTGTTCATCCCGTAATCCTGGTGACTTACTAATAGTGTCACTTCCTCAAAGAGCCTGAGGAAATGGCATGTGTCACATATGAGCTGCCACTGGTTCACATTACACAAGTTACACAGGGGAGTACCCCTATCCGCTTGGATCATCAAGAAATCGTGATAGCTTTTCTATGTTCATACTGTCGGTCCAACATATGGAGGGTGGGATTCCAACGTGTGGCAACTTCACAAATCCGACTATGTTAGGGGATACTGTTCTGACCCTGCAGCTCAAGGAGGGTGTGCTTTGCCGTGTTCCAGTGGCTGTAGTGCATGCAACGTTTCCTTCCCATTGCTAGGATGTCTTGCAAATGGCGGGAACACTTCAGGAACCGCTTGACAACCAGATTGAAAATGTGTGCCATGCAGGGCGCATGGCTAAGCCTTCACAGTGGCAGCACAGACAAGATGTTCTTCCTGTAGTCAATCACCATGGTTCCCATTTCCAGTTTCTGTGGAATTGCTGGAGAAATGCTCCAATTTCTTTACGAATGACTTTTAGCAGTTCCTCCACTGTGTGACTCCGTTCGCCAAGGCAAACCATGTGAAGGACAGCTTGTCACCGCCGTGCCCTGCACACATGGTATGTTGAAGGGGCACTAAAACTTGTCTGGGTAGTGGAGGCTGTGGACACGGTGGATGATGAGGAGGTGGAGTTGCACACTGTCACAGGACCAACGACCAGAGAGCGTGGCGTGACCTGTTCAAGTTGGTGTTGTGGCTGTGCAGGAACCACTTTCCCCCAGTAAGCTGTAAAGAACATGTATTGTCCCTGACCATAGTTACAGCTCCAGACTTTGGCGCTGTCGTGCACTTTGGTACACACCGACAGGCTCAAGGACTGGCCCACCGGTACTGCCTTCTTCGAAAGAAATGACGGTTTTGCCCTCTTGAATAGCGTCCACCACTTGAAAAGAGAGAGAGTGCAGCACCAGCAACTTAAGCAGGATCACATTCAGCTTCTGGACTGTTGGATGAGTGGCCGCATACTGTTGTCTCTTGGACATGGCTTCGCAGATGGATTGTTGGTTGAATTGAATGACTGACTAAAAGTAGGAGGAGCAGGATCATCTGGAGCGACAGAAGGATGTTATGACACACAGCTCCATTCGGCTGAGGTCTTGGAGCCTTGGCTGGCTGAAAGAGGGAGCGGCGTTCCCCTGGGTGATGCAGCAGGCTGGACCACTACATCGGAGCCACAGCTCTCCAAGGCCACTTTATGGTGGCGAAGCATATGTTGACGCAGGGCCGTTGTGCCAACATAGAATGTGTCGGCAGATAAGAACCATTTGGCCCATCTAGTCTGCCCAATAATCTGAATCATTTCAATAGTTCCTGGCCCTATCTTATATGAAGCATAGCCTTATGCTTATCCCATGCATGTTTAAACTCTTTCACTGTATTTGCAGCGACCATCTTTGCAGAAAGCTGTAAAGGACATGTATGTGCAGGAAGCTTGCAGGACATGTATGTGCAGGAAGCTTGCAGGACATGAATTTGCATTGGGACCCTGGCCACGCTTCACCTTCTGCCCACATATCTTGCATGGGGCTATGTTAACCTCCTCTGGATGCTTGATGAAAAACTGCCACACTGCCGAGTAGCTGATTTTCCCACCAACAGTCCGCACTAATTGACTGCTACTGCCACCGTCTCCAGGAACCCCTGTTCTAGGTAGGTAGGAAGGTAGGCTGCCGCGAAACAGGTGGTCTCTGCAGGGGACCTTTTGGCTCCAGAATTTCAACTTCTGCCCCCATGCTGACTGCCAACCATGCTACCACCTTTCTGGCTCCGCTGTTGCCTCACGGGCAACCTGCAACCCTCTTATCCTGATGATGATTAAGCCCCATGTAACATACCGGTCAGGTGACAGGAGGTGGATCCATTGAACCAGAGGGGCGATGGCGTGGGCCGTACCAGGGGAACGGAGTCTAAGGGACTACTGGTCTTCACCAGGGCCCGCCGTAAAGCTGGATGGTCTTGCTGCGGCAGGTAGCCCCCAGGTCGTTCCACCCGATAGAGACTCGACCCCTCTGGTAGCTGAGAATGGCGTAGTACAGGAGGAGCAGGCAGAAGCGTAGTCAGACGTAGCAGAGGTCAGGGCAGGCGTAACAGGTTCACAGGCGATAGTCAGGCAACAGGTCAGGGCAGGCAATACGGGTTCACTAGCGGTAGTCACGGGCAACGGGTCGGCAACAGGCAAGGGAAATACAGAACACTGGAAACGTTTTCACCCGGCACAAGGCACTAAAAATACGGCGAGGGCAGGAAGGGGTAGGAGACATTAATAGGGGCCGTATGGACCAGGCACCAATCAATGGTGCGCTGGCCCTTTAAATTTCATGAAGCCGGCATGCGCCAGGAGACAGAAGCAGCGCAGGAAGACGGGGCTGCAGATAAGTATCGAGTCGTGTCTGCACGTCACTGATGTCCTCCTCAGGTTTCTCAACAGTGTCTGCTTCAGGACCCTGAATTCTGGCAACACCGCCTCCCACGTCACTCTCCTCATCACTACTTGCCCGCCTAGCGAAGGAAGCGGCAGATATTTTCTCCACTTCTTGGCTGGGCAGTAGCTGCTGACTGTCCTCTATTAGATCGTCCTCACTGAATAGTGGAGCTGAACCCACAGCGTAAGATACTTCTTTAGGGGAGGTAACAGCATAGGACAGAGGCAATGGGAGGACAGGGACTGCTCCTGGGCTATACCAACTGAGGGTTGTGTCTGAGGAACCCACTGACTGTTTACTGGGAGTATCAGGTGTCACTTGTGATGAAGTGGATGACCATGTTAACCAATCGTTGATGGCAGATATGTTGCTGGTTGAGACACGACCGCTAGCTGATACCGGGAGCTCCGGCCTCTCGCTGTGACTTCTGCTGCCACTCGCCCCTAGTCTGCCACGACCTCTGCCTGATGAATTTAGGCCTCTGCCACTCCTCTGTGCATGTCCTGGAACTTCTGTGCCTGACATACTTAATGCATATATGAGGGGAGTACAATGTACTTGTTACGCCGAGCGCTCCGGGTCCCCGCTCCTCCCCGGAGCGCTCGCTTCACTCCCTCCGCTGCAGCGCTCCGGTCACGTCCTCTGACCCGGGGCGCTGCGATCCTGCTGCCAGCCGGGATGCGATTCGCGATGCGGGTAGCGCCCGCTCGCGATGCGCACCCCGGCTCCCCTACCTGACTCGCTCCCCGTCTGTTCTGTCCCGGCGCGCGCGGCCCCGCTCCCTAGGGCGCGCGCGCGCCGGGTCTCTGCGATTTAAAGGGCCACTGCGCCGCTGATTGGCGCAGTGGTTCCAATTAGGGTTTTCACCTGTGCACTTCCCTATATTACCTCACTTCCCTTGCACTCCCTTGCCGGATCTTGTTGCCTTAGTGCCAGTGAAAGCGTTCCTTGTGTGTTCCTTGCCTGTGTTTCCAGACCTTCTGCCGTTGCCCCTGACTACGATCCTTGCTGCCTGCCCCGACCTTCTGCTACGTCCGACCTTGCTTCTGCCTACTCCCTTGTACCGCGCCTATCTTCAGCAGCCAGAGAGGTGAGCCGTTGCTAGTGGATACGACCTGGTCACTACCGCCGCAGCAAGACCATCCCGCTTTGCGGCGGGCTCTGGTGAAAACCAGTAGTGGCTTAGAACCGGTCCACTAGCACGGTCCACGCCAATCCCTCTCTGGCACAGAGGGTCCACTACCTGCCAGCCGGCATCGTGACAGTAGATCCGGCCATGGATCCCGCTGAAGTTCCTCTGCCAGTTGTCGCTGACCTCACCACGGTGGTCGCCCAGCAGTCACAACAGATAGCGCAACAAGGCCAACAGCTGTTCTTCTACAAAAAAATTCTTCCGGGCATGCTGTCACTTGTGGTTTTTTCTCTAGGACCTTCTCTCCAGCGGAGAGGAACTACTCCATCGGGGATCGAGAGCTTCTAGCCATTAAATTAGCACTTGAGGAATGGAGGCATCTGCTGGAGGGATCAAGATTTCCTGTTATTATCTACACCGACCACAAGAACCTCTCCTACCTCCAGTCGGCCCAACGGCTGAATCCTCGCCAGGCCCGGTGGTCTCTGTTCTTTGCCCGATTTAATTTTGAGATTCACTTTCGTCCTGCCGATAAGAACATTAGGGCCGATGCTCTCTCTCGTTCCTCGGATGCCTCAGAAGTTGATCTCCCTCCGCAACACATCATTCCACCTGACTGCCTGATCTCCACTTCTCCTGCCTCCATCAGGCAGACTCCTCCAGGAAAGACCTTTGTTTCTCCACGCCAACGCCTCGGAATCCTCAAATGGGGTCATTCCTCCCATCTCGCAGGTCATGCGGGCATCAAGAAATCTGTGCAACTCATCTCCCGCTTCTATTGGTGGCCGACTCTGGAGACGGATGTTGGGGACTTTGTGCGAGCCTGCACTATCTGTGCCCGGGATAAGACTCCTCGCCAGAAGCCCGCTGGTTTTCTTCACCCTCTGCCTGTCCCCGAACAGCCTTGGTCTCTGATTGGTATGGATTTTATTACTGATTTACCCCCTTCCCGTGGCAACACCGTTATCTGGGTGGTCGTTGATCGATTCTCCAAAATGGCACATTTCATCCCTCTTCCTGGTCTTCCTTCTGCGCCTCAGTTGGCTAAACAATTTTTTGTACACATTTTTCGTCTTCACGGGTTGCCTACGCAGATTGTCTCGGATAGAGGGGTCCAATTCGTGTCTAAATTCTGGAGAGCTCTCTGTAAACAACTCAAGATTAAATTAAATTTTTCCTCTGCATATCATCCCCAGTCCAATGGACAAGTAGAAAGAATTAACCAGATCCTGGGTGATTATTTGCGACATTTTGTTTCCTCCCGCCAGGATGACTGGGCAGATCTCCTTCCATGGGCCGAATTCTCGTATAACTTCAGGGCCTCTGAATCTTCCTCCAAATCCCCATTTTTCGTGGTGTACGGCCGTCACCCTCTTCCCCCCCTCCCTACCCCCTTGCCCTCTGGTCTGCCCGCTGTGGATGAAATTTCTCGTGACCTTTCCATTATATGGAGAGAGACCCAAAATTCTCTCTTACAGGCTTCTTCACGCATGAAGAGGTTCGCGGATAAGAAAAGAAGAGCTCCCCCCGTTTTTTCCCCTGGAGACAAGGTATGGCTCTCCGCTAAATATGTCCGCTTCCGTGTCCCTAGCTACAAGTTGGGACCACGCTATCTTGGTCCTTTCAAAATTTTGTGTCAAATTAATCCTGTCTCTTATAAACTTCTTCTTCCTCCTTCTCTTCGTATCCCTAATGCCTTTCACGTCTCTCTTCTCAAACCACTCATCCTCAACCGTTTTTCTCCCAAATCTGTTCCTCCCACTCCTGTTTCCGGCTCCTCGGACGTCTTCTCGGTCAAGGAAATTTTGGCTGCCAAAAAGGTCAGAGGGAAAAATTTTTTTTTAGTGGACTGGGAGGGTTGTGGTCCTGAAGAGAGATCCTGGGAACCTGAGGACAACATCCTTGACAAAAGTCTGCTCCTCAGGTTCTCAGGCTCCAAGAAGAGGGGGAGACCCAAGGGGGGGGGTACTGTTACGCCGAGCGCTCCGGGTCCCCGCTCCTCCCCGGAGCGCTCGCTTCACTCCCTCCGCTGCAGCGCTCCGGTCACGTCCTCTGACCCGGGGCGCTGCGATCCTGCTGCCAGCCGGGATGCGATTCGCGATGCGGGTAGCGCCCGCTCGCGATGCGCACCCCGGCTCCCCTACCTGACTCGCTCCCCGTCTGTTCTGTCCCGGCGCGCGCGGCCCCGCTCCCTAGGGCGCGCGCGCGCCGGGTCTCTGCGATTTAAAGGGCCACTGCGCCGCTGATTGGCGCAGTGGTTCCAATTAGGGTTTTCACCTGTGCACTTCCCTATATTACCTCACTTCCCTTGCACTCCCTTGCCGGATCTTGTTGCCTTAGTGCCAGTGAAAGCGTTCCTTGTGTGTTCCTTGCCTGTGTTTCCAGACCTTCTGCCGTTGCCCCTGACTACGATCCTTGCTGCCTGCCCCGACCTTCTGCTACGTCCGACCTTGCTTCTGCCTACTCCCTTGTACCGCGCCTATCTTCAGCAGCCAGAGAGGTGAGCCGTTGCTAGTGGATACGACCTGGTCACTACCGCCGCAGCAAGACCATCCCGCTTTGCGGCGGGCTCTGGTGAAAACCAGTAGTGGCTTAGAACCGGTCCACTAGCACGGTCCACGCCAATCCCTCTCTGGCACAGAGGGTCCACTACCTGCCAGCCGGCATCGTGACAGTACTTCACTACGCTTAAAACAGTATTTGTCTAGAACAGCAGCAGGTGTGTACTTTTGGCTGGCCTTTTACAGTATCTATCCCCGTGACATATTAACAGGTACAAAATAGTGCACTACTTAGATGTAGGTATGTGGTATGCACTTATGAGGGCACAAAAATGCGCTGCAGTATGGTTAAAAAAGTATTTGAGTACAACATCAGCCGGATAGTACTTTTGTCTGGCATTTCACAGTATCTAGGCCCTTGACAGATTAACAGGTACAAACTAGTATACTACTTAGATGTACATATGTGGTATGCACTTATGAGGGCAGAAAAATACGCTACAGTACGCTTAAAAAAATGTATTGGAGTAAAACACCTGCTGGTGACTAGTGTTGCTCGCGAATATTCGCAATGCGAATTTTATTCGCGAATATCGCATATTCGCGAATATAGCACTATGTATTCGTAATTACGAATATTCATTTTTTTATGATTTTTTATTTTTTTGTTAATTTTTTATTTTTTTTATTTTTTTTCACAGTACACATCACAGTGATCATCCCTCTCTGCTTCCAGCTTGTGTGGTGTAAAGAAGGCTCTAATACTACTGTGCGAATTTTCGCATATGCGGAAATTTGCATATGCTAATTTTCGCATATGCAAATTTTCACTTATGTTAATTTTGTATATGCTAATTTCCGCATATGTTAATTTTCGCATTCGTGAATTTTCGCTTATGCGAAAATAAAACGTGAATATTACGAATATGCGAATATTCGCAAATATATGACGAATATTCGTCCATATATTCGCGAATATTCGCAAATTCGAATATGGCCTATGCCGCTCAACACTACTGGTGACTACTTTTGCCTGGATTTTCACAGTATTTTGGCCCCTGACAACAGTGCTGGAGCACACAAAAGCTGTGTACTACACCCAAAATTGCACTCTGTCAAAAACTATTAGGAATGGACTGCTGTTTATTATACTGTCTACAGACTAGTATAACCAGCAGATGATTTGTTCAACAAAGACACAAAATTGCGCTGAAAAATTATTCCTGCATCCTCTGCTAAGGTTTATGAAGTTGAGGCAGCTTGTTGAAGTGTATGAGGCAACACAAAGCTCTCTGCCCCTCGCTGTACACAAGCCGGTGAGTACTTTTGCCTGGCCTTTCACAGTATCTAGGCCTTTGACAGATTAACAGGTACAAAATAGTACACTACTTAGATGTAGGTATGTGGTATGCACTTATGAGGGCAGACAAATGTGCTACAGTATGCTTAAAAAATACATATTGCAGTAAAACACCAGCCGGGGAGTAAAATTTTATTCCGCCTAACCCCCCTCCAGCCCTCCTAGAGTTCCTTGCCCCATGTCCTCACATGTAGATCTGCCATTGTAGATGAGACGCCGGCGTGAACACACAGCATGTCTATCCGGTCACCGTGCCGGCATACTCTGCCATAGTAGAGTTACATTTGATAACTTTGGATGACTACGGCAGTAGTCAGGACCGTATCAGCATTTGACTACACAGCGCTATGACATGTTTACATGGGTATGACCTTCTTCTTGTCATGATCTTATTGAGAATGTCTATTATTAATTGCTAATCTTAAGTCATATGCATGAGGCTATATCATAAGTCCTTACATGCAATTAGCCATTGTGGTAATGGTGTGAGGATTGGCACGCCTTGTTACTGTATATCCCCTGATGAAGTGTGGGGGATCCTATGTTTGACCCATCCCCCATATAGAAACGCGTTGGGACAGGGACAACCTTTAGTTTAATATTGGCATTAGTTGTACTGCTTTATGCGGCCCTAGTTAATTAAGATAGCTCTATACTTTCTCATATGACACTTTTTGCCTGTGATAATACAAACATCCTTCGCTGCTGGATGCAGTTTAATACATATCTTGATCATTGACAATATTGAATTGTGTGGTCCTCTTCAGTGACCAATGTGTGTTACCTATATTTTTTTTTTTTTTTTTTGTGGTAGAACACTTGATATCTTTATTTTATCTAGCATATAATTAAAAGCTAAGTTTTATACAGCACCCCTGTTCCCTTTGGAACAACATTTTTCTAAATTCTGCCATTGTAGATGCCCTGGAGCCTGGATCGCACTAAATGGAGTTTAATGAAGCGATTCGCACAATAGAATCATCACAATATTCGCATTTGTTGCGAATCAAATTTTTCATGAAATTCAGAACGAATTTGGATTCATCAGCTTCGATTCGCTCATCTCTAGTCAAGATCATAATCAAGTTTGTCCCTTGTATATTTGTTCCTCTTTTTCTCCTTTATTTAATTTTGAATAGGGATCACCTTAACATCCAGTCTACGCAAGAAATTGGTCCACTGTAAGTCTGTTAATCGGGAACGGAGTTCAATTCTTGCTTTTTCCAGTTCAGCTTGTACCATGGCATAGTCCAGATTAGACCTATCCAGGACGAGCCTAGTCAAATTCATTGCATGTTTTAAATTAGCTTGTTGCCATTTGGCAATGAAAGATTTGTCCTCCTGATATTGTGAAGCCTCTTTATATGCCCTTAATCCACGGGGTGACCAGTTTGCTTCAACATATTTTAAAGTGCTGACAGTCCAAAACAGCTTCATCTCCTTTTCAGACAGAGCTATCAGGCGGTTCTCCAAAGCTTGAGTACTCAATACAGAAAACTTGTCATTCAGATTGAATTGATAAAAGAAAGTGGTGATATCCTCTCAGTCCGCATCAAGAGCACTAGCAGATGACGCGCCTGCCCCTGCAGCTGATGTATCATCCAGACTTGAACCTTCCATTGATCAGGTGGGTGTGCCAGATGTGTTGATAGATCAAGTTCAAAGAACAAAGTCCTGAGAGATAGCTGTCAGGACCACTCCACGCCCACACTCACTTTCCAGGTTCAGGGTTACACGCCACAAGTCTGGGCGCTCTGCAGCTCACTCGGTGCCCGCGTCCGAAGCACAGCATGCACAAACAATTTTACTTGAAGACAAACAGCATGGCACTCAAGACTCTGCTCCAAATTGCTGCTTTAATGCCCTTAGCACGGCTTTCAACGAGGAATGCATCACACCAACGCAGTTGTTTCACATCACAAGGACGCTTTATCAAGATATGCTGGGAAGGGGAGGGTACTCCTACCACTTAACCCTTAATGTACACTTCAAGCATTAAATCGTACATAACAATAGATCTGCATAAGCAGAGTAATAATGAAGAATTGCACAATCATAAATATTAAAAATACAAAACAAAGGAACATACAGTGTTACAAAAACAAAGACAAATGATTCATGTCATTTAATCCTAAAATACCAGTGGCATCTGTCTGTTTGATCCATCTGGCTTCTGCTTGCAGCAGTCTTGTGTGTCTGTGAAGGTTGCTGTCTGTGTTGTGGATACACTGAAAACCCAGAAAACTCCAGTTACTTCCCCTCCATGATGTTCATTCATATGTAAAATAAAATGCGAGGATCCCGGTACGTAATGAGTAGAAGTGTTCCCGTATCCAATTAATTAGGGGCCATATAGTTTTGCATATGTAAAATTTTAAAGGACAGATTATTGTATAAACTATAAAATCTGATTTACACATAATAAAATCAATGACCATGTGTATAATGGGACTTAACTGCATGGATAATAATGTATCTAGGTGCTTGCAGGATCATTAATTAAGAGGCAATACAATGGTATATACTAGCATTAAATAGACTCTTCAGCACACATAAGTGATTACAGTGCAGTTACTCAAAGGTGATGTCTTCTCTGATCTGAGTTGTTCTTTTGCCCCTTTCTTTTCATACATATTCCAGACCACAATGATGACTTTTCCGATTGCAACTCGTTCTGCAGAGTATGGTGCTCGGTAAGCCTGCAAAATAAAGATTTAAAGCTCTGGTAAGCCCATTATTTGGGAATCTCTGAATGTACTTGACTGATTCTGAAATGTTGTTCTGCTGGCTTTATTTCTCTAAATCATCTTTTTTGTACAGGAGCTTCTAAAACGTCTGGTCTCTTACCAGAATATTGGAAATTTGAGTTATCAAAAAGTCAGGTCAGATATCCTTTATTTAGACTTTAGTAACCTTTTACTATGCTCCTTTATTTGGGTAATGGTGTTATCTAAGAAGGTCTGGAAAATTTTAAGTCTAACATCAATTGCTGGTATTACTGTGTTTTTATTAGCCTTAATCACATTTTGGAGTCAAAGCGCCAAATTCATGGAGTAAAATGTTAATATGTTTTATTTTATTACCTAAATAATTGAAACGTCATACATTTCTGGTAGCAGTTGTTTTTGCTCACATATTGTCAGGTGGTTATATAATAAAGTTAAATTGTCCAATTTTTTCTATTGTAAAACAGTATTTCAATGTGTTACTTTACGTCCCAGCTCACAGCTAGGGTGCCGATGCTCATTTGCTCTTTAAGATTGTTATGTAAAAATGTTCAAAATATGAGACTTTGTATATGAATAAAATGTGTGCCATTTAATTCATTTATTTGTTGGAAGAAAATGTGATTTAATTTTTTCCTCATTTTCATACACTTTTATCTGAGATTTTATATTTCTATTCAAGAACACAATTACAGCTAACAAAGGAGCAGCTGCTGTACTTGTAAATTTTTCTGAATACAAAATATACTATAATAAAGAAGCATAACACACTGGGTATCTAATGAAATTTGATGCCTTTTAAATAAAACACTTATAGACGCTTTAAAAATAAATCTTTTGTTGCACACTGGTTTCATAATTCCATGTAAATCTATCCAGCATTACATTTTCTTTATAGCTATAAATTATTCATCTTCTGTGAATGAAAGGGATATATTTAATCTGTTTGATCTGTCCAGACAGGACGAAAAGTCTCTTTTTTAATACTTTTATATATTGTTTGTTTCTTTTGAGAATAATCTAAAAATGAGCAGAAAAAAAGATCAGAGAATTCAGAATAAATACTCCCATGTGTAAAGCTCTGGTGTGCAACCTCATGACCTTTATAAAGTGAAGAAGGAACCATAGAGATTGGGTCTATACTAAGTTATTAAATCTGTACAGCTAGAATTTTTCCCAGGTATTCATGAAAGGCACAAATCCCGAGGGATGTGCTATAATTTATTTTACTCGTAATGGATGTGACACTTGTAAACCACAGTGCTCTTCTTTAAGAACCTTTAACTCTTTTAACTTTACTCTCTACCTAATAAATACCTTTCATGAATCATTTTGACAGATTGGATTGGACATTAATCTGTTTTGCAATTTGAAATGCTTTCTTTGACCTGTATCTATATATATCTGTGTGAAAAGGTACGATGCATATTTTAAATTAAATCGTCTAAAGCTATTCTCTGGCAATATGATGGAAGACAGAATCTTAGGACCATTTCCGACTTATGAGAAATATGAAGCACATTCTCCACTTAAATAAGATACAGTGAAAGAGTGATGTATAAACAGCAGTTGTTACATAAATATTAATATCATATAGTTTAGAAGATAACCATTATATTATGCTAATACAACAGTTAGTATAAATAAGTGTGACATGAATAGAATATAAAAGAGATTTGTTAAAATGTCTTTTGTGAAACATTAATAATATGATAAGACTAGCCACCAAAGTAACTATGATATTCCCTAGAGAAACATGCAGAGCCACAATTCTGAGCTGACTGCAGCAATAGCCAATTTTTTTTATGATAAATGGAAAAAATAAATAAAGTTTAAGCTCTCTATCGACTTATTACAGTGAAACACTTCATGACTATAATGGAAAATTGCTATGACTGAAGCTGTTTTTGATTGGTAGTATTTGCCTCAAAATCAGAAGTGGAACCTACAGAGAAAAAAAATGATGTGTTCCTTTTCCGTGTTTTGGATCTACTCTGGTTTTGTCTTACAGATTATTGATGCAAAATTCTGAACCAAATACTGCAGTGCGAAACCAGCCTTAGGTTAGGTCCACATACAGTATAGGGGGGAATTCACTATAAAAACCAGCATCTCACATGCTTATCTTAAGAAATCTCCAGCCGAAGCATGGACACACTGGATTTAAGTAGAGAAATGAACCATGCTTTTAAATAAATTCTGGGACATCTAAATCTTAACCACAGAAAATGGTGCAAATATTTTCTTTATAGTCGTTCTCTATGTCTGCTCCATTCCTAGCTTTGGCTACAAATGCTAAACAAAATATTGACCATATACCGACTAAAATACTGTATGTAAACCCAACCAATGAAAAATTATTTACACAATAAAAATATGCCAACATAGCAGAAACAGTAGTTAGGAAAAGAAAAAAAAAATGGTATACATGCAGCCCATTCACGTCAATTGAAATGGGAATCGGGAGAGGAGGGGGATGTAGTTGGGGAGAGACAGACTACAGGAATTTGTAGTGAGTATTAGATCTCACTCAGTGCTTGATTTACTGTTTCTAGGTGGGGGGCTGTATTTGAGGGTTAACTCTAAGGGAGCTCACCCCTAAGGGTTGGATTTTTTTTTTATTATTGTGCCCTTGGACCATTTTAGAGATTTTGTTGTTTTAGTGTTGATTCACAACTTAGATTGCTCAGTACTGCTCTATAATGTCTTTAATTCTGCTGCCTTTTGAGCATTTACAATGCAGCCATAGGGGAGTAGAATCTCTTTGTGTGTGTGTGTGTGTGTGTGTGTGTGTGTGTGTGTGCAGAGTATGGGAGACATCATGAATGTATGGTTCTACCAACTAACACAAATAAATAACAATGATGGAGCCTTCAGAACATAAATTATGCAAGTTATATAATGGCCAAAAATAGTGCTACTTCTAATGAAAACACATGCTAGCTCATGATAAACAATCACCTAAATGACTGGTATGTTTTAATACCACGTACTCTACAGTCCTCCATAGAGACTTGGTATTTCCTCCACAGTATACCTTCTTTGTTTCATTAACAATATCTGCATTACTGTATCTTATAACAATCGTGTTTTAATATACTTTATGTAAACATTTCTTCATTTCTTTCTATTTAATTCTTTTAAATAACTTTGAAAATCTTTTCCTTTATCTGAAGGAACAAAAAATATATCAAGTAGACACATAAATCTTGCAGGCCATTTTGAGAGAATAATTCAAGACTGCAGGCCATTGTTTAATATGCAACATATATTTTCCAAGTAGTCTTAAGCAAAAAAAGGTGATGTCTTATGTGCTAGTATTTCTGGTAAATTACCTAATATGATTCGAATGTAAAACATGCACAAGGACATCTTAATGTGAAAGTCATTGCAGAAACTAATTAAGTTAGGATGCTTAATGCAACTTAGTACTCAATACTTTCATAATCCAAATGAGAAAATTTCACACAGATAAAATTCAGAATTAAAAGGCAACTGTTTTTTATATAGCGACTGCTATTCAAAAGAATATCTGGATGACTTACCATGCATGCTGTACACACACACAAGTATATGACAGTGATTTACAGCCAGGAATCCAAGATTATAGTCTCTACCCAAGAAGGAATATATTTTGTTTACCAGAAAATTTCATTTCCAGGAGTATGTTGATAGCACAGAATTGGTCAAATTTGTTTCCTCTAGATGGAGGCAGAAGAGACATTAAACAGCAGTCTATAATAATTATACAAATAAGGCACTATAAATAACCAAATTAAAAAAGGATCATCAATAACAAAAATGTATTGGGAGAGCTACGGACTCTATGACATTTTTTTTTCAGGTAAACAAAACTGAATTTTTCACGGACATACTATGCCAGTATAGAATATAATTTAACCCCTTCGTGACCAGGCAAATTTGGCCTTAACCCGTTAAGGACCAAGCCTATTTTGGCTTTAAGATCCAGGCCAATTTTTGTTTTTGCACTTTCGTTTTTTCCTCCTCCCCTTCCAAAAATAATAACACTTTCAATTTTGCACCTACAGACCCATATAAAGGCTTATTATTCATGCTACCAATTGTACTTTGTAATTACATCAATCATTTCATTACAAAATCTACAGCGAAACAAAAGAAATATTTGTGGGGGGGACTAAAAAAAATTATTTAATTTTGTAATTTTGGGGGCTTCCGTTTCTACCCAGTGCACTTTTCTGTAAAAATGACACCTTATCTTTATTCTGTAGGACCTTACAGTTACAAGGATACCAAATTTATGTAGGTTTATTTTATTTTACTACCAATAATGCATGCACCAAAATTATTATACTTAAAATTGTCCTCTTCTATCCCCTATAACTTTTTTTTATATTTCCTCATATAGGGCTATATGAGGGCTAATTTTTTTTGCACTGTGATCTGTAGTTTTTGTTGGAAACTTTTTTGTTTTAATGGGGTTTTTTATGGTATACAGTATGAAGGGACCAAAAGTGCGCAGTTTTGGACTCTGCTTTTTTTTACGTGTACGCCATTGATCGTGCCATTTAATTAACCTTATAATTTAATAGTTCAGACATTTATGCATGCAGCAGTACCACATATGATCATGTTTAATTTTATTGCATTATTTTATTTAAAAATGGGAAAAGGATGGCGATTCAAACTTTTATTAGAGAAGGGGTTAATTCACTTAATTTATCTTGCATTTTTACACTTATTAGTTTTTTATTAGTCCTCCTAGGGGGCAATAACATGCAATCTTGAGTTTGCATAAACTGTTCAATGCTGAGGTTTGGCTCTGCATTGATCAGTGTTATCGGTGCTCTGCTGCTATAGCCTGCAGAGCCTTGCTAGCGCTTCAGAGCACCGATTGGAAGGCAAATTTGATCACAGCATCTAAAGAGTTAAAGCCCATCATTGGTCCAATCAATGATGTCCGCCATGACCTGTGGGTCCATACTGCTGATACCAACCGGGACCCACCGGGTATGAAGCCTTCTCAGCTTCAGGATCTAAAGGTGTGACCTTGGTCCTTAAGTACCAGGACTCAAGGGCATACCAATTTTGCCCATTGTCTTTAACAGGTTAAAGACACAGCTCATTCTGGTCCTAAGGTGTTGGACAATTTTTATGTTTACAATTTTTCTTTTTCATATTTTAAAAAGGACCCATAGCCAAACCCAAAAAATAGATTTTAGTGTGATACAATAGTTTAGGATGCCCTGATCAAACACATCATTATAGTTTCTTGATAAGGCCTTTTGTTCCTGAGATATGAGTGTTTATAATTTGTCTTAAAGTTCAGAAAGTCAGTTAGATGGATGCAACTTAATTTTAATAATATGAGTGATTATCAGGTGATGGGAGGGATTATTCAGTGCTTTATATTAAGAGGCATGTATATCTTATGCACACACCTTCACTGTATAATTCCACCCGTCACCTGATATTGACTCACATTATTGAAATTAACTTCACACCTATCTGACTGATTCCCTAAATTTTCAGACAAACTATAAACCCACATATCTCAGAGATGACGGAGTGTATCAAGAAACTGTAAAAAGGTGTGTGATCAGGGCACCCTAAGCTATATAATGTTTTTGGGAGGTTGGCCACCGGTCCTCTTTAAGAGACATAACTCTTTTATTTTTTCATCCATAGATTCATATGAGTGCTTGTTCTAGGTTTCACTTTATAATTACATCTTTGATTTGACCATAAAATGTATGACGCAACCAAAATAATATAATTGATCAATACACTTGACACTTGCAATGATTGTCACATTTACATTGTTTTCAAATTATTTCTCCACTTTTTAAAAAAAGTTGTTTTTTCTAGGCATACTCAGTTTGTTAAACAAAAGTGTTAAACACTTTTGTTTAAAAAATGAGTATGATTAGAATCTCCTTCTTCTGAGCTCTATAACTTTTTTTTTCTACGAGGCAAATTTTTGTTGCTGTAATCTGAAGTTTTATTTCGTAGCATTTTGGTGTACATAGCACTTTTTATCTTTTTTTAATTTTATTTTTCTAAAATAAGATGTGAACAAAAATCTGAAAGTCTGGAGTTTGGAATGTTTTTTTGTTTACACAATTAAGCATGCAGGATCATAAACAATATATTTTCAAAGTTCAGACAATTCCACACACAATGATACCACATTTGTTCCTTATCGGGTAATTTTTGTTCTTTATATTTTTGAACACTTTTGTTATGGGGTGATGATGATCCAATTCTGTGGCTGCACAAGGTATAAAGTAAAATTCACTAGCAAGAGAATCCCAGATTAAGTGTTCGCGAAGTGTTAAAAAGTTGCACCGAAGTAGAAATTTTCTGCATGAGGAGGATAACAATGCAACGTAATCCTAGTGAAAAATATCAACAAGTGGAAAAGAATGGAAACTGCAACAAGGTCCACAGCAGACTGAGAAGATCCAAGAGAAAGAGCTGCAATACCCTGTACCAAGCCGCACATCTGCATCAGCTGCACATGAGTTACCAGAATACGTTCTTCGTAAGGAGAAATGTGAGTGTGAACCAGGCCCTGTCAGGCCAAAATGGCCTTTTCAAAAATGAAAGAAGCAATGTGATTGGTTGCTATGGACAACTTAGTAACTTTTTCTCTGGACAAATTTTGTTAACTATCCCCCAATGTCTGGTTAAAACCCAATTTCCCTGTAAGAATTGAACATCAGGAAGTCCTCTTTGATGTTCCAATCCTTGTTTATGGGAATTACTGTAAGGCTGGAAAGATTGGCTTATGCCCAGATAAATTTTCCTTCCACACCTTAAAGGGGTACGCCACCCCTAGACATCTTATCCCCTATCCAAAGAATAACTAGCGATGCATCATACCTTGCATCACAACTAGGGATGACTAGCGATGCATCATACCTTCCCTGTCATCACACCCTCCCTTTCAATGCAAGTCTATGGTAGGGTTCCACACTAGAGATGAGCAAACTTTTGAAAATTTTGATTCAGCCGATTTGCCAAATTTTCTGAAAAAATTAGTTTCAGGTCGAATTTATATTAAAAATGGCTATTTCTGGTCTACAGAGAGCCTCAATAAGGGTGTAGAAAACTTTGATTTGTTCTAACACGCATATGGAGTGTGCTGGAGTAGGGAAATAATACAGTTTTTTAGTATGACATGCAGATTACAGGCATCAATATTAGAATCACTGCCGCAGAGAGGCACAATGACAGAGCCTGGAGATGACATCAGTATGAGGAGACCATATAGTGGCTGAATGACACAGCTTGGATGTGGCTGAAGCATGAGGAGACAATATAGTGGCTGAAGCATGAGGCGACCATATAGTGGCTGAATAACACAGCATGGAGGAGTTGGCAGCATGAGGAGACCATATAGTTACTGAATAACACAGCCTGGAGCTAGCAGCAGCATGAGTAGACACTAGGGCTTCACAATCCCTTGGATTAAAAGATGAATTTTGAAATTTAAATTGAAGATTTATGGTAGCTAGTGCTAATATAAAATTTTTTAGGGCAAGGCCCAGCAGCATTAGTAAACCATATATTGGCTGAATGACAAAGCCTAGACGTGACTGAATAATAAGGAGACCCTATAGTGGCTGAATGGTACAGCCTAGGGATGGCTGAAGCATGAGGAAACTATATAGTGGCAGAATGACACATCCTAGAGGTGACTAAAGCATAAAAAGACCATATAGTGGCTGAATTGCACAGCCTGGAGGAGGCTGAAGCATGAGGAGACCATATACATGTAGTGCCTGAATGGCACAGCCTGGAGTTGGCAGAAGCATGAGGAGACCATTGAAGTTTAAGATCTTTAAATTAAAATTAAGGATTTTTAAATTAAAATTTTAACTCCCAAGTTTTAGTGTCCGGGGCCCCGGTGTGTGGGTACAAAGGAACAAATCTAACAAGGAGTCACATGTCATATGGCAGCACAATGACAGAGCCTGGAGGTGACAACAGTGTGAGGAGACCATAGAGTGGCTGAATGACTGCCTGGAGTTTGTGACAGCATGGGGAGACCATATAGTGTCTGAATGGCACAGCCTGGAGTTGGCTGAAGCATTAGGAGACCATATAGTGTCTTAATGACACAGCCTAGAGTTGGCAGAAGCATGAGGAGACCATTGAAATTTAAGATTTTTAAATTTAAGATTTTGAAATTGAAATTGAGAACTTTGAAATTGAAATTTTAACTCCCAAATGTTAGTGTCCCGGGCCCCGGCATGTGGTACAAAGGACCAAATCTAACAAGGAGTCACATGGCAGCACAATGACAGAGCCTGGAGGGGGCATCAGTATGAGGAGACCATATAGTGGCTGAATGACTGCCTAGAGTTTGTGGCAGCATGGGGAGACCATATAGTGTTTGAATGGCACAGCCTGGAGTTGGCTTAAGCATGAAGATACCCTATAGTGTCTGAATGGCACAGCCTGGAGGTGGCTGAGGCATGAGGAGACCATATAGTGGCTGAATGAGACAGTCTGGCAGCAGCATCAGGAGTCCTGAAAGTTACCCGGTGACAGAGTGGTGTGGTGGGTGGCAATACCAGTACCCAGGGACGAAGGTGGGGGAAAAAAGGTCTGATGCGGAGGAATGTTTGTAACCGGGGAGCAGCGCCTTAAATCTGTTTGGCACTATCCATATTTGTGTTTTGGCACCATGGTCAATCTACTCTGATTTATCAGGCATTGGTGGGTGGAAATCCTGGCTGATCCATGCCTGATTCATCTTCACAAAGGTCAGTCTCTCCACATTTTTTATGGACAGACGAGTTCTCCTTGGGGTGACTATGTCCCTCGCCACACTAAACACCCACTCTGATGGCACACTACTGGCCGGGCAGGACAGCTTTTCCGGGGCAAACTCTGCTCGTTTCGGCCACAAATCAAGTTTGGCTGCCCAGAAGTTCAGCGGATCTTAAAGATGTGTTGGCATGGGCATGTCAAGGTAGGCCACCACCTGCTGGTTCAGGTGCTGCTCCAGGTCTACCTCCTGCTGATGAGTTGCTTCACTATGCGGGTGAAGAAAGGTATTCATCAGCGACTGTAGATTCAGGCTGCTGCTGATGAAGCTGGTACTGCTCCTGCCATCCCATCTCTCCCAAACAGCTATGGCAGTGGAAGGTGAGCACAGAGGGCACCCTGATTCAGACCTGCGAGAGGATGGACGATGGCGCCGATAGGCAAAGGCCAACTGTCTACATAGGCAAGAAGTGGACGAGCAGAAAAGGACCTCTGAATGGCACTGCTAGTTCCGTAGATGAATGTGAAGAATCAAATCCAGAGAGGAGTAGTTTATAAAAGCTGGAAGGTTTATTGCATCTTAATAAAAACAAATAATAACCCAAAAAATTGCACAGAGACATAAAATAGTGAAAAAGTGTATATAGTCTTTATTATTAGTGACTGTATTTAAAAACAGAATTTTAAAAGGAACGACAGCGGACAGACTACTAAGGCATCCGGATGAGGGACTGAGACAAAAATGGGCCACAATACATTAACAAGAAAATGGAGATACTAAGGTAACCCCCATCCTGGTGTATACACACATAAAAAAGTATAGGCTGTACAAAAACATACTAGCAAATATATACCAACATATGTAAACATATACACTCAGAAAGGATATATAGGTATTAATCCTGTATTGCACAATGCCCAAAGAGAAAAAGAATGATCGCAAATCAAAACAGGATAAAGTATGCAATTATGAAAGTGGCAAATGGTTGAAATAGTAGAGAGCCCCAGGAACAGGGATGGTACCATACACAAATGTTCAGCAATCACCAAGGTCCTGGAAAATGTGGCTCAAATATCGATCACCCATCTCACATCATAGAGGCATACAGCGGACATCTTACCCTAATGCAGAATGCCACCCCAACAACGTTGTTTCGCAACAAGCTTCCCCAGGGAGTCCTTTCTGAGTGTATATGTTTACATATGTTGGTATATATTTGCTAGTATGTTTTTGTACAGCCTATACTTTATGTGTGTATACACCAGGATGGGGGTTACCTTAGTATCTCCATTTTCTTATTAATGTATTGTGGCCCATTTTTGTCTCAGTCCCTCATCCAGACGCCTTAGTAGTCTGTCCAATGTTATTCCTTTTAAAATTCTGTTTTTAAATACAGTCACTAATAATAAAGACTATATACACTTTTTCACTATTTTATGTCTCTGTGCAATTTTTTTTGGTTATTATTTGTATTTCTCTGTGTACCAGAGACATGGTTAAACAGTAGGTTAGTATATTGTGCCCCTCTCTTTTGGTTATTATTTAATAAAAACAATAAAACCACTGCAGAAAAGGTTTATGCATTTCGGGGGAGCCACCCCCCTTCTTCAGATCTGTAGAAGGGGGTGGCTCGCCCGATATGCGTAATCCTTTCCTGCAGTGGTTTTATTGTTTTTATTAAGATTGTTTTTATTAATAAACCTTCCAGCTTTTATAAACTACTCCTCTCTGGATTTGATTCTTCACATTCATCTAGGGAACTAGCAGCACCATTCAGAGGTTCTTTTCTGCTCGTCCACTTCTTGCCTATCTCCAGGAGACAGTTCTCACCGCACCTGCAACTTCAGGCCCAGCAGCAGTTCCAGCTTTCTTCATAACCCCACATGTGGGTTGACATGCGAGTTTTATACTTGCTCTAAGGTGAGCAGCTACTACCTAAGGGGTTTATACACCCCACATCCTATTCCCCCCTCTTATCAATATTTAAATGGTATTACATGAGGCGCCCCTCCTGGTCTCTTGTTTTTTCTTCTCTTATATATACTGTCTACATAGGATGCCTCTGTAGTTGGTCAGTTTGTCTTTCCTCCCTCTGGCTGCTCCTTCTTTTCCCCTCCTGTCAGATTACTAGAAAACCGCCCATTTGGCGAAACCTAAACTGTGCTCCACTGTGCCTCTCCCCCTCCTCCTCCAATTCAGCCCCCACAGGGCTCATGTGGCCGTGAGATGTAGGCACCACGTCTCCAGTGCTCTTGCCAGCCATCGTTTCCAACACGTGTTGTAAGAAATGAAGCAGTGGAATGACGTAATTCATCCCGTAATCATGGAGACTTACTAATAATGTGGCTTCCTCAATGAGCCTGAGCAAATGGCAGGTGTCATGTATGAGCTTCCACTGGTTCACATTGAAGTTACACTGGAGAGTACCCCTATCTGCTTGGATCATCAAGAAATTGGTGATATATTTTCTCTGTTCAACAAATGGAGGGTTGATTCCAACTTGTGGCAACATCAGAAATCAGACTATGTTGGGGGATTCCGTTCTGATGCTGCAGCTCAAGGAGGGTGCGGTGTACGAGTGGCTGAAAAGCATGCAAGGTTTCCTTCCCATTGTTAGGATGTTTTGCAAATGGGGAGAACCCATCAGGAACCGCTTCAAACCAGATTGAATATGGGTGCCATGCAGGGATCATGGCTCAGCCTTTCCAGTCGCAGCGCATGCAAGATGTTTTTCCCATTGTCAGTCACAAAGGTTCCCATTTTCATTTGTAGTGGAGTAAGCCATGCTCCGATTTCTTTACGAATGACTTTGAGCAGTTCCTCCCCTGTGTATCTCTTTTCACCAAAGCAAAACATGTGAAAACAGCGTGACTACCCCGGGCATCTTTGGCTCTAGACTTTCCACTTCTGCCACCATGATGACTGCTAACCATGCTTCCACCTTGCTGGCTCAGCTGCTGCCTCACGGGCAACCTGCAGCCCTCTTCTTCTGATGATAAAGCCCCTTCAGCACCTGGCTCCCAAGTGCGATCGGCTTTATCATCATCGAGACTGCACGTCACTGATGTCCTCCTCAGGTTCCTCAAGAGTGTCTGCTTCAGGAGCCTGAATGGTTTCAACACCACCTCCCATGCCACTCTCCTCATCACTACTTGCCCGCCAAGCGTAGTTAGCGGTGGATGTCTCCTTCAATTCTTGAATGGGCAGTAGCTGCTGACTGTCCTATAGATCATCCTCACTAATAGTGTTGGGGCGCGAAAATTCGCATTTCAGATTTTTATGGCGAATATCGCAAATATATTAGCTATATATTCAAAATTACAAATATTCTGCATATGCGCATATTCACATATGTGAATATTCGCCTATTCCTTCTTTTCACTTGTGGGCCAATTAGAATGATGCAAATACACTTGTCAGAGGTTATCAACAACATCCCTAGCAACCAATAGTAAAGTTGCCCACACCCTCACTGTTTTCTTACTGGAAATACGCAAATATGCGATTATTCGCATATGCAAATATGCGAATATAACGAATACGAAAAATTTGCGAATGTGGGACGAATATTCGTCTATATATTCGTAAAATAACGAATTCCAATATGTGCAATGCTGCTCATCACTACTCACTAAATAGTGGAGCTGAACCCACCACATAAGATTCTTCTGTTGGGCAGGGAACAGCATAGGACAGATGCAATGGGAGGACAGGGACTGCTCGCGGGCCATATCAACTGAGGGTTGTGTCTGAGGAACTCACCGACTGTTGACTGGGGGTGTCAAATGTCACTTGTTATGAAGGGGATGACCTTGTTATCCAATCGATGACGGCAGATGGGTTGCTGGCCGAGACACAACCGCTAGCTGATACCGGGAGCTCAGGCCTCTCGCTGCAAATCCTGCTTCCTCCTGCTGCCACTCACGACCTCTGCCTGATGAATGTAGGCCTCTGCCACTCCTCTGTGCACGTCCTGGCACTTCTCTGCCTGACATACGTAGTGCGTATATGAGGGGAGTACAATACGCTCCACTACACTTAAAAAAGTATTTGTGTTCAACACCAGCAAGTGTGTACTTTTGCCTGGCCTTTCACAGTATCTAGGCCCTTGAGACTTTAACAGGAACAAAATAGTACACCACTGAGATGTATGTGTGTGTGGTAACACTTATGAGGGGGGGGTACAATGCGCTCCAGTAGGCTTTAAAAAGTATTTGTATACAACACCAGAAGTACACACCTGTGCTGCAGCACACAGTCGCTGTGTACTACACCCAAAACAACACTTTCTCTCTCAATCTCACTTCCTTCCCTATCAGTGCTTCCAGGCAGGATTCGTGCTTGAGCTGCTGTTCGGTGCAACACACTGCTCTCCATCCCTCTCTGTAATAGTTAGCTGTAGACAGTGACTGGGAGGTGAATTGCTGCAGTTAGAATGCTTTTCTGTGCAAAACACACTGCTCTCTGTCCCTCTCTCTGTGCAACAGAACGATGACTAGGAGGGGAATCACTGCTGGAAAAAATGCTTTTCTGTGCAACACAAAGTGCTGTCTGTCCCTATCTATCTCTCTGTAGTGAAAGGCTGAAGTGACTGTCCACAATATGGCTGCCAATTATATAGGGCTATGACATCACAGGGGTTACTGGCTGCTGATAGGCTGCATGCTGCATGTGATTCAGGGTCATCCCGCCTACCCTTGTTCCCGCCTTCCCAGGATTCCTTGCCCCATGTCCTCACATGTGGCTCCTCCATTTTAGATGCCCTGGAGTCTTGACCGCACTAAATGGAGTTTAATTAAGCGATTCACATGCATTCGTTGTGAATTAAATTATTCCTGAAAATCGTAACAAATTTAGATTTGTCAGATTTGATTCGCTCATCCCTATATATAATAAATTGTCCGGAGATCCCACAGTAAAAATCATAAATAAATTGAGATCCCACTTATGCAAGTTTGTAGAAAGGTCAGTCCTCACAGAAAAAACGGCTGAAAATTTTTTACCAACATCCCCGAAAAAGCCTCATTGGTATTTATTACCTGAAGTTCACAAGGGTGTAATTCCTCCACCATGTCGTCCGATTGTTGCGGGTATAGGGGCTCCGACACAATTTCTAGTTGTGTCGATTGGCTGATCCCTCCCCCTTAAAATATACTCCCACTTACCTTCGTGAGATTTGATCACAGCTCCCCAAGATTTTTGTTGGCAGGATGGATTTGCACTGGCCTCCATGGACATTGAGAGCCTGGACACCCGCATCCCTCATGATGTGGGTGAACAGGCTCTCAGAGAGTTCTTTGAGTGTTTGAATAAGTCGGCCAATTTCATCGACTTTGTTGCAGAATGTGTGGAACTGATTCTAACCAATCATTGATTTCACTACGAAGGGCAATGGCATGCCCATTCCCAGGAAACGGCGATGGGTACCCCATTTTTTGTTTCTATGCAAATATTTTCTTAGCAGTATTGGAGATAGATCTAATTTGTAGCAGCAAAAAAATTATTTTCATCTAAGATTAAATTGCTGCTGAGATTTGTCGACATTTTTGTTATTTTGAACGGTGACTGAATTCAGTCAGTTTGTTGGCTATCTTAACAGCAATAATCAAGTCAATATGTGGTTTCCATCACAATTTGGGGGTTAGTCTTTGGAGTTTTTAGACACAAAAATTGAAAAAAAAAAAACCTGTATTCATACGTTGGGATTTAGAAAGGATATATCTAAAAATTTGATACTGCATTTTAAATCCTGTACATTCGCCTCATGCAGGTATACAGTCTTTCAAATTTGAAGCCCTTGAAATAATTAAACAGTCTCCAGAAGGCGGAGACAGGTATCAACAGTTCCTAGTGAAAGAATCCAGATGGATTCTTCTCATCAATGCAACAGGCCAATTGGGCTTGAATGAATATGATGAAATGGGAGTATTTCTATATTGGTAACTTTGATAGACCTGTATGACTCACATTGTTGTTGTATTGTTTTTAATCACCTTCGTTTTATGTATTGTTGAACCCCGATCCTAGTCCATTTATCTGCATGTCTTCCATTTGTCCCACATTGGTGTTTAAAACATTCCTTCCAGACGTGCTTACGTAGGGACCGATGAAGCTCAGTTTAGCGTGAAACAGACCGTAGCCCAAAGTCTCCCTAAAACATCAGTGCTCCCCCTCTGCAACTGTCTTCCTGTTTTAAGGAATAAAGCTGCACCAGCATTGAATGTTACGGTATGTGCTCCATCTTCTCTCTTTCCTTGCTTAAGTGTAAAAACGAAAATTGGTGAAATGAGTCCTTAAGGTAAAAAGGGCCTTAAGGGCTGAGTCCTTAATGGGTTAAAATCTAGTTGACACATTAAAATCTAGGTGACACATCACTTTAACCCCTTAACGACCACGGACATAAATGTACATCCTAGTGCGGCTGTACTTAGCGCACCAGGACGCACATTTATGTCCTGTGTATGACCGTGAGCATCAGAGCGGTGCTCGTGTCATACACTGGAGGTCCCGGCTGCTATCAGCAGCCAGGGACCCGCTGGTAATGACTGACATCCGCGATCACGCAGATGTCTGCTATTAACCCCTCAGACTCCATGATCAATACAGATCACGGCATCTGTGGCAATGCGCATGTTAAAAAAGGTTATCGGATCCCCCACAGCGCTGCTGCAGAGATCCGATCATCTGTAATGGTAGCCGGAGGTCCCCCCCCACCTGCCTCCGGCCGTCTCCTGGCTTCTTCTGCTCTGGTCTGAGATCGAGCTGGTCTGAGATCGTACATTTTTTTTTATAAACATATTTGGTATTGCCGCATGTGTAAATGTCCGAACTATCAAAATATAATGTTAATGATCCTGTACAGGGAATGGCGTAAGTGTAAAAAATAAAAAAAAATCCAAAAATGCAGCTTATTTTGTCACATTTTATTCAAATATTTTTCTTATAAAAAGTGATCTAAAAATGTTATATATGCAAATGTCATATCAATAAAAAGTACAAATGACAGTGCAAAAAAGGAGCTCACATACCACCCCATATACGGAAACATGAAAAAGTTATAGGTGGTCAAAATAGGGCAATTTTATATTACTGATTTTGTACAAAATGTTTGAGATTTTTTTAAGTGGTACAAAAAATTGAAAAGTATCTAGCCATTGGTATCATTTTAATCGAATTGACCCAGAGAATAAAGAACACATATCATTTTTACTGTTAAGTGTACAGTGTGAAAACGAAACCCTCTAAAATGTGCAAAATTGTGGTTTTCATAAAAATTTCCTCCCTAAAAAAATATTCTTTGGGTTTGCCATAACTTTTTTGGTAAAATGAGAGGTTTCATTACAAAGAACAATTGGTAAGGCAAAAAACAAGCCCTTATATGGGTCTGTAGATGGAAATATAAATGAGAGGAAAAAACAAAAATGCAAAAATAAAATTGGCCTGATCCTTAGGGTGAAAATGGGCTTGATGCTTAACCCCTTAAGGACTGAACCTTTTTTCACCTTAAGGACTGAGCCCTTTTTTGCAAAGGGGTCGGAGGACTACAATTCTCAGCACCCCGAAATGCGTTTAGGTGTCTGGCACTGTTCACACAGTCTCCACTAGTGTCTGCCTGCAAACTCTCAGGTCCTGGCAACAGAGGAGTTAACCCAGCCGTATTCCGCCCTGCCTGGCAGCAACCCTACCTTTAGCCATCTTCCACAGCCTACACCTCCTGCAGCTCAGGTCTCCACGTGGGACGCCATCCCTGGATCACCCGCCGCTCCCGAGCGCACTAATGCCACCGGACTTACTGCCGCTCCCGTGCTGACTGACACTCTTGACGGAGTGTCAGAACAATACCATCAATAAACAGCCAGTGAGCGAGTGCAATCTGCAGTACAGAACATTACATCACGCTCCCCTGCCATCGGAGCCAGCGGCACGTAACACCATACTGCACCCCTCTGCCATTGGGGCTGCAAGGGAGACTGCAGTGCCCCCCTACTATCGGGGCACGAGAGGAGTGCAGGGCTGTAACCCACAGCAAAGGACCAACAAGCTGCCAGAAGCAGTGGTGAGAGATACTTTTAATATCATTTGTATCTTTTTTCTGGAGATTGACTTTTATGTTACAAGTACACTCACTCTGCTACAAAACAGGACTTCAATTCTTGTTTGCGGATTAAAGCAGACTTTTTTTTTCCTTCATACCGGAGCACTAGTAAATTGGACATCTTTCTTACATCCATTCGTATTAGTTTGATATCCCACGGGGCCCAGTGGGATTATCATATGGTAGTGCCCGTCAAATGTGTTAATTCAATATTTTATCCTTATTCTATTTATATTTAATTAAAAACAATTTTATAAGTAATGCTGATATATCTCAATTTATCTCCACCTTTATCATTATGCACCAAGGTTGGTGAGGTCCTAGAGGTATAAGCTATTATTTTGAATATAATTTACAAATCTGTTTAACTTTCTGGCACCAGTTGATGAAAAACATTTATAAAAAAAAAATAGTTTTCCACTGGAGTACCCCTTTAACCTGTTGGGGACGAAGGGCATTTGCATACGCCCTTGCGTCCTGATACTTAAGGACGAAGGGCGTATGCATACGTCCGTGGGAATTTTGGTCCCCGCCACGCGCCGGGCAGGGACCGGACCGGGGTGAATGCTGATATCTATCAGCAGGCACCCCGCGCAAATGCCCAGGGGGGTCATCAGACCCCCCATGTCAGCGATCGGCACAAATCGCAAGGGAATTCACACTTGCGATTTGCGCCGATTCCGGGTCATACGGGATCTATGGTGACCCGGAATATAAGGGGGATCGCGGTTGTCTAAGACACCTGTGATCCCCCTGAAGGGATAGGAGTGAGGTGAGAGGGATGCCACCCCTCATATCTCTGCTATTGGTCTCAGAAGCGGACCAATAGCAGATCGGGGGCGTGGGGGTTAACTTTCGTTTTCCCCGTCCTGCCCACCCACAATAGGCGGGGCAGAACAGCGAAACCGAAGAGGACTAACGGCAGAAGATCCACTTAACCATCCGGAGGCAGCGGGAGACAGTGATCGGCACGGGCGGCGATGTCCTGCAAAAGAAGAGGACGGCTCCCTGGATCCTACGGAAGCCGGTAAGTTGCCTAGCAACATCTGGAGGGCTACAGTCTGAGACCACTATACAGTGGTCTCTAACCTGTAGCCCTCCAGATGTTGCAAAACTACAACTCCCAGCATGTCCAGACAGCTGTTTGGGCATGCTGGAATATGTAGTTTTGTAACAGCTGGAGGGCTTCAGTTTGAAACCACTATACAGTGGTCTCTAAACTGTATCCCTCCAGATCTTGCAAAACTCCTAGCATGCCCAAACAGCTTTTTTCTGTCTGGGCATGCTGGGATTTGTAGTTTTGCAACATCTGGAGGGTCACAGTTTGGAGATCACTGTGCAGTGGTCTATAAATTGTAGCCCTCCAGATGTCACAATACTGCAAATCCCAGCATGCCCAAACAGCTGTCTCGGCATACTGGGAGTTGTAGTTGCGTACCTGGCTGGCTGTTGCATAACTACATTTCCCAGCATGCCCTTCGGTGATCAGTACATACTGGGAGTGGTAGTTTTGCAACAGCTGGAGGCACACTGGTTGGAAAATACTGAGTTAGGTAACAGAACCTAACTGAAGGTTTTCCAACCAGTGTGCCTCCAGCTGTTGCAAAAGTACCACTCCCAGCATGCACGGTCTGTCAGTACATGCTGGGAGTTGTAGTTTTGAAACGGCTGGAGGTTTGCCCCCGCATGTGAATGTACAGGGTACATTCACACAGGCAGGTTTAGAGTAAGTTTCCTGCTTCAAGTTTGGGCTGCGGCAAATTTTTCGCTGCAGCGCAAAATCCTAGTGGGAAACTCACCGTAACACGCCAGTGCAAATGTACCCTAAATACACTACACTACACTAACACAAAATAGAGGGTGGGGCTGTATACAAAAATACAAAAACAGAGCTTCCTATGGGGCAGTATGTTTGTACTAGGTGGAAGAAATATGTGGATATGAATGATGATCTCACCTTGCAAGGTTGTGTTGGCACACAGCAACCTTGTGGACGTCTGGTAGATATGATCCCTTTGGATGTTGTTTGGGGTGCAGCCGTCCGGGTTGCTCGAGATGTGTGGCAGCACACTCGATAAGCTGGTTTGCGGGGTCTGGAAAAAAGGTTCCCGGTATGTTCGGCGCCAACCGTAGATGGAATAAAGATGTGGTGAGTCTCAGTTATTTAAAAGTGTTCTTTATTGCCGTATCAGACGCATTTTGAGGTCTTGCACCTCTTTATCAATGATTATGGCATACATACATAAAAACATTATCACTGGCTTTTTATAGTTTCTAAAATGATCGCCAGAGAGTACAATTGGATGAGTAAAAAGAGTGTCATAAGGCTGCGCTCTGGTGTGTTGTAGTGGCGCTGTCTGATGACATAGGAGTCTTTTATTCATAAAGTTAAAAAAAAAAATCACTTTTGTTTAGCAGTAAAATGTGGCCATACATTAAAAGCAAGGATTGCGAAAATGTTCCATGTTGTATGAGGAGGTATAGTGTTATGCGGTGATGCGAGTATGTCAGATGTGTTACTTCTGTTTTTAGCAATGGTTGGATGATGCGTGTCCGATGCCAGGTGGTGGAGATGTCCTATTGACAGAGATGCTGCGTGAGATGTCATTTGTCGGGCCGTTGCGCTTTTTTCTGCTAGATGGTGGATACCATGGCTGGTTATTTCGTATCCATGTTTGTAACTATTTTTATTTATTTTTATTTTAATTTGTAGAAGAGAGGGTTTCGGTCCTTGATGCAGTTGTCTCTTATTGCCGGATGATCGGACCGGGATTGCTGTGCTGGTTATTACCAGGTGTGTGGTATGGTAGGTGTGTTTTGGTATATATGGATATGGGGATGGCAAAAGGATGCTGTGGTGCTGTCATGGTTTAGTTTGTGGAGAGGGGTGTTTTGTTAGCGCTGGTGTGTATGGATGTGACAACAGCGGTTTCATAAGATGGTACTGCAGCGCTTTAGAATGTGAGGGCTTGTAGATGGGTGTTATTGATTGTTGGTGGATGGCATGCTGTATGTGACTGCAGCGGTGATCTCTAATGATGGTACTGCAGCGCTTAAAAAAAGGGGGGGGAAGGGGCCTGTGGGTAGGTTGCGAGAGACGTGTGTGTAGTTGGTATTATGTTGTGTATGACATGCTGTACGCTATGTATGTGGGATAGGTGGTGTTCAATGGGCTGCCTGTGAAAAATGGGTGATAGCCTGTATTTTGTTGGGTTTTGGATTGGAGGACAGTATGTCGTGGGTTGGGTATTGTGTTGGGGTTGTGGAGTGGTTGCTATTTAGGGATTTTCGGATGATTTCCCATTTGGTGGTTTTCTGAAGATTTTCCAGTGTTGGATTCCGGGTGTATAAATTATTATATATTGTCAATATTTTCATTAAGGCCCAAGGGGGTTAAAGTGTTGATCTTGAAGATCCAAAATGACTCTCTCCTATAGAGTCTTTCAAATCTATCATTGCAGTTGTCCGATATCTGTTCGATTCCAGTGATTCTGAATTCTTTGAAGTTGTTGTTATGTTTTTCAGTTGCAGTGTCTGGATACGCTGTGTTTGGGAAATTTATGTGTGACATTGAAACGGTGTCCACTCATATGATTTCTTAGGGTTTGTGAGGTTCGTCCAACGTATTGTAGGCCACAGCCACATTCTATTAAATAAACGACATGGGTTGAGTTGCAGTCTATTCTAGATTTTATTTTGAATGTTTTAATAGAATGCGGCTGTGGCCTACAATACGTTGGACGAACCTCACAAACCCTAAGAAATCGTATGAGTGGACACCGTTTCAATGTCACACATAAATTTCCCAAACACAGCGTATCCAGACACGCAACTGAAAAACATAACAATAACTTCAAAGAATTCAGAATCACTGGAATCGAACAGATATCGGACAACTGCAATGATAGATTTGAAAGACTCTGTAGGAGAGTCATTTTGGATCTTCAAGATCAACACTTTAACCCCCTTGGGCCTTAATGAAAATATTGACAATATATAATAATTTATACACCCGGAATCCAACACTGGAAAATCTTCAGAAAACCACCAAATGGGAAATCATCCAAAAAAAAAACTAAATACCAACCACTCCACAACCCCAACACAATACCCAACCCACGACATACTGTCCTCCAATCCAAAACCCAACAAAATACAGGCTATCACCCATTTTTCACAGGCAGCCCATTGAACACCACCTATCCCACATACATAGCGTACAGCATGTCATACACAACATAATACCAACTACACACACGTCTCTCGCAACCTACCCACAGGCCCCTTCCCCCCCCCCCTTTTTTTAAGCGCTGCAGTACCATCATTAGAGATCACCGCTGCAGTCACATACAGCATGCCATCCACCAACAATCAATAACACCCATCTACTCTGCAGTACCATCTTATGAAACCGCTGCTGTCACATCCATACACACCAGCGCTAACAAAACACCCCTCTCCACAAACTAAACCATGACAGCACCACAGCATCCTTTTGCCATCCCCATATCCATATATATCAAAACACACCTACCATACCACACACCTGGTAATAACCAGCACAGCAATCCCCGTCCGATCATCCGGCAATAAGAGACAACTGCATCAAGGACCGAAACCCTCTCTTCTACAAATTTAAATAAAAATAAATAAAAATAGTTACAAACATGGATACGAAATAACCAGCCATGGTACCCACCATGTAGCAGAAAAAAGCGCAACGGCCCGACAAATGACATCTCACGCAGCATCTCTGTCAAAAGGACATCTCCACCACCTGGCATCGGACACGCATCATCCAACCATTGCTAAAAACAGAAGTACACATCTGACATACTCGCATCACCGCATAACACTATACCTCCTCATACAACATGGAACATTTTTGCAATCCTTGCTTTTAATGTATGGCCACATTTTACTGCTAAACAAAAGTGATATTTTATTTTATTTTTTTAAACTTTATGAATGAAACACTCCTATGTCATCAGACAGCGCCACTACAACACACCAGAGCGCAGCCTTATGACACTTATGATAAAAAGCCAGTGATAATGCTTTTATGTATGTATGTCATAATCATTGATAAAGAGGTGCAAGACCTCGAAACGCGTCTGATACGGCAATAAAGAACACTTTTAAATAACTGAGACTCACCACATCTTTATTCCATCTACGGTTGGCGCCGAACATCCCGGGAACCTTTTTTCCAGACCCCGCAAACAAAATAAAGGGTAAAACACTACATAAACACCCCCTACATTGTCCCCCCAATTAAATTGAAAAATATATTGTACGGCAGTGTTTCCAAAACAGAGCCTCCAGCTGTTGCAAAACAACAACTCCCAGCATTTCTGGACAGCCACTGACTGTCCAGGCATGCTGAGAGTTTAGCAACAGCTGGAGGAACCCTGTTTGGAAATCACTGGCGTAGAATACCCCTATGTCCACCCCTATGCAATCCCTAATTTAGTCCTCAAATGCGCATGGCGCTCTCTCATTTTGGAGCCCTTTCGTATTTTAAGGAAACAGTTTAGGACCACATCTGGGGAATTTCAGTACTCGGGAGAAATTGCACTACAAATGTTGGGGGGCTTTTTCTCCTTTTACCCCTTATGAAAAGGAAAAGTTGGGGGCTACACCAGCCTGTTACACTAACATGCTGGTGTTGCCCCATACTTTTTACCACAAGCAGTAAAAGGAAAAAAAGACCCCCAGAATTTGTAACGCAATTTCTCCTGAGTATGGAAATACCCCATATGTGGGCGTAAAATGCTCTGCGGGCGCACAAAAAGGCTCAGTAGTGAGAGCGCACCATGTACATTTGAGGCCTCAATTGGTGATTTGCACAGGGGTGGCTGATTTTACAGTGGTTCTGACATAAACACAAAAACATAAATACCCACATGTGACCCCATTTTGGAAACTATACGCCTCACGGAACGTGACAAGGAGTATAGTGAGTCTTAACACCCCACAGGTGTTTGACAAATTTTCATTACATTTTGATGGGGAAATGAAAACAAAATGTTTTCACTAAAATGCTGGTGTTACCCTAAATTTTTCATTTTCACAAGGGAAAATAGGAAAAAGCCCCCCAAAATTTGTAACCCCATTTCTTCTGAGTAAGAAAATACCCCATATGTGGATTTAAAGTGCTCTGCGGGCAAACTACAATGCTCAGAAGAGAAGGAGCGCCATTGGGATTTTGAAGAGAAAATTTGTCCGGAATTGAAGGCCACGTGTGTTTACAAAGCCCCTATAGTGCCAGAATAATGTGACCCCATTTTGGAAACAACACCCCTCATGTAATGTATTAAGGGGTGCAGTGAGCATTTACACCCCAGAGGTGTCTGACAGATTTTTGGAACAGTGGTCCATGAAAAAGAAAAATTTTATTTTTTATTTGCACAGCCCACTGTTCCAAAGATCTGTCAAATGCCAGTGGGGTGTAAATACTCACTGCACCCCTTATTAAATTCTGTGAGGAGTGTAGTTTACAAAATGGTGTCACGTGTGGGGGGGTCCACTGTTCTGGCACCACGGGGGGCTTTGTAAGTACACATGGCCCCTGACTACCATTCCAAACAAATTCTCTTTCCAAAAGCTCAATGGCGCTCCTTCTCTTCTGAGCATTGTAGTTCGCCCGCAGAGCATTTTACGTCCTAACATGGGGTATTTCCATACTCAGAAGAGATGTGGTTACAAATTTTGGGGGGCATTTTCTCCTATTACCCTTTGTAAAAATGGTAAATTTGGGGAAAAAACTGCACTTTCACATCCAATTTTTACGAAAAGTCTACAAACACCTGTGTGGTGTTAAGGCTAACTTGACCTCTTGTTACGTGCCTTGAGGGGTGTAGTTTCCAAAATGGTATGCCATGTGGGGTTTTCTGCAAAATTCACTCAGCAAAATCCCATTGTTGCTCCTTCCCTTCTGAGCCCTCTGCTGCGCCCGCCAAACACTTGACATACACATATGAGGTATTTCCTTACTCGAGAGAAATTGGGTTACACATTTTGGGGGGCTTTTTCTCCTATTACCACTTGTAAAAATTAAAAAACTGGGTCTACAAGAACATGCGAGTGTAAAAAATGAAGATTTTGAATTTTCTCCTTCACTTTGCTGCTATTCCTGTGAAACACCTAAAGGGTTAACACACTTACTGAATGTCATTTTGGATACTTTGGGGGGTGCAGTTTTTATAATTGGGTCATTTGTGGGGTATTTCTAATATGAAGGCCCTTCAAACCTACTTCAAACCTGTACTGGTCCCTGAAAAATTCAGATTTTTAAGATTTTGTGAAAAATTGGAAAATTGCTGCTGAACTTTGAAGCCCTCTGATGTCAAATTTATGATGCAAATATAAAGTAGACATAGTGTATTTGTGAATCAATATATAATTTCTTTGGAATGTCTATTTTCCTTACAAGCAGAGAGCTTCAAAGTTAGAAAAATAGAAAATTTTCAATTGTTTCCTGAAATTTTCAAATTTTTCACTAAGAAATGATGCAAGTATCGACAAAAATTTACCACTACCATAAAGTAGAATATGTCACGAAAAAACAGTCTCGGAATCAAATTTATATGAGCATGTTTTACTACACAGACTGGTTTTATGGATGTGAGATCTTTATCCTGACAAAAAATAGGGACCGAGATGGTGCTGCTGTTTTGCCTTTTACAAGACTTGTGAAGCATTGTACTTCTGGTGGCATGTATGCCGGAAACTGAGCCATAAGGGGCGACCTGCCTACATTCATTTCTTATGCTGTGTTTGGTATTGAAAGTAGAGGTTGGCTGGAAATTTGCTACAAGGACCAGGCTGTAATTTATTTATTTTTTAATCTTTGTCGTGTTGGTCACTATACTACAAAAAAGTACCCCTTATATGTTGTTTTAAGGCCTCTTTCACACCACAAAATTACTCTGTTTTAAAGATCCGCTGTAAGTTCCGTCTGAAAATCGTCAGTATAATGGCAGTTACAAAATCCTATACGGCCGTTAGAAAATCCCATTATAGCCATTATTTTATGATGGGCGAATGAATGGGAGAAATAGTGCATGCACTAATTCTCCCGTTACTATCGCCCATCACAAAATAACGGCCGTTATTAATAACAGGCAATAACGGGTTAAAACGGCTATTAGAAAAATTCCATAGACTATAATGGGATTTTCTAACGGCTGTATAGGATTTTGTAACTGCCATTTTACTGCCGATATTCAGAAGGAGCTTCCAACGGATCTTTAAAATGGATTAATTTTGTAGTGTTAAAGAAGCCTAAGACTTTGTTCATACTAGTGTTATAGCTTTCATTTATACAATGTTATGATTACATCAAAAGGTCAGTAAATGGGATATATAGGGTTTTGTTTTATTTTATTTATTAATTTTTTACAACAAAAACTGTGCTGTAAAACCTTCATAAAGGGGTACTCCGGTGGAAACCTTTTTTTTTTTTTTTTTTTTTTAAATCAACTGATGCCAGAAAGTTAAACAGATTTGAAAATTACTTCTTTTTAAAAAAATGTAATTCTTCCAGTACTTATTAGCTGCTGTATACTGTTGAATTAAAAAAAAACATTTTCCACTGGAGTACCCCTTTAAAGGCCCCTATTACATAGCCTCAGACTGTTCAAATTGCTTTCTTGAGAGAATTATAATGTAGAAGTTGTAAGAATTCGAAGGTTAACCTTCCATGAGCTTTGGCTTGGCTTGGTTGCTTGGCTACGCCTTAGACAATCTGGGCTGTGAGCAGCTAACCAAGCTGAGCCTGCATCTGTGAGCTTAGCTACTTAAATCCAGCTCACTCTGTGTCTAGTTGCCAGTGAAAGAACTTGCTTCAAGTAACCAGCGTTGTTTGTCTCAGATTTTTTATATTGATCTTGTCTCTGCTTTTGACCTTTCTTCTACTTTTGTGTATCAGTACCTCGCTAATCTCCTGTCGGCTAGTTTTGACTCTGATTTGACTGTGTGTGTCTTTAGTTTTATTTCTATTAGTTTTGTGTGTCTCCAGCTGTTTCCCGACACCTACCGTATTGTATTTTATTGTTATGACTTTTGACTGTCCCTGCATGAATTATAGGATGGAACCGTCTTTGCGGTTGTGGGCCCTTTGTTTAGGAAGGCTACGCAAGTAGGCAGGGACAGAGGGTCTGGGCAAGTTTAGGGCTGCACTCTATCCCTGTCCAACGTGACAGAAGTAATTCTTGAATACACAAAATAATGGATAGAGGATTTGGCACTGTCTACATAGAAGAACTCAAGTTCACTTAGTTTTTTGTTTGTTATTCTCTACATCCTACATACAAGAAAACATTAAGCATATGTGTTCCTTATGCTGTTACTAGACCCTACAGGTAAAAAAAAGTTGGCAAGGAAGTTGTACCACATCCTCTTTTTAATCTCAGTGATAATAAGCACCTATGGGGAGCCGTTCTTCCTTCTTGTTTCATGTATGCTTTGTTGTTAAGGTATGCCTGCTTTCACAGCACTTATTTTTTACAATTGCTTTTCATATTGTATACCACACTGTTATTATGATTTAGGAATTTAGTAAAATGTGATTCCTGATACCAAGCAGTGATATTGGAGGTTTTCATTGCATAGTAAAAATGTAAAAGCCTGTGGTTGCAAGTAACAGCTTGCTGCATGACTTCATGTAGCTTCAATGATTTATTTCAGCTTTTTATGCCCATATTCTGCTGTTTTAGAACAATTTTATCTGAGTGTTATACATATCATGCAACAATATATTTATTGCACTAATCTTTTCATTTTAATCTTCACTGTAACCCCTACTGTACACCCCGGGAGTCTGACATGTAGATTACCAGATTCTGTCTATTTATATGTCACCCTTAATTTGTTGGTATGCTTTTCTTTTTGCCATTACTGTAACTAAAAAAAATATTTAAGTTTTGTTTATGTATTCAGAAAGTCTTCAGACTTTTTTCATACTTTCTTATGCTGTGGCCTTGAGAATTTACCATATAATGAGAATGTAAAAACAACATTTTAGAAATGTAAGCAAATTTATTTGTAGCCACTGGAAAGAAACACAAATTTTTAGCTACTAAAAAAACCCACAGCATTAAGCCATGCTTTACTGTAGGAACGGTATTGGGCAGGTAATGAGCAGTACCTGGTTGCCTAGAGACATGGCAGCGAAAGTTCAATCTATAGCAGAGCTGAAAATCCTGTTTCTCACAGTCGAGAGTGCAAACGTCAGGTGGACATTTATGTTCCTTGAGAAGAGACTTCTTTCTACTCACTCTGCCATAAAGCCCAGATTGGTGAAGTGCTGTAGCTATTATTGAAGTTTCTTCAATCTGTGTACAGAATCTTTGTAGCTCAACCAGACTGACCATTGGATTTTTGGTAATTTCTCTTGCCATTGTCCTTCTTCCTCGATCACTTAATTTTGTGTGGTGGCCAACTCAAGAATGAGACTCCCGGCACCGGCTTCTTTTTCAAATGCTTTATTGTGCATATAACTAATACACGCAAGACGCGTTTCGGCTGATTAGCCTTTTTCAATTGCATAAACCAAACTGAGCAAATACAATCTTATATAGTGTCACTTCCTGTCTCACGGACATCAGCTGAGCTAAATTGTGATTGACAGGTATACCGACCAATAGATACAAATGTAAACAAAAAACAAAAGACTGAAGTACAAGTGGGTAATCTGTTAGACTTCCGTAAGTCCTGTATTTATGTAATTGTACTATGTATCTGAAATGCAAAAAGAGATATAAATTATTATAATAATGATATAATAATATAGAAATATACAACTATGTGTCAGTAAGTGTAAGACCATAATATGACAATATGTGCTATATGGCAGTATATGAAACAAAGAATGTGAAGTAATAAAATTATTATCTTATGAATTATGTCAGAAAACTTGTCAACTCATAATCCCTATTCAAACCATTCGGTTCCAATGTATTTAATCTATGAATCCATGCGGCCTCTCTCTTACGTAATAATTTTTTTATGTTACCTCCCCTCCTGGGTAAATTAACTTCCTCTACCACCTGAAATTTCAATTGTGATATATTATGACCCCTATTTTTGAAATGTGCTGGTATGGGAAAAAGGAGATTTTCACAGCGGATCGTGGACTTATGGCGGTTTATGCGGTCTCCTATACGTTGTACCGTTTCTCCAACGTACAGGAGACCGCATGGACATTTTATAACATGAATAACATTCCAGCTTTTACAGGTGAAAAAACCTTTGATTGCTATCTTCTTCCCTGTATGTGGATGGGAGATGTAATCTCCCCTAGCAACGTGCACGGCGAATATCCAGTGCTGCCCTCCTACCTTTACTTACTTACTTTGCTAAGGAGCGTGCACGGAGCACCATCAGATGTCGAATCCCATGTTCAGTGAAGACGATTCTGAACGGATCTTAGCTGATGTGGGTACTTCCGCGGAGTTTCTGCAAATACCGGGCAGCGAGGTAAAGAAACGCAGACTAGAGCGGGAAGCGCGAAGATTGACATCATATGAACTGCACTCAGTGACTCTAGCAGAATATTACACAAGAAAATACCCCGGGATTACGGGTATCGTTGAGACCTACATTATTTTCTGACATACCAAGCTATTGCGATAAATTTGAACAGATATTGAACAAGTGTTCAATGGACATTGATCTCCTTACCATTGAGAAATTACAAGAAACTACAGCCACGATTAAAAGTGAAATTTCTACGATAGAGCAACAATTGAAAGATACAATAAAAACTGAAGATTTTGCGAATCTGAAGGAATCCCTCACCACACAGATTGATACCTATCGTAAGGAATTGGAGCAAAGGAAACGTAAGAAATATCTAAGAGATAAAGAGGATTACCTGCAGAACAAGGTGTATAGATGGAGGGATGCATCTTTCAGAGGTTTTTACAGACCGCAACAAGGAGGAGATTACAGATCTTCCAGTTCTGGCAGCGATTATCCAACCTCTTCATATCGTGGATCGCGTCCAAATTTTCGGCGACGCCCCCGGCGAGGAAGAGCAGACGCGGGGGGCGAAATCATAGGAGAACCGACAAGCAGCGTCATGACACGAGCTCAGGTAGGGAGACGTCACTTGTCATTAATATCTCCTCTAAATGCCTGAATCCCCAAGAAATGAAATTATTACAAAAGGGACAGTCTTTCAGTCCCACTAATAGATTGAAAACTTTTGATTTGGACATTTCATTAGAGCGGCTATCCCGCAATATTCGTCTTAAGACTTTCTTTGCTGATAAGACTATTCAGACTGTGTCTAGTGAGGAGCGGAGTGGGATATTTAAATTGGAAGAGTTGGGACTTAGAAACAAAAGTTCCTTCATGCCACTTAAATCCCAACATGCAGTGGAAACTTTTGTCAACCTTGTGAAAAATGAAGTGGCAACAGTGTCTAAACAAATACTGAATGTTGAAGGGAAAATGTATAATAATTTGTCTGCAGGTGAGAGGACGGCTCTTATGGATCTGATGTCAGATAAAATGATTACCATTAAGCCCGCAGATAAGGGCGGCTCAATTGTTGTTATGAATACTGAGCAAGACAAAAATGAAATTTTACGCCAGTTGTCTGACAGAGATACATATGAGCCGTTATCTCACGATCCTTTGAATGCTATACAGAAACGTATTTCTGACATTGTTGATAATGCCTCACGGAATAATATAATTGATAAAAAATGGGGGAAATTTTGATTAATACTTCACCTGTTACACCTGTGTTTTATACCTTACCTAAAATACACAAAGATTTGCACAATCCCCCGGGTCGGCCGATAGTGGCATCTGTCGATTCTGTCCTATCTCCTCTTTCAATTGTACTTGCAAAGGCATTGACACCTCTGACCAAAAAAAATGAAGGCATTCAGACACTACATATTTTTTGCAGGCTCTATCAGAGATACATGAGGTCACACCGCAGACATGGCTAGTCACAATCGATGTGACTAGTTTATATACCTCTATTGAACACACTAAAGGTATTGAAGCAGTACAGTGGTTACTCGATACAAGTACATATCCAGATACTCAGAAAATCTTCCTCTCTGAGTTGTTACAGATTGTATTATATGACAATTATTTTCTTTATGAGGACCAATTTTTTCTGCAGAAAAGGGGATCAGCGATGGGGGCGAATGTGGCCCCCCCATACGCAAATGCCTATGTGGCTTATTTCGAAGAACAATACGTTTTTTCTAATAATCTTTTCCAGACACATGCGAGAGCATGGAGACGTTTTATAGATGACATTTTCTGCGTATGGGAGGGGCCACATTCGTCACTCATGGAATTTTTTCAGGTCATAAATGATGTAAGACCCGAGTTGAAATTCACGATGTCAGAAAGCCAAGAAAAGGTGAATTTCTTAGATACGGTGGTTCTCAAAGACACACAGGGGGGACTTCATACTGACCTTTATCGAAAAGAGACGGATAGGAATAACTTATTATTTTACACCAGTGCCCACCCACCAGCCGTAAAAAAATCTATCCTCCGGTCACAATATAAAAGGATCGAACGAATTGTCAGTGATACCAGTACACGGCAGATACGTCTTCAGGAGTTACAGGATAAATTCAGAGAGAGGGGATACCCCGAGAGGATTTTACAAGAGGCCACTAATTCTAATCAAATTATTAAAATTCAGAGTGATAAGAGAATCCCTTTTGTAAGGATTTTTCATCTCCAACAATATAGGATTGATCCTATATCTTAAAAAAATGGCCAATCTTAAAAAAAATCATATCCTGATATAGAGGAATTTAAAACACCTCCACTCATATGTAACAAAAGACCACCTAACTTAAGAGATCATCTGGTAAGAGCCGACGTGGGCAGTAATAAAAAAGTACAGAAACAACATTTTCTGAAATCTCAAAAACATGGGACATTCCCATGCTTACAGTGTGGCCAGTGTAGCAATGTTGCTAGGGGAGATTACATCTCTCATCCACATACAGGGAAGAAGATAGCAATCAAAGGTTTTTTCACCTGTAAAAGCCGGAATGTTATTTATGTTATAAAATGTCCATGCGGTCTCCTGTACGTTGGAGAAACGGTACAACGTATAGGAGACCGCATAAACCGCCATAAGTCCACGATCCGCTGTGAAAATCTCCTTTTTCCCATACCAGCACATTTCAAAAATAGGGGTCATAATATATCACAATTGAAATTTCAGGTGGTAGAGGAAGTTCATTTACCCAGGAGGGGAGGTAACATAAAAAAATTATTACGTAAGAGAGAGGCCGCATGGATTCATAGATTAAATACATTGGAACCGAATGGTTTGAATAGGGATTATGAGTTGACAAGTTTTCTGACATAATTCATAAGATAATAATTTTATTGCTTCACATTCTTTGTTTCATATACTGCCATATGGCACATATTGTCATATTATGGTCTTACACTTACTGACACATAGTTGTATATTTCTATATCATTATTATAATAATTTATATCTCTTTTTGCATTTCAGATACATAGTACAATTACATAAATACGGGACTTACGGAAGTCTAA
Source organism: Hyla sarda (assembly GCF_029499605.1). Taxonomy (NCBI): domain Eukaryota; kingdom Metazoa; phylum Chordata; class Amphibia; order Anura; family Hylidae; genus Hyla; species Hyla sarda. The sequence continues at coordinate 193,330,339 of NC_079193.1, read as the reverse complement.
CAGATTACCCACGTGTACTTCAGTCTTTTGTTTTTTGTTTACATTTGTATCTATTGGTCTGTATACCTGTCAATCACAATTTAGCTCAGCTGATGTCCGTGAGACAGGAAGTGACACTATATAAGATTGTATTTGCTCAGTTTGGTTTATGCAATTGAAAAAGGCTAATCAGCCGAAACGCATCTTGCGTGTATTAGTTATATGCACAATAAAGCATTTGAAAAAGAAGCCGGTGCCGGGAGTCTTTTCTACGATTGGATTTGTTATCCTCCACGTGCACGGCGAATATCCAGTGCCGCCCTCCTACCTTTACTTAACTCAAGAATGAGGACTGGTTGACCAATTCCTTACCATCGAGACCTTCTGTACTATCACTGATAAAGATATTAAACAAAATGAGTCCAAGTTCAGACCCCTATGTACCCCACTAGTAAAAAGACATTGCTCTGAATATACTCTATTAACTACAACCCTCTGTTGTTTGTCCCTCAGTGACTGCCAATATCAAAGACTTCAGTTTATTGATGTCTTCTATTTGGGACAGTTTCAAAAGCCTTAAAGGGGTTATCCAGGAAAAAAACGTTTTATATATATATATATATATATATATGTATATATATATATATATATATATATATATATATATATATATATATATATATATCAAGTAGCTCCAGAAAGTTAAACAGATTTGTAAATTACTTCTATTAAAAAATATTAATATTTTCAGTACTTATGAGCTGCTGAAGTCAAGTTGTTCTTTTCTGTTTAAGTGCTCTCTGATAACACGTGTCTCGAGAACTGTCCAGAGTTGAAGCAAATCCCCATAGCAAACCTATTTTACTCTGTGCAGTTCCCGAGGCAAGCAGAGATGTCAGCAGAGAGCACTGTTGCCAGATAGAAAAGAACAACTCAACTTCAGCAGCTGATAATTATTGGAAGGCTTAAGATTTTTTAATAGAAGTAAATTTACAAATCTGTTTAACTTTCTGGAGCCAGTTGGTATATAAAAAAAGTTTTTTCCTGGAATACCCCTTGAATAAAATCTACATAAGGGATGTCTACTGCATCTCCTTGATCTGTTATTTTAGTGAGACTGAAAGCATTTCCTTCTGCTGCAAAGAATATCTCTAAATGTTGTTGAAAACAACTTAGGCAAGATGATGTACAAAAAGGAAATATAATTTTTACAATCATAAATAAAAAGAAACTTTTTTTTTATTTATTTTTTATTTTTTAAGAGCATGTTTCAGTATCCTATGCCTATGATCACAAAAATTATAGGTGAGACATGGACTAAAGTCATAGAAAGTTGGCTCCAGACAAGGATCACTATCTTAGTAGCTCTGATTGGTTTACTGCTTCTAAGTTGAAAGAGTCCATTGTGTTAAGTTAGCCTATAAACAGGAGAGATCTGCACTGCTCTCTTTTTTCAAGCCAGGGGCAGGCTGGGCCAGGGCTTGTCCTTCAGTGGATAATAGGTCAGAGACCATCAGGGACGTAAGGATTGCTGTTGCACCTAATATTGGGTCTGAATACTTATGTCCATGGGAAATTTAGGTTTTTCCTTTTAATAAATTTACAAAAATGTCTAAAATTCTGTTTTCATTTTGGCATGCAGAATATGTACACAGCATATCACAGCCAACAACAGACTGAGAATAAATACTAATTCCAGGTGTTCCATGTTTTACATTTTTAATATTTTTAAACATACTTAAACATTTTAATGTTTTCATTCAGGCAAAAGGGAACATTCCATTTACCAAATATTGCCCCTTTGCCCCAGTGTTTTGTTATATAAGATCATGGTCCCCAATAAAAAAAAAATAATAATTCTAAAAATGCTTAGCAGTCCATGCGGAGTATGCACATGACACAGCCTTACTTTAGAGTTAAGTAACAAAAAGAGGACATAACTACAGTATGGGGCACAAAGGGGACTTAAAGGGGTTATCCACCATGAGGTGATTTTAGTACATACCTGGCACGCAGTAATGGACATGCTTAGGAAGGATTTGCACTTGTCTTGGGGCTAAATGGCTATGTCATGAGATTGCCATAACACATTGGCTAGCTTTTTGTGAAATGGTATTTCCTTTTTGAGTTTTTCTTTCTTGCCTACAAATCTCATAATTCAATTTTCCTCCCTCCCACACATCAGCCACCCCACCCATTGAAACATAAATGAGCTGCATCCATTCAAAAGACCTGTGGTTTTAAATCAGGTGCTTACAGCTGTTGCATTAGTTGCAGATTGATGTCTCTCCCACCAAACGATCGCTCCACCCATTGAAGCAGACAAGCGCCCTGTCATCAGCTGACTATTGAGTCAGGTCTCGGCCACATTGCAAGCTGGGAAAAATCTGAGAATCCAGTCATTTTGTATGCTGGTAAAAATAAATATTGGGGTTAAAATCACAGAAGAATTGTGAGAAAACCGACAAACACAGGTACAGACACTATATTATGAACTACACTGACTTCACAGCCCCTGTAGAACAGTCAAATACATTTTTTTCCTGGAATACCCCTTTAAATACAGTGTGAGCTTAACTTTGGTGTATGGGCATAAAAGGGGGCTAAATACAGTGTGAGGAAACAAAGTAATTCTAATTGCAGTGTTGGGCACAAAGGGAAAAACAAAGGGGGTGAACAGGAGGGGGGGGGGTAACTACATTGTGGGTGAAGAAATGAATGCTTAGGTACAGCCTGGAGGTATAAACAGAAAACAGGGGGGAGGGGCTTACCATTGTGTGGGGACAGAAAAATGGGGCCCAGTAACAGCGTGAGGGCACAAAGGGAGGTATAACTATAGTGGGGGCCCAAAGAAGGGTTAAATACAATGTGAGGGCACAGAAGGGATATAGCTACAGTGTGATTGCATAAATGGAGCCTTATTACAGTGTAGAAGCACAAATGTAGCATCATTGCAGTATGTTGGTGCAAACAGGGAGCAATTTTACAGGATGCATCCCCTGAAATATACAATGCTGATGTATGTCTATCAATTTAATTCATAAGCTGAGTTATTATGCAATAGATTTTGATCATTTCTCTTTATGTGTGAACAAGGGTTTAATATGAAGAAGAGGATTAGGATCTGGAGATTACACAGCTGTGGTATTGAGAGTGAGGGGCGGATCATACAGACCCAGTAATTCTTTTATATATCGTGTCTTAGGTTAAACTCACAAGCCTTGATAAAGTCTGCAGTGAAGCATGTTGGTTTTATACACTGCATGTTAGTCCTATGGACATTGTAAGAAGTCTTCAATAGTGATGAGTGGCAGGGGCCATGTTCGAATTTGCGATATTTAGTGAATATATGGACAAATATTCGTGCTATGTTCTCGAAATTCGCATATTCGCTATGTTCGTTCTCTTTTTTTTCATGCGAAAATTCATAATGAAATTTGTGAGGGCACAGAAGGGTTATAGCTACAGTGTGATTGCATAAATAAAGCCTCATCACAGTGTAGGAGCATAAAGGTAGCATAATTACAGTATGTGGGTGCAAACAGTGAGCATAAATAATGTGTGGGGGCATAAGGGGTGCCCTTATATTATGTGGGGCATAACTGGGGCACTATTACTGTCTGCTGCATTATTACCATTTGGGAGTTTTTAAGAGGTAAGGAAAAGTACTACAAACAGTAAGATGTTTTTGTGCAAACTAGTTTACTGTATTAGTGGGAAATATGCAGCATTTCCATGCATAAACATTTTCTTAAAGATGTGTTTTATTTTTAAAGGATGGGCAAAACATATCATTATATACCCTAGCAATACTGTAGGTGGTGCTTATTTCTTCAAGGAGAATTGTAGAGCAATATACATTTTCCCCTATCTGAAGAATAGGAGATAAGTTATAGATTTTGGGGGGTCCAACCACACCTGTTCAGGGCTGCGGCAGTCTCCAGGATGCGCTGTATCGTCCCCAGCAGGAATTCTCAATAGACTCACCCCTTCCATGTATCTCTATGGGATACATGGAGGGGGAGTGTCGGCCGCTGTGTCATGCAGGGATGGAACGCCCCCTTCCAGCATACTGCTGAAGTCCTGTACAGGAGATCACGGTGGAGTTCCAGTTGTCAGACCCCCGCAATCTATAACTAATCCCGAATCCTTTGGATAGGGTATAAGTTATATTGCACTACAGTTCTCCTTTAACTATTACATACAACCAATTTGATTTTGACTACTGTGATTATTTTAGGACTATACCGATTGAAATGCGAGTTTACATTTAGTCATTGTTCCACTGCTCTATATTTGGACAATGCATGGAAATATCTGTTCAGTTAGAAAACATATTTAAATCATCCAGAATAATAACAATTGTTATTAGCATGCATCATAATTAATGTAACACAATTGATATGGGTTTGTAAAATCCCTATTTAAATGACTAAAACCTTCATTATCATTGCAGAACAATGAAGAATAACATCTAAAATAATTAATGGAAAATACTGTGATGTTTAAAGTTTTCCAAAGCTGTGAGTAAATCCCAATTTTTAACATAATGCAGTATATTCAGTAAAATTGGGCTCTTTTCTTATAATAACAATGTGTTTAAAACAATTTGCTTTAGGCAAATGAGAGTACCACTGTAACTTGGTGTTGGTTTTTCTATAACCGCTCAATTAAATAAGATAATAAATGAGGTAATTGAAAAGGAACTACTGGTTGCTGTAGCCAATTGAATTATTAGTGTGCTAAAATGGTACAATATAATGATAATAGGCAGGCAGATATTAAACAACTGGATGCAGTTTATTGTTCATACTATGCCTAAAAATAATATCATATAGATAACAATATAATTTACTATTATATAATATATTAATGCAGATCAAGGAATATGGTGAATTTATTTGCTTTATTTTTCTGACAATATGATACATTTCTTCTCCAATAGAAATTATTCATAGCCTGCCTGTCAGTTAATGAGAAGACACTCTAAAACTTTTTATTGTTCCTTTGTTTGATCCTGCTTCTGTCCTCTTTTCCTTTTCTTTTTTTTTTTTTTTTTGGGCCCCTGTAGCATCCCTGAAACTTTCTATTTTATTTCTTTATGGGCAAAAGTATGTTGTTATTGGCCTGATCCCCTGATTGGGTCTCTGGGACTGCCCCAAAAAAAAAAAAAAAAAAAAAAAAAATAGGTATATCGTCATCAACTTTAGTATTCATCACATTTTCAGATTTATTCAGGATACTAAAATTAGGCGAATCTGAATGGTTGCTATGGGCAACTGCACCACTCTCCTCTACACAGGTTTTGATACATTTCCTACCTTGTCTTTAGAGCCCAGAATGGTAAGTACTTTGCCGATTTTAATGTCAGGTGAGATTTGGAACTAAGTTACTAAGTCAGTACAGTGTTGACAATTTTTCTGCACAAAGACCGTGAAGAGGTAAAATGGTGCCCATAGCAACCAATTTGATTGCTCCTTTAATTTTTAAAAAGGCCTTTGAAAAATTAAAGAAGCAGTCTGATTGGTTGCTATGTTCAACTGTATCACTTTTCCTCTGTAAAGGTTGTAATAATTTTGTCCCCATATGTGCTTCAGCAGCCTGACCCTGCTCTGTTACATTACATGGTTTCAACTTCATTGCAGAGTTACTGTGTTTCCTAAATGCTTCAAACTTATAATAATAACACTAAAGTTAATTGAGGAATCTAGGATGGAAGAAATTTAGGAAACTGACTTATTGCAGCAGTGGTGTCCAATTATAGTATTAGGGTAGGGTCACATGTAAGGGATCCACAGCATATTTGGAATAAATGAATGAGGTAGCATAAAGGAGTGAGGCATAAAGAAGGATTTTGACCATGTTACCCCTTTTACTCAAACTTGCAAATACACACAAACATATCCTGCAGATGTTACTGGGCACTAAATTTCTCTTAGGGTGCGTTCACTCTTTGGAATTCCCGTGGTAGAATTCTGAGCAGTGAACAGTACCATCAGTGAAGGGGTCTTCCACGAGACCCTTTCACACTGCAGAATTTCAGCGGCGGACAATTCTACCCCCATAATTGTTAAGCACAAAGAAAGAACATGTTCATTCTTTGCACGGAATTGCGCAGTACTGCAAAGCCCTCAATGGTGATGGCGCAGTACCCCGTGGTCCTACCGCCTAAGTATTTTCATTGGCGGCTGCCTCACTGAATCTCCAATCTTGGGATTCTGCAGTGTGAACATACCCTTATACAGATAAGTACAGAGACTGATACAGAGAAATGTAATGCATAATAACAATATTTATACATCTATGTTCACACACTGTAAACTAAAAGCAAAACAATGTTGGGATTCTGGCCTTTTTTTTTTAAACAATGTGAGCACTTATGGCCTCTTTACATATACTTTAATAAAACACATTTTTAGATAAAACTTGTTGCTTTTTATACCTATTTTACAGCCTTTTGGTTTGGATTTTACAGTATGTGAACATAGCCTTTAGAATGGATATACTCAGCAGATGGGTACATATCACATCTGACATTACACAGTTACAAACTTATCAACAATTTAAATAGGAATGAGGTCTCTGCTCAAGAGCTTACACAAACCCCAAACCTTATATACACTTGGCACATTTAACTGATTGGCAGGATTCTCTGATATTCCACAGAAGTAATATGCTACATAGATATTTTTATAAAATGTGTTCTATTCTTTTTATATTCCATACATAAAACATTCCGCTCCTTTTTTCAGGAGCTGAATGCTTAGTCTGTTTCTGCTATTGTGGCAACCGTGAAGAAAAGTGTGCATGGAAAGCTTTCTGCAGCTTTGTACTAGGGAAAATAAATCAAATCACTGGCATACACTTCATTTACTCAAGGGGCAGACAAGTCTAGTGACACTAGGATGACACATTAAAAAACAAAATGTAAGTGAATAAAATGTGTAATGATGTCTGGTGTTCCTGGTGCACTGAAACAAATTTCTCTTTATTCCAGGCAGCGATCTCTAAAATTTAAGATCATAGGCAATTAAGCTAAAGAATTTGTGATTGCAAATCTTCACTTAGAAAAACAACTCATATAAGAATGTAATGAGTTCTCCAAGGCCTCACAGCACAACAGACTAATTCATTTTATGACCACTAGACTTCTGTTTAAAGAAGCACATTTTTATTCCATTTATTATGGAATGAGTAATGGTTTCTGGCTGATCATTATTTCATGTGTCGATTTCACAAGATCTACAAAAAATTGCTCTCCCTGAAACATTTATTGCAGCAGTCAATTAAGAAGCATGTTCCTGGAGGCTATGTGAGATCAATATCTCCGGGGAGTGAAGTGTGTAGAGATAACTACACCAAACCATTTGTTATATCTTCCTATGATTAGCTGCCACCCGAAAGAGAAAACATCTGATCTTAAACTAGTAAAATAAAATCTTGTGTGGCAACTTAGGTAGAAACTTCTGCAATATTCTCTCTACAGTCAGTTCGAAACACAGTAAATGAAAAATGAAAAGTAAAATGTTTTCCAAAATGGACATCTGTAACCTGGTAAAAAATTTATATGTTTTCTGTTTTCAAACTTGTAAGACAAAACAACTATACTGTTTTTATTTTTTTTTTTTTTTTTTTATAAATGTCTGGATCCATTTCAGTTAGGATATAGTAGCTAGACAGTCTCCTATGTGGAGCAATAGGACTCATGTCTAGTGAGGGAACCCCTTATCCAAAAGCTAATATCAACAATACACGCCAATAAGATATGACATTAAAACCACTGACAGGTTACATTAATAACATGTATTACCTTGTGACATGGCAGCTATGGAGAAATGGGGTATATTAGTTGGCAAGAATTCACAGTGATGTATCAGAAGAAGGAAAAAAGTGAACAGATGTATCAAAAGAAGGAAAAACGGATTAAAGACAAGTCCTTGTTTGCTCTACCAAAGGCTTGTTTGAACGCAGGCGTATTACGGACAATTTATATCTTTATTATGATGATTCATACTGATGCAGGTTGCCAGTTATATTGCTTTGTTAGATCAAGCCCCTTACCACCATGTAAATAATGTATACAGCTCAACAGTCACTGTCCATTGGCGGTTTGGCTTAGCTTTTTAATAAAATCCATGGCTCAGCCCCACCACTAGTGGCATTCTCATTTTCACTGAGTTGAAGATGTCAATTCATGTCGGTGATCAAATATACAACATACAAAAGGCGCTATTTCAAATGATTAACATTACCTAGCTATGGAGAATTAGTGGACAGTGAGGTGAAACTGGTAGCTTTAGTCATATACTTACACAGTCCACATTCTTTAATTTAAACAATATCGGTAATAGTAATCCCTCTAAAAAAGAGATACATTTGTTAGCTACTAATGTGTATCCCGCTGTAAAAATTTTGCACTGTTGCTTGTCTTGGTAAGGCCCCGTGTACACCATATTTTTGCATTCTGTTGAATGGTTCTGTCATGTTTCTGAAAAAAAATGGTGACTTTGAAACAGGATGCTTTAGGATAGCTATGAACAAATGGGGAATGAGTCCTGACTTAGAATTTTGTGCAAGGGCATGGCACTACAAAGCTTCAGTATTTTTTATTTAAAAAAGAAAAAAAAGTTTTGTCTCATATCAGTCACTGATTTGACTTTAATTTGATGGCTGATTCAGATTCAGACTCTTCACTTGCTGAGCTGATTGTAGAGTGCCAGGCTGAGCAAATGTACTATGGAGTGTAAGCAGCGGGGCATATCTCATCCCCACTTACCTCTGAGCTGTTTTAAAGGAGCAGGGACTATCGCTGTAGGTCACCAAGAAAGGTACATACTGGAGCAGGTGTTTGCATGTATGAGAGGGAAGATATATATATATATATATATATATATATATATATACGTTGTATGCCAGCACACAGAGCCCCTCTAAGACTTAAGTTGTGCATACTTACCAGTAGGGCTCAAGTCCTGCAGAAATGTGTGGGAACTGAGTTCCTGTACTTTTTCCCCATCAGGATCACCATTCCCATAAAGTGGAGCCCTGCAGGATCAGCCTTTGAACATAAATCCTGGATGATTTCCCTCACTTTTTTTTCCCAGGACTTGACCCCCACTGAGCCACTGAAGCAAAGTGTATGGCTCTTGGCTCAGTATGTTTTGGAGCAGTATCTCCTGTCTCCGACCAGATTCCCTGCTCCTGTGTAATTTGAAAAAATGGAATGTCGCATAATTGGATTCAGACAAAATTAATTTTTGGGGAAAATTCAGTTCTAAATTAATTTGCTAATCTAGTTAAAAGCATTCAGAAGAGCTGGTTTACATTGGTAAAAAAAAAAAAAGGGTAGATATTAAATAGTATGCTGTTGTTCGGTGGAGGAAAGATGTATGTTGTGACCTACACATCTATGAGAAAACTAATATTTTACTCAGCTGAAAATGAGCATTTAGCTTGGGAAGACGGGTGGTATAAATGAGTATTCCTTCCATTTTTGTGTCTTATGACACTTGAAACATGACTGTATTGGGTCTCATTTATGAAGAAAAATAGAGCATGAAATCATTTCATTGCCTTTCATTTTCTAGTAGAGAATTGAAAGCTGAAGTCTGAAGAATACCTTTACTTTTTCACTGCACTTGTTTTCCTTTTATATTGGAATCACATTTTTTTTAGGTGTAGCCTAACTAAGAAAAACATTGTTATTTTTTTGTTTTTTTGACTGTTTTTTGGATACAGGGTTTTATTCAACAGAAAATAGATGCTTTAAAGAAAAGTCTGGGTCTGGGTTGGGGGAGGAAAAACCAATGGGCTATGTGGGTGTCTATGGCTTTTGCTAGCGGGTATTTATTTTTGTGGTTTCACATTGCTGTCATACTGCTTTGAAGTAATGTACTTTATATCTGTAAAGTGCTTTGAAGCATCAAAATTATGACCCTTGCAAATATAATATTTGCATTTATGATGTCACTTAGGGCAGGGAAAGAGTGCAGCCCTGAACTACCCACTCCCTCTGTCCCTGCCTACTTGCGTACCTGCCCTAGGCAGCGGTTCCACAACCAAGGTTCAGGTCCCTTTCTAAATAAGTGATGGGCGTCACAGTCAAAACAATAAACTACAAAAACTGACAAAAGGTCAGGAACAGTTGAAGGCACCCAAACTAACAGAATAAAACGAATCACACACTCACACAATAAAGACAGAGTAAAAAACTAGCCAAATCAGCAACAGGCTATGTCGAGCTACAAATTCGCTAATACAGAAGGGGAGTCAGAAAGCCAAGCTGAGATCAAGATCAATTTCAGGAAGCACAGGAAAATAATACTAGTTACTATGAAACAAGCTCTATCACAGGCAAAGAATGAATGGCAAAGGCCCCCTTATATACACCTGTGAATCTAGCAGTAGAACTGTGATAGGCTGCAACTTAAACACAACCAGAAGCACAGAGGCATATTCCCAGCAACCAATACAAACTCTCAGGGCATATTAACCCTTCAGGTTCTTACATATTAGGTTTGTGATGTAATGGCCTACTGGGCTATTCAGATATAGTCAGTCACAAGCAGACAAACTTTTAAGATCAGTCTAATATTGTTCTATAGTGTAAGAATTTCCTACTTCCATTGTGATAAAGTCACCATGTTATCATACCTTATCAGGAAATTCACATTTAAGCAACACCATAATGCTCAAGTATTAGGCATAAATGAAACATAAGGGAAAATAAACAGTTCTTTACATTTCTTCAAATTACTAGTTTATTTTATATCAATATTGTACTATAGAGCAGTTGTTTTTTGCAAACTCAGACAATGAAAAAGGTAATTCCGCAGCATTTCAGTGACAATGATGTCATAGTGGTTTGGCACTCAGATTAGTTAGCAAATACTTCCAACAATTTTTGTACAGTGGAAGAAAAATATATTTGACCCCCTTGCTGATCCAATGAGACCAAGATAAACTTTTTGGGTTTAAATGGTGATAGACTGATCATTTCTGTGTCAGTGGGCAGATGTACCACTGACAAAGAAATGATAATTTTATCATCATTTAAACCCACAAAGTTTATCTTGGTCTCATCAGACCATAGCATATGGTTCAAGTAATCCTTGGTTTTAGTCTGCTGGTCTTCAGTAAACTGTTTGCGGGCTTTCTTGTGCTTTACTTTGAAAAGCGGACAACAGCCATGCAGACCAATTGGATGCAGTGTGATGTATGGTCTGAGCACTATCATGTTGCTCCCCACCCCTTCAACCACTGCAGCAATGCCTGAAGCACTCATACATCTATTTCTCAAAGACAACCTCGGTATATGACGCTGAGAATGTGCATTCAACCATGGTGAGGCCTGTCCTACTGTAAGTGGAACCTGTCCTGTGAAACCACAGTTTCAAGCTCTTGGAAATGTTCGTGTAGAATTGGCCATCTTTAGGTAGAGTAGCAATTCCTTTTTCTTTGCCATGAGGTGCCATGTTAAACCTTCAGTGATTGATATTAGAGATTTGAGAGTGATAACACCAAATTTAAGACACCAGCTCCCCATTTACACCTAAGACCTTGTAACACTAAAAAGTTACTGACACCAGAGATGGAAAATTGCTAATTGGGCCCAATTTGGACATTTCTACTTAGGAGTATACTCACTTTTGTCCTCCTTCAGTGTTTTTTCATGAAACAAAATATTAAATATTAGCAAAAATTGGAGAGGCGTACTCACTTATGTGAGATAGTGTGTGTATAAATAGATGGATGGATAGAATGATCAGCAAGACAGAGCCTAGCAAATATTGTAAAACAACAGTCAGAAACAGTGACAAAGAAGCATGGTTTAAAGCAGGGCAAAATACAAAATACATGCTGCTTGTTAAAGAGCTATCTATACATAACTGTTCCCTGGCTGTTCAGGTGACTTCCTGTCAGTCAAATGATTAAACTGTAGACATCTTAACGTGTGCTTAAAAACTATCCAAGTTCCCACAAGAGGCCAACAGACCTCAGTCTTTCACTCTCCCAGCAGAGATCAAGGTCCCTCACAGCTCTTCATACAGACAGAGTTACATCATTTGTAAGCCCAGTAAAAGCTATTGATGATATTGGTATTGATGATATTGATATTGGTTTGTGTATAGTGGTCTCTATTTAAAGGATAACTCTAGTCAAAACTAATTTATTCCCTATCCACAGGATAGGGAATAAGAAGCTGATTGCTGGGGTCCAACCACTGGGACCCCTGTGATCTTCGGAACAGGACCCTGGCTGTCAGTGAGGAGCATGTATCGTCTCCATTAATTTCCATGGGAGTGCCAGAGATGCCCGAGTGCTGTACTCGGGTCTCTTCGCCGCTCCCATAGAAATGAATACAGCACATGTCGTCTGCAGCATGCATTCCTCCATGAGATTGTGGTCGGTCCCAGGAGTTGGACACCTCACGATCAACTACTTATCCCCTATTCTGTGAATAAGGGATGAATTTGTTTTGGCTCAAGTTCTTCTTTAATAACAAGATGATGGAATTATTTATTTTATGCTGTGAAAATATGTAGTCCTGGTGTGGCGTCATTATAACATTTGTTTGAAGACTATTCCATGAGAAACCCCACCTTGATGCTGCGTACACTTTACCTACCTTACTATAGGGCCCTTCCCATGTCCATCAGAAAAAAGCAAGTTACATATAATCTATAGTGTAGAAACTGAAGTTGTCCTTGCCCCATCATTAAGATATGCTTTTTATCTTACATGCTGTACATTGCAAAGCAAGCATGGTATATGTGTTGCACATTAAGCCTACGACTGTTCTGCGTGTCTCACATGCATTCTCAAGACCTCTATTGACTTTTGATTATATGACCCTGTCTACAATGGATGCAGCGGCTTAAATGTATTCCCTGATGCTTACAGTGACTGTGAAGCAAGCAGATGAGCTGTGATCAATTCTGATCAAGGCATCAAAAGCGAAAAATTATTCATCTTGGCTAGCTCAGGGTCTCATCTAACTCCCGCAAGGTGATCGCAGGGGTCATATAAAATGATGGTGAAAGGTCCCCCTACCTACCACCTTCCTTCTGATCAATTCTCCAGTGATGCAGTATGGGAGATCTAGGCTCTATCAGTGTAGCTCCGATCTCACTGTTTAATGCTCTGCATAGCATTGAACAGTGAATGTAGTCTAATGATTGCATGTAAAAGTGACTATGGAAACTTTTGAAGTGTAAAACAAAAAATTAAAAAAAGTTTCAAAAATAATATAATACGCTATCCCTTAATAAAAAAAAGAACATTTTCCCAGTTTCCAAAAAATAAAAATAAAATAAATAAGAAGTAGAAGAAGAAAAGAAGAAGAATAGTATTTGTCTGAACTATTTAAATATAATGTTTATGATCTCACACAGTAAATGACATAAATGTAAAAATATAGCAAATACCAAAAATACAGATTTTTAATCACATCATATATCAGAAAAAAATGAATAAAAAGTGATCAAAAAGTCCAGTCAAAGTCAAAAAGTCAAAGTCAAAAATGGTACCAATAAAAACTAGAGATCAAAAAGGGGTCGGAAAAGGAAAATTTTAAACATACTGATTTTGTTAGATAAATTCTGACCTTTTTTAAGGTACTACAATAATAGAAAAACTATATAAATTGGGTATCGTTTTATTTGCATTGACATACAGAGAAAAAGAAAGCAAGTAAATTTTACCAATAAGTGCACTGCATAAAAACTAAACCCCTCAGAAGTTGCAAAATTGTAGCTTTCTTATCAATTTCCCTCCCACAAATAATACTTTTTTGGTTGTGTCATACATTTTGTTTTCAAAAAACAAAATGTGTTATTACAAAGTAAAATTGGTAATGCAAAAAACAAACCCTTACATGGATCTGTGGATCAAAAAATAAAAGATGTATGGCTCTTAGAGAACCAGGAGGAAAAACTAATGTGATGACTGGTTCTGCCAGAACCTGTAGGGTTAATGCTTTCTAGCCCTTTAGTTTATTTTGGTTGCTGGGACGACACCTCTGTGTTCCTGGGTGTGGTTCAGCTTGCTGAGTCAATTAGAATCCTCCTGATTTCAGCTTAGACATATATAAGGAGGCCTTTACCAGTCATTCCCTGCTTGTGATAGTTCTTGAACTGACCTAGCAACCTTCTTTGTAACTCTATTATTGAACTTTGCTCCCTCTTGACTTGGACTCGTGTGTGTGCGTGTTTAGGTTGTTTTCTGTTGGATAGATGTCTGCATGAATGCAGACAAGAATGTTGTTCTTCCTCTGTCTCTCCATTTTTGCCTGTCTCTGTTTCCAATCATCCAGTGGTGTCTGAGGAGGAACCCATGCAACTTGGCTCCATATCTTCTCCAGAGGGACGTAAAAGATTCCGGTATCTCAGCGGCCTGTGGTTCTATTGTGGAGAGGATACCCATTACATCAGGACCTGTGTCAAGCGTCCGTGTCCAAGTGGTCATCTTGGCGGCCACTTGGGCACACAGGTATTTTCTGTTTCCCAAAAATGTAAACCTACCAATCTGTCTCTGGGGGTAATTGATATGCCTGTTATTTCTACCAATGTTTCTTCTGGGAGTACTGAGAAGCCAGTTAAAATTGCTCATGTTGAACCTGAGTCTGAGGAATGTGATGAGGATAATATTGAGCTAGATGACACCAATGAATGGTGTGATATTGAGGATGAGGACACGATAGAGGAGATCGATGGTCCGTCTGTCTTGCGACCTTCTAAGATTTGTAAGGGTCTGGTGGCCCCTCATAAAAAGTGGGTACTGTGATGACTGGTTCTGCTATAACCCGTAGAGTTAATGCTTTCTAGCCCTTTTGTTTATTTTGGTTGCTGGGACGACGCATCTGTGCTCCTAGGTTTGGTTCAGATTGCTGAGCCAACTAAAATCCTCCTGATTTCAGCTCAGACATATATAAGGAGGCCTTTTCCAGTCATTCCCTGCTTGTGATAGTTCTTGAACTGACCTAGTAACCTCTTACTCTACTGTTTATTCTGGATTTCTGTGACTCTTGTGTAACACTCACGTTTCTGAAGACAGGAACTCCGGTGTATGTGGATCCGCTGGACCTGTGTGGCAGATGACGTGGACCGTGCCAGGGAATGGAGTCTAGGGTGCCGCTGGTCTTCACCAGAGCAGGCCGCAAAGCAGGATGGGCTTGCTGCTGCAGGCGACACCCAGGTCGTAACCCCCGGCAACGGCTCGACCACACAGGCGGCTGAGGAGATGCAAAGCACAGAAGGGATGAGACAACTCGTAGTCAGGATAGCTGTAGGTCGGGGCAGGCAACACAGTAGCGTAGTCGGGACGTAGCAGAAGTTCAGTAGGCAGGCGGCAGAGAAGCAAGGTCAAGGTCACAAGAGCAAGAGATCTGGTACACGGCAAGGCAATACAAAGGAATGCTTTCTCTAGGGCATAAGGCAACAAAGATCCGGCAGAGAACTGAGGAGGGTGGAGGAATTTATCAACAAGACACAGGTGGTTACACTAATGAGCGTACTGGCCCTTTAAATTTTAAAGCTCCGCCGCGCGCATGCCCTAAGGGACAGGGACAGGTGTGCCGGAGCAGAGAGGTGGAACCATAGGCAGGGGAAACACCTGGAGAGTGACGGACTGGGGCTCGCATGCAGGTGCGTCCCGCAGTGCGAGTCCCAACCCCGTCGGCAGCAGAAGGTAAGGGGACCATGCGCTCACGGCCAGCGTGTGAGGCCGGAGCGCATAGCGTAACAGTACCCCCTTTTGGTCTCCCCCTCCTTTTACGAGAGAGAAAACCCCTGAGAAGGTCACAGTCCAGGATATTCTCCTCAGGTTCCCAAGATCTCTCCTCAGGACCGTAACCCTCCCAGTTGACCAAAAAAAATTGTTTACCTCTGATAGTTTTTGCAGAAAGGATCTGCTTAACTTTGTAGACATCAGATGAGCCGGAAACAGGTGTTGGGGGAGGATTCTTCTGAGAAAACCGGTTTACAACAAGAGGCTTGAGGAGAGAGACGTGGAAGGAATTGGGAATTCATAACGTAACAGGTAGACGGAGTTTGTAGGAAACAGGATTGATCTTTTGTAGAATCTGGAAGGGACCAAGGTAGCGGGGACCGAGCTTGTAACAGGGGATCTTTAAGCGAATGTATTTGGATGAAAGCCACACCATGTCACCAGGAGAGAAGGACGGAGGAGGTCTTCTATCTTTATCCGCTTGCACCTTCATGCATGAAGAAGCCTGGGATAATGACTGTCGGGTCTGTTGCCAGATGGTGGAGAAGTCACGGACCAGCTCATCAACAGCAGGCACACCAGAGGAAACTGGGAGAGGAAGAGGAGGACGGAGATGGAGTCCGTAGACAACAAAAAAGGGAGACGACCTCGTGGACTCGGAATCCTTAAGATTATATGAGAATTCAGCCCAGGGGAGAATGTCGACCCAATCATCTTGGCAAGCTGAAACAAAATGCCGAAGATAAGTCTCAAGGATTTGATTGACCCTTTCCACCTGACCGTTGGACTGAGGGTGGTAGGCCGAGGAGAAGTCCAGATTGATGTCCAGACGGTTACAAAGGGCTCGCCAGAACTTAGAGACAAACTACACACCTTGATCCGAAACGATATGTTGTGGAAGACCATGTAAACGAAAGACATGTGACAAGAAGTACTTCGCCAGCTGTGAAGCAGAAGGAAGACCTGGTAGAGGAATGAAGTGAGCCATCTTGGAAAACCGATCTACCACGACCCAGATGACAGTGTTATTATGAGAAGGGGGCAGATTGTTGATGAAATCCATGGCGATATGGGACCAGGGAGTCTCTGGAATGGGTAAAGGCTGTAAGAGTCCTGCAGGTCTTTGCCGAGGAGTTTTGTCACGGGCACAAATTACACAGGACCGAACAAAATCAGAAACATTACGTTCAAGATTGGGCCACCAGTAGTGCCGGGAAATAAGAAGTAGGGTCTTGTGTATTCCGGGATGTCCTGCTGTCAAGGAAGAATGACCCCATTTCAAGACCTTGCGTCTCAATCTGGTGGGCACAAAGGATTTTCCCGGAGGAATTTGCTGAATCTCGGCAGGAGCAGCAGGAATCAAACGGTCAGGAGGAATAATGTGCCAAGGCGTGGAGTCCAAACCAATGACGTCAGAGGACCTGGAGAGTGCATCAGCTGCTTTTTTAGTGAGAGCTACAATAAGAGCAACCAAGGATGAAAAATGTGGGATAAACTGACGATAATAGTTAGCGAATATCAGAAAGCGTTGAATTGCACGTAGGCCCGAGGGACGAGGCCAATCTAAAACTGCAGATAACTTATCTGGATCCATCTACAGGCCCTGATGAGAGACAATGTAGCCAAGAAACGGAAGACTAGACTTTTCGAACAGGCATTTCTCCAATTTGGCATAGAGACGATTCTTCCGTAGTCTCTGAAGAACCAGACGAACATGAGCACGATGCTCCACTAAGTTGGAAGAGAAGATCAGGATGTCATCAAGGTATATGACAACACAGGTGTAAAGAAGATCACTGAATATATCATTAACGAATTCCTGGAAAACGGCTGGAGCATTGCAGAGACCAAATGGCATAACAAGATACTCAAAATGTCCGTTACGAGTATTGAAGGCCATTTTCCATTCATCTCCCTTGCGAATACGAATGAGATTATACGCACCGCGTAAGTTCAGCTTGGAGAAGACCTTGGCACCACGTAAACGGTCAAAAAGTTCTGAGATAAGAGGTAAAGGGTAACGGTTCTTGACCGTGATTTTGTTAAGTCCCCTGTAGTCAATGCATGGACAGAGTGAGACATCCTTCTTCCCTACAAAGAAGAAACCTGCTCCTGCAGGAGAAGAGGACTTACGGATAAATCCCTTTTGGAGATTCTCCTGGATATACTCAGTCATGGCTTTGGTCTCAGGAACTGAAAGAGGATATATCCTCCCACGAAGAGGAGTGGTACCAGGCAGAAGATCAATAGGGCAGTCGTAAGGAAGATGTGGAGGCCTGTTTCTTGCAGAAGACATCCGAGAAATCTTGGTAAGGTGGCGGCAGGCCAGGTAAAGGTGGAGGACGAGAAACAACTTTAAGAAGAGCAGATTGGAGGCAAAAATTTTGACAGGATTGTCCCCAGCGAATTATTTTCCAGTTCTCCAATCCAGTTGCGGGGAATGGCGTTGCAGCCAAGGAAGACCAAGAATCTCCGAAATACAGTGTGGCAGAACATAGAATTCAATCTTCTCTTTATGCGATACTCCCACTTGCATGACAAGAGATTCAGTATGGAAGTGAACCTTACAGTCCAGATTATGTCCATTTACAGAGGAGATGAACAAGGGCTTGGCAAGCCGAGTAAGATGAAGATGTTACTTGTGGACTAAAGCCGCATCAATAAAGTCACCTGCAGATCCGGAGTCCAAACATGCTGTATCGCTGAAGGAAGACTTGGCTGAAGCGAAGACTTGTACAGGAATAGTTAAGTGTGGAGAGGTAGTATTCACACCAAGGGATGCCTCTCCCACATACCTTAGGTGCGGACAAACAGTACCGTCCTTGAGAAAGTGCTCCGGGCTAGCACAGTACAAACACAAATTCTCGTTGCGTCGTCGTGACCTCTCCTGCAGCGTTAGACGAGGACGATCTCCTTGTATAACCTCTTTGGCAAGCGGCGCAAGAGAGAGAAGAGGAGAACGTTGGGACACAGGTGGGCAGATTCCCTCTCAAAGCGCAATTCCTCCTGTCTTTCGGCAAAATGCACATCAAGGCATGTGGCCAAGTGGATAAGTTCAGACAAAGAAGATGGAGGATCTCGTGCTGCAAGGGCATCTTTAATCCTGCTTTACAGTCCTTTTTAAATGTGGCACACAAGGCCTCTTCATTTCAGGCAAGTTCAGAGGCTAGAATGCGGAACTTGACCTTGACATAGATTCAGCAACGCCGGCTGAAGAAGCACGTGCGGGTTCCTCAAAGACACTGCAAAATTCGGCCAAGAATGCAGACAAATTGGAGGATACTGGATTACCACGGTCCCAAAGGGGTGTAGCCCAAGCCAGGGCTTTTCCAGAAAGTAGACTAATGACAAAGGGCACCTTACTACGTCCAGTCGGAAACAGTTCAGACATGAGCTCCAAATGCATGGAGCACTGTGTAACAAAGCCTCTGCATGACTTGGAATCCCCATCATACTTGGAAGGCAAAGGCAGGTGCAGCTGGGAGCCAGGAGAGACTGCAGGAGCTGGAGGAGGGAGTGGGCTAGATTGTGTTACCTGCTGCTGTTGCAAGGACAAAAGTTGTTGCATCATGGCTACAAGTTGATAAAATTGCTACGCCTGTCGGGACAACTGCTGTGAGTGACGTATCACAACGGAGGAAAGATCCGCAACTTCAGGCAGGGGTTCCTCAGTGGGATCCATGGCTGGATCTTACTGTAACACTCACGTTTCTGAAGACAGGAACTCCAGTGTATGTGGATCCGCAGGACCTGTGTGGCAGATGACTCAGACTGTGCCAGGGAACGGAGTCTAAGGTGCCGCTGGTCTTCACCAGAGCCCGCCGCAAAGCAGGGTGGGATTGCTGCTGCAGGCGACACCCAGGTCGTAACCCCCGGCAACGGCTCGACCACACAGGCGGCTGAGGAGATGCGAAGCACAGAAGGGATGAGACAACTTGTAGTCAGGATTGCTGTAGGTCAGGGCAGGCAACACAGTAGAGTAGTCAGGACGTAGCAGAAGTTCAGTAGGCAGGCGGCAGAGAAGCAAGGTCAAGGTCACAAGAGCAGATCTGGTACACGGCAAGGCAATACAAAGGAATGCTTTCTCTAGGGCACAAGGCAACAAAGATTCGGCAGAGAACTGAGGAGGGTGGAGTAATTTATCAACAAGACACAGGTGGTTATACTAATGAGCGTACTGGCCCTTTAAACCTTAAAGCTCCGGCGCGCGCATGCCCTAAGGGACGGGGACACGTGCACCAGAGCAGAGAGGTGGAAACAGAGGCAGGGGAAATACCCGGATAGTGACAGACTGGGGCTCGCATGCAGGTGCGTCCCGCAGTGCGAGTCCCAGCCCCGTCGGCAGCAGAAGGTAAGGGGACCATGCGCTCACGGCCAGCGTGTGAGGCCAGAGCGCATAGCGTAACATCTTGGCTTGGCTTTTTGGCTTCCCTTTGTAACTCCATTATTGAACTTTGCTCTCTCTTGCCTTGAAAGCGCTCGTCGACTATGTATTAGTGTGCGTGCATGTTTAGGTTGTTTTCTGTTAGTTTGTGCGCCTCTTGACTCTTCCTGACCTGTGTCTGTTTTTTGTAGTTTATTGTGTTGACTGTGACTGCCATCACTTACATAGGATGGGACTGGCACCGTGGCTATGGCCTAGGGCTAGTACATAAGTAGGCAGGGACCGAGGCTGCGGGTGAGTTCAGGGCTGCACTCTATCCCTGCCCAGACGTGGGAACGAAAACACAAAAATGAAAATTTCCTGTGTCCTCAACACTAAAATGGTCTGTGTCCTTAACAGGTTCAGCCAAAAAAGGTACAAACCAACAAGGGCACCTTATGAATTCATAACAAATTACAGAATATGTGCCCTTAAAGGGGTATTCCGCCCCTAGACATTTTATCCCCTATCCAAAGGATAGGGGATAAGATGTCAGATCGCCGCGGTCCCGCTGCTGGGGACCCCCGGGATCCCCGCTGCGGCACCGTGCTATCATTACAGCACAGAGCGAGTTCGCTCTGTGCGTAATGACGGGTGATACAGGGGACGGAGCCGCGTGACGTCATGGCGCCGCCCCTCGTGACATCATGGCCCGTCCCCTTAATGCAAGTCTATGGGAGGGGGCGGAGCCGTTACGTAACGATGCTCCGGCCCCTGTACCGACAATCATTACTTGCAGAGCGAACTCGCTCTGTGCTGTAATGATAGCGAGGTGCCGCAGCGGGGATCCCAGGGGTCCCCAGCAGCGGCACCGCAGAGATCTGACATCTTATCCCCTATCCTTTGGATAGGGGATACAATGTCTAGGGTCGGAATACCCCTTTAAAGGAGTGTTCCAGTATTAGAAAAACATTGCACCCCTCCTGCCCACAGGTTTTTTCTGGTTGCAGCCCAGCACTATTAAAGTAAATGGAACAACCTGACAACAGAAGTGGTGCTGTTTTTGCCAAAAAAAAAAACAGCATGTTTCTAATTTTGGTTGATCCCTTTAAGAAACCTAAAACATATGACAGAAGTACCTACAATATACAGGTAATTACATAACAACAATAGCACATTCTGTTTAACAATTGTTTTTATTGAAAGTTTCATATAATTACATTTATATAATAACGGTGAAAGTAAGAATATCATGCAGTAATAATTCCAGAAATGTTAATGTCTATGTTTCGTAGTAATTGGCAATATGTTGGTTCACATACTGTCGATAAATTATCATTCTTTCCTAAAAACTTTTTTGAGAAAAAGAACAGAAAAACAGGTACAAAATAAAAAGTCATAATCACATAATAATGAATAATGTTGAACTGCCTCGATGGTGTTGTGTCATTATTCATGCAATGAAATGAGTGAGAATATAAAAGGAACAATAGGTGTATCTCACCTCACCAGTTTAATAATTTTCTTGTGAAAACTTGGTTCTGTTCTTTGATCTTCGGATTAGGGGAGCCTCCGGGATCCTTACGTAATTACATGAGAGTGTCGAACACATTAAAGATGTAGGTATTGGAAGAAGTAGGTAAGTATTCAGGGGGTTTGTATTTGAATACCCAGCTATCCCACAAGTAAATGTATTTGTCTCTTTTATTTATTTGACCAGCCAAGCTGAGCTCACATTGATAATCATTATAAATTCTATTTGTCCGTTCGTATATATTGAGTACTTGGTCTGACTTCCATCTAGAAGCAAGAAATAATTTTGCAGTTATACAAATATGACAAATAGGTACTTGAATCTCTTTAGGCAAGTCTCCTATACCTAGCAGTAGTAGAAACAAAGATTGAGTGAGTATAATATGTTGTGGAGGAATTTTATTAATCATAAGCTTGATGTCAGAAATAAATTGCTGAATATGAGGACAAGAAAAGAAAACATGTTTGAGTGAACCTTGTTCTCCACATCCTCTCCAACATAAAGGAGACAAATGTGAAAAAAATCAGTGATAGTTTCTTACGAATGAAAAAACACCTGTTCAATATTTTGTTGTGATGCTCCCATAAGTTTGCACAAGATGAAGATTTGTTGATGATTTGTAAGGTTTTGTACCAGATGTGTTCAGAGAAAGTTTCTCCAAGATCTTCTTCCCTCTTCTTTATGCTGGAGTTCTTCGTAAACCATTTATCATCATTGAAGTAAGTATAAAAGTACCTAATACCTTATTAAAGTCCCTAGAAGGATTGTTTATCCAGTCACTAAAACATGATGGAAGCACCACAACTCTGTTCGGGAATTTATGTTTTTTTAGTATATTGTACATTTTCCGGTCACCTTGTCCAAAACCATATTTTGCTCTTAATTGATCAAATGATAAAAGAGAGTCACCATCATATAGATCATCTAACCACTCAATCCCAAGATCATGCCAATAATTTAAATGTAACCTGGGTAAAAAGTCTGCAAAGAGTTTATGGGAATTGATATAGTAGAATTACCTTCCAAGCCATCAATTTCTTTTATAGAAATGTTTCATACCTTTATTAATAGCTGCTATGTAGGGTGTACCTTTATGCATGGTTAGAAGCCGTGATCTTGTGTGATTGATAATATCTCTCCAGTTGAAATACCAGTCATGTTTGATTCTATTTGCACCCATAATTCCTTATCTTTATCTGGAAGTAACCATCCTAATGATTGTTGTAGAATGATAGAATTATGGTAGGCTATTAAATTCAGCCAGCCCAAACCTCCATGAGTGAAGGACTTTAGTAATTTGATCATAGCAACTCTAGGTTTGGAAGAACCTGGAGTTGCTTTGCACCCTATCAAATGCATTCTCTGCATCTCTTTCTAGATGGAGAGAAGGCTTCTTATGTATGTTTGACCAATTAATCAAGTTGATAACCTTTCACACACCATCATTTGCTCGTGTACCTTTCATGAAACCAACTTGGTCAGGATGAATGATTAATGGGAGAATTGATTGCAACCTTTTGGCAAGTATTTTACATCTAGATTAAGTAATGACATAGGGCAAAAGTTTGTTGGCCATGTATGGTCTTTATCAGGCTTAGAAATCGTAGTAATTGTGGCTTCTAGTGATTCTGGGGGAAATTAACCATCTGCCTGCGCTTCCCTAAATAATTTTACTATAGGCAATGTTAATGTTACATTTTTTTTTTATAGTACTCGGCTGAGAAGCCGTCATGCCCTGGGGCTTTATTTCATTCAAGCTCTTGAAGAACCCATTTGACTTCCGTGGCAGAAATGGGTAGATCCAAGTCGGATGCCAAATGAGAGGGAATCTTAGGTATATTACACTTATCCAGAAAAGCATCTATTCCAGATTGGTTTGGTTGGGGTATAGAAGAATCTGAAATAAGTTGTATAATGAGGTGTAATAGGTACTAAAATTGTCAGCTATTTTTGGGGGGTTGACATTTTTTTCTTGTGTAGAGGGATTTCTTAAGAACATTATTTGGTTCTTTTTTTTATTAGACCTTTCACCCTAGGAGCGATAAGTGAGGAGGCCTTGTTATGGTTACAATAATAATTGCTTCTTAATCATCTAGTATGCTCATCAAACTTTCCATTGAGATACTCAGTGCGTTTCATTCTTGCTAAAGTTAATAATCTAGTAGTAATATTATCAGAAGTCATCTGAGATTTATGTTGGCTCTCTAAAAGTGAAATGTTTAAGAGTGTCAAGGTTTTCTCTTTTTTGTTTATTATATCTTGCTGTTTCTTGTATAAGTAAACCTCTAACAAATGCCTTATGGGCATTCCAGGCGGAGGACACCTTAGTAGTAGATCCTCTATTCAGTGTAAAAAAATTCCTCTATTATCCCTTTCATTTTATCAGTAACCTCTTTTTGTTTTAACAGAAAGGAATTGTTTTTCCAAATGAATTTATTGAATGGGAAGTCAGGGATATTCAATCAAGTGTTATTGGAGCATGGTCTGGCCATGTTATATTTCCAATAGTACAGGCATCTATGTCTGTCAAGCAATGGACCGGTACCAGGAAATAGTCTAATCTAGAATAGGTATTGTATAGAATAGAGTAATATGTATAGTATTTTTCAGTGTTGTGCAGGCATCGCCAAGCATCATACAACCCCTCTTCATGTAGCCAACTTGACAATGTAGGACCTGACTTGGATCTAGTCGCCGTGGAGTCCAGTGTGAAGTCAGTTGTTAAGTTAAAGTCTTCATAAATTATAAGTTTCCCAATCTGTACCACAATAGCTCATTCTGGGCATCCAATAATCATGGTAATGCTACAAAATATTCAGTGCTTCCCAGATCAGATGACATTTTTTAATGCTGCGTGCAAGGGGATATCAGTAATATCACTAGTCCCTGTAATAAAAAGCTGTTTGCTACAACATTATACTGGAACAAAATATAAGTAGTAAGAATTTATTTCTTTCTTTGAATAGGGTAAAATGTTTCCATGTTTTTCACCCAGTGCAAACTACAACAGTTACCTACAGAATTTGCTGTTGGATTCTGGTGACACTCGTCTATACCCACCCGATTCTGGTGTGTTTATCTGGGATTGTTGTATAATTTGTATTGTCTTTATTGTTGAAAGTGATGCAAATTTGAAATATATTCAGTAAAAGTTCTATTTTCATTTTTGAGGACTGTGTCTGTACAACAAACTCATTCACATGACAGATATACAATTGAGATAAAAAAAAAATTATTTGACCTTTTTTTTATTATCACCCAGACCATTGTGCAAATATTGCTCAATCGATATAAGACCCTGTATGTTTCTTTGTCTAAACATCAGTATCCTGTTGCCTTATTTTTGTGGTCTCATACTGCTGTGAAGTAATATACTTTATATCTGTAAAGTGCTTTGAAACAGCAAAATTATGACCTTTGCAGATTTGATGTTTGCATTTATTAGGTTAGTGATGTAATGGTCTACTTGGCTATTCAGATATAGTCAGTCACAAGAGGACAAACTCATAAACCTTTAAGATCAGTCTAATATCATTCTATTACAAAGTGTAAGAATTTCCTATTTCCATTATGATAAAGTCACCATGTTAGCATTCATGTTAGCATATCAGATAATTCATATTTTAAGCAACACTATAATGCCCAAGTATTGGGCATAAATGAAACATAAGGCAAAATAAACAGTTCTTTGTATTTCCTCAAATTACTAGTTCATTTTATGTTGATATCATTGTACTATAGAGAATTGTTTGTGTGCAGTGAAAAAGGTAATTCAACAGCAGTCTAGTAACAATGATGGCATAGAGTTCTGTCAGTTAGCAAATATTTCCAGCTTCATCTCTGCTTTGTAATGCCGTCAGGAGATCACAGCAGACTCAACAAATTTTGTACATTGAAGGAAGAAAATATTTGACCTCCTTCTAATTTTGTATTGTTGCCCTCTATCAAATAAATGATCAGTCTATGATTGTAATGCTCTATTTGTTTAAATGGGTACTCCAATGGAAAACAATATTCAAAAATCAACTGGTGCCAGAAAGTTATACGGATTTGTAAATTACTTCTATTTAAAAATCGTAATCCTTTCAGCACTTACCAGCTGCTGTATGCTCCAATATAAGTTATTTCCTTTTTGAATTTCTTTTCTGTCTGTCCACAGTGCTCTCTGCTGACACCTCTGTCCATGTCAATAACTGTCCAGAGCAGGAGCAAATCCCCATAGCAAACCTATCCTGCTCTGGACAGTTCCTGTCATAGAGCAATGTGGACAGACAGAAAAGAAATTCAAAAAGAGAAGAACTTCCTCTGGAGCATAGAGCAGCTAAGTACTGGAAGGATTAAGGATTTTAAATAGAAGTCATTTACAAATCTATATAACTTTCTGGCACCAGTTGATTATAAAAAAAAAAAAAATTCCACTGAAGTACCCCTTTAAACAGTAAGGCTAAGTTCACACTGGAATTTCCGCCTGCAATTTCTCTTTGAAATTGCAGGCAGAAATTCCGCTTGCTAACATGTATAGTATAGGGAATGGGTTTCCGTTCACAAATTCACACTTCAGAATTTGTGAAGCAGAATTTGTGAATGGAAAATCCGCTTGAAAATTTCCGCCTGAAGAATGGCGTTGTTCATTCTTCAGGCGGAAATACTCGCAGAACACATTGCAGTCTATTGGAGACTGCAGTATCCGCCCGGTCCTAGTGCTGATTCAGTAGGTGCTGGCCGCACTCGGATTCTCCAGGCGAAAATTTTCTGCCCGGAGATTCCACAGTGTGAACCTAGCCTTAAGAGATAGAATTACAACAACAAAAAAATCTAGAAAAACATTTCAAATTAGTTATGAATTGATTTTCATATTAGTAAAATAAGTATTTGATTGCCCTATCAATCAGCAAGATTTCTGGATCCCAGGTTTCTTTTATGTAGGTAATGAGCTGAGATAAGGAACATGCTCTTAAAGGGAGTGCTCATAATCTCAGCTTGTTACCTGTATAAAATACACCTGTCAACAAAAGCAATCAATAAGATTCCAAACTTTTTACCATGGCCAAGACCAAAGAGCTTTCTAAGGATATCAGGAACAAGATGATAGGACTACACAAAGCTGGAATGGGTTACTAGACCATCGTCAAATATGAAGATAAAAACATTATGCATTGGGAGGCTTTTTCTATTAGGGAGAAAGGACTATTAAACCACATGAAAGGATTGATGGATGGGGTCATATACCATCAAATCTTTAATGAGAACCTCATTTCCTCTGCCAGGGCATTAAAATGGGTATCCCATTACACAATGGCCCAACACACATGGCCTAAGCAAAAAAAAAAAAAAAAAGTGGCTCAAGAAGAAGCACAAGTGGCTCAAGAAGGTCCCAGAGTGGCCTAGACATTCTCCAGACCTTAAAGGGGTTATCCGGCCAAACACATCTTATCCCCTATGCAAAGGATAGGGGATTAGATGTCTGATGGTAGGGGAGCGGCGGCAGGCCCCCCCGCAATCAGACGTCTTATCTTCTATTTTTTTCATAGGGGATAAAATTTATTTTGTCAGATAACCCCTTTAATCCTGTAGAAAATCTGTGGAGGCAGCTGAAGGTCTGAGTTCTCAAACGTTTGGGTTCACAGCTGTGAACCCTAATGCCTTGGAGAGAATCAGCAAAGAGGAGTGGGACAAAATCCTTCTGAGGATTGTGTTGACCAATTACAAGAAATGTCTGACCTCTGTGATTGCCAACAAGGGTTTTGCCAATGAATAAGTCACATTTTTCAAAGGAATCAAATACTTTCTTTACCAAGTGAAATGCAAATCAATTCATAACTTATTTAAACTCTTTGTTTTATAATAAACAATTTTCCATTAACACAGTTTGTTAGGTATTTAGATACAGACAATTATTTGTATCACCCTTTTACACAAATGTGTCCACATGAGGAGAACATATGGTGAAAGTATGAGACAGCCTGGAGCTGGCATCAGTATGAGGAGAACATATGGTGGCAGTATGAGACAGCCTTGAGCTTACATAAGCATGAGGAGAACATATGGCAGCAGTATGAGACAGCCTGGAGTTGGCATCAGCATAAGGAGAACATATGGTGGCAGAGTGACACAGCCTGGATCTGGCATCAGCATGAGGAGAACATATGGTGGCACAATGAGACAGACTGGAGCTGGCATCAGCATGAGGAGAACATATGGTGGCAGAATGACACAGCCTGGAGGTGGCATCAGCAGCATCAGGAGTCCTGAAAATGACCCGGTGACAGAGTGGGGAGGTGGGTGGCAATACCAGTGACGATAGTGGGTGAAAACAGGAGAACTTGGCATCAGGTGGGTGGCAGGATCAGAATAGTAGCTGAGGCAGGTAGGCAGAAGAAAACAGTCTATTTGTAAAAGTGTTAGTGTGCATTGGGGAAATGCATTATGTAAAATTTTACTTTTAATGATATGCTTAGGATAAAATGTATGTACCCACAATTTTTTATGAAATCAAAGGAAAGGTGTGCAAAAAAACACCATGTGCGACTTACACTACCAAGTATTGCTGTGATACAAAGACCTCTAAAAGGTGGAAGGGAACAACATATGGTCCATTGTAACTGGTGGGGGTAAAACCTTCCCCTGTAAGGCCCAACTCTCACATTATTAATTCCCTTCTTGGTAAGTGTTACTCGCTCTAAAAACACTGCCATTTCCCAGGGTTTTTAGGTGCAAATAGGGAGAGGTTCCTGTGTGGGGTCATCCTTTTTAACCCCTTAAGGACCAGGTTTTTTTTCGTTTTTTCCTCCTAACCTTTAAAAAATCATAACCCTTTCAATTTTGCACCTAAAAATCCATATTATGGCTTATTTTTTGCACCACCAATTCTAATTTGCAGTGACATCAGTCATTTTACCCAAAAATCTACGGCGAAACGGAAAAAAAATCATTGTGAGACAAAATTGGAAAATAAAACGCCATTTTGTAACTTTTGGGGGCTTCTGTTTCTACGCTGTAAATTTGTCGGTAAAAATTACATATTCTCTTTATTCTGTAGCTCCATACAATTAAAATGATACCCTACTTTTATCGGTTTGATTTTGTCGTACTTCTGAAAAAAATGATAACTACATGCAGGAAAATTTATACATTTAAAATTGTGATCTTCTGACCCCTATAACTTTTTTATTTTACCGGGTATGGGTCGGTATGAGGGCTCATTTTTTGCGCTGTGATCTGAAGTTTTTATTGGTACCCTTTTTGGTATTGATGGGACTTGTTGATCACTTTTTATTCATTTTTTCATGATATAAAAAGTGACCAAAAATACACTATTTTCGAATTTGGATTTTTTTTGTGCAAACGCCATTGACCGTGCAGTTTAATTAACAACATATTTTTATAATTCGGACATTTCTGCACGTGGCGATACCACATATGTTTATTTTTATTTACACTGTTTTTTTATGGGAAAAGGAGGATGATTCAAACTTTTAATAGGGGAGGTGTTCAACGATCTTTATTCACTTATTTTTTTTTCACTTTTTTTTTTGCAGTGTTACAGCTCCCATAGGGACTTATAACACTGCACACACTGATCTTATACATTGATCACTAGTTTCTCATAGGAAATCAGTGATCAATGATTCTGCCGCTTGACTGCTCATGCCTGGATTTCAGGCACTGAGCAGTCATTCGGCGATCGGACAAGAGGCAAGGTAGGAGACCCTCCTCGTGTCTAACAGCAGTTCGGGACGCCGCGATTTTGCCGCGGTGATCCCGAACAGCTCCCTGAGCTAACCGGCATGGTTTCACTTTAGACGCAGAGTTCAACTTTGAACGCAGCATCTAAAGGGTCCCGGCTGCTGTTGTTAGAGGCCGGGCCCGACCCGCTATGATGCGGGGCCACGTCGTGGCCCCGCGTTATAGAAAGAGAATGGACTCAGGACGTACTGGTACGTCCTTGGTCCTTAAGGGGTTAAGATGAGTAACACTTTCCTTGAAAAGGTGGAAGGGAACAACATACTGTCGAGTGTAGCAGAAGGGGGTAAAAACTTCCCCTGTAAGGCCCTACTCTCGCAATATTATTTCCCTTCTTGGCAAGTGTTACTCGCCCTGAAAAGGGCAGCCCCAGACAAGAAACTCTCCCTGTTTCCACCTAAAAACCCTGCGGAATGGCAGTGTTTGTAGGTGGAAATAGAGAGAGGTTCCTATGTGTGGCCGCCCTTTTAAAGGTGAGTAACACTTGCCAAGAAGGGAATTAATAATGCAAGAGTAGGGCCTTAAAAGGGAAGTTTTTACCCCCACCTGTCACAATGGACCATACGTTGTTCCCTCCCACCTTTTAGAGGTCTTTGCATCACATCAATACTTTGTGGTGTAGGTGGCACATGGTGTTTTTTTCACACCTTTCCTTTTCTTAGATATAAAAAGAAATTGGGGTCCATATATTTTATCCTAAGAAAAGTAAACTTTTAGCTAATGCATATCCTTAATGCTTACTTGTGGTCTGATGCAGAGGAATTTCTGTGACTGCTCGCACCTTAAATATGTTTTGCACTATCCATATTTGTGAAGTGTTGGTTTGGCACCTTGGTCAATCTACTCTGATGCATCTGGCATTGGTGGGTGGAAATCCTGGCTGATCCATGCCTGATTCATCTTCACAAAGGTCAGTCTCTTCACATTTTACATGGATTACAAGTTTTCTTTGGGGTTACTATGGCCCCAGATGCACTAAACACCTGCTCTGATGGAACACTACTGGCCGGGCAGGACAAACTCTGCTAGTTGCGGCCACAAACCAAGTTTGGTTGCCCAGAAGTCCAACTGATCTTCAAGGTGTGTTGGCATGGTTATGTCAAGGTATGCCACCACAGGCTGGTTAAGGTCCTGCTCCAGGTCTACCTGCTGCTCATGAGTTGCTTCACTATGCGGGTGAAGAAAGCTACTCATTAGCGACTGTAGACTCAGGCTGCTGCTGATGGAGCTGGTACTGCTCCTGCCACCCCTCCCCAGCAGAAATGGCAGTGGAATGTGAGCGCAGAGGGCCCCCTGAGTCAAACCTGCGAGAGGATGGACAATGGCACAGATAGGCATCAGTCAACTGACTACATGGGATGTCTCTGTAGTAGGCCAGTTTGTCCTCCCTCTCAGTGGGTGTAAAAAAGGCCCCCATTTTGTGGCCGTAGCGAGGGTCCAACAAGGTGGAGAGCCAGAAGTCCTCCCGCTGCCGAATGGTGACAATTCGGCGGTCACTACGCAGGCAAGTGAGCATGCATCATGCCATTTGTGCAAGTAACTCGGAGGGACTCCCTGCCTCAATCTCTTCTGCATACTGCCACAGTGTTTCTAGGTATTCTGTCTCTTCTTCCTCATCAAACTCTAGCTCCTCTGGCTGCTCCTCCTCCCCTGTCAGATGACTGTAAAAAACGCCCATTTCGCAAACTATAAACTGTGCTCCCCTCCCCTCCTCTTCAGCCCCCACAGGGCTCATGTGGCTGTAATATGTAGGCGCCACGTCTCCACTGCCCTGACAGCCATCATTTCCAACACATGTTTTAGGAAATGAAGCAGTGGGATGATGTCGTTCATCCCATAATCCTGGCGACTGACTAATAATGTGGCTTCCTCAAAGGCCCTGAGCAAATAGCAGGTGCCACGTATGGGCTGCCACTGGATGACATTGAAATTACAGAGGAGAGTCCCTGTATCCGCTTGGATCATCAAGGAATGGGTGATGGCTTTTCTCTGTTTGTATTGGTCCAACATAGGGAGGGTGCAATTCTTACGTGTGGAAACGTTGCAAATCAATGTTGGGGGATACCGTTCTGATGCTGCAGCTCAAAGAGGGTGTGCCTTGTGGTGTACGAGTGGTTGAACTGCATGCAAAGTTTCCTTCCATTTGTTATGATGTCATGCAGATGGGGGAAACACTTCAGTAACCACTTGACAAACAAATTGAACAAGTGTGCCATGCAGGTTGCATGGCTCAGGCTTCCTTGTTGCAGCGCAGACAAGATGTTCTTCCTGTTGTAGGTCTCTATGGTTCCTATTTCCAGTTTTCGTGGAGTAAGCCATGATTTGATTTCCTGACTAATCACTTTGAGCAGTTCCTCCCCTGTGTGACTCAGTTCGCCAAGGCAAACTAAATGAAGACCAGTGTGACACCACTGTGCCCTGCACACATGGTATTCTGGAGGGGCACTGAGACTTGTCCATGCAGTGGAGGCTGAGGACA
Organism: Hyla sarda; assembly: GCF_029499605.1. Classification (NCBI taxonomy): domain Eukaryota; kingdom Metazoa; phylum Chordata; class Amphibia; order Anura; family Hylidae; genus Hyla; species Hyla sarda. The sequence continues at coordinate 193,298,515 of NC_079193.1, read as the reverse complement.
CGATGGAGGATGAGAAGTCGGAGTCGCACACTGTACCAGGACCAAAGGCCTGAGAGCGTGGAGGAGGAAGCGACGTGACCTGTCCAAGTTGCTGTTGCAGCTGTGGAGAAACCACATTCACCCAGTGGGCCGTTAAGGACATGTATTGTCCTTGAACGTTGTTACAGCTCCAGACATCGGTGCTGCCGTGCACTTGGGTACACACCGACAGGCTCCAGGACTGGCCCACCTTCTGTTCCACAAAATTGTGCAGGGTTGTTACTGCCTTTTTCGCAAAGAAATGACGGCTTGGGACTCTCCACCTCGGCTCTGCACAAGCCATCAGTTCTGTGAAAGGTGCTGTTAGTTGATACCAGGAGCTCAGGCCCCTTGCTGAGACTCCTGCGGCCACTCGCCCCTAGTCTGCTGCAACCTCTGTCTGTGGCTGATAAATTTAGGCCTCTGCCACTCATCTGTGCACATCCTGGCACTTCTCCGCCTGACATACTTAGTGCATATATGAGGGGAAGACAATATGCTCCACTACGCTTAAAACAGTATTTTCCTACAACACCAGCAGGTTTGTGCTTTTGGCTGGCCTTTCACAGTAACTAGGCCCTCAAGACTTTAACAGGAACAAAATGGTACAGCACTTAAAGGGGTTATCCAGCATAAGGGGATTTTAATACGTACCTGGCAGACATAATGGACATGCTTAGGAAGAGTCTGCGCTTGTCTTGGGGCTTAATGGCTATGTTGTGAGACTATCATAACACAGTGGCTAGCTTTTTGTGAACTTTTATTTACTGTTTTCAGTTTTCTTGTTTGCCTACAAATTCCATGATTCCATTTTCCTCCTTCCCACACATGAGCTACCCCACCCATTGAAATAATTGAGCTGCAGGCCTGTGGTTTTCAATCAGGGTGCCTCCAGCTGTTGCATTTCTTGCAGATTGCTCTCTCCACCCATTGAAGCAGATAGGCTCCCTGTCATCAGCTGACTAGTGAGTCAGGTCTCGACCGCATTGTAAGCTGGGAAAAATCCGAGACATGAGTAATTTTGTATGCTGTTAAAAATAAATATTGGGGTGAAAATCACATAAGAATTGTGAGAAAACTGTCAAACACAGGTAAAGACACTATATTATGAACTACACTAACTTTACAGCCACTGTAGCATAGTCAAATAAAAAAAAAATCCTGGAATACCCCTTTAATCAAAAGAAGGGAAGCCGCACTCCAAATCCAAGTAGAAAAATGATGTCTTTATTCACACATAAGGTAAGTGCAATGTTTCAGCCTCACCATGAGGCCTTTCTCATGGGGAGGCTGAAATGTTGCACTTACCAGATGGGTGAATAAAGACACAATTTTTCTACTTGGATTTGGAGTGCGGCTTCCCTTCTTTTGATTATGGTCGGATGAAGGTTCTGGAGTTTTGAACTATTTGAGGCTGAGCACCCACCTGTGACTATAAGTCACATCTACAGTGCCGGTTCCCTTCCCTCTTTCTTTGTTCTGGTACAGCACTTAGGTGTACGTACGTGGTATGCACTTATGAGGGGAGTACAATACGCTCCACTACGCTTAAAACAATATTTGTCTGAAACACCAGCAGGTGTGTACTTTTAGCTGGCCTTTCACAGAAATGAAGCCCTTAAGACTTTAACCTGAACAAAAGGGTACAGCAATTACATGTATGTATGTGGTATGCACTTATGAGAGGAGTGCAATACCCTCCACAAAAAAAAAAAAAACAGTATTTGTCTACAACACCAACAGGTGTGTACATTTGGCTGGCCTTTCACAATGACTAGGCCCTTAAGACTTTTACAGGAACAAAACAGTACACCACGTAGATGCACATACGTGGTGTGCACTTATGAGGGGAGTACAATATGCTCCACTACGCTTAAAACAGTTTTTGTCTACAACACCAGCAGCTGTGTACTTTTGGCTGGCCTTTCACAGTAACTAGGCCCTTAAGACTTTAACAAGAACAAAATGGTACAGCACTTAGATGTACGTACGTGGTATACACTTATGAGGGGAGTACAATATTCTCTACCACGCTTAAAACAGTATTTGTCTACAACACCAGCAGGTATGTACATTTGTCTGGCCTTTCACAGTAACTAGGCCCTTAAGACTTTAACGGGAACAAAATGGTACACCACAAAGATGTATGCACGTGGTATGCACTTATGAGGGGAATACATTATTCTCTACCACGCTTAAAACAGTGTTTGTCTACAACATTAGAAGGTGTGTACTTTTGGCTGGCCTTTTACAGTAACTAGGCCCTTAGGACTATAACAGGAACAAAATGGTACACCTTGTAGATGTACGTACGTAGTATGCACTTATGCGGGGAGTACAATATGATCCACTACGCTTAAAACAGTATTTGTCAGGAGGCGGTGGCCTGTCGCGCTGGAGATTAGCCTCACGGACTAAGAGCTTCCGCTGAGCCGACTACATTAAGGGCTTCTTTCCACTGTTATGGGAGGCAGAAATAAAGAGGAACCCTAAGCAGCACACCTCAACCACGGGAGACGGTACCAGCAGAATTCTCTCCTTTTTCCCTCAGCGTGACTCTCCGGAAGCCGCCATGCGGCCTACAGCTTCGCCGCCGCCTCACCACAGCGGCTCTGCTCAGACGCTGGGGGAGGCTTCTTCCAGCCTTATGGTCCCGACACTCACCTCCGGAGGTCAACACCCACACAGGACCGGAACCTCTGCCAATTCCAACCATCCGCCAATTCCGGTGACCACAGATAAGCGATACCCGCCACCTTCAGACGTGCTTCCTCAGCGCATAGACGGGAGGACCACGCTCGAGGCACAGCTCCTGGAGACGCACGGCGATGCGACTTCCTCCCGGGCTCCCCTCACAACACCCGGGTGTAGGGGTCCCTCTGCACCGGATAGCATTGACAGAGCTGAGTAATCCTCCCAAACGCTCCCTAGCTGGCAACTACCTGCACGAGACACGCTTAACCCCTTCCTCCCTTCGGCAACACCGGAGGGAGGCATACAGCCGCCATTGCAGGGATCAATACAGGGTCCTACCCTGAATGTCTCCTCTATGCCACACTCTGCGCCCATAGGCCACAATGATTGTGATACTTTAACCTCTGCCACCATCCAACCCAGGAGCTATACTGCTACAGCTTCCCTTGGCACTCCTAACTCCAGAGACTCTCTGACTCAGTTGCCCTCTTGCCAGCAACATGCTACTGGCCCCCCTGCTGTTGATGCCCTCTCTTAGGCAGATTCTATGGACACTGCAAACCCTCACTCTGGAAGTGATATACATGATTCCTCAGATGACAGTGATCCCCCTGATTATTGGGGTGCGAGTCCTCCTGCCAAAAAGACCCTATTCCGGACACCCAAGAAAATGCCAGCGGTTTCACATATGCACACTGACCAATCTTCGTCAGACGACACCCTGACGGATCACAAAGTTAGCCGCCACAGGCCCCGTGCCTCAGATCCCTCAGAACCGAAACGCCAACCCTCAGTTGATTCATCCCTGCCAACCCCTGAAATGGCCACGAACACATTGAAGAAACATCCAGAGTTGCAGGCTCTGCTAGCGCTGCTACCCACAAAATCTGACTTACAAATCATGGCAGCGGACCTCCGTCAGGCATGGCGCCACGACCTTCAGCCGGTTAAAACTAATGTGCAAGTTCTGAAAGAGAAGGTTAAAACTCTGGAGACCTTCCATGCCACCGTCACGAGCCAAATCCTTACTCTGCAAGAGTCCACTCTGAACCTCTCATTACATCAAGCAGCCGAAATAGCTCATTTAGATGATATTGATAACAGGAACAGGATAAATAATATAAGACTCAAAGGACTGTCTGAATCGGTTGCACCCCAAGAAATCTCCTCTACTCTACAAAAAAATGTCAATAAAATCCTCCAGAGACCCCTGAAAATAAAAGGAAAAAAGAGGCGCGCTCCTAGCGTGATACCGTTGAAGTAAAGCGGGTACGAGCGAGTTAGTGCACCTTACCGTAGTAGGTTGTGCTGCGGGCACAACACTTTTGTCTGCCTTCAGAATCGCAAGAAGCTGTTGGTATCCCGGGTCCGAGATCCTAGCTTACGGCAGTGTTAGGTAGGTGGCTGCCCATGCATCCATAACCGTGACTGGCAAGTCCAGTTCGAGCGTGTAGGAATTGGGAGAAAAATTGGGATGAGATACGGCGCCTCCTCCGATGTAGTAAGATGATGATTCGGAAATGAAGATATAACAAAACTGCCTGTATTAAAAAGGCTGTTTTATTGGAGGGTGCAACTAAAAGTTTCAAACCCGAACCGGGTTCTTCGTCAGGCAATAAGATAAAAAACATACAAGGCGCCAGTTTTAAATACACAGATCAGCTGAGTGCTACCGGGTCAGCGGGTCACGGTCAGCATGAAGGTTAAACATAGACATTTTTTATATAACAGTAAAAAGGAATAAAATTAAGATAAAACTCATGATGCTGATATGTTGTGCAATAGAACATATACCTAGGAGAGTATAACTTAAGTATTCGTTGTTTGACATAGTGCTGCGGCATCTCAACATCATGTCACGTAATCGGGAGTCCGTCAATTGCTTCTGAGATCCGGAATAGATGTTATCTTAATTTTATTCCTTTTTACTGTTATATAAAAAATGTCTATGTTTAACCTTCATGCTGACCGTGACCCGCTGACCCGGTAGCACTCAGCTGATCTGTGTATTTAAAACTGGCGCCTTGTATGTTTTTTTATCTTAATGCCTGACGAAGATCCCGGTTCGGGTTTGAAACTTTTAGTTGCACCCTCCAATAAAACAGCCTTTTTAATATAGACAGTTTTGTTATATCTTCATTTCCGAATCATCAACTTACTACATCGGAGGAGGCACCGTATCTCATCCCAATTTTTCTCCTAATTCCTCCAGAGACCCCCGGACTCTCCACTGGAAATGGACAGGGCTCATAGAGCGCTCCGAGCCAAAAACCCTGACCCTGCGAAACCTAGGGATGTAATATTCTACATACACCATTTTATTCTTAAAGATGAGATAATGAGGAAGGCCAGAAACCTGAAGTCACTCTCTTATAATGGACACTCCATACAGCTATATCCTGATCTGTCCCTCCTGACCCTCAGATTGCGAGCCGCCCTTCGACCCCTACTCTTGTTACTACAAAATTCCAAAATTGTGTACAAATGGGGATTCCCTTTCTCCTTAATTGCGAGACACGGCTCTATCACAGCAGAACTCCACTCCCCTGCAGATCTACAGTCATTTCTCTCCACTTTCAAGCTGCCACCAGTGCTGCTCCCTGACTGGGATAGACTCCACCAGATCACATCTGACTCGGGACACCACTCCACGCAGGGGCCCCTCCCGACAAGAGGGAACCCCTCGGATGTCTCGCACCACTCCACGTCGCAAGACTTGATGTTTGATCTTCTCTCCTTCATTGAGAACTTTATGACAATCTTCTGGGATACGCTGCATTCCAGGAAGACTCGTTGGTGCCCCTGATGTTGTCGCCCACCTTACTTATGTCATGATGTTGATCTGTTGTTTGTTGCTTATGCTCTATTGATGCCAGTTTATGTGCCTGCCAATACATAAAGCATACCTAGGATCTGACCCATTCCTATACTAGATCCTATTATGATATTACTACCAGAACTAATTATTACTACCGAGACTAATCTGTTAATTACCTTCTCCGGAGTTCTCACCATATGTTCTGCATCGTTAATATAATGTTTTTAGTTGTTGTTTGCCTTATTCCTCCCATATCATCGCTGTTATATGAGATACCTGGATGACTTACCTCTATTAGACACATATAGCCCTATATGACCCACAGGTGGACTTTTATATTCCCCAGTGGACCTTCCTGAGTTCATTTCTATTGGTCAAGCTAATGGCCCAGGTTTCTCTTTCCCCGGCGGCGCGCCTCTGGTGTTCCTCCCATATCCCCCACTAGCTTCTTGATTGGGCTGGACCTAATCCTCATCTTGGCCGTTATGGCCCATCTTGTAGTCCCCAAGTTCCTGTTCTCTTACGGGAACCTTCCTCTGCCCCCCCCCCACTGCTTATTTCAACTACCTAACTTCTACTCTCTGTCTTCCTTACCCTCACAGGACCCTCGCTCACCCCTGCAACTTGACGGCGGATTGGACGGACCGGGGCCCCCTGGTGATCAGAGTAAGTGGGCCAGACGGACATTGACCACCCATGGCGACTGGTCTTAAGATAGCTTCCCTAAATGTCCAAGGTTTTAATACACCAGAGAAGAAGGAGAAGATTCTATACTTCTTTCATAGACAAAAGGTACATGTCCTCTTTTTGCAGGAAACGCACTTCAAGGAGGGACATATACCTAAAATTCCCTCTCAGTACTACCAACACTGGCTACGCAGGGTAAACCCTGACTCCCGCTCTAAGGGTACATCTATAGCTTTCCACAGATCGCTCCCTCTCCAGATCACCTCCTCTAAAATTGATCCCCTCTCCCGCTTTGTGTGCGTGAATTGTGACTTACAAGGACGACAACTCACCTTCGCAAACATATATGCTCCCAATCGGGACCAGATCCCATTTCTCCTCAGGACCCTCGAGTTATTAGACTCGTTTGCCACTAGTATGGAGACCTTAACCCCTTAAGGACCAGGCCAATTTTCACTGTAGGACCAGAGCGTTTTTTGCACATCTGACCACTTTCACTTTAAGCATTAATAACTCTGGGATGCTTTTACCTATCATTCTGATTCCGAGATAGTTTTTTCGTGACATATTCTATTTATGTTATTGGTAAAATTTTGTCGATACTTGCATCATTTCTTGGTGAAAAATTCCAAAATTTGATGAAAAAATTGAAAATTTAGCATTTTTCGAACTTTGAAGCTCTCTGCTTGTAAGGAAAATAAAAATTCTAAATAAATAATATTTTGATTCACATATACAATATGTCTACTTTATGTTTGCATCATAAAGTTGACATATTTTTACTTTTGGAAGACATCAGAGGGCTTAAAAGTTCAGCAGCAATTTTTCAATTTTTCCCAAAATTTTCAAAATCAGAATTTTTCATGGACCAGTTCAGGTTTGAAGTGGATTTGAAGGGCCTTCATATTAGAAACCCCCCACAAATGACCCCATTATAAAAACGGCACCCCTCAAAGTATTCAAAATGACATTCAGTAAGTGTGTTGACCCTTTAGGTGTTTCACAGGAATAGCAGCAAAGTGAAGGAGAAAATTAAAAATCTTCATTTTTTACACTCGCATGTTCTTGTAGACCCAGTTTTTGAATTTTTACAAGAGGTAAAAGGAAAAATATCCTCTCAAAATTTGCAACACAAGAAAATACGAATAAGAAAATACCTCATATGTGTATGTCAAGTGTTCGGCGGGCGCTTTAGAGGGCTCAGAAGGGAGGGAGCGACAATGGGATTTTGGAGAGTGAGTTTTTCTGAAATGGTTTTTGGGGGGCATGTCATATTTAGAAAGCCCCTATGGTGCCAGAACAGCAAAAAAAAAAAAACACATGGCATACTAGCTTGGAAACTACACCCCTCAAGGAATGTAACGAGGTGTACAGGGAGCCTTAACACCTCACAGGTATTTCACAACTTATTGTTAAAGTCGGATGTGTAAATGAAAAAAAAAAAATTTTTTCACTAAAATGCTTGTTTTTCCCCAAATTTTACATTTTTACCAGGGGTAATAGGAGAAAATTACCCCCAAAATTTGTAACCCCATTTCTTCTGAGTATGGAATTACCCCATGTGTGGACATCAAGTGCTCTGCTGGCGAGCTACAATGCTCAGAAGAGAAGGAGCGCCATTAAGCTTTTGAAAAGGGAATTTGTTTGGAATGGAAGTCAGGGGCCATGTGCGTTTACAAAGCCCCCCGTGGTGCCAGAACAGTGGACCCCACCCCCCCCACATGTGACCCCATTTTCGAAACTAAACACCTCACAGAATTTAATAAGGGGTGCAGTGAGCATTTATATCCCACTGGCATTTGACAGATCTTTGGAACAGTGGGCTGTGCAAATGAAAAATTCCAATTTTCATTTTCACGGACTACTGTTCCAAAAATCTGTCAGACCCCTGTGGGGCGTAAATGCTCACTGCACCCCTTATTACATTACATGAGGAGTGTAGTTTCCAAAATGGGGTCACATGTGGGTATTTATTTTTTTGCACTTATGTCAGAACGGCTGTAAAATCAGCCACCCCTGTGCAAATCACCAATTTAGGCCTCAAATGTACATAGTGCACTCTCACTCCTCACTCTCACTTTTTATTGGGGGGGGGGGCAGTGTAAGGGGGTGTATTTGTAGTGTTTTACCCTTTATTTTGTGGTAGTGTAGTGTAGTGCAGTGTTTTTAGGGTACATTCACATGGGCGGTGGTTTACAGTGAGCTTACCGCTAGGAGTATGCGCTGCGGCGAAAAATTTGCCGCAGCTCATACTTGAAGCAGGAAACTTACTGTAAACCTGCCTGTGTGAATGTACCCTGTACATTCACATGGGGGGGGGGGGGGGGACAAACCTCCAGCTGCTTCAAAACTACAACTCCCAGCATTCACTGACAGACCGTGCATGCTGGGAGTTGTACTTTTGCAACAGCTGCAGGCACTGGTTGGAAGACCTTCAGTTAGGTTCTGTTACCTAACTCAGTATTTACCAACCAGTGTGCCTCCAGCTGTTGCAAAACTACAACTCCCAGCATATCCTGATCGCCGAAGGGCATTCTGGGAGATGTAGTTATGAAACAGCTGGCGGGATCACAACTACAACTCCCAGCATGCCGAGACAGCTGTTTGCTGTTAGGGCATGCAGGGATTTGCAGTTTTGCAACATCTGGAGGGCTAAAATTTAGAGATCTCCAAACTGTGGACCTCCAGCTGTTGCAAAACTACAAATCCCAGCATGCCCTGACAGCAAACTACTGTTTGGGCATGCTAGGAGTTGCAGTTTTGCAACATCTGGAGGGCCACAGTTAGAGATCAGGGCCAGTGATCTCCAAACTGGGGCCTTCCAGCTGTTGCAAAACTACAAATCCCTGCATGCCCTAACAGCTGTCTGGGCATGCTGGGAGTTGTAGTTTTGCAACATCTGGAGGGTTACAGTTTAGAGACCACTGTATAGTGGTCTCAAACTGTACCCTCCAGATGTTGCTAGGCAACTTACCGACTTCCGTCGGATCCAGGGAGCCAGCTGCACGACATCGCCGGACTCCGATCTTCTCCACCGATGGTCGCCCGCAGCCTTGCCCGCGGGGTAAGTGGACGTCGGCGCCGGTCCTCTGTCGGCTCCCCGTTCTGCCCCGCCTATTGTGGGTGGGCAGAATGGGGAAACCTAAAGTAAAGCCCCCCGTCCCCGATCTGCTATTGGTGGTCGCGTCTAGACCACCAATAGCAGGGATAGGAGGGGTGGCACCCCTGCCTCCTCACTCCTATGCCTTCAGGGGGATCGTGGGTGTCTTGGACAACCGCGATCCCTGTTATATTCTGGGTCACCTGGTCACCATAGACCCGGAAAAGCCTCAAATCGCAAGTATGAATTCACTTGCGATTTGCGGCGATCGCTGACATGGGGGGGGTCTGATGACCCCCCTGGGCATTTGCGCGGGGTGCCTGCTGATATCAGCAGTCACCCCCGTCCGGTCCCCGCCCGGCGCACGGCAGGGACCGAAATTCCCACGGGCGTACAAGTACGGCCTTGGTCCTTAAGTACCAGGGAGCAAAGGGGTACCTTTGGTCCTTAAGAGGTTAATGTCCCCCTCATTCCCCAGGTGGATACTTCCACGGGATTCTCGTCTATCTCTGATGCGAAACTCAGGTCTCAGAGGAAAAAGCTCCACACACTCCAACTCTACGACACATGGCAGACCCTACATCCCCAAGATAGGGATTATTCTTTTTACTCCCATGTGTGGCAGACATACAGCAGACTAGACTATCTTTTCTGCCCACACCACCTTCTAAGTTCAGTTGTACACTCAACGATCGGTACAATGGTGCTCTCAGACCATGCCCCCGTATTTTGCTTGATCTCTCTCCATGCTTTGGCCGGGCCCTGTGCTCCCTGGCGTCTCAATGAATCGCTGCTCTCAGACACACTGTGTCTTCAGGATCTCAAAGACTCCATTAATGGTTTTCTCTCCGACCATGCAGCAGACACTTCCTCCCATATGATTAAATGGGAGACGCTCAAATGCATCCTCCGGGGAGTCCTTATAAAGCACGGGGCCTGTTTGAAAAGGGAGGCATCAGCAAAGTATCTAGCCCTCCAGGCGCAGCTACACACACTAGAATGCTTGCACAAACGCACCCAACAGGACCTGGTATATTGAGATCTCATTAGAGTCCGTACGGAATTGCTTGCTCTCATGAATGCTAAACACCGGCATTATAAACAGTTAACAGGTGAATTGTTCTATGAGTGGGGCAAGAAGTCGGGGAGGTCACTAGCTAGAGCCCTTAAGGCACGAAAATCCTCCTTGTTTGTTCCATCCATACAATCCCAAAATGGAAATGTATCTCATCTTACGACTGACATTTTGCAATCATTTAGGGACTACTATGATTCGTTATACAACCTCTCGCCACCTAGCAGCTTAGTGAACCCCCCGACTGAGACACAGACACTCGCTCAATATGTTGCATGCACAGCACTACCCTGCTGAGGCTGTACAAATGATGGAGGACCCTTTCTCACGAGAGGAACTTCTCACCACAATAGCAACGTTACCAGCTGGGAAAAGTCACGGCCCGGACGGATATACCGCAAAGTTCTATAAAACTCTAGATGAACACCTTGCCACTCCACTACTAGACGCCCTCAATACGATCACTGCTTCTTCTCCTCCCCCCTCCTTTTTGAAGGCATTCATCACTGTGATCCCCAAAGAGTGCAAAGACCCCCTATTCTGTACAAGCTACCGTCCCATCTCACTACTTAACTCAGACACAAAACTGTATACTAACAGACTGGCCCGTATATGCGCCTCCTAGTCCACCCGGACCAAGTGGGATTCATTAAAGGCCAGGGATAATACCCTCCGTACTTTCTCTATCATCCAAAGTGCTCGTAAATGGAAGATACTAATGTTCTTTCTATCCTTGGTTGCGGAGAAAGCATTTGACCGGGTGGACTGGGACTTTATGAGATCTACCTTGACCCAAATAGGACTGGGCCCTTCCATGCTCTCCCATATGGGAGCTCTCTATACGTACCCCCAAGCCCAACTTAGGATAAATGGCCAATTGTCAGCACCATTTAACATCTGCAATGGCACGAGACAGGGATGCCCTCTCTCTCCATTACTCTACGTCCTCTGTATGGAACACCTCCTTATAGACATCAGACAACCCCGATGTGAAGGGCCTCTCTTTGTCTTCGTGCCATTGCAAATGCGCTGCATTCGCTGACGACTTATTGATGTACCTCTTTACCCCGCTCACCTCCCTCCCCTCTCTACTAGCTACGATTTAACGTTTTCCCTCCCTTAGCAATTACAAACTGAATATGTCAAAATGTGAAGCCCTAAATGCCACACGTCCTCCACATATAGTACACCTCCTCAAGGATTCCTACCCATTTAAGTGGCAACCCACCTCCATAACTTATCTGGGCGTCCAAGTCCCATCGGACCTATCCCATGCCTTTCGACTAAACTATCCCCCGCTACTTCAGATGATCCGAGCTGACTTGTCTAAATGGGAGAGGAGGGACTTTTCTTGGTTAGGTAGAATTAACATATTTAAAATGAATGTCCTCCCCCCCCGACTCCTCTACCTCTTCTCCTGTCTGCCCGTTGTCCTCCCCTGTAACTTCCTTAACCCTTTAAGGACGCGGGGTTTTTCAGTTTTTGCACTTTCGTTTTTTCCTCCTTACCTTTTAAAAATCATAACCCTTTCAATTTTCCACCTAAAAATCCATATTATTGCTTATTTTTTGCGTCACCAATTCTTTTTTGTGCTTTGGAAATTTTTTACGTGTACGCCATTGACCGTGTGGTTTATTTCACGATATATTTGTATAGTTCGGACACTTACGCACACGGCGATACCACACATGTTTATTTTTATTTTTATTTACACTGTTTTATTTTTTTCATGGGAAAAGGGGGGTGATTCAAACTTTTATTAGGGAAGGGGTTAAACGAACTTTTTTAGCACTTTTTTTTTGCAGTGCTATAGCTCCCATAGGGACCTATAACACTGCACACACTGATCACTGGTGTGTATTAACACGCCTGTGATCAGTGTCATCGGCGTTTGACTGCTCCTGCCTGGATCTCAGGCACGGAGCAGTCATTAGCCGATCGGACACCGAGGAGGCAGGTAAGGGCCCTCCCAGTGTCCTGTAAGCTGTTTAGGATGCCGCGATTTCACCACGGCTGTCCCGAACAGCCCAACTGAGCAGCCGGGATACTTTCACTTCAGATGTGGCAGTCAGCTTTGATCGCCGCGTCTGAAGGGTTAATACAGGGCATCACCGCGATCGGTGATGTCCTGTATTAGCCGCGGGTCCCGGCCGTTGATAGATGCTGCGTGACCCCGCGGCATATCACGGGAGCCAGTGGAGGACGTAAATATACGTCCTTCGTCGTTAAGGGGTTAAAGAACTCGAAACCACTCAGTCCAACTTTGTATGGGCTCACAAGCACCCCAGAATAGCCAGACACACATTATTTAGACGAAAGCACGAAGGCGGATTGGCACTGCCCGACCTACATTCCTACTACCAGACTACTGTCCTAACATGAAGCCTAGACTGCTTTCACCACCCTACTGACAAACAGTGGATTACACTTGAAGCCAAGACTGTGGGGTGCAACTTGAAGGCTTTCCTGTGGAGTCCTTGCAAACCCCCACGTTCCTTACCTGCGGACGTGCTCCCACCGGTCCTCTCCTCCATCTACCTCTCCAAATCTGTCTAGACATCCCGACGTGCCTTTTTATATCGAGATGACCCGCTCATGCCCTGTTTGGCAACCCCGCCTTCCCCCCAGCCCAACACTGTTCTCACTTCCTGGGACTCCGTAGGGAAGACCAAGTCATGTTCAGAACCCTTCTTGCGTATGGGTAACTAAGATCCTTGGGGGACATCCTGGGAGGAAACCCCCCTTCCCCCATCCACATCTACCAATATGCACAGCTACAACACTTCCACAAGACATCCAGTCACACCCTCAACCTTCATAGATGACTTACTCAGTTCGAGACGATGTGTCTCGTGCAAGCACCTGTCTCACACGATAAGTATGCTCTACCCCCTTGCTAGAGACTCCGTCTCTCTGGAACCTGTCCCCTTTAGAGATAGCTGGGAGAAGGAGATAGGCCACACACTCACAGACCCTGACTGGAAGATTGCTTTGACCCGCTGCCATTCCACCCCCATTTCCTGCAAGGCCCAGGAAATTAATTTTAAGATCCTCTCAAGATGGTATCGGTTCTGGCCTTACTCGCTACGATATACCAAGGGACCTCGGACCTGTGCTGGAGATGCTCTGCAGTCAGAGGTACTATGCTTCACATCTGGTTGACATGCCCCATCCTATCGACCTTCTGGTATAGAGTTACATCCCTCATAACCCGCATAACGGCAGTGGACCTCCAGTGCAGACCCGATCCCTTATTGTTCTCTATACTACCCAGTGGGATGTTTGGACCCTCTGTACGACTGGTCTCCTATATGCTCTTGGCTGCTAGGACAATGATACTGAGACTATGGAAGTCACGCACCGCTCCTACTATTTCGTCCTGGTTCCAGGAAATCTCTCAGCTACATAGGATGGAGGAATTACTTGCAGAATCTCCGAGGCAGATACAAAAGTATACAATGACTTGGTCGCCCTGGACGGTCTTTGCGTCCTCCACGGATTATGACCAATTATACCTCGCCCCCTAATCGTCTCACCTCCTCGACTGTCCATCCCCCCTAAGCCAACACAGTCACCCTGATCTCGTATTCCCTCTATGATATGACCATACCCGACCCCCCCCCCTTCTCCGACTGCTTGACGTGGTGAATCTGGAAGCTGAAGGGGTTACTGGTCCGCTCTGATCCATCCGGTAAGTTTTTGTTCTCAGTCTTCAGTCCTGTGTCTTCACTTCCTCCCCCATTTTCCTTTTCTTTTTTCTCCTTTCCCTTCTCTCCTCTTCTCTAGCTTCCTTCTCTACACCTATAACCCTCTTCTATCCATCCCCTATGAGGGGATTCCCTTGTAGTTTCACCTGTAGACTATGCCCACGACCAGGGCCAAGCCCGTGCCCATCAGGGTACTAATGCAGACCTACCGTGGCCACACGTACACCCAGAACCCCTGGGCCTTACAAGACACTCTCTTACCCTATAATGTGACCACAGACCACACTCGATTCTTATACCCATCTCACACCAGCCTCTTGTCCAACATATGGTTCTTTGGGGCCTGTTCCGGAGCCTTACTATTCTCTTTTACGATTATGCCTAACCTTCTTGTCATGAGCTACACTGTGAAGTTACACTCGATGTGACTGTATCTTTTGCATTTCCTGTTTGTTTGATTCAAGTTCTGATGTTAAAAATTTTAATAAAATCCTATATTGAAAAAAAAAACAGCATTTGTCTAGAACAGCAGCAGGTGTGTGCTTTTGGCTGGCCTTTCACAGTAACTAGGCCCTTAAGACTTTAACAGGAACAAAATGGTACATCACCTATATACGCACTGGCCACACTTAATAAAGGACAATACGCTCCCCTACGCAACCTGTATTTGGCACTAATAGCAGGTGATTATTACTTTTAATGCTCTGCTCACCCTAAGTGGCTGGCTACTATTAGCTTTTCAGTTGTTGTACACACCAGTGCAGCAACACACAGTCGCTGTGTACTACACCCAAAATTGCACCGAAAATTCTCTCTCAATCTCTCTTCCTTCCCTATCAGTGCTTCTAGGCTGTATTTGGGCTTTAGGTCAATCGCTGGTGTAATACAACCAAAATTGCACTTTCTCTCTTAATCTCTCTCCCTTCCCTATCAGTGCTGGATTTGGGCATAAGGGGAATCACTGTTGTAAAAATGCTTTTCTGTGCAACACACACTGCTCTTTGTCCCTCTTTCTGCAATAGAACGCTGAAGTAACTGGCCACTAGATAGCTTCCGATTATATAGGGCTGTGACATCACAGGGGTGACTGGCTGCTGATAAGCTTCATGTTTCATGTGATTAAGTATCATCCCACCTACCCTTGTTCCCGCCTTCCCAGCATTCCTTGCCCCATGTCTTTACATGTGGAGCTGCCATCTTAGATGACCTGGAGCCTGGACCACACTAAATGGAGTTTAATTAAGCTAATCGTGCGATTGAATCGCGGCGATATTTGGATTAATTGCGAAGCAAATCTTTCCTGAAATTTGTAACTAATTTGGATTTGTCAGATTCGATTAGCTCATCCCTAATCACCACATAAAGAATCAGACTTGAAAAAAGGGGTTTGGTCATTAATCCCTTAAAGCGCAACTGTCATGGAAATTATACCCCCCAGACTAATAACATGATAGTAGAGATGATGATACGTGTAATGCAGCTGTACTTTTTGCTGCTCTTTATCACTCTTTATCAGCAGGAAAATAGTTTTATTGTGCGGTCAGCAACAGACGGATAGGCGTGGCTGAGGATCGTAATGCCCCACCTCCGCCACGCCTATCCCCTGTAAGTGAGCGCTGGACCACTGTGTAATTGACACACAGGTCCCCCCCCCCCCCCCCAATGTCCATGATGTGTGGGCCTCCACTGAGTCTAAACATATAATGTGCACCTTTATGTTATATGAAATACAGTACCTGTACGCGCTGCTTCTGCTTTAACTATAGGCAGAGAGCTCGCTCCCTGCCTTTAGCACTGTGCAGGCGCACTGAGCCGGGGACAGACAATGGGAGCGAGCTCTCTGCCTGTAGTGAAAGCAGAAGCAGCGCGTCCCCGGCACCATGAGAAGAAAGAAGAGGAGTACGGGCACTGTATTTCATATAACATAAAGGTGCACATTATATGTATAGGCTCAGTGGAGGCCCGCACATCATGGACATTGGGGGGTGGGGACCTGTGTGTCAATCACACAGTGGTCCAGCGCTCACTTACAGGGGATAGGCGTGGCGGAGGTGGGGCATTACGATCCCCAGCCACACCTATCCAACTGTTGCTGACCTCACGATAAAACTATTTTCCTGCTGATAAAGAGTGATAAAGAGCAGCCAAAAGTACAGCTGCATTACACGTATCATCATCTATACTATCATGTTATTAGTCTGGGGGGTATAATTTCCATGACAGTTGCACTTTAAGGACAAAGCCCATTTTGACCTTAACCCCTAAGTGGAAAACATTTTTTTTTAATCAACTGGTGCCAGAAAGTTAATCCGATTTGGAAATTACTTATATTTAAAAATATGAATCCTTCAAGTACTTATCATCTGCTGTAGGCTCCACAGGAAGTTATTTTCTTTTTGAATTTCTTTTCAGTCTGACCACAGTGCTCTTTGCTGACACCTCTCTCGGTTTGCTATGTGGATTGCTATGTGGATGCTATGTGGATGTGGATTATGTGGGCAGTTCCTGAAATGGACAGAGGTGTCATCAGAGAGCACTGTGGTCAGACAGAAAATAAATTTTAAAAAAAAGGAACTTCCTGTGGGGCCTACAGCAGCTGATAAGTACTGGATGGAATAAGATTATTAAATAGAAGTAATTTACAAATCTGTATAACTTTCTGGCACCAGTTGATTTAAAAAAAAAAATGTTTTCCGCTGAAGTACTCCTTAAAGAACACAGCCAATTTTTGTTTTTGCACTTTCTATGTGTGATCAACTATGATTGCTGCATCTAAAGGGTTATTGCTGGGCATACCTCAAAGAATTGAAAGACTCTTGGCTGGCTACAAAAAGTGTTTACAAGCTGTGGTACTTGCCAAAGGGGGCAGTACAAGATATTAACTCTGCCGGGTGCCCAAACTTTTGCAGACGCCATTTTTTTTGTTTTGTGTTATTTTGAAAGTGTAAATGATGGAAATAAAATCTAACTTTTGTTGACATATTATAAGATTGTCTAATCTGTAATTTGATGTCTTTTGGAGATTTTTCCATCTTTCCTTGGCTTCTTTATGCACATTAATACAAATTTTTACCTGGAGTGCCCAAACTTTTGATCCCCACTGTATATACATACACACACACACACACACACACACACACACACACACATATATATATATATATATATATATATATATATATATATATACACACCAACATTGTTACAATAGGGCGATGTAGCATATTAATGCTACAGAGATCATATTATTAGATATAATATATAGGAATGGTTTACAAATATAAATGCATGAACTTGTATTTCACCTTTTGGCTTGCTGAAACTGAACCTTAGATTGGTGTTAACAATTTCAGGGACAATGGAATCATATAAATTTCCTTCTATCTCAGGGTTGGCAATTCCAGGGCTATTGTATTGAGATTGAGAGATCACCCAGTTTGGATTATTTGCAAGACCTCTGTCATTGTTTTGTAAAAGACTGTAGACAGACCATTGTCTAAAATCCACTTCAAAACTGAACTGGTCCCTGAAAAATTCAGATTTTGAAAATGTGAAAAATTTGAAATTTGCTGCTGAACTTTGAAGCCCTCTGATGTCTTCCAAAAGAAAAAACTCATAATTTTTATGATGCAAACATAAAGTTGACATATTGGATATGTGAATCAATATATAATTTATTTGGGATGTCCATTTTCCTTATAAGCAGAGAGATTCAAAGTAGAAAAAATGCAACATTTTCACATTTTTCATCAAGTTTTTGAATTCTTTACCAAGAAATGATGCAAGTATCACCAAAATTTTACCACTAACATGAAGTAGAATATGTCACAAAAAAAAAACAAACTAGGAATCAGAATGAAAAGTAAAAGCATCCCAGAGTTATTAATGCTTAAAGGGACAGTGGTCAGATGTGCAAAAAATTGCCAGGTCCTTAAGGTGAAAATGGGCTGGGTCCTTAAGGGGTTAAAGGTGTCCATACCCTTGAAACGCTATTAACTACCCTTAACCTGCGCAAAAGAGCTGCTTGTACCTGATGGAGGAAATGTGTGATTCTGAAATGCTGTAAGGGGTATTTATTCTAAGTGCTAGAAAACCTCCTTAATTCCATGATTTATTTTCATCTTCAAGAACAGCTATCTCTTACATTATTTTTAAAAGTTCAGAGTTGAATAGTTGTACAGTTTCCAAAATATTAATCTTGTTATTGTGATTTAGTTCCAGGATGTTTTTTATCCTATGTTTCATATATTGTCACATATTTTCTTGACTATTTAGTTTAGTGCATTTTTGGACTATTGCACAGTAGTAATTGAACATTACAGTTGGGTAACAATTCAGCTTACGTAAACATCATTGGAAATCTTGCTGCATTCTGTATTCCATTAGTTAAATGTACTCGTAATACATTATTTAAACCTCAAATACTCAGAATTGTTTCATAAAGTTATGGAAACGCTGCACTAGCATTTTTTCAACTTATTTCGAAAAGACAAATGACTTGGAGCTAAATCAACTACAATGGATTCATCGAAATTCCAATTCAGTAACCTTGTGATGCATTTTCTAGTCCTGAACTGTAAACAAAAGCAGATGAGCTGTTAACCTTAAAACTGTTTCTGGATCTTGTTCAATACACTGAAAAGTGGGCCAATGCAAATGACTTCATTTTGCCTTAGTACAAAAAGGAATAAGTCTTCAGCTGATATAAAAAGTATTACATTTTTCTATTGTGACTTATATTTTATAAACCACATAGCAGTTGCACATCATTCTTCATGTTAACTTTTAATCTTTCTAGATGAAAAAGTCATTTTAAACATTTATGCTTGTTTATTTTCTGAGTAGACAAAGTAAACATTGGGCACATGTATGCCACTCAGCCATAAATGTCACCTAGCACTTTCCTGTCCTTTATGATTTCATGACTTATCACTGCCCTGTAGTTAGTCAAAGGTTGTAGAATAGATGAGATGACACTAACATGCTGTGTTCTTCCTGCTTCTGCTCCTTCACACGGCCATCTGCTCCCGTAATTTCATGCCCGTTATGCAATCCATTCGATACTTTTGATGTCAATGGGACTTTATTCACAGTCCTTTGTCACCCGTTTGCTTCCTATTCCGTTTTTTTGGCCGAAGAAAAGACGTTGCATGCAGTTTTTTTTTTCTCCGGAACAAAAACAGATCTAATAAATTTTACATTGAAGTCTTTGGGAAATGGATGTGGCTTTAAAGGGGTACTCTGGCACTAAGACATCTTATCCCCTATCCAAAGGATAGGGGATGAGATGCCTGATCACGTGGGTCCTGCCGCTGGGGACCCCCGTGATCTTCCATGCCGCACCCCGTTAGAATCAGTCCCCGGAGCGTGTTCGCTCCGGATCTGATTACTGGTGATCACGGGGACGGAGTATAGTGACGTCACAGCTCCGCCCCCGTGTGACATCACGCTCCACTCCCTCTATGCAAGCCTATGGGAGGGACGCTGAAGGTGGGTGCTGCATGGCAAATCCTGGGGGTCCCCAGCGGCGGGACTCCCGCGATCTGACATCTTATCCCCTATCCTTTGGATAGGGGATAAGATGTCTAGGGACAGAGTACCCCTTTAATGCCATCCGCTTTCATCCTTTTTTTTGTCAATCCGTATTTGATAAATTTTTACTTCTGAGAATGCTCAGAACAAAATTTTTATTTTTTTTTGTTAATTAACTAAACAATAATGGATCCAAACGGATGCAAATGGATAACATCCATTTGCATTCATTTATTCAGTTTGTTTGTCTGTTAAAAGAAAGGTCTGTAAACCTCAATAGCGGGAGAAAAGCGGGACAGAAGACAATGGCCGTGTGAACCTAGCCTAACTTGAAAAGTCACAGAATTAGGTGAATATGGTCCCTTATTTGCAAAGTATCACATGACCTGCCACATGATGTCACTATAAATATACCGGTTCTGGAACAACACTGTTTCTGCAGTACCACTAAGAAAGCATCATAAAGACTAGAGATGAGCGAATTTACAGTAAATTCGATTCGTCACGAACTTCTCAGCTCGGCAGTTGATAACTTATCCTGCATAAATGAGTTCAGCTTTCAGGTGCTCCCATGGGCTGGAAAAGGTGGATACAGTCCTAGGAGACTCTTTCCTAGGACTGTATCCACCTTTTCCAGCCCACCGGAGCTCCTGAAAGCTGAACTAATTTATGCAGAATAAGCCATCAACTGCCGAGCCGAGAAGTTCATGACGAATCGAATTTCCTGTAAATTCGCTCATCTCTAATAAAGACCAAGGAGCTCTCCAAACAAGTCACAGTAAAAGCTGTGGAGAAGTTTAAATCAGAGCACCATTACACCAATTGTATTAAAATGGAAAAAAAAATTGTATATAGGTGAGAAAATGGGACTTTAAAGATGAAAGAGTGACCAGAAAGCCAGTGATGAAAGAAAAAACACAAACAAAAAACATGTTCATCAAACAGCATGTGCAGACTTCTAAAACTGAACTTTTGGTCATCATAAAAAATTGCTATGTGTGGCCTAAATCTAAGATTTCCCTTCTCCCCAATATAGCCATACCAGAGTAAAGCATGGTGATGGCCATGGCACCTTAATGCTATGTGGATACTTTTTATAGGTAGGGAATTGAAAAGTGATCAGGAGCCAAGCAATGATTGATGGCAATAAATACAAGGCGATTCTCAAGGAAAACCTGCGGAAGTCTGTCAGATATTTACTACTGAGATAGAGGTTCACATGTTAGTAGGAACATGACCCTAAACATATAGCAAAGATTACACTGGAATTATTAAGGGCAGTGTGGGTTGTATGTAATATCAGTATCTAGTCGTTAGGTACTCAGCATTGTAAGGGTTAATATTTCAATATTTGCAAAATGCTAAGTATTGACTACTGTCTTCTACTTATTTCACATTTACTCTAGGTATTTTACTTTACAATCATTATGTTATAAGCCTGTTATTATGTTGCAGATAGTTTTACAAAAATAAGAAGGTTGATCAGAAAATGAAATTTACATAAGTATAAAATATATTTATGCATTCAGGTCACTGTAAAAAAACTAGTATTAAAATATGAAATAGAATGATATAGGATAAAACTGATATGGAAAAAGACTTGAGGACTATGAAATGGATTGAAATATAGCTAAGCTGTTGCTGCAAACACAGTTAAGCTCACAGAATGCATAAAAAGGGTCTATGTTCAAATGATGGAAACTTTTTTTAATTTTTTTATTCTACACTCGATTAGTTTCTTTGCATTTAGATGACTTTGCATCCAGTTCAGCATTTTACCCAATTGCTATTTATACGATAAGATAATTTTTTAGGGATAATTTTAGTCTTTTTTGCAATTAGTTTCTCTTTTTCCAGCTTAATCTGTTCTTTACAAATTTTATTTTTACCCCTATAATTTATTAACATTTTTCACCAAGCTATAGGTCCCTGTAGCTTTTTATTCATCCCCACTGGCTTTCTCGTTTCTGATCCTTTTATTTCTATGAGTTATGTTCCCGCATGCGAGTCCCAGCCCGTCACTCACTTGTGTGCTCTCCTGCTTCCCCCGTACCTTCCTCAGCGCATGCCCTCTTAGGGCGTGCACATGCCGAGCTCTCAAATTTAAAGGGCCAGTAGGCCCTTAATTAGTGTATTCACCTGCACCTTCTGTAAGTATCAGTTCCTCCCATGGCTTCCTGATGGATCTTTGCATCCCTAGTGTCAAGAGAAAGCAAATTCTGTGTTGCCTTGCCATGTTCCAGACCCTTTCATCCCATGACCTGACCTTGCTCCTTGCTGCCTGCCTTTTGACCTCCTGCTACGTTTCTGTCTACGCACCTGTGCCGCCAGCCCTGACCTCCTGCCATCCAGACCACGTCTTGCTTAATGCCTCTTGTACTTCGCATCACCTCAGCCGCCGGTGTGATTGAGTCGTGCCAGGGGATGCAACCTGGGTGCCGCCTGCCACAGCAAGACCATTCCACTTTGCGGTTGGCTCTGGTGAAAACCAGTGGCACCTTAGACTCCGCTCCCTGGCACAGCTCATGCCTCTTCCACACAGGTCCAGCGGATCCACTACCTCCAGAGTGTCCTGCCAACTGCCGTGAGTCCTTACATGCTCAACTTCTTTAATCGACCATGACAAGGCCTGTTCTGAGTAGAACCTGTCCTGTGAGACCACTGTATGATCTAGTCCACCATGTTGTTGTTCGGTTTCAGGGTTTGGTAGTTTTCTTATAGGTAGTTAGCTTGGTAGTTAGGTAGCCAGATATGTAGCTAGGCAGCCATGTAGCTAGTTAGTTAGCCAGGTATGTAGGAAGGTATCCAGGTAGGTAGGTAGCCAGGCATGTAGTTTAACACTGCAGGCTGACACTAACAGGCTGCCCTCCCATGTATACACGTGAGCTCAACACAGGTGAAAGCAGCACTTTCTCGCCTGGGGATCCGGACCAAGTGTCCCATTAGCCAGAGAGCGTGGGACACATTTGGAGTAAAGGGGCCCTGCCTGAGGCTTCAGCCCCTATAGCTCCCCAAGCAATACCACTGGCTATGCCATAGTATAGCAGCAACCAGTGTTCTTGGTGCTCGGCTAGCAGAACTGCCTAAAGCAGACTTTATTACATAAGAGCTTACAGCTTGCACAGAGGTAAGCAGGAGGCCTCTGGCCACCATCTTTACTCATTGTACCCCCATGATCCCGCTGCTGGGGATCCAATGAGTGCTCCATATCTGTCATTTTAGCCCTTAGATGCTTTGATATGCATTTTAGCACTGTCACCAAGCTAACTCCCTCTTTCCCATTCACCACCATATTACCATGGCTCTCTTAACATCCACCCCAGCAAGTAATAACTTAGTGAGCAGCAAACTCCTTACCTTGTTGTCAGTAAACCTTATTGTTGCAAGCTGCTCATTTAGATCCAGTACAAGGACTTTTAATTAAGCATCATGCACCCACCTTGCACAGCAATATGTACCCTCAAACGTCTGATCAAGGCATACTCTTTGTATCTATGATGTATTTTATTTATTTTTTGCTATAGGTATAAATGTTTTTTAATTAATAAATACATTATATTTTATAAAATGTTTAGCATATATGTCACATAATAGAACTGGATGTTAAAAGCAGTCATTTTTATTGCTAGAACATATATTGTACATTGGAAAACTTGTGGTAAAATGTACAGCCAAAGGATGAGAAATGTCTCTTTTTTTTACTGATTGATTAAATGTTTGGATGGAGATATGAGCATCATTTCATGATCAAGTGGTAACCTGTTCAATGATCTAAGGAAGAAAAAATAAATAAAACATTCACACCATTTGTCATTGGCTGATTTTCAGGAACAAGAAGTCACAATTTAATTTTCCCCTGCTGAGCTGTTGAGCATTATGAAGACCTCACAAAACAATAGCCTTTAGGCGTTTTCTTCATCTCATTTTATAGTCACATAGAGGTATACAGCTAGGCCTTGCCTTTTCTCACAGAACCTTAACTGAATTCAATTAAAGGAAAATGTAGAAACATATGCACTGTTTTCTCTGACCTACTTTATAGCTTGACATGTCCATAGGTCACCATGCACCCAGAGAATGCCAAAGGAGTGTCCTTTTTGCATGGGCTGATCCCAAAATTGTATTCAAATGTTTGTCTCATGTTCATCAATACTCCTACTTAGACCATATTTAGTTGCCTGGCCGCGAGGTATGACCAAGAAGGAGAAGACCACCATTTATTTCTCAGGACATAATGTTAATGTAATTAATTATAGGACACAATCCATGCCTGCAAAGGATTCTAGTTGCTAGAACCATGCGGCACCCATGTATTATTGGAATTATTAAAAAGTCAGTGGAAATTTTTTTTCCCACAAATGTATTGTTTGTGAGACATATTATTTGTACATAGCTTGTGAAATTAAGGGAATGCACCCCAACAAGTTTACGCTGTTTGTTTTGTGTTAAGCAGTACCTCCGCTTAGATCATATTTTGTGGCTTGTGAGGGAGACCCAAAAAGAAAGGAACACCCTTTGGCTTTTAGAACATCATTATGTGTATTATAGGCCCCACACTATGCCAACAAAAGATTGAAGCTGGCAGATCGATACTGCAATCCTAACAGTGTCCCTATTTAGAAAACAACCCCCTGCAATATTAACCTAGGGCAGTAGTGAGTACTTTGGGTCCTAATTTTTTGGCTGGAATTATTACAAAGTCAGTGAATTATTACAAAATCCATACAGAAGAATTTAAAGAATGAAACACTCACCAGGTCGTTGTGGATTGTGGAACAGGAAACTTCTTAGTTGAATGTAAGCTTGGAAGCGTTCCTTCATGTGTGGGAGAGCGGACAGATGGAATGGGGTGGGGAAATGGGTTGAGCGAAGGTCCGTATCGTGCAATCAGCACTTCGTCAGGCCCCTAGTCGGTTTACATGTTTAGGTGTGTATATATAGGTAAGATAGACCATCACCATGGTTACAAAAAAAAGTTAATACAAACAAAAATCCGTGTAAAGTGATTATTGACCTATAAAAACATGCAACTAACATGTGAAACAGAAATACAAGTAATCAATTATAATGAAAACTTTTCTCATTTCTTTCATTTAACCTTAGACCTCCAGTAGCGTCTAGTCTGGATATCCACCTGGATTCTTTGGTAAGTAATAATTGATGCCTGTTTTCTTTAGAATTCATGAGTTCAATTATTTCTAATGCAGCAAATTTCTGATTCTTTGTGGATCCTCTGTGTATTTCTGTGGCATGAGCAATAAATTTAGTAGCTCCTGCTCCAGTTTTAACCCCTTATAGAATGCAGCTCATTTTCACCTTAAATGGGCACTGTCAGATATAAAAAAAATAAAAATTTGATATGTTTTAAACCAATAGGTTTTGCAATTGCTTTCATTAGAACATTTTCAGTATTTCATACTGAAAAATCCAGTCAAAGAACTGCCCCTCCTGCCTTCTGGAATGCATTCAGTGCTTCTGTGAATACTGCTTTGTCCTGGACTCCGGGACGTTTTGGAGGGGGGAGGGGGTGTTCACACTGCAGAGACTAATGTGAAGAGAAGGGAGGGGGAGGGACAGGAAGACTGCTGTCAGGCTCTCACACAGCAGACATCAATGAGAGATGCAGAAACATGCATTACAGATGAAAAAGTAAGTGTCTCTGCATGTATGTGTGTGGATGGATATATGTGTATGTGTGTATATCAGTGTGTCTACCTGATGTGTATGTGTAAGAATATATGAAGCCTGTATGTGTGTGTGTAATAAAGGGGACTACCTCCAGCTGTTGCAAAACTACAGTTCCCAGCATGCCCATACATCATTTGGCTGTGCAGGCATGCTGGTAGTTTTAGTTTTGCAACAGCTGGAGGCACCCTGGTTGGGAAGCAGAGGACTGAGGAGAGGGAGGGGGAGGAGGGGGAGTGGTTATCACAGTGGGTATCCGCCCTCCTGGCTTCTGGTAGATAGAATTAAGGTATTTCAGAAATAAAGCTAATTCTGAGAGAAATGTAGGTCACATACACATACAAAATTCATGTACATGATCAGGATGAGATACTGAGCAACATATAACAGTTTTGTTTTTTTGAGTGATCTGACGGGTACGCTTTAAGGACGCAGGCCTTTTTTTGCAAATCTGACCACTGTCACTATAAGCATTAATAACTCTGGGATGCTTTTACTTTTCATTCCGATTCCGATATAGTTTTTTTTGTGACATATTCTACTTTATGTTAGTGGTAACATTTTGTCGATACTTGCAACATTTCTTGGTGAAAAATTCCAAAATTTGATGAAAAGTTAGAAAATGTTGCATTTTTTTTTACTTTGGAACTCTCTGCTTATAAGGAAAATGGAAATCCCAAATAAATGATATATTGATTCACATATACAATATGTCTACTTTATGTTTGCATCATAAAGTTGACATGTTTTTACTTTTGGAAGACATCAGAGGGCTTCAAAGTTCAGCAGCAATTTTCCAGTTTTTCACAAAATTTTCAAAATCAGAATTTTTCAGGGACCAGTTCAGTTTTGAAGTGGATTTGAGGGGCCTTCATATTAGAAATGCCCCACAAATGACCCCATTATAAAACTGCACCCCTCAAAGTATTTGAAATGACATTCAGTAAGTGTGTTAATGCTTTAGGTGTTTCACAGGAATAACAGCAAAGTGAAGGAGAAAATTCAGAATCTCACATGTTCTTGTAGACCCAGTTCTTGAATTTTTACAAGGGGTAAAAGGAGAACAATCTTCCTAAAACTTTTAACACAATTTCTCTCGAGTAAGGAAATACCTCATATGTGTATGTCAAGTGTTCGGTGGGTGCAGTAGAGGTTCTCAGAAGGGAAGGAGTGTCAATGAGATTTTGGAGAGTGAGTTCTTCTGAAATGATTTTTGGAGGGCATGTTGCATTTAGGAAGCCCCTATGGTGCCAGAACAGCAAGAAATCCCCCACGTGGTTTTTTCCCCAAATTTGACATTTGTACAAGGAGTAATAGGAGAAAATGTCCCCAAAATTTGTAACCCCATCTCTTCTGAGTATGAAAATAACCCATGAGTGGACATCAAGTGCACTGCGAGCGCACTACAATGCTCAGAAGAGAAGGAGTCACATTTGGCTTTTGGAAAGCAAATTTAGCTGAAATGGTTTTTGGGGGCATGTCACATTTAGGAAGCCCCTATGGTGTCAGAACAGCAGGAAAACCCCCACATGGCATACTATTTTGGAAACTACACCCCTCAGGGAACGTAACAGGGGGTCCAGTGAGCCTTAACACCCCACAGGTGTTTGACGACCTTTGGTTAAAGTTGAACATGTAAATTAATTATTTTTTTTACTAAATTGCAGTTTTTTCCCCCCAAATTTTACATTTGGGCAAGGAGTAATAGGAGAAAATGTCCCCAAAATTTGTAACCCCATCTCTTCTGAGTATGAAAATACCCATGTGTGGACATCAAGTGCACTGCGGGCGCACTACAATGCTCAGAAGAGAAGGAGTCACATTTGGCTTTTGGAAAGCAAATTTAGCTGAAATGGTTTTTGGGGGCATGTTACATTTAGGAAGCCCCTATGGTGCCAGAACAGCAGGAAAAAAAAACACATGGCATTCTATTTTGGAAACGACACCACTCAAGGAACGTAACAAGGGGTACATTGAGCCTTAACACTCCCACAGGTATTTGACGACTTTTAGTTAAAGTTTGATCTGTAAATGAATTTTTTTTCACTAAAATGCTGTTTTTCCCCCAAATTTTATATTTCTACAAGGGGTAATAGGAGAAAATGCCCCCAAAATTTGTAACCCCATTTCTTCTGAGTATGGAAATACCCCATTTGTGTACGTCAAGTGCTCTGCTGGCGCACTTCAATGCTCAGAAGAGAAGGAGCGCCATTGAGCTTTTGGAGACAGAATTTGTTTGGAATGGTAGTCAGGGGCCATGTGCGTTTGCAAAGCCCCCCGTGGTGCCAGAACAGTGGACCCCCCCACATGTGACCTCATTTTGGAAACTACACCCCTCAAAGAATTTAATAAGGGGTGTAGTGAGTATTTACACCCCACTGGCATTTGACAGATCTTTGGAACAGTGGGCTGAGCAAATAAAAAATTACATTAAATGCTCACTGCACCCCTTATTACATTCCCTGAGGGGTGTAGTTTCCAAAATGTGGTCACATGTGGGGGGGGGGCATTGTTCTGGCACTATGGGGGCTTTGTAAACACACGTGGCTTTAATTACGGACACATTTTCTCCTCAAAATCCCAATGGCGCTCCTTCTCTTCTGAGCATTGTAGCTCGCCCGCAGAGCACTTTGCATCCACATATGGGGTATGTTCTTACTCAGAAGATATGGGGTTACAAATTTTGGGGGCTTTTTTTCCTATTTTACCTTGTAAAAATGAAAAATTTAGGGTAACACCAGCATTTTAGTAAAACAAATAGTTTTTTTCATTTTCCCATCCAAATTTAACGACAATTTGTCAAACACCTGTGGGGTGTTAAGGCTCACTATAACCCTTGTTACATTCTGTGAGTGGTGTAGTTTCCAAAATGGGATCACATGTGGGTATTTATTTTTTTGCATGTATGTCAGAACCGCTGTAAAATCAGCCACCCCTGTGCAAATCACCAATTTAGGCCTCAAATGTACGTGCACGCTCACTCCTGAGCCCTGTTGTGCGTCCGCAAATCACTTTACATCCACATATGGGGTATTTCCATACTCAGGAGAAATTGTGTCCAAATTTTGGGTGGCTTTTTTTCCTTTTTCCTCTTGGTGTAGACCCCAATATTTCATTTTCATAAGGGGTAAAAGGAGAAAAGCCCCACAAAATTTGTAACACAATTTCTGCTGAGTACGGAAATACCTCATATGTGGCCCTAAACTGTTGCCCTGAAATACGACAGGGCTCCAAAGTGAGAGTGCGCCTTGCGCATTTGAGGCCTAAATTAGGGATTTTCATAGGGGCGGACACGGATGCAAGCATTACTCTTGCCTCCTCCACTACAAATACCCTACGCTAGTGTTTCCCAAACAAGGTGCCTCCAGCTGTTGCAAAACTCCCAGGATGCCTGGTCAGTCAATGGCCGTCCGGCATTGCCGAGAGTTGTTGTTTTGCAACAGCTGGAGGTTCTGTTTTCGAAGCGCATTGTTATTTGGGGGGGGGGGGTGTAATTGTATAAGGGTGTATATGTAGTGTTTAACTTTCTATGTTGTGCAGTGTAGTGTAGTTAGTGTTTTTAGGGTACATTCAGACGTGCGTGGGTTTACAGTGTGTTTCCCGCTGGGAGTTTGAGTTTCGGTGGAAAATTTGCCGCAGCTCAAACTTGCATTGGGAAACTCACTGTAAAGCCCCACCCGTGTGAATGTACCCTGTACATTCACATTGTGTGTGGGGAGGGGGGGGAGTGTTTACGGGCGCAAACCTCCGACTTTTGCAAAACTCTAACTCTAAACATGAACTGACAGACTGTGCATGCTGGGAATGGTAGTTCTGCTACAACTGGAGGCACACTGGTGGGAAAACACTGATTTAGGTAACAGACTAACAGTTTACCCACAAGTGTGCCTCCAGCTGTTGCAAAGCTACAACTCCCAGCATGTTCCGCTTGTTGCCGGGCAAGTTTTTCTGGTAGTTTTTCAAGATCTGGAAGGTCACAGTTTAGAGACCGCTGCACAGTGATTTCCAAACTGTGGTCCCCCAGATCTTGCAAAACTACAAATCCCAGCATGCCCAGACAGCAATTGGCTGCCTGGGCATGCTGGGAGTTGTAGTTTTGCAATATCTGGAGGATCACAGTGTGGCAACCACTACACAGGGGTCTCCAAACAGTGGTCCTCCAGATGTTGCAAAACTACAACTCCCAGCATGTCCAGACAGTCTGGGCATGCTGGGAGTTGTAGTTTTGCAACATCTGGAGGATCACAGTGTGGCGACCACTACACAGTGGTCTCCAAACAGTGGTCCTCCAGATGTTGCAAAACTACAACTCCCAGCATGTCCAGACTGTCTGGACATGCTGGGAGTTGTAGTTTTGCAACTTGTCAGGGGGAGGGCACTTTCCCCCTTCATCTCCGCGCACCCACCATTGCCGCAGCGCTGGACCTCCGGATCTCCGCCACCCTCACACTGGACCTCCGGATCTCTGCCGCCCTCACACCGGACCTCCGGATCTCCGCCGCCCTTACACCGGACCTCCGGATGTCCACCGCCCTCACACCGGACCTCCGGATCTCCGCCGCCCTCACACCGGACCTCCGGATCATCGCGCACCAGGACCTCCAGGTTCTCCGCGCACCCGCCACACACCGGCTGCCCCTGCACACCCGATCGCTGATCGGGTTAATCATGTGGGGTCCCGGGGTGTCCGGTGGGAGTGGTCTCCCGCCGGACACCCCGGGACTTTAGCTAATTAACCCGATCAGCGCCGCGGGAGCGCGCACTTAATGAACGACATCTTTATACGGCGGAATGCGCAAAGGTATCGTGATATCCGCCGTGTAAAAGCTGTGTGTTACAGCTGAGCTCCCACTGGCAATCTCATGGATACACTGAGCAGTACCCACGTGTACATTTGTCATGGTGTGGCACTGTGCATCCACCTATGACATGTATAGATGTCATGGGTCGTAAAGGGGTTAATGACATATCAATGATGACTCATAGGATTAAACACTGTGGTGCCCATTGTGTGTAATCTGTAGTGTGATGTTATAAAATGTTGTAAGCAGCATAAAGGGGTACTCCATTGCCAGACATCTTATCTCATGTCCAAAGGATAGGGGATAAGATGTCTGATCATGGGGGTGAGGCAGCTGGGACCCCCTACCCCCCCCCCCCCTTTAATCTCTGTGCATACACCCAGCGTTCTTAACAATATGTTCAGAACACTGTGTTTGGGAGGCCGTGGTCGTGACTTCACACTACTTCCCCCTCCATTCATGTCTATGAGAAGGCGCATGAAAAGCCTAGAAGGATACTTACCCCATTACTGGCAACCTTCTAATGCATAAAAATACTGGTAACATATGCAAGAAATTAATATGTTTTGCAGTGAACACGTGTAGCTTGTGCTTATGAAATGCTAAATATATTGCTATTGGCAGTTTTCTCACAAAAATGAAATAACACCTTTAGAGAGAATCATACCTTTATATAAACATATTAATACTATTGACCTCCAACTCTGATTTACTGAAATACTGATAGAATGTGTGAGATATTGAGTATTAAACTTTAGAGAACAGATGCTGTTTGTGCTGGTGAAAGATAGTTAAAAGATAGTTAAAAATCAAAAAAAATCATAACTTTCTGTTGATCATGTATATTTGTATAAACATAAATACTTTATATATTTATGTAACATTAGGCTAAAAAGCCAAGATATCAATTCTAAAAATTCTTAAATGTATCTTTACTGATGAATTACACAAAAAAAAACACACATATTCCCAAATGGAGAAGACTCATAAAAACTTAAGGAAAAGTTGACCAGTTGCCCATAACAACCAATTAGATCACTTCTTTCAATTTTGAAAAGGTCTTTGAAAAAAAAAAAAAAAGAAGCAATTGGATGAATCTCCCCCCATTGTGCTCAGATGGCATGTCAGCACCTGGCAACTGTCTGCTGCTATCGGGAGCTGACAGGCACAGTTACTAAATGGCATCAGAGCTAGCTTTATTGGGATGACTTCATTTCTAAAATGCCATGGCAGTTAAAAAAAACACATGCCAGTCACTCCTAGTATCCAATACTTATCCCTCCATTACTCATTCGTGGTCGCCAGGGGCCTTCTGAAGGAATCTGTGGCTGCCATGCTAGCAGTCCTACTACACTGTACCTTAGGTAAAGTAGGGTCAGTTATTTGACAGTACACGAGTATATTAGTATAGTGATGTACTATGTAAGATTTTTTGTTCAAGGCACTCTAGGAGATTGAAAATATATATATTAGCCACTTTTAGTATTTTTCAAAAAATCTAAAGTGCAGAAAAAACGACATAATTGCAGTTGCTGAAATGTCTAAACTACACAAACAAAATATAACCAAAAGCAAAGTATTTTTTAAAGTTTTTGTAAAAGAAAAACTTTTATAACTTGTGTATTACTGCAATTATAATGGCTCACAGTTTAAAGTTAGCATGTTGGTAAAGCAAAACTATATAATATCTAACAGTGTGGGTACGGCGTTATAATGACTTACCAAATATTTAAGCACAATACCCTTTTAAAATATAGCTTTTATTAATATCCTATTAAAATATACCAATACACCAATGTGCAATAGACAGGGGCTAATATGCCAGAAAAAGAAATGTATGGTGTATGCATACAACAGTAAGCATATGTATAGCTTTTATGTGAGGCACAACATATTTAGACTTAATGAAATGTCCCCATATATGGAGATAATATAACCCTAGGACATAATCACATTAAAGAAAGTCAATATTAGTGTACAAAGATATGTCACATAAGGGGGTGGAGCCTAGCCAAGGACTGGTATGGACATGTGAGCCTGCAGCTCTCCTGTCTAGCTCCTGATCTACCACCTCACACTACCTTTTTATCTGCACACAATGGTCAAAATTGGACATGGTACACCTGGTAGCAGACATGGTGGCAGACATGTACAAATCCTTTAAGAAGAAGGCGGCGTCTCTCCCACCAGGCCACTTAAGATGGCGCCAGACGCTCTCTCTCAGCATGACTCCCAGGAAGAGGGTGAGCCTGACAGCAATACAGAGGGGTGCTCCCCAGGAACATTTTCTAAAAGGGCATAGCGCCTTTGGAGATACCCTCCTGGTTGCCCGTAACAGATCTGCTCCTTTATCGAAACAGGATGAATGGGGAGTTGTGTCCCATACCAAATCTCACAAAGGGAAGAAAACTCCACTTAACCCCTTAAGGACTCAGCGTTTTTTCCATTTTTGCATTTTCATTTTTTCCTCATCACCTTATAAAAATCATAACGCTTTCATTTTTGCACATAAAATTCCATATGATGGCTTATTCTTTGTGCCACGAATTCTACTTTGCAGTAACATTAGTCATTTTACCAAAAAATCCAGGCCGAAACGGAAAAAAAATTAATAGTGCGACAAAATTGAAGAAAAAATATCATTTTGTAACTTTTGGGGGCTTCCGTTTCTACGCAGTGCATTTTTTGGAAAAAGTTACACCTTATCTTTATTCTGTAGGTCAATACAGTTAAAATAATACCCTAATTACATAGGTTTGATTTTTTCATAGTTCTGAAAAAAATCATAACTACATGAAAGAAAATTTATACGTAAAAAATTCTCGTATTCTGACCCCTATAACTTTTTTATTATTCTGCATACGGGCCGGTATGAGAACTCATTTTTTGCGCCGTGTTCTGAAGTTTTTATCAGTACCACGTATTATATTGATTGGACCTTTTGATCGCTTTTTATTCCTTTTTTCATGGCTTAAAAAGTGACCAAAAATACGCTATTTTGGACTTTAGAATTTTTTTGTGTGTACGCCATTGACCGTGCGGTTTAATTATCGATATATTTTTATAGTTTGGACATTTCCGCACGTGGCAATACCACATATGTTTATTTTTATTTACACAGTTTTTTTTTATGGGAAAAGGGGGGTGATTCAAACTTTTATTAGGGAAGGGGTTAAATGACCTTTATTAACTTTTTTTTTTCTTCACTTTTTTTTTTTTGCAGTGTTATAGCTCCCATAGGGGGCTATAACACTGCACACACTGATCTTTTACACTGCTCCCTGCAAAGTCATAGCTTTACATGGATCAACGTTATAGGGGGTTGATTGCTCAAGCATGTAGCTCAGGCTTGGAGCAATAAAACGTCGGACACGATGGAGCAAGTTAAGGGGACCTCCGCTTGCGTCCTAGCTGATCGGGATTTTATCTCGATAGTCCCGATCAGCCCGACTGAGCTGCCGGGAAGCTTTTACTTTCTTTTTAGACGCGGCGATCAACTTTGATCACCGCGTCTGAAGGGTTCATAGCGCGCGGCACAACGATCTGTGCCACACGCTATTAGCCCAGGGTCCCGGCTATCATAAGCTGCCGGGACCGACCCGGTATGATGCGGGGCCATGGCGTGACCCTGTTTTAAATACCGGGACCAGGCACAGTGCGTACAGGTACGCCCTGCGTCCTTAAGAGGTTAAAGAGGGTCCTCCACTGCGTTAAAGCTTATAGACGTCTTCTGGAGTCTCTTGTCCCCTCTTGTGAGATGTGTGGGGCCCTACTGTCTCTGTCTACTATGCTGTGATCGTTATTCCCTGTTACTGGAACCAGGTTTGACGGTTCTAGGGCATATGTGCCCACCTGTTCTATTCTCTCTGGTTTGCCATTTCCCATTGCTTTGCTCATCGTTTCCAGAGTGGTCCCAACCCACCTCACTGGGCATCTAGTCCTTGCATCATCCCTGCATTATTCCCTAAACCCCCCCCCCCTGTTCCCAGGATCTTCCCTGAACTCCGATTGCTGACTCTGCAAGTACTGTCCTCCCCTCCCCCCTCCTAACCCCCCTCATGCCCCCACATCATGCCACCCCTGCTCCTCTACTCTGCCCAGCTGCAGCCCTCTACAGCATTTTAATCCTATGGACTGCATCGGGACACCATCACTCAGTGGGTGCGGAGATGGATTTGAGTGACTCTGTATTCTAGCCTGACTTGCTATCATTCTATGCCACCCAACCTACTAAGTTTGCAATGTTTTACTGTATTGATATATATATATATATATATATATATATATATATATGCTAAACATGCCTCCACTGAACTTTTCCTTATTTTTACCTTCTTTGCTTGTCTGCAGCTCCCCCACTCCTTTCCTTCCACCCTGTAAATTCAGTTCCTCCTCCTCAAACTGTTTCTGTCCACATTTTGCCCTTGCTGTAACACTCTTCTATCTCCTCATCGTCGAAAGGTGTATCCATAGCTATCCATCGCTCCCTCCCGGTTAAAATCCTCCAACAGCATACTGACTCGATAGGGAGGGACTTTTTTTTATGCATTCAACTTTGTCAATCCAAATCTCGCCCAGGTGCCATGGCTTCTAACCACACTGTCAGATTTGAAATTGTTTGCTGAAGGGCCAATTATCACAGGATATGATTTGAATGTTACCCTGAATTCTTGTATAGACTTGTCCTCAACTACTTCTAATATTTCACAATGATCTCTGTCAAGATTGCATTCTAAACTGTTACGCCTAGCGCTCCGGGTCCCCGCTCCTCCCCGGAGCGCTCACGGCGTCCTTCTCCCTGCAGCTCCCCGGTCAGCGCTGACCGGGAGCGCTGCTCTGCCATGGCCGTTGGGGATGCGATTCGCACAGCGGGACGCGCCCGCTCGCGAATCGCATCCCAGGTCACTTACCCGTTCCCGTCTCCTGCGGTCATGTGCTGGCGCGCGCGGCTCCGCTCTCTAGGGCGCGCGCGCGCCAGCTCCCTCAGACTTAAAGGGCCAGTGCACCAATGATTGGTGCCTGGCCCAATTAGCTTAATTGGTTCCCACCTGTTCCCTGGCTATATCTAGTCTCCTCCCTTGCACTCCCTTGCCGGATCTTGTTGCCTTAGTGCCAGTGAAAGCGTTCCTTGTGTGTTCCTTGCCTGTGTTTCCAGACCTTCTGCCGTTGCCCCTGACTACGATCCTTGCTGCCTGCCCCGACCTTCTGCTACGTCCGACCTTGCTTCTGCCTACTCCCTTGTACCGCGCCTATCTTCAGCAGCCAGAGAGGTGAGCCGTTGCTAGTGGATACGACCTGGTCACTACCGCCGCAGCAAGACCATCCCGCTTTGCGGCGGGCTCTGGTGAAAACCAGTAGTGGCTTAGAACCGGTCCACTAGCACGGTCCACGCCAATCCCTCTCTGGCACAGAGGATCCACTACCTGCCAGCCGGCATCGTGACAGTAGATCCGGCCATGGATCCCGCTGAAGTTCCTCTGCCAGCTGCCGCCGACCTCCCTACATTGGTCGCCCGACAAGAGCACCAGCTGTCGTACTTGACCTCCATGACACAGCAACTCCAGTCGCAGCTACAGCAGCTCCAGTCACAGCAACAGCAGCAACAGTCGCAGCTACAGCAAGTTCAGTCTCAGCTACAGCAGCAACAACCATCTCCTCCGCCAGCTCCTGCACCCCTTCCGCAGCGAGTGGCCACTCCTAGCCTCCGCCTGTCTTTGCCGGACAAATTTAATGGGGACTCTAAGTTTTGCCGTGGCTTTCTTTCCCAATGTTCCCTGCATCTGGAGATGATGTCGGACCTGTTTCCCACTGAAAGGTCTAAGGTGGCTTTCGTAGTCAGCCTTCTGTCCGGAAAAGCCCTGTCATGGGCCACACCGCTCTGGGACCGCAATGACCCCGTCACTGCCTCTGTACACTCCTTCTTCTCGGAAATCCGAAGTGTCTTTGAGGAACCTGCCCGAGCCTCTTCTGCTGAGACTGCCCTGTTGAACCTGGTCCAGGGTAATTCTTCCGTTGGCGAGTATGCCGTACAATTCCGTACTCTTGCTTCAGAATTGTCCTGGAATAATGAGGCCCTCTGCGCGACCTTCAAAAAAGGCCTATCCAGCAACATTAAAGATGTTCTGGCCGCACGAGAGACTCCTGCTAACCTGCATGAACTCATTCATCTAGCCACTCGCATTGACATGCGTTTTTCTGAGAGGCATCAAGAGCTCCGCCAGGAAAAAGACTTAGATCTCTGGCCACCTCTCCCACAGTCTCCACTGCAATCTGCGCCTAGGCCTCCCGCCGAGGAGGCCATGCAAGTGGATCGGTCTCGCCTGACCCTGGAAGAGAGGAATCGCCGTAAGGAAGAGAATCTCTGTCTGTACTGTGCCAGTACTGAACATTTTTTGGTGGATTGCCCAATCCGTCCTCCACGTCTGGGAAACGCACGCTCGCACTCAGCTCTCGTGGGTGTGGCGTCTCTTGATGCCAAGTCGGCTTCTCCACGTCTCACGGTACCTGTTCGGATTTCCACTTCAGCCAGCTCTCCCCTCTCAGCCTTGGCCTGCCTGGACTCTGGAGCTTCTGGGAATTTTATTCGGGAGTCCTTTGTGAATAAATTCCGTATTCCGGTGACCCGTCTTGTCAAGCCACTCCACATTTCCGCGGTCAACGGAGCCAGGTTGGACTGTACCATACGTTTCCGCACGGAGCCCCTTCTTATGAGCATCGGATCTCATCACGAGAGGATTGAACTTTTGGTCCTCCCCAATTGCACCTCGGAAATTCTCCTTGGACTTCCCTGGCTTCAACTTCATTCCCCAATCCTGGATTGGTCCACTGGGGAGATCAAGAGTTGGGGGTCCTCTTGTGCCAAGAACTGTCTAAAACCGGTTCCCAGTAACCCTTGCCGTAACTCTGTGGTTTCTCCTGTATTCGGTCCCCCTAAGGTCTTTAAGGACTCTGCCTGCCACAGGAAATGCCCCTCCCCCCCTCCCAGTTCCATCAGGCAAGCTTCTGTGTCCCCTCATGGCCCTCGTCCTGGTGTCACACTGCCCCGTGCCAGGTCTCGCCCTCTGCCCTCTCTCCCCATTCCTACTCCTGCGGTTCTGCCTGCCGTTGAGGAATCCCTCCATCCTTTCCCGGTGTCCTCATCCCAGGGGAGGCAGTTACCCGATAAAGAGAAGGGGAGACCTAAGGGGGGGGGTACTGTTACGCCTAGCGCTCCGGGTCCCCGCTCCTCCCCGGAGCGCTCACGGCGTCCTTCTCCCTGCAGCTCCCCGGTCAGCGCTGACCGGGAGCGCTGCTCTGCCATGGCCGTTGGGGATGCGATTCGCACAGCGGGACGCGCCCGCTCGCGAATCGCATCCCAGGTCACTTACCCGTTCCCGTCTCCTGCGATCATGTGCTGGCGCGCGCGGCTCCGCTCTCTAGGGCGCGCGCGCGCCAGCTCCCTCAGACTTAAAGGGCCAGTGCACCAATGATTGGTGCCTGGCCCAATTAGCTTAATTGGTTCCCACCTGTTCCCTGGCTATATCTAGTCTCCTCCCTTGCACTCCCTTGCCGGATCTTGTTGCCTTAGTGCCAGTGAAAGCGTTCCTTGTGTGTTCCTTGCCTGTGTTTCCAGACCTTCTGCCGTTGCCCCTGACTACGATCCTTGCTGCCTGCCCCGACCTTCTGCTACGTCCGACCTTGCTTCTGCCTACTCCCTTGTACCGCGCCTATCTTCAGCAGCCAGAGAGGTGAGCCGTTGCTAGTGGATACGACCTGGTCACTACCGCCGCAGCAAGACCATCCCGCTTTGCGGCGGGCTCTGGTGAAAACCAGTAGTGGCTTAGAACCGGTCCACTAGCACGGTCCACGCCAATCCCTCTCTGGCACAGAGGATCCACTACCTGCCAGCCGGCATCGTGACATAAACTTGCTGATTTGTCCCTTGTAGATTCCTGGCGCTCTCTGAACCCCTCCGTCCACGACTACATGTTCTATTCATCCACCCATGATTCATATCAACGACTGGATTACCTGCTGATTCACTCCTCTTTGCTTCCAGCGGTTCTTTCTACAGGTATTGACACGATCACAATCTCAGATCATTCTCCTATCTTCCTCAATCTTTCTTTGCTGAATGCCTCACCTTCTGCTTCTAAACGAGAGAATTCTGGAGAATCCACAAGCTATGGCAGATGTGACTGTTACGCCGAGCGCTCCGGGTCCCCGCTCCTCCCCGGAGCGCTCGCTACACTCTCCTCACTGCAGCACTCCGGTCAGATCCACTGACCCGGGGCGCTGCGATACTGCCTCCAGCCGGGATGCGATTCGCGATGCGGGTAGCGCCCGCTCGCGATGCGCACCCCGGCTCCCGTACCTGACTCGCTCTCCGTCGGTCCTGTCCCGGCGCGCGCGGCCCCGCTCCTTAGGGCGCGCGCGCGCCGGGTCTTTGCGATTTAAAGGGCCACTGCGCCGCTGATTGGCGCAGTGGTTCCAATTAGCCTGATCACCTGTGCACTTCCCTATATCACCTCACTTCCCCTGCACTCCCTCGCCGGATCTTGTTGCCATCGTGCCAGTGAAAGCGTTTCCTTGTGTGTTCCTAGCCTGTGTTCCAGACCTCCTGCCGTTGCCCCTGACTACGATCCTTGCTGCCTGCCCCGACCTTCTGCTACGTCCGACCTTGCTTCTGCCTACTCCCTTGTACCGCGCCTATCTTCAGCAGTCAGAGAGGTTGAGCCGTTGCTAGTGGATACGACCTGGTCACTACCGCCGCAGCAAGTCCATCCCGCTTTGCGGTGGGCTCTGGTGAAAACCAGTAGTGACTTAGAACCGATCCACTAGCACGGTCCACGCCAATCCCTCTCTGGCACAGAGGATCCACTACCTGCTAGCCGGCATCGTGACAGTAGATCCGGCCATGGATCCCGCTGAAGTTCCTCTGCCAGTTGTCGCTGACCTCACCACGGTGGTCGCCCAGCAGTCACAACAGATAGCGCAACAAGGCCAACAGCTGTCTCAACTGACCGTTATGCTACAGCAGTTACTACCACAGCTTCAGCAATCATCTCCTCCGCCAGCTCCTGCACCTCCTCCGCAGCGAGTGGCCGCTTCTGGTCTACGCCTATCCTTGCCGGATAAATTTGATGGGGACTCTAAGTTTTGCCGTGGCTTTCTTTCCCAATGTTCCCTGCACCTGGAGATGATGTTGGACCAGTTTCCCACTGAAAGGTCTAAGGTGGCTTTCGTAGTCAGCCTTCTGTCTGGAAAAGCCCTGTCTTGGGCCACACCGCTCTGGGACCGCAATGACCCCGTCACTGCCTCTGTACACTCCTTCTTCTCGGAAATCCGAAGTGTCTTTGAGGAACCTGCCCGAGCCTCTTCTGCTGAGACTGCCCTGTTGAACCTGGTCCAGGGTAATTCTTCCGTTGGCGAGTATGCCGTACAATTCCGTACTCTTGCTTCAGAATTATCCTGGAATAATGAGGCCCTCTGCGCGACCTTTAAAAAAGGCCTATCCAGCAACATTAAAGATGTTCTGGCCGCACGAGAAATCCCTGCTAATCTACATGAACTCATTCACCTAGCCACTCGCATTGACATGCGTTTTTCCGAAAGGCGTCAGGAGCTCCGCCAAGATATGGACTCTGTTCGCACGAGGCGTTTCTTCTCCTCGGCTCCTCTCTCCTCTGGTCCCCTGCAATCCGTTCCTGTGCCTCCCGCCGTGGAGGCTATGCAGGTCGACCGGTCTCGTCTGACACCTCAAGAGAGGACACGACGCCGCATGGAGAATCTCTGCCTGTACTGTGCTAGTACCGAACACTTCCTGAGGGATTGTCCTATCCGTCCTCCCCGCCTGGAAAAACGTACGCTGACTCCGCACAAAGGTGAGACAGTCCTTGATGTCTACTCTGCTTCTCCACGTCTTACTGTGCCTGTGCGGATGTCTGCCTCTGCCTTCTCCTTCTCTACTATGGCCTTCTTGGACTCTGGATCTGCAGGAAATTTTATTTTGGCCTCTCTCGTCAACAGGTTCAACATCCCAGTGACCAGTCTCGCCAGACCCCTTTACATCAATTGTGTAAACAATGAAAGATTGGACTGTACCATACGTTTCCGCACGGAGCCCCTTCTAATGTGCATCGGATCTCATCACGAGAGGATTGAACTTTTGGTCCTCCCCAATTGCACTTCTGAAATTCTCCTTGGACTTCCCTGGCTTCAACTTCATTCCCCAACCCTGGATTGGTCCACTGGGGAGATCAAGAGTTGGGGGCCCTCTTGTTCCAAGGACTGTCTAAAACCGGTTCCCAGTAACCCTTGCCGTGACTCTGTGGTTCCTCCAGTAACCGGTCTCCCTAAGGCCTATATGGACTTTGCGGATGTTTTTTGCAAAAAACAAGCTGAGACTCTACCTCCTCACAGGCCTTATGATTGTCCTATCGACCTCCTCCCGGGCACTACTCCACCCCGGGGCAGAATTTATCCTCTGTCCGCCCCAGAGACTCTTGCCATGTCTGAATACGTCCAGGAAAATTTAAAAAAGGGCTTTATCCGTAAATCCTCCTCTCCTGCCGGAGCCGGATTTTTCTTTGTGTCCAAAAAAGATGGCTCCCTACGTCCTTGCATTGACTACCGCGGTCTTAATAAAATCACGGTTAAGAACCGCTACCCCCTACCCCTCATCTCTGAACTCTTTGATCGCCTCCAAGGTGCCCACATCTTTACTAAACTGGACTTAAGAGGTGCTTATAATCTCATCCGCATCAGAGAGGGGGATGAATGGAAAACGGCATTTAACACCAGAGATGGACACTTTGAGTATCTGGTCATGCCCTTTGGCCTGTGCAACGCCCCTGCCGTCTTCCAAGACTTTGTTAATGAAATTTTTCGTGATCTTTTATACTCCTGTGTTGTTGTATATCTGGACGATATCCTGATTTTTTCTGCCAATCTAGAAGAACACCGCCAGCATGTCCGTATGGTTCTTCAGAGACTTCGTGACAATCAACTCTATGCCAAAATTGAGAAATGTCTGTTTGAATGCCAATCTCTTCCTTTTCTAGGATACTTGGTCTCTGGCCAGGGACTACAAATGGATCCAGACAAACTCTCTGCTGTCTTAGATTGGCCACGCCCCTCCGGACTCCGTGCTATCCAACGCTTTTTGGGGTTCGCCAATTATTACAGGCAATTTATTCCACATTTTTCTACCGTTGTGGCTCCTATCGTGGCTTTAACCAAAAAAAATGCCGATCCCAAGTCTTGGCCTCCTCAAGCGGAAGACGCCTTTAAACGACTCAAGTCTGCCTTTTCTTCGGCTCCCGTGCTCTCCAGACCTGACCCTTCCAAACCCTTCCTATTGGAGGTTGATGCCTCCTCAGTGGGAGCTGGAGCTGTTCTTCTACAAAAAAATTCTTCCGGGCATGCTGTCACTTGTGGTTTTTTTTCTAGGACCTTCTCTCCGGCGGAGAGGAACTACTCCATCGGGGATCGAGAGCTTCTAGCCATCAAATTAGCACTTGAGGAATGGAGGCATCTGCTGGAGGGATCAAGATTTCCAGTTATTATTTACACCGATCACAAGAACCTCTCCTACCTCCAGTCTGCCCAACGGCTGAATCCTCGCCAGGCCCGGTGGTCTCTGTTCTTTGCCCGATTTAATTTTGAAATTCACTTTCGGCCTGCCGATAAGAACATTAGGGCCGATGCTCTCTCTCGTTCCTCGGATGCTTCGGAAGTTGAACTCTCTCCGCAACACATCATTCCTCCTGACTGCCTGATTTCCACTTCTCCAGCCTCCATCAGGCAAACTCCTCCAGGAAAGACCTTTGTTTCTCCACGCCAACGCCTCGGAATCCTCAAATGGGGTCACTCCTCCCATCTCGCAGGTCATGTGGGCATCAAGAAATCTGTGCAACTCATCTCCCGCTTCTATTGGTGGCCGACTCTGGAGACGGATGTTGTGGACTTTGTGCGAGCCTGCACTATCTGTGCCCGGGATAAGACTCCTCGCCAGAAGCCCGCTGGTTTTCTTCATCCCCTGCCTGTCCCCGAACAGCCTTGGTCTCTGATTGGTATGGATTTTATTACTGATTTACCCCCTTCCCGTGGCAACACTGTTATTTGGGTGGTCGTTGATCGATTCTCCAAAATGGCACATTTCATCCCTCTTCCTGGTCTTCCTTCAGCGCCTCAGTTGGCTAAACAATTTTTTGTACACATTTTTCGTCTTCACGGGTTGCCTACGCAGATCGTCTCGGATAGAGGCGTCCAATTCGTGTCTAAATTCTGGAGGGCTCTCTGTAAACAACTCAAGATTAAACTAAATTTTTCTTCTGCATATCATCCCCAATCCAATGGACAAGTAGAAAGAATTAACCAGGTCCTGGGTGATTATTTACGACATTTTGTTTCCTCCCGCCAGGATGACTGGGCAGATCTCCTTCCATGGGCCGAATTCTCGTATAACTTCAGAGTCTCTGAATCTTCCTCCAAATCCCCATTTTTCGTGGTGTACGGCCGTCACCCTCTTCCCCCCCTCCCTACCCCCTTGCCCTCTGGTCTGCCCGCTGTGGATGAAATTTCTCGTGACCTTTCCATCATATGGAGAGAGACCCAAAATTCTCTCTTACAGGCTTCATCACGCATGAAGAAGTTCGCGGATAAGAAAAGAAGAGCTCCTCCCATTTTTTCCCCTGGAGACAAGGTATGGCTCTCCGCTAAATATGTCCGCTTCCGTGTCCCTAGCTACAAGTTGGGACCACGCTATCTTGGTCCTTTCAAAATTTTGTGTCAGATTAATCCTGTCTCTTACAAACTTCTTCTTCCTCCTTCTCTTCGTATTCCTAATGCCTTTCACGTTTCTCTTCTTAAACCACTCATCATCAACCGTTTCTCTCCCAAATCTGTTCCTCCCACTCCTGTTTCCGGCTCCTCGGACATCTTCTCCGTCAAAGAGATTCTGGCATCAAAAAAGGTCAGAGGGAAAACCTTTTTTTTAGTGGATTGGGAGGGTTGTGGTCCAGAAGAGAGATCCTGGGAACCTGAGGACAATATCCTAGACAAAAGTCTGCTCCTCAGGTTCTCAGGCTCTAAGAAGAGGGGGAGACCCAAGGGGGGGGGGTACTGTTACGCCGAGCGCTCCGGGTCCCCGCTCCTCCCCGGAGCGCTCGCTACACTCTCCTCACTGCAGCGCTCCGGTCAGATCCACTGACCCGGGGCGCTGCGATACTGCCTCCAGCCGGGATGCGATTCGCGATGCGGGTAGCGCCCGCTCGCGATGCGCACCCCGGCTCCCGTACCTGACTCGCTCTCCGTCGGTCCTGTCCCGGCGCGCGCGGCCCCGCTCCTTAGGGCGCGCGCGCGCCGGGTCTTTGCGATTTAAAGGGCCACTGCGCCGCTGATTGGCGCAGTGGTTCCAATTAGCCTGATCACCTGTGCACTTCCCTATATCACCTCACTTCCCCTGCACTCCCTCGCCGGATCTTGTTGCCATCGTGCCAGTGAAAGCGTTTCCTTGTGTGTTCCTAGCCTGTGTTCCAGACCTCCTGCCGTTGCCCCTGACTACGATCCTTGCTGCCTGCCCCGACCTTCTGCTACGTCCGACCTTGCTTCTGCCTACTCCCTTGTACCGCGCCTATCTTCAGCAGTCAGAGAGGTTGAGCCGTTGCTAGTGGATACGACCTGGTCACTACCGCCGCAGCAAGTCCATCCCGCTTTGCGGCGGGCTCTGGTGAAAACCAGTAGTGACTTAGAACCGATCCACTAGCACGGTCCACGCCAATCCCTCTCTGGCACAGAGGATCCACTACCTGCTAGCCGGCATCGTGACAGTGACAAAGGACCTTAAGACATGCTTTGAAGTTTATGAGGGTTCTGGCCCATCTCCCCCCATGATCTGGGAAGCCCATAAGGCTTACATTTGAGGTATTCTCATCTCATGAGGCACTAAACTAAAAAGAGATTACAGGAAAAAAGATTGATGACTTGCTTGCTAAGATTTCTACTCTAGAAAGGGTACACAAACACACGAGACTCATTGCAGCTTTAGCTGAGCTTAAATCTTTGAGAGAACAACTGCTGTTCCAACTACACGAGAAGTCTTCCAAGGCTTATTTGCACTATAGACAAAATGTATGCACACAGTGAAAAATTAGGTAGGTAGATTAATGTCTACCTTCCTAAAGAAAGGCTATGGCCAAGCAACATATCCACAAGATTTGAGATAGAGCAGGTTCACTACATACCTCAACTACAAACATTGCCCAACTATTCCAATGCTTCTATTCTGATCTATACAATCTACAGCTCCATTCGCAGGAGGGGAATGGCTCTCACTCGGATCTATCTCGGGAGAAATTTCTGGACCATCTTGGACCACCGACCTTGGCTTCCTCAATTACTTAGGCTCTACTTGCACCTGTTATTTCTGAGGAGGTCCACAGGGTTGTGTCATCCTTGCCCCTGGAAGGAGCCCGGGACCAAACGGGCTGCCT
Source organism: Hyla sarda (assembly GCF_029499605.1). Lineage (NCBI taxonomy): Eukaryota > Metazoa > Chordata > Amphibia > Anura > Hylidae > Hyla > Hyla sarda. The sequence continues at coordinate 193,253,923 of NC_079193.1, read as the reverse complement.
CTGACTTACTATAAAACATTTCTAGATATCCTGCTCCCTTATCTTATGAACTCCTGTTCTTCTTTAGTGCAAGGCACCCCCCTCCCTAGACAAGCACAGGAAGCGCACATCACCCTCATTGCAAAAGAGGGCAAGGACCAGGCTGAGTGTGCCAGTTATAGGCCTATCTCATTACTAAATCTAGACTTGAAGATTTGGGCCAAACTTCTTTCCAATAGGATCAAGAGGGGTATGGGCATTCCAGATATCCATGACACATATAAAGCTATTCAACTCTCTTGCTCCACTCCTCCTCTCAGAATTCCTACTCTGAGTTCTCTTGGTCCCAGTGGGCGTTTGGACCTCACTTTTTAAAAGATCTCTGGTTGCCCAGACGGAGGCGTTACCGCCACTCTCTTCTGTTCTCAGGTGTGTTTACTGTCTGGTTCTCTCTCTCCTCCTTACTCTCTCCCCCTATCTCCCCCCCCACACTCCCTTCTGCACTTATCCCTGAGGTTGTGAATCGTGTCTCACTTACATATGCTCCCATTTGGTCGAAATGAACTCATGTTCCCATTAAACAGTTGTTCCAGGATGGAGGGGTTCCAACGGAGAACAAGTTGAGAATTTTACTCCCTACTGTACATTTATCCATTCTACATATTCAGCACCTACTGCATTGTTGCGCTATATTTCTAGCCCTAGTGGGAAAGTTGAGAGACTTGACAGACTTTAAATCTTTACTAGACTAACCCCCTCGGAACTCACATAAACTGTCATTTGTTAAGAAAATGTGTTCCTCAATTGTACCCTCTTCCCAACCGAGCTATATAAATGCATGGGGAAAGGAACTGGGAATCAAACTTTCTGATTCTGAAACTGCATATATTCTAACACACTCACAGGGTTACTCTAGATGTATTTGCCTTAGGAAATCTCATTTTAAACTATTGTCTGGATGATATAGGACTCCAGAGTTCCTACACGGACATGGTTTGGCTTCTACCAGCTTCTGTTGGCACTGTGGGACACATGTAGGGAGCCTCATGCATATTTGGTGGACTTGTCCTTCCATTAAGCGGTACTGGACGGAAATTGAAATGCCCATTAACTCTATTATCCCCACTCCCGTGTCTTTTGAACCAAATATGGTCCTTCTAGGCAGGCCTGCCTTGGCATTTCGTCCTCACAAAGATGCACTGCTTGCCCACCTATTAGCCGCTGCCTAATCACTAATTCCATTAAAATGGCTTAGCCCCCATTAGCCCAGTGTGGCGGAGGGGGTAACCAAAGTCCACCAACTATGCAGGTTTGAAGAGATGTCTAGTAGATCTGAAAGGTTACATGAGATCTTTCTGCACACTTGGACACCATGACTGATGTATGCTAGTCGCACTAGTAACGCATAACTGATTTACCTGTCCTCTCTCATGAAGGAGAAAACTGTACTCTTTGCCCTAATTGGGCCTTTGTCGCTAGCATGATTTCGTGTGTTTACCTTACTTAGTATATCATATACAATCCTGACATCAAGCCCTCCCCCCTCTCCTCCCTCTTCTACGTCATTTCTCCAGGCTCATGTGTGGGGCCTGGTCTCCTACTTTTAGTTTACATTACTTTAAGTGTCTGTGTTCATATACTTCATCTCATACCGTATTGCACAAGATTTGATTGCTTATGTGAACGCTGTATGTTGCAGCAGAATTGGCAGTATAACACCATGATTTCTTCTGATGGAGGAACAGTATGAGTAAGTTATTTCATCGCCACAGTCCCTACTCACGTACTCCTATATTCACCCTGCCTAACAGTGGAGGATGAGCCCCCACTTCAATCGCTGTCCACTGTATGGCCCTAGATGACCCTACAGAACATATAAAATGCCCTAATGATGATGCATCACCATTTACAAATCTTATAAATCATGAAAAGGTACAATCAATGTGCTAAAAATTATATTCAAACATATACAATAAAAACACAACTCCTCAACGCATTTCCCCTCAATGAAGATGATAATAGGGTTCTTCAGGAGGTAGTTAGAGATAAGATACATACAAAGTAGGAGAAAACAGATCACATCATGTCTAATGTCAAAGATGCATCCCTGCTAGTGAGGTGCACATAGATGTCATGCATCCCCACAGCATCTATGTGCACTTCACTAGCAAGGATGCATCTTTTACATTAGACATGATGTGATCTTTTTTCTCCTGCTTTGTATGTATCCTATCTCTAACTACCTCCTGAGGAACCCTATTATCATCTTCAATGAGGGGAAAACACATTGAGTTGTGTTTTTATTGTGTATATGTTTGTATATAATTTTGTGCACATTGATTGTACCATTTCATGATTTATAAGATTAGTAAATGTTGATGCATCATCATTAGGGCATTTTATATGTTCAATAGGGGGAACTAGGGCCATACAGTGGACAGCCGGTGATTGAAGTTGGGGCTCATCCTCCACTGTTAGGATGCCCTACTGGTGTATGTCATCTCTCCAATAACTGTGAGTGAATTTTCAGTTTTTTGACCCATATGGTGTGTATATATTTACTCTCTGTGCATTACTTAGAACTTTTTTTGTGGTTACTTATGTGACATATCTTTGTACACTAATATTGACTTTGTTGAATGTGATTATGTCCTAGGGTTATATTTAGAGATGAGCAAACTTTTTAGAAAAATTCAATTCGGCCGATTCACCGAACTTTCCGAAAAAATTTGGTTCTGTCTCAATTTATTTACGACGAATCTGTATTAAAAATGGCTATTTCTGGCCTACAGGGAGCCTCAATAGGGGTGTAGAACAGTTTGCTTTGTTCTAACACACATAGGGAGTGTGCTGTGCTAGGGAAATAATACTGTTATTCAGTATGGCATGCAGATTTCAGACATTGCTATTAGAATCACTGCGGCAGAGCGTCTGAATGTGGCAGCAGGAAACCATATGGCGTCAAAATTGAAGAGGTAAATTGATTTTTCAATTTAATTTTTATTTAATTAAATTGAAATGTATTTACATTTTTTGAGTATCCATTCTGGTGAGCATCGAGCTGGCGGTTCGCCACAAGGCGAGCTACCATCTGTTCCAGCCCGTGCCTCTCACCACCCCCGTCACCCCCTCCCACTGTCTTACTCTTTTGTGGGACTGAAAATGTCTCATTTAATCAGTAATGGTGGCTGAATGGTGCAGCCAAGAGGTGGGGAAGCAGGAGGAGACCATATAGTGACTGAATGGCACAGCCTGGAGGTGGCTGAAGCATGAGGAGACCATATAGTAGCTGAATGGCACAGCCTGGATTTGGCTGAAGCATGAGACCATTTAGTGGCTGAATGGTATAGCCTGGAGTTGGCTGAAGCATGAGGAGACTATATAGTGGCTGAATGGCACAGCCTGGAGGTAGTGAAGCATTAGGAGACCATATAGTGGCCGAATGGCACAGCCTGGAGTTGGCTGAAGCATGAGGAGAACATATAGTGGCTGAATGGCACATCCTGGAGGTGGCTGAAGCATGAGGAGACTATATAGTGGCTGAATGGCACAGCCTGGAGGTAGTGAAGCATGAGGAGACCATATAGTGGCCAAATGGCACAGCCTGAAGTTGGCTGAAGCATGAGGAGAACATATAGTGGCTGAATGTCACAGCCTAGAGGTAGTGAAGCATGAGTAGACCATATAGTGGCCAAATGGCACAGCCTGGAGTTGGCTGAAGCATGGGGAGAACGTATAGTGGCTGAATGGCACAGCCTGGAGGTGGCTGAAGCATGAGGAGACCATATAGTGGCCGAATGACACAGCCTAGAGTTGGCTGAAGCATGGAGACCATATAGTCGCTGAATGAGACAGCCTGGAGGTGATAGCAGCATCAGGAGTCCTGAAAGTGGCCCGGTGACAGAGGGGTGCGGTGGGTGGCAATACCAGTGCCCCGTGACAAAGGTGGGTGAAAGAAGGAGAACTTGGCATCAGATATGTGGCATCAGGTGGGTGGAAGGATCAGAATACTAGCTGAGGCAGGTAGGCAGAAGTAAACTGTGTTTTTTGTCAAAGAATTGGTGTGCACAAGTAAGTAGTGAGGATATGCATTACGTAAAACTTAACTTTTCTTAGGATAAAATATATAGACCCAATTTTTTTTTTATCTAACTTAAGGAAAGGTGTGAAAAAAACACCATGTGCCTCCAATACCACCAAGTATTTATGCGATGCAAAGACCTCTAAAAGGTGGAAGGGAACAACGTAGGGTCCATTGTAACAAGTGTAGGTAAAAACTTCTCCTGTAAGGCCCTACTATTGCACTATTAATTCCCTTATTGGCAAGTGTTACTCATCCTAAAAAGGGCAACCCCACACAGGAACCTCTCCCTATTTCCACCTAAAAACACTGCCATTTCCCATGGCTTTTAGTTGGAAATAGGGAGAGGTTCGTGTGTGTTGCTGCCCTTTTAAGGATGAGGAACACTTGCCAAGAAGGGAATAAATAGTGCAAGAGTAGGGCCTTACAGGGGAAGTGTTTACCCACACCTGTTACAATGGACCATACGTTCTTCCCTTCTACAGTTTAGAGGTCTTTCCATTGCATAAATACTTGGTGTATTGGTGGCACATTGTGTTTTTTGCACACCTTTCCTTTTGTTAGATTAAAAAAAAAATTGGTGTCCATTTATTTTATCCTAAGAAAAGTTAAGTTTTATGTAGTGCATATCCTCAATACTTACTTGTGGTATAATACTGAGAAATTTCTGAAACTAGGGAAAAGCACCTTAATTATGTTTTACAGTGTCCTTGGCAGCACAATGAGAGAGCCTGGAGGTGGTAGCATCAGCATGAGGAGACCATAGAGCAGCACAATTAGAAAACCTGGAGGTGGCAGCATCAGCATGTTGAGACCATAGAACAGCACAATTAGAGAGCCTGGAGGTGGCAGCATCAGCATGAGGAGACCATATGGTGGCACAATGGCAGTGCCTGGAGGTGGTAGCATCAGCATGAGGAGACCATAGAGCAGCACAATGAGAAATTTGGGAGGTGGCAGTGGAGCTGGTAGCATTAGCATGAGGAGACCATATGGTGGCACAATGACAGAGCGTGGAGGTGGTAGCATTAGCATAAGGAGACCATATGGTGGCACAATGATAGAGCATGGATGTGGTAGCATTAGCATGAGTAGACCATAGAGCAGAATGAAAGAGTCTGGAGGTGGCAGCATCAGCATGAGGAGACCATAGAGCATCACAATGACAGAGCCTGGAGGTGGCAGCAGCAGCATGAGGGCCATGGAACCCACCGACATTGAGTCTGAGGAACCCACCGACTGTTGACTGGGGGTGTCTGATGTCACTTTGGATGAAGTGGATGACCAAGTGAACCAATCAATCGCGGCTTCTGGGTTGCTGGTCGAGACACGACTGCTAGTTGACACCGGAAGCTCAGACCTCTCGCTGTGACTCCGGCTGCCACACGCCCCTACTCTGCTGCGACCTCTGCCTGTGCCTAACAAATTTAGGCCTCTGCCACTCCTCTGCGCAGGTCCTGGCACTATTCAGACTGACATACTTATTGCATATATGAGGGGAGTACATAACACCTAACTATGCTTAAAACAGTATTTGTCTAGAACAGCAGCAGGTGTTTACTATTGGCTGTCCTTTCACAGTATCTAGGCCCTTGGCAGATTAACAGGTACAAAATAGTACACTACTTAGATTTAGGTATGTGGTATGCACTTAGGGAAGAAAAATGTGCTACAGTAAAAAAAAAACTGTATTGGAGTAAAACACCAGCCGGTGAGTACTTTTGCCTGGACTTTCACAGCATATAGGCCCTTGACAGATTAACCGGTTCAAAATAGTACACTACTTAGGTGTACGTATGTGGTATGTACTTCTGAGGGCAGAAAAATGCGCTACAGTACGCTTAAAAAAAACCATATTGGAGTAAAACACCAGTTGGTGATTACTTTTGCCTGGACTTTCACAGTGTCTAGGCCCTTGACAGATTAACAGGTACGAAATAGTACACTACTTAGATGTAGGTATGTGGTATTGACTTATGAGGGCAGAAAAAATGTGCTACAGTACGCTTAATAAAACTTATTTTTGCACAACACCAGCAGTACACAACAGTGCTGGAGCACACCAAAGCTGTCTACTAAACTCAAAATTGCACTCTGTCAAAGAATATCAAGAATGGACTGCTCGGTATTATACTGTCTACAGACTAGTATAACCAGCAGATGATTTGTTGTGGAATAAAGACACAGAATTGAGCTGACAAAATTATTCCTGCCTCCTCTGCTAAGGTTTATGAAGTTGAGGCAGCTTGTTGAAATGTATGAGGCAACACACAGCTCTCTGCCCCTCTCTGTAATAATATGCTGTAGAAAGTGACTGGGAGGCTACTGGCTGCAGTAAAATCCTTTTCAGTGGGAAAATCACTGCTCTCTGATTCTCTGTCCACCAGAATGCTGATGTGACTATGAGGTGAAACACTGCTGGAAAAAGCTTTTCTGTGTAGCATACACACAGGCTGTCCATCCTATCTCTCTGCAGTGTAATTAATGAAGTAACTGGCCACAATATGGCTGTCGATTAGATAGGGCTTTGATATCACAGGGGTGACTGGCTGCTGATAGGCTGCATCCTGCATGTGATTCAGGGACATAACGCCTACCCGCCTTGCCTTCCTGCCTTCCCAGAGTTCTTTGCCCCATGTCCTCACATTGCCCCATGTCCTCACATGTGGATCCGCCATTTTAGATGCACTGGAGCCTGGACCGTACTAAATGGAGTTTAATAAAGCGATTTGCGCAATAGAATTGTGTCGATATTCGCATTAGTTGCGAATAGAATTTTTAAGGAAATGTGTAACGTCAGCTTCAATTCGCTCATCTCTTATATTGACTCCATCTATGGGGACATTTTGTTAGGTCTAAATATATTGTGCCTCACATAAAAGCTATACATATACTTACTGTTGTATGCATACACCATACATTTCTTTTTCTGGCATATTAGCCCCTGTCTATTGCACATTGGTGTATTGATATATTATAATATGATCTCAATAAAAGCTATATTTTAAAAGGGTATTGTGCTAAAATATTTGGTTAGTCGTTTATCAAAACTATACAAAAAAGTAGATTTTTTTCTGTATCAATATTTCATGGTAAAATGAAGGGTGCCATTAAATGTGCAACTGGTCCTGCCAAAAAAAAAAAGCCTGTATGAGGTTCTGTCATAGAAATTAATAAAAGATTTATGGCTCTTAGAAGTCAGAGAGGAGAAAAACTAAAACATAAGAAAGGGTTCATTGTTTTTTTATTTGCTACCAATCTATTTTTCGTGTTTCAGTGTAAGCTTTGGCTTCCCATGCCACTGTTTTTCCATTGACATATTATTTAATTATTCAGATGAAGCAAATCAGACTGACACAGAGAAAACACAGTTTGTAAAATGTCTCCTTAAACCATAAAATCTGAAGCTTTCAAAAAGTAAAATTTTGCTGCGAGATTTCATGCGTTTGAAGTGACATTTTTTTCTTTGCTTCAGCAAAACTTGGGCACCACAAGGGCTGAATTTATTATAAATACCAATTCGAATTAGCTCTGTAGAATTAAAATGTACCTAAACTTCAGACCAATCTCAATTTATTCTCATTTACAAAACTGAGAGATCACATCTGGTCATTAGCATGCTGTGGTTATATAAACAAATTAGCTGCCAGTTTATCTTGTGAGAGATTTATTTCTACATTTTAATGCTGTTCAATTAAAAGGCCTTTATGGGGATGTAAATTTCACATACCATAACTTAAAAAAAATATATAATGCCATGGGCTCAAGCCCTCAATAAGTCTGTACCAGTGAAATAAATTAAAACAATTACAGTACTAGATGTGGTGGAATATTATGCAAAATGCAGATATGTTTTATTTAGTTTCTTGAAAATCGTGATGTAATTCCAAGTTGAACATTCATATAAAGTATTTTATTTTGCTTTTAGAAAGCCACAGCTATGGATGCATTTGTAAATCAAAGATGTTTTTATGGAAGCTATCAAATCGAGAAAACTAACTCTGTGGCAGCTACTTAGTCAAGTAAATCTAATTTAAATCAAGATAAATTAGACAAGGCAGATTTAACATGCCCTATTGCATCCTACAAATGAAAAAGAAGGAAAAAAATCTAAAAACTCAAGAGGGTGGGGGACATTTCATTTTACTGTTCTGTTCCATAATGTAGAGTATTTCTAAAGAAAAACATTCCTTGACTGTTATTGATTGTCTGATAAAACGTTAAACTATTTCATCTATTGGTAAAGGTACCATAATACAGACATGCAAAGTACTGTAGTCTACAACATACACTTTAAAAATAATTTTTCTCCTGGCCTCTTATCTATTAATATACATTGGTGTTGTACATGTTTATTTAATTGGTAAAACATCTACTCAGCCAAAAATGCAGTAGGTGCCAGCTGCTATGAGTAGCAAAGAGAACTCACACCTCAGCAATTTAACTGCCTAGATGCTACAGGCTATGGTTACGAAGACATTCAAGTGGTTAAATGCAGTGTGCCAGTTATTTTTAGCATGCAGATGTCCCTGCCCCCCCCCCCCCCCCCCCCACTCCTCTGTGATGTAACAGCAGCCAGGGGCCTTCTGAATGTCTTCACTGGCTGCCATGAATATAATACTCTTATTACTAAAGAGAAAATATGTAATTTATATATGAAGAATGAAGAAATCAGCATAGGAATAGTTTGGGAGTGATATCATTTGGAAAAATACCAACTTTCTAACCCAGTAAGACAGCTTGGTAACAAATAGGTACTAGTCAAAATTGTTAATAAAAACAAAAGATAACTTTTATTCTTACAACTCGGCAGAAAATAGGGATGGATTCGGATGGGATGACTTTTTTACATGTTGTTATTTGCATTGTTTTGTTTGATATTGTTGTATATAAGTTAAATAAAATAAAAAAGAAAACAAAAAGAAACTTGCCTATAAAATGAAGGGTTTATCAGAGAAGAGGAGTAAAGCTTTTTTTTGTTAATATTAGTGAGATGGGATATGTTACATTTATATTTACTGTATGTGAAAACTTTATAATAAAAAAAAAAAAATAATAATAATAATAATATTATTATTATTATTATTATTATTATTATTATTATTATTATTATTGCTGTTGTCAATATTATTATTGTTATTATTATTATTGTTTTAGCCTGTTCCCTATCCCTATTCTGGGGTAAGGTGGGTTTTGAGTGGGATTCTGATGTGATCCCACTCCGTATCGGGCAAAAACCAGGCATACACAGCTAATAGCCTTTAGATTGCGAGCAAAGTTAATCCTGTGTTCTAAATCAAATTAAATATACAGATTGTAGTCCCATGTAGAGATTAAAAAAATAATAAAAAAATGTAATAAATATATTCGCCAATCTCATCGATGTCCTGCCTCTGCAAGTGATACGCTGAGGAGCAGTGTGATGTACTGAGCCCCAACACCTGAAAGAAGACTTGGACTGGGTCTCAATTTGTCACACTGCTGCTTACCCAATCACTTGTGAAATGCCGCACTGTGACAAGTAAACCACAAGAAGCAGAGAGATAATCACTGCAAAAGCTGGGAGCAGGATGGCGCTTCAATGGGGGAGAGCCAGGGCTCTGTACAGGAGATTGCAGGGGCTCCTGCAGATAGATTAGTTTTTCCTCTTCTTCCTTTCCTCTTTCCTCTTCTTGAAACTTTTCCTTTAAAGTATGTATTTTTCAAAAGCAGCAGACAAAACACAATCCTGCAACAGTCTTTACTGTCATAAATGACCTAATTGTTCATGGCAATGCTAATCACAATGGAAAGCCCACACAGTCTATTTAGCTTCCAATGTGCCATCCTCTGTTTACAAAATGCACAACGATAATTCAATCAAATATTCTCCATAGGGAAAGCATGGATTGTATATGAGGCAGCTTAATGTAAATACCAAAATGCAGGCAAAAAATAAGACAAAAATGCTGTGCAGGAATCCAGCCTATAAGAAAAATACTACAAAAAAAGATACAAAATGTCACATAGTCAACTTAGACATAGACTTTTCTGATCTCTTATTTTAAGACTGGGAGGTGGGATTTGATTGTTTCCTCTTCACAGTGGTCACAGCGTTCTGCACAGCATCCACAGCATTAAAGTGTATTTGTCACCTAGGGGAAAAAAAACAAGATGTGTTGCGTCTAGTTGTGGTCAGATAAAACAGCCCCAAAGTTGAACGCCGCGTCTAAAGTGAAAGTGAAAGTATGCCGGTTAGCTCAGTGGGCTGTTTGGGATAGCCGCGGCAAAATCGCGTCATCCCGAACAGCTTACAGGACAGCAGGAGGGTCCCTACCTGCCTCCTCGCTGTCCGATCGCCAATTGACTGCTCAGTGCCTGAGATCCAGGCATGAGCAGTCAAGCGATAGAATCATCGATCACTGGTTTCCTATGAGAAACCAGTGATCAATGTAAAAGATCAGTGTGTGCAGTGTTATAGGTCCCTATGGGAGCTATAACACTGCAAAAAAAAGTGAAAAAAAGTTAATAAAGATCATTTAACCCCTTCCCTATTAAAAGTTTGAATCACCCCCCTTTTCCCATAAAAAAACACAGTGTAAATATACATATATGGTATCGCCGTGTGCGGAAATGTCCAAATTATAAAAATATATTGTTAATTAAACTGCACGGTCAATGTCGTACACACAAAAAAATTCCAAAGTCCAAAATAGTGCATTTTTGGTCACTTTTTATATCATGAAAAAATGAATAAAAAGCGATCAATACGTCCTATCAATGCAAAAATGGTAACTTCAGATCACAACGCAAAAAATTAGCCTCATACCGCCCCATACGCGGAAAAATGAAAAAGTTATAGGGGTCAGAAGATGACAATTTTAAACGTATAAATTTTCCTGCATGTAGTTATGATTTTTTCCAGAAGTACGACAAAATTAAACCTATAAAATTAGGGCATTATTTTAATCGTATGGACCTACAGAATAAAGATAAGGTGTCATTTTTACCGAAAAATTTACTACGTAGAAACGGAAGCCCCCAAAATTTAGAAAACAGCGTTTTCTTTTTTTTCAATTTTGTCTCACAATGATTTTTTTTTCTGTTTCGCCGTATATTTTTGGGTAAAATGACTGACGTCATTACAAAGTAGAATTGGTGGCACAAAAAAATAAGCCATCATATGGATTTTTAGGTGCAAAATTGAAAGAGTTATGATTTTTTAAAGGCAAGGAGGAAAAAACGAATGTCACGATGCCGGCTGGCAGGTAGTGGATCCTCTGTGCCAGAGAGGGATTGGCGTGGACCGTGCTAGTGGATCGGTTCTAAGTCACTACTGGTTTTCACCAGAGCCCGCCGCAAAGCGGGATGGTCTTGCTGCGGCGGTAGTGACCAGGTCGTATCCACTAGCAACGGCTCAACCTCTCTGACTGCTGAAGATAGACACGGTACAAGGGATTAGACAGAAGCAAGGTCGGACGTAGCAGAAGGTCGGGGCAGGCAGCAAGGTTCGTAGTCAGGGTGGATAGCAGAAGTTCTGGTACACAGGCTTTGGACACACAAAACGCTTTCACTAGGCACAAGGGCAACAAGATCCGGCAAGGGAGTGCCTGGGAGGAGGTCAGATATAGTCAGGGACCAGGTGGAAGCCAATTAAGGTAATTGGACCAGGCACCAATCATTGGTGCACTGGCCCTTTAAGTCTCAGGGAGCTGGCGCGCGCGCGCCCTAGAGAGCGGAGCCGCGCGCGCCAGCACATGACAGCAGGGGACGGGAACGGGTAAGTGACCTGGGATGCGATTCGCGAGCGGGCGCGTCCCGCTGTGCGAATCGCATCCCCGACGGCCATGACAGTGCAGCGCTCCCGGTCAGCGGGACCGACCGGGGCGCTGCGGAGAGAGAGACGCCGTACGCGCTCCGGGGAGGAGCGGGGACCCGGAGCGCTAGGCGTAACAACGAACATGCAAAAACGGAAAAACCCCGGGTCCTTAAGGGGTTAAGTGCCATGTGGCTCTTAAATGGTATATGCATACTGGTTTAAAATAAAAACAAAGTCCATTAGGTTATAATATACAAGAAATACAATACAAGAAAAAAGAGAGCATGAAAAAAACATATAAAAAAGAAAAAAGGAAGGAATGGCAAAGAAAGGATGGCATTACCAAGACAACTCCATATTGTAAAAGACAATTGCAAAAAAAGGACTGGTAAAAATTTTTTTAAAAAATGTATAAATACAAATGCTAAAGTATAGGGAATAGGTACAAAGTTCAATGTGCAAAAGTTAGGCAAGTGCAGTTCAACCACAAAAGGGCAAAAAGGTAATGATAAAAAAACATTACCAGCCAAAGTGTAAAGCAGTAGCATAACTCCTGATCCTGACTGGATGACAGACTGCACTTATGAGGTTATATTATTGTACAGGTACATATTGCACTGGCTAGCCTGTTTCTCTTTTGGACACGTGTGATGGTGTGATGGTCTCATGACAGCTTCTGGAGAGGTACAGCCCTCCTCTCCTGACATTAACATTTGCATACTGTACTATGCCCTATGTACTTTACACTATTGTACAGGATTCAAACTTCTTTGAATGTCTACTGTGTGAGAACATGATAGAGATATTGTCCATGATTTACTCTTGATGGTGTACAATGTCATAAAGGGGTACTCCACAGGAAAACATTTTTTTTTTTAAATCAACTGGTGCCAGAAAGTTAAAAAGAGTTGTAACTTACTTCTATTTAAAAATTTTAACACTTTCAGTACTTATCAGCTGTTGTATATTACAGAGGAAGTTCTATTTTTTATATGTCTTTTCTGTCTGACCACAGTGCTCTCTGCTGACACCTCTGTCCATGTCAGGAACTGTTCAGAGCAGGAGAGGTTTGCTATGGAGATTTGCTCCTACTCTGGACAGTCCCTGACATTAACAGATGTGTCAGAGAACACTATGGCCAGACAGAAAAGAAATTCAAAACTAAAATAACTTCCTGTGGAGCATACAGCAGCTGATGAATATGGAAGGATTAAGATTCTTAAATAGAAGTAATTTACAAATCTGTGTAACTTTCTGGCACCAGTTGATTTAAAAAAATAAATAAATAGCTTTCCACCAAAGTATCCCTTTAAACAGAATAAAAAGTTGGCCCTCTTACCCAGAGACAAAGATGAGTGAAAAACAAAAACACAGGAGCTAAACAAACAGGTAAATAAAATACAAGGACTACAAAGGTAGAATCAAGAAAAACTTGGACAAAACTAGACTAATACATCCCCCCCCCAAAAAAACACAAAGATCGATAGAAACAAATGCACAGATCATATGGTATAATCTGCACAGATCTGCAAATTCAGAAATACCTAAAGAGAGGCTAACCAATCAGGAGTCATTCTAAACTAGCCCAGAACAAAGCAGGCAAGATCAGTTGTTCCAGAGCCATGTCCCAAACAAACTAATAGACAGTAGAAGACAGAATAGCAGAATTTTTACTGATAATCGTAACATTAATAGACTAAAAGAGTCTAAAAACCATGAAGGAGTGAGTGCAGGCCTTTCTCACAGGGTGTTTCTAGGTCTGCCTCTGTATGTTAAGCATCATGTGTTGCTATTAAGAATTATTTAAGCCTCGGGCAGTACAAAAAAGCAAGTATGTTCCATTATTTACAGTGCCTTAAATAGGCGCTGTCATGAAATCTAAAAATTGATATGTTGTAGTACTTAAGTACTACAACATATCTCTAATATACTTTAATTAAAAAAAGTGATTTTAAACAAGTTTAAAATCACTTTTAAATTTGTCCACTAGGGGTCGCCCTCCTAGCGGCCAAATGAATTCTGCAGTGACGTCACTACTGGATTTTGACTCATTTAAGCCTGGCAATGAGTCTAAATCCAGTCACTGCGGTGCTCGCTCCCGCCTGTCAATCAAACAGCGAGCGAGCACACTGATAGCTGGGGCTGCACGCATTGGCCAGCTCCGTTACCCTGTCCGGAGGCAGCTTATTGATCCTCCGGTAAGTCTTCACCACTGGAGGAATGGGGTGGGGGAAGCGGGGTTCGGGGAAGCGCCTCCGCTCAGTACTAGAGACATGGGGGTGGGGTGGGTGGGCAGCGGGGTTCGGGAGAGCGCCGCCGCCGCTGCTGCTGCTCCCGAAGTAGCACTGCTGCGCTGGTTAAACAAAGTTATTGTTTTCACCACATGGTGCCTCCAGCTGTTTCACCACTACAACTCCCAGAATGCCCTGATAGCCAGTAGATGTCAGGGAAAGCTGGGAGTTGTAGTGGTGAAACAGCTGGAGGCACCCTGTATAGTGAGCTAAGGGCGGAAGTGCCGGCCCCAGCAGGCATCAGTGACGTGGTGCCTGCTGGGGAAGTCTGCCTGGTAGTGAGCACACTACCAGGCAGACAAAAAGGCATTTTAATATAGTAAAAAAATGTAAAGGCAGGGAGGGGGTTAGGGATAGATGGGCAATAGGCAAGGACAGAAAGAAAAAAAATGGATGGTAGGAGCTACACTTTAAGATCACTTTTAACATGTTTCAGTCTACACAGCAAAGCTAAAGAGTAGGTTGAAGGAAACAAAAGTAACCAACCCTATCAAACTATGTAGGTTACCAATAGATTATTTGCTCTTTTTTTATTGTAACTGTGTATCATGAATCTTCACCTTACATTTAAAAAGCACTTGAGAAATTTGCTTTATTGAACAAAAGGATTGACAAGCTTCAGCTACTGTTTGGATAAATCAAAAGGAAAGATGATCTACCATGGGCAATTGGTGCAGCTTTTATTTTATACAAACATGGACACACAACATGTCTTGCTTCAAATTACATTTTGAAAATTGACACGTTTGGAGCACATGCGCTTGAAACGCGTTAAGTTTGAAATGTAAAAAAGTGGTAAAACCAGCTAAAGCGAGCAAGTGTGGAGCTGGTCTTACCACTGCTTACTACAGAAGCTTTACCTACAACTCCGGCCCACCACTTCTCAAAACAGGAGAGAAAACAGGAGCGCTTCCTGGTTTAACACCTTCAGGTTTACAAATATAAAATCAGTGAGCCAAGGACCAACTCACCTCAGATGGTTGTGCAAAATACCGGCTCAACACACTTAAGCGTTTAATCATATTGTGGCTGCTGCTTCCTCCACACACTACCAGGCATGTATAAATACCACAATACCACACACCACTCTCCACCGGAGGATCTCAGGGCTCTGCCAATCAGCAAGTCCAAAAGATCTTTAAAAACAATTTATTATTTAAAATTTTAATTTTAATTCTGGCACAATCATTTTTTGTAGTTTGGCTAATGGGATTTATTTACATTGTTTCATTTCCCGTCATGTGACATGACCAGCTGCTATTTATTCTGATTGTTGTGGGATTTGTATAGTACCTGAAGAAGAAACCCTCCCGGTTTCATGACGCGTAGTACATTTTTAAATAAATCGTTTTTAACCTCTTCAGGACACAGGGCGTATGGATACGACCTGCATTCCGAGTCCTTAAGGACGCAGGGCGTATCCATACGCCCGTGGGAATTCCGGTCCCCACCGCTAGCCGGTTGGGGACCGGAGCCGGATGCCTGCTGAAATCGTTCAGCAGGCCTCACGGCATGGTGCCCAGGGGGGCCATTATGACCCCCCCCCCATGTCGGCGATGGCCGCAGATCGCTGGACAATTTAGCCCAGCGATCTGCGGCGATTCGGGGTCTATCGGGTCTCCAGTGACCCGGTGACCCGGAATTACTGGCTGAATGGGGCCGTCTCTGAACAGCCATAGCCAGCAGGGGTGAGGTGGCACTGGTGCCACCTCACCATCGCCCTGATTCGTCGGCCGGTTTACCGGCCGACCAATCAGGGCACCTGCTGCGGGTGTCACTCCCGCAACCCTCTCCGCCCCTCTTCCGGAGGATGTGATCGGGTGCAGGAAGTTAACCCCGGCAGCTGGGGACCCAGATCCCCAGCGTCCCTGTTGGGATCGGGGCCCCAGGAGCGGCAGCGGCGGCGAGGGACTGACCTGTGTGCGGCGGCGTGGAGCAGCAGTTGGAGGTGATTGACAGCCTCCTGCTGTTGCTCAGAAACAGCTCCCAGCATGCAAAAAGGGCATGCTGGGAGCTGTAGTTATGCAACAGCAGGAGGAAGACCACCACAACTCCCAGCATTCCTTTATGGGCATGCTGAGACTTATAGTTGTGCAACAGCTGGAGGCACATTTTTTCTATGGAAAAGTGTACCTTCAGCTGTTGTATAACTACAACTCCCAGCTTGCACAAACAGTTAAAGTGCATGCTGTGAGTTGTAGTGGTGCATCTGCTGGTTGCATAACTACAACTCCCAGCATGTCCGTTGGCTGTCGGTGACTGCTGAGAGTTGTAGTTTTGCAACAGCTGAAGGCACACTGGTTGTTAAACTCAGAGTTTTTTTTACCTAACTCAGTGTTTCACGACCGGTGTGCCTCCAGCTATTGCAAACTACAACTCCCAGCATGCACCGTACATGCTGGGAGTTGTAGTTTTGCAACAGCTGGAGGCACACTGGTTGTGAAACACTGAGTTAGGTCACAAACTCAGTGATACATAACCAGTGTGCCTACAGCTGTTGCAAAACTAAAACTCTCAGCATGTACAGTCTGTCAGCGCATGCTGGGAGTTGTAGTTTTGCAACAGCTGGATGTCCCCCCCCTCCCCAATGTGAACGTACAGGGTACACTCACATGGGCGGAGGTTTACAGTAAGTATCCGGCTGCAAGTTTGAGCTGCGGCAAATTTTCTGCCGCAGCTCGAACTGCCAGCGAGAAACTACTGTGAACCCCCGCCCGTGTGACTGTACCCTAAAAACACTACACTACACTACACTAACACAAAATAAAATAAAAAAGTAAAAAACACTACATATACACATACCCCTACACAGCCCCCCTCCCCTCCCCAATAAAAATGAAAAACGTCTGATACGCCACAATGGAGCCTCCAGCTGTTGAAAAACAACTACTCCCAGTATTACCAGACAGCCACTGACTGTCCAGGCATGCTGGGAGTTTTACAACAGCTGGAGGCACCCTGTTTGGGAATCACTGGCGTAGAATACCCCTATGTCCACCCCTATGCAAGTCCCTAATTTAGGCCTCAAATGCGCATGGCGCTCTCACTTTGGAGCCCTGTCGTATTTCAAGGCAACAGTTTAGGGTCACATATGGGTTATCTCCGTACTCGGGAGAAATTGTGTTACAAATTTTGAGGGGTATTTTCTGCTTTTACCCTTTTTAAAAATGTAAATTTTTTGGGAAAACAAGCATTTTAGGTAAAAAAATAACATTTTTTTTTTACATATGCAAAAGTCATGAAACACCTGTGGGGTATAAAGGTTCACTTAACGCCTTGTTATGTTCCCCGA
Organism: Hyla sarda; assembly: GCF_029499605.1. Lineage (NCBI taxonomy): Eukaryota > Metazoa > Chordata > Amphibia > Anura > Hylidae > Hyla > Hyla sarda. The sequence goes on along the minus strand of NC_079193.1, from coordinate 193,236,482 downwards.
GGGGTGTAGTTTCCAAAATAGTATGCCATGTTTTTTTTTTTTTTTTTGCTGTTCTGGCACCATAGGGGCTTCCTAAATGTGGCATGCCCCCAGAGCAAAATTTGCTTCCAAAAAGCCAAATGTGACTACTCCTTTTCTGAGACCTGTAGTGCGCCAGCATAGCACTTTTCACCCCCATATGGGGTGTTTTCTGAATTGGGAGAAATTGGGCTTCAAATTTTGGGGGGTATTTTCTGCTATTACCCTTTTTAAAAATGTAACATTTTTGGGAAAACATTTTTACATTTGCAAAAGTCATGAAACACACCTGTGGGGTATTAAAGCTCACTTTATCCCATGTTACATTCCCAGAGGGGTCTACTTTCCAAAATGGTATGCCATGTGTTTTTTTTCTTAGCTCTTTTGACACCCTAGGGGCTTCCTAAAGGTGACATGCCCCCCAAAAACCGTTTCAGAAAAATGTTCTCTCCAAAATCCCCTTGTCACTCCTTCCCTTCTGAGCCCTCTACTGCACCCGCCGAACACTTTACATAGACATAGGAAGTATGTGCTTACTCGAGAGAAATTGGGCTACAAATATAAGTATACATTTTCTCCTTTTACCACTTGCAAAAATTCAAAAATTGGGTCTACAAGAACATGCGAGTGTAAAAAATTAAGATTTTGAATTTTCTCCTTCACTTTGCTGCTATTCCTCTGAAACACCTAAAGAGTTAAAACACGGACTGAATGTTATTTTGAATACTTTGGGGGGTGTAGTTTTTATAATGGGGTAATTTATGGGGTATTTCTAATATGAAGACCCTTCAAATCCACTTAAAAACTGAACTGGTCCATGAAAAATATCGAGTTTGAAAATTTTGAGAAAAATTGGAAAATTGCTGCTGAACTTTGAAGCCCTCTGGTGTCTTCCAAAAGTAAAAACTCATAAATTTTATGATGCAAACATAAAGTAGACTTGTATATGTGAACAAAAAAAAATATTTTGAATATCCATTTTCCTTACAAGCAGAGAGCTTCAAAGTTAGAAAAATGCTAAATTTTCATTTTTTTTCATAAAATTTTTCAGCAACAAAGGATGCAAGTTACCATAAAATTTTACCACTATGTTAAAGTAGAATATGTCACAAAAAAACCATCTTGGAATCAGAATGATAAGTAAAAGCATTCCAGAGTTATTAATGTTTAAAGTGACAGTGGTCAGAATTGCAAAAAACGACCGAGTCCTTAAGGTGAAAAAGGGCTAAGTCCTTAAGGGGTTAAAAAACTTTTGGGCTACCGCATTGGCAGCGCCCTCTGATCCTCTGGTGGAGAGTGGTGTGTGAGAAATAATAAGGGGGATAAATCAATAAGAATCCCTAGGGAGGTGCATGTAATACTTAACTTTTAATTTTACAAAGTTAAAATCGTCACCAAATTATATCAGTGCTCAAATGACCCAAACAAATAAATAAATGTTCTGGTTGCGGTATGGATCTCACACCAGAAACAATATCAAGCATTCAGGGTGCCGCTCTCAACGCGTTTCTGCCACTAATGATATGGCGTCATCAGGAGAGACAAAAGACAAAGCTTGAGACACCTTAGAGTTGTGGTACTGAAAGCACACTATAAGTAGATACACAAACCAATGTGACTAAGAGATCACGGCAAGGACTGTCTGTATCAGGCCACCTGCAAAGAAAGCACAACAGAAAGGTACCAATATCATTTATGTGCTCCAGGCATAATAAAGCGCATGAATAATTCCTGCGGAGCATACACTCACTGTGCCGTGGATATTTTCCAGAAAACCTAAAAAGGGAAGCATATAAAGAAAAGCCCCTATCAGTAACTGTCCAGCTGGTACCTGTAAAGAAGAACCACTTCTCCGCAGTATGCGGCTACTTACAGTTTCAGTCTGCCGGTATCCGTGATCCCAGGACGGCACGCTATACCCGCAGTGGCGGGGAGCCTTGCGGTAAATGCAGGCTGCTGGTGCGCTGCCGTACCTGGGATCACGGCGTGTGACGTCTTATACGCTGGCCGAGCCGCGCGTCATTTCCGCCGCGCCCCTAATAGACGTCATGGGGGCCGGCGATTATCGTGCAACGCGCGGTCAGGTGACGGCCGCAATGAAAACAAAAGAGTCATGTGATTACGGCTATGGTAAATACTCTTATATCCTGGTATGTTCATAATGGCTAGATGTTTAAAGCAGGTATTGAGGGAACTAACGGAATAGTGGTTAAGTATATAACCTAAAACTATTTATATATATATATATATATATATATTTAAGAGGCGATAATTAGGAGGTGCCCAGTACATATATATATATATATATAGAACAGGTGCATAGAAGAGCCGGACCATAAGAGTGTATACATACATAATGGGAAGTCTAGGTACCCTATATAACTAGGTACTATTGCCATAATTCATTGATGACTCCCATAATTATATTAATACAAACTGGTCAGAGGAAATAAGATTAGCATATATATAGAGTTTTGACAAGGCCAAAACACAAAAGCCATGGGTATATATATACCCTAAATGCTCGGAAGAGGTTAGACTCCGCAGACGAGGACTGAAACTTATACTAACTGAGGCTCAAATTAGTATAATATAACATAGAATACACAAGATATATAACATATATTATAAACCATATTATATAAACTGTAAACTATGAACTATAAACTAATGGGGTACCCCCCAAAAGTGGTGAGTGGTGTGTGGTAATGTGATCTTTGGTATAAGCAACCTTGTAAATATGTTATTTATTGAATCAATAAATTGCCAGTGTCTTTGATAGAAAAAAAAAAAACTTCAAAATACTGTACATGTACAGTATCCATGTCTTATTTACATAACACATGTTAAAATGATAAGGTTCTTAATGGTATGTATTACCAAAAGCAATTTTCAAGTTACATCATATAATAATTTTCAAATTAAAAGGCAGTTAATAATTTAATAGCACTGGGCTTTATCTCAATGCATATTGAAAAAAAAGTAACATAATTGAACCAGACTTCAGAGGAATCCCTAAAAGAATGTTCTCCAGCTCAAATTTTGTCTTTCTTCTGCTCACAAGTAATAATTAACCTTGACATTTAAAAATAAACTTGAAATTTTGTTCTCACATATTGTTAACAGGGAAGCTTAGTTTAATCATCACTGGGACTTATGCAGCTCAGTGCTTATTTGAAGACTAATAGAAGCTCTTTACACTTATTATTCCATTGCTGATTTGATACCAGCATAAATTCCATAATCTTCATAATGGCAGCAATAAGCCAGATGGAAAGGGCTTAAAATATTTTTTTGTAACATACAGTTGCTGACATAAGGTCCCTTGATAATGATGTTGTTTACAACATAAGTTCTCACTCTTTCACTATACCCCAGAAAACTTGTGTGTATGTAACGTACCGTTTACATGTTTGTTTACCGAAATAGAAAATGAAATAATAAAATAGGTCTAAAATTATCGATGCAAATGATTTTGTTTGTAAATACATTTTAACATTGTTTATGTGTTTCTGTGTGCTAATTTGATTCAACTATATAACAAGTCTTTATACAGCAGCTGTCTTTATTCTCATGAATGGTCATGCAGTTAGTTTCTTCTAGAACTTGTTTACGTGTGAAGTGATATGTACATTGATTCAGAATTGTTTAACAAATGTAAAGAGGTATGCCCATCACATAAAGTAACAAAGTAACTGTTACGCCGAGCGCTCCGGGTCCCCGCTCCTCCCCGGAGCGCTCGCTTCACTCTCCCCGCTGCAGCGCTCCGGTCACATCCTCTGACCCGGGGCGCTGCGATTCCGCTGCCAGCCGGGATGCGATTCGCGATGCGGGTAGCGCCCGCTCGCGATGCGCACCCCGGCTCCCGTACCTGACTCGCTCTCCGTCTGTTCTGTCCCGGCGCGCGCGGCCCCGCTCCCTAGGGCGCGCGCGCGCCGGGTCTCTGCGATTTAAAGGGCCACTGCGCCGCTGATTGGCGCAGTGGTTCCAATTAGTGTGTTCACCTGTGCACTTCCCTATATCACCTCACTTCCCCTGCACTCCCTTGCCGGATCTTGTTGCCATTGTGCCAGTGAAAGCGTTCCTTGTGTGTTCCTAGCCTGTGTTCCAGACCTTCTGCCGTTGCCCCTGACTACGATCCTTGCTGCCTGCCCCGACCTTCTGCTACGTCCGACCTTGCTTCTGCCTACTCCCTTGTACCGCGCCTATCTTCAGCAGCCAGAGAGGTGAGCCGTTGCTAGTGGATACGACCTGGTCACTACCGCCGCAGCAAGACCATCCCGCTTTGCGGCGGGCTCTGGTGAAAACCAGTAGTGGCTTAGAACCGGTCCACTAGCACGGTCCACGCCAATCCCTCTCTGGCACAGAGGATCCACTACCTGCCAGCCGGCATCGTGACAGTAGATCCGGCCATGGATCCCGCTGAAGTTCCTCTGCCAGTTGTCGCTGACCTCACCACGGTGGTCGCCCAGCAGTCACAACAGATAGCGCAACAAGGCCAACAGCTGTCTCAACTGACCGTTATGCTACAACAGTTACTACCACAGCTTCAGCAGTCATCTCCTCCGCCAGCTCCTGCACCTCCTCCGCAGCGAGTGGCCGCTCCTGGGCTACGCCTATCCTTGCCGGATAAATTTGATGGGGACTCTAAGTTTTGCCGTGGCTTTCTTTCCCAATGTTCCCTGCATCTGGAGATGATGTCGGACCTGTTTCCCACTGAAAGGTCTAAGGTGGCTTTCGTAGTCAGCCTTCTGTCCGGAAAAGCCCTGTCATGGGCCACACCGCTCTGGGACCGCAATGACCCCGTCACTGCCTCTGTACACTCCTTCTTCTCGGAAATCCGAAGTGTCTTTGAGGAACCTGCCCGAGCCTCTTCTGCTGAGACTGCCCTGTTGAACCTGGTCCAGGGTAATTCTTCCGTTGGCGAGTATGCCGTACAATTCCGTACTCTTGCTTCAGAATTGTCCTGGAATAATGAGGCCCTCTGCGCGACCTTCAAAAAAGGCCTATCCAGCAACATTAAAGATGTTCTGGCCGCACGAGAAATTCCTGCTAATCTACATGAACTTATTCACCTAGCCACTCGCATTGACATGCGTTTTTCCGAAAGGCGTCAGGAACTCCGCCAAGATATGGACTCTGTTCGCACGAGGCGTTTCTTCTCCTCGGCTCCTCTCTCCTCTGGTCCCCTGCAATCTGTTCCTGTGCCTCCCGCCGTGGAGGCTATGCAGGTCGACCGGTCTCGCCTGACACCTCAAGAGAGGACACGACGCCATATGGAGAACCTCTGCCTGTACTGTGCTAGTACCGAACACTTCCTGAGGGATTGTCCTATCCGTCCTCCCCGCCTGGAAAGACGTACGCTGACTCCGCACAAAGGTGAGACAGTCCTTGATGTCTACTCTGCTTCTCCACGTCTTACTGTGCCTGTGCGGATGTCTGCCTCTGCCTTCTCCTTCTCTACTGTGGCCTTCTTGGACTCTGGATCTGCAGGAAATTTTATTTTGGCCTCTCTCGTCAACAGGTTCAACATCCCGGTGACCAGTCTCGCCAGACCCCTCTACATCAATTGTGTAAATAATGAAAGATTGGACTGTACCATACGTTTCCGCACGGAGCCCCTTCTTATGAGCATCGGATCTCATCACGAGAGGATTGAACTTTTGGTCCTTCCCAATTGCACCTCGGAAATTCTCCTTGGACTTCCCTGGCTTCAACTTCATTCCCCAACCCTGGATTGGTCCACTGGGGAGATCAAGAGTTGGGGGTCCTCTTGTTCCAAGAACTGTCTAAAACCGGTTCCCAGTAACCCTTGCCGTAACTCTGTGGTTCCTCCAGTAACCGGTCTCCCTAAGGCCTATATGGACTTCGCGGATGTTTTCTGCAAAAAACAAGCTGAGACTCTACCTCCTCACAGGCCTTATGATTGTCCTATCGACCTCCTCCCGGGCACTACTCCACCCCGGGGCAGAATTTATCCTCTCTCTGCCCCAGAGACTCTTGCCATGTCTGAATACGTCCAGGAGAATCTAAAAAAGGGCTTTATCCGTAAATCCTCCTCTCCTGCCGGAGCCGGATTTTTCTTTGTGTCCAAAAAAGATGGCTCCCTACGTCCTTGCATTGACTACCGCGGTCTTAATAAAATCACGGTTAAGAACCGCTATCCCTTACCCCTCATCTCTGAACTCTTTGATCGCCTCCAAGGTGCCCACATCTTTACTAAATTGGACTTAAGAGGCGCCTATAACCTCATCCGCATCAGAGAGGGGGATGAGTGGAAAACGGCATTTAACACCAGAGATGGACACTTTGAGTATCTGGTCATGCCCTTTGGCCTGTGCAACGCCCCTGCCGTCTTCCAAGACTTTGTCAATGAAATTTTTCGTGATCTGTTATACTCCTGTGTTGTTGTATATCTGGACGATATCCTAATTTTTTCTGCCAATCTAGAAGAACACCGCCAGCATGTCCGTATGGTTCTTCAGAGACTTCGTGACAATCAACTCTATGCCAAAATTGAGAAATGTCTGTTTGAATGCCAATCTCTTCCTTTTCTAGGATATTTGGTCTCTGGCCAGGGACTACGGATGGATCCAGACAAACTCTCTGCCGTCTTAGATTGGCCACGCCCCTCCGGACTCCGTGCTATCCAACGCTTTTTGGGGTTCGCCAATTATTACAGGCAATTTATTCCACATTTTTCTACCATTGTGGCTCCTATTGTGGCTTTAACCAAAAAAAATGCTGATCCCAAGTCCTGGCCTCCTCAAGCAGAAGACGCCTTTAAACGACTCAAGTCTGCCTTTTCTTCGGCTCCCGTCCTCTCCAGACCTGACCCTTCCAAACCCTTCCTATTGGAGGTTGATGCCTCCTCAGTGGGAGCTGGAGCTGTTCTTCTACAAAAAAATTCTTCCGGGCATGCTGTCACTTGTGTTTTTTTCTCTAGGACCTTCTCTCCAGCGGAGAGGAACTACTCCATCGGGGATCGAGAGCTTCTAGCCATTAAATTAGCACTTGAGGAATGGAGGCATCTGCTGGAGGGATCAAGTTTTCCTGTTATTATCTACACCGACCACAAGAACCTCTCCTACCTCCAGTCTGCCCAACGGCTGAATCCTCGCCAGGCCCGGTGGTCTCTGTTCTTTGCCCGATTTAATTTTGAGATTCACTTTCGTCCTGCCGATAAGAACATTAGGGCCGATGCTCTCTCTCGTTCCTCGGATGCCTCAGAAGTTGAACTCTCTCCGCAACACATCATTCCACCTGACTGCCTGATCTCCACTTCTCCTGCCTCCATCAGGCAGACTCCTCCAGGAAAGACCTTTGTTTCTCCACGCCAACGCCTCGGAATCCTCAAATGGGGTCACTCCTCCCATCTCGCAGGTCATGCGGGCATCAAGAAATCTGTGCAACTCATCTCCCGCTTCTATTGGTGGCCGACTCTGGAGACGGATGTTGTGGACTTTGTGCGAGCCTGCACTATCTGTGCCCGGGATAAGACTCCTCGCCAGAAGCCCGCTGGTTTTCTTCATCCTCTGCCTGTCCCCGAACAGCCTTGGTCTCTGATTGGTATGGATTTTATTACTGATTTACCCCCTTCCCGTGGCAACACTGTTATTTGGGTGGTCGTTGATCGATTCCCCAAAATGGCACATTTCATCCCTCTTCCTGGTCTTCCTTCTGCGCCTCAGTTGGCTAAACAATTTTTTGTACACATTTTTCGTCTTCACGGGTTGCCTACGCAGATTGTCTCGGATAGAGGCGTCCAATTCGTGTCTAAATTCTGGAGGGCTCTCTGTAAACAACTCAAGATTAAATTAAATTTTTCTTCTGCATATCATCCCCAGTCCAATGGACAAGTAGAAAGAATTAACCAGATCTTGGGTGATTATTTGCGACATTTTGTTTCCTCCCGCCAGGATGACTGGGCAGATCTCCTCCCATGGGCCGAATTCTCGTATAACTTCAGGGTCTCTGAATCTTCCTCCAAATCCCCATTTTTCGTGGTGTACGGCCGTCACCCTCTTCCCCCCCTCCCTACTCCCTTGCCCTCTGGTCTGCCCGCTGTGGATGAAATTTCTCGTGACCTTTCCATCATATGGAGAGAGACCCAAAATTCTCTCTTACAGGCTTCATCACGCATGAAGAAGTTCGCGGATAAGAAAAGAAGAGCTCCTCCCGTTTTTTCCCCTGGAGACAAGGTATGGCTCTCCGCTAAATATGTCCGCTTCCGTGTCCCTAGCTACAAGTTGGGACCACGCTATCTTGGTCCTTTCAAAATTTTGTGTCAAATTAATCCTGTCTCTTATAAACTTCTTCTTCCTCCTTCTCTTCGTATCCCTAATGCCTTTCACGTCTCTCTTCTCAAACCACTCATCCTCAACCGTTTTTCTCCCAAATCTGTTCCTCCCACTCCTGTTTCCGGCTCCTCGGACATCTTCTCTGTCAAAGAGATCTTAGCTTCCAAAAAGGTCAGAGGGAAAACTTTTTTTTTAGTGGACTGGGAGGGTTGTGGTCCTGAAGAGAGATCCTGGGAACCTGAGGACAACATCCTAGACAAAAGTCTGCTCCTCAGGTTCTCAGGCTCTAAGAAGAGGGGGAGACCCAAGGGGGGGGGTACTGTTACGCCGAGCGCTCCGGGTCCCCGCTCCTCCCCGGAGCGCTCGCTTCACTCTCCCCGCTGCAGCGCTCCGGTCACATCCTCTGACCCGGGGCGCTGCGATTCCGCTGCCAGCCGGGATGCGATTCGCGATGCGGGTAGCGCCCGCTCGCGATGCGCACCCCGGCTCCCGTACCTGACTCGCTCTCCGTCTGTTCTGTCCCGGCGCGCGCGGCCCCGCTCCCTAGGGCGCGCGCGCGCCGGGTCTCTGCGATTTAAAGGGCCACTGCGCCGCTGATTGGCGCAGTGGTTCCAATTAGTGTGTTCACCTGTGCACTTCCCTATATCACCTCACTTCCCCTGCACTCCCTTGCCGGATCTTGTTGCCATTGTGCCAGTGAAAGCGTTCCTTGTGTGTTCCTAGCCTGTGTTCCAGACCTTCTGCCGTTGCCCCTGACTACGATCCTTGCTGCCTGCCCCGACCTTCTGCTACGTCCGACCTTGCTTCTGCCTACTCCCTTGTACCGCGCCTATCTTCAGCAGCCAGAGAGGTGAGCCGTTGCTAGTGGATACGACCTGGTCACTACCGCCGCAGCAAGACCATCCCGCTTTGCGGCGGGCTCTGGTGAAAACCAGTAGTGGCTTAGAACCGGTCCACTAGCACGGTCCACGCCAATCCCTCTCTGGCACAGAGGATCCACTACCTGCCAGCCGGCATCGTGACAGTAACATAGTTTGTAAGATTGGGGAAAAAAAAGATTCCATTGAGTTAAATCTAAAACCTAAAAAACGAAAGTGCAAAAACTGAAAAACCCTTAACCCCTTAAGGACCAAGCATTTTTCTGTTTTTGCACTTTCGTTTTTTCCTCCTCACCTTTTAAAAATCATAATCCTTTCAATTTTGCACCTAAAAATCCATATGAGGGCTTATTTTTTGCGCCACCAATTCTACTTTGTAATGACATCAGTCATTTTACCCAAAAATCTACGGCAAAACAGGGAAAAAAAATCATTGAAAGACAAAATTGACGGAGAAACACCATTTTGTAAATTTTGGGAGATTCCGTTTCCACACAGTACATTTTTTGGTAAAAAATAAAACTTTATCTTTATTCTGTAGGTCCATACGAATAAAATCATTTCAATGAGCCGACCGGAGTGAAACGTTCGGTCCGGTCGGCTCATTTTTGCGCCGTATGCGCTTTTACAACCGGACCTAAAACCGTGGTCAACCACGGTTTTAGGTCCGGTTGTAAAAGCGCATACGGCGCAAAAATGAGCCGACCGGACCGAACGTTTCACTCCGGTCGGCTCATTGAAATGAATGAAATACGGGAGCGCATACGGTTACATACGGGAGCGCGAGCTTTTAGCTCCCTCCTGCCGTATGCACTCCCGTATGGGACAAAACGTAGTGTGGACCCAGCCTTATATAGGTTTGATATTGTCCTACTTTGCACTCACGAAAATTAATTCATTTAAAATTGTCCTCCTCTGACCCCTATAACTTTTTTATTTTTCCACATACAGGTTAGTATGAGGGCTCATTTTTTGTGTGCTGTTATCTGAAGTTTTAATTGGTACCATTTTTGTTTTGATCAGACCTTTTATTCCTTTTTTTATGGTATAAAAATTGGCCAAAAATACGCTATTTTTTTGCGTGTACGCCATTGACCGTGCGGTTTTATTAACAATATATTTTTATAGTTCGGACATTTACACATGCGGCGATACCACATATGTTTATTTTTATTATGGCTATATATTTTTTATATGGAATTTGGGAAGAGGGGGGTGATTTCAACTTTTAATAAGGAAGGGGTTAATGTGTGTGTGTTTTAAAACTTTTTTAAAACTTTTTTTTATACTTTTAGTCCGCTTAGGGGACTTTTAGGAGGAATCATTTGATTCTTCATACAGATCAATGTGGTTGTATAAAACCACATTGATCTGTGTGCTTTGCGCTCGATTGATAAAGCCTGGCCCTGCCAGGCTTTATCATTCTGAGCCCACGAGCCGTCACAGGACATGAGGTAGGCCCTCAGGCTACCTCAGCAGTGGATCACTCCCCTCTCCGCGCGATCGTGCTGCGGAGGGGGGGGGGGGGGACACACCACTGGACCACCAGGGATGGAATAAAGGCACCTTTAGACGCTGCCGTGAGCTTTGACAGCGGCGATCTAAAGGGTTAATAGCTGGCCACGGCGATCGCCACATGTCGGCTATTAACGCCAGCCCCAGCTACAAGAATCAGCTGGGGGCTGGCCGGTATGACACAGGCTCGAGTCGGGAGCCCACGCCATACCACCTTAACGGCACATGGATGTGTATACACATCCAGGGTCGTTAAGGTGTTAAGGACCAAGTGTTTTTCAGTTTTTGCACTTTAATTTTTTCCTCCTTACCTTTTAAAAATCATAGACCTTTCAATTTTGTACATAAAAATCCATATGATAGCTTATTTTTTGTGCCATCAATTCTACTTTGGAATGACATCAGTCATTTTACCCAAAAATCTACAGCAAAACAAAAAATAAAATAAGATCATTGTGTGACAAAATTGAAGAAAAAACACAATTTTGTAACTTTTGGGGGCTTCTGTTTCCACACAGTACATTTTTCAGTAACAATGACACCTTATCTTTATTATGTAGGTCCATACGATTAAAATTATACCCTACTTACATAGGTTTGATTTTGTCTCACTTCTGGAAAATATCATAACTACATGCAGGAAAATTAATCTGTTTAAAATGTCATCTTCTGACCCTATAATGTTTATACTTTTCCACATATGGGGCGGTATAAGGGCTCATTTTTTGCGTCATGATCTGAAGTTTTTAGCGGTACTATTTTTGTATTGATCTGACTTTTTGATCGCTTTTTATAAATTTTTTCATTATATAAAAAGTGACCAAAAATACACTATTTTGGAATTTTGAAGTTTTTTTTGCACATGCGCCATTGACCGTGGGGTTTAATTTACTATATAATTTTATAGTTCGGACATTTACGTACGCGGCGATACCACTTTTATTTATTTTTATTTACACATTTTTTTTTTATGGTCCAAACTTTTTTTTTTTGATCCAAACTTTTATTTGGGGAGGGGTTAAATTATCTTTATTTACTTTTTTTTCCACTTTTTTTTTTCAATGTTATAGCCCCCTTGGGGAATATAACATGCAGTACATTGATCTCTCATACTGTAATATGCTATGCCATAGCATAGCATTGATTAGTGTTTCTACTGCTTGACTGCTCCTGCCTAGATCTTAGGCATGGAGCAGTCATTCGGCGATCTGACAGCAAGGGGGCAGGTAGGGATACTCCTTGCATCCTGCATGCTGTTTGGGATGCCGCAATTTCACTGTGGCGGTCCTGAACAGCACCACTGAGCTCACTGGCAATGTTTACTTTCGTTTTTGACGTGGCGATCAAGTTTGATCACCGTGTCAAAAGGGTTAATGCCAGACATCAGCCTGATTGGCGAAGTCCTGGGTCCCGGTTGCTTATAGCAACCAAGACCCTCCAGGTATGATGCACGCTCACCTGCTGAGCGTGCGTTATACCTCGGGAGCCGTAGATGGACGTTAATGAATGTCAATTTGCGGCAAAGGGTTAAAGTAACCTGACAAAAAGGAACTACTATAGTTTGCCATATGTTCTAAAGGACATCTGAACTTCATAAGTATTTAGGCGCATAAGTTATAGAAAGAAACTCTTTGAGGGAAATCATACACATAGGCCTCTTAAAGAAGAAGTCCAGTGGAAACAAATGTATCCCCTATCCACAGGATAGAGAATAAATGTCTGATTTCCCCATGATCTCCCTTACAGGGTCCTGACTCAACCCCAGCTGAGCTGCTGAGTGTGTGATGTTTCACACATAGCGGGTCAGATGGTGCGAACACTCCCCCTCCTGTGGGAGGGGAGGAAACACAGGCTTGTCTGCAATCACACATTTATCCCCTATCCTGCACATAGGAAATACATTTGTTACCATTGGAATTCTTCTTTAAGGGGGTGGTGGGGGGAGACACACAGATAGGCCAGAGGCTAAGTAAAATTATGCTTTAACCCTTCAAACATAATATACAGTATTTTATAGGGATGCACCGAAATTTCGACCGCCAAAAACTATAGGCCGAAAAAGCCCCTTTCAGCCTTTTAAGCTAAGGGGATTTCCTGCCCATAATTTCGGTGGGATTGGCCTATAATAAGGGTGGGGCTTTCCCCTCACACCAGCGCTAGCCCCCCCTCCCTGTCTCACGTGGCACGATACAGGATCCCTCCCATCTCGTGGGGTGCATCCAGGCCCACTGTAACTCCTGCCAGAAGTGCCGTGCCCTGGGAGGAGGGGACAACCCTTCCACAGCCGTCCGCTGTTTGTATACAGCACAGCCGTGAGGGCGTATGAAGCAAGCTCGCTTCATACTGGCTAATGCTGGACATCACTGATCCATGACATAAATAAAATGCCTTAAACAATCTGCATTAGCTCAGTGGAGCTAATAGGGACAGCCTTGGGGACCCGAAAGGTCCCGATCAGCTGAGAGGATGGGCGGAGGAGGTTCCCTACCTTCATCCGTTCTGTGCAATAGGTGTTCCAATAATGCAGGACTTAGCAGACTGTAGTAATGGAGCGCCGATAACACTGATCAATGCTGTGCTAGAGGCTTCTATAGCATAACATTGATCAGTGTCCAGAAGTAAAAAAAAAACTCACATCTGTGTGTCTCCAGCTGTTACAAAACTACAACTCCCAGCAGGCTCTACAGCGATTGGCTGTTTGGGCATGCTGGGAGTTGTAGTTTTGCAACAACTGGAGGTACACTGTGGAAAACACTGTCCTATGAGGACAAAGGATATTGTGAAAATAAATTTGTAAAAAAAATAAAGTCAATAAATGTAAGAAAAAAAAAGCATCTCCCCCTAAATAAAAGTTTTAATCACCCCCCCCCCTTGTCAAATAAAACAAGGTTAACAAAAATAAATATATTTGGTAATGTGCATAAATGTCCAAACTATTAAAATATAATGTTAATGAAACCGCACAATCAATGGTGTAATTGTAAACAAAAATACCAATGGCCAGAATTACGGATAAAAATGGTACTGATGAAAAATACAGATCACAAAAAAATACAGCAAAGAAAATTTGCCCTTATACCAGTGTTTCTCAACCTTTTTCGTCTTGGGGGAACCCCGCAGAAAAAAAAATTGCGGGGCACCCTGAGCAAAAGGAAAGAAAAATAAATGAAAAGGAAAAAGCCTGCTATTCACAATATCCAATATCTATTTATCAGTGGGTATGCAGCTTAAAGTGTTGCTTTATACAGCAACTCACAAGTGACGTCTTCTCTGATCAGCATCGTTCCTTGTTATTCTCTGTCTGGTCCATACTGTCCTGACCATTTCTTCCAGCCACAACTCTTCACCGTTAAACCTGCAAAACAAATCTATTAGGCTCCACACTTATCCAACATTAGCCTCCAGATTCTCCTTTTACAAGTGAAGAGGAATACAAGGGCGTATAGGTGTAAAGGGGTAACAGAGGGGTGCAGAAAGGTGTACATGGGAGCCAGGTGTGTAGAGGAGTGTATATGGGGGACAGAGGGCTGTACATGGGTGACAGAGAGGTGTAGGGGGTGATAGTGGGATGTACAGGGGTGACAGAGGGGTGTAGAGCAGTGTCCATGGGTGGCAGAGGGGTGTAGAAGAGTGTACATGGGTGGCAGAGGGGTGTAGGAGTGTACATGGGTTACAGAGGGGTGTAGAGGAGTGTAAATGGGTAACAGAGGGGTGTACATGGGTGACAGAGGGGTGTAGAGGAGTGATAGATGGGTGTACAAGAGTGTACATGGGTGGCAGAGGGGTGTAGAGAAGTGTACATGGGTGGCAGAGGTGTGTACATGGGTGACAGAGGGGTGTACATGGGTGGCAGAGGGGTGAAGAGGGGTGTACATGGGTGTCAGAGGGGGTAGAGGGGTGTACATGGGTGACAGGGGGGTGTCAGGGTGACAGGGGTGGACAGGAGTGACAAGGTGGTAACAGTGGGGACAGGGGGGACAAAGGGACAGAGGGGTGAACATGGGTGACAAGGATGTGGCCAGAGGGGTGGACAATGGGGGGTGAACATGGGTGACACGGGGATGGACAGGGATGACAGAGGGGTGGATAGGGGGATGGCCAAGGTGGACATGGATGACAGGAGGGTGGACATGGGAGACGGGGTAAGAGGGGTGGACAAGGGCAACAAGCAGTTAAAAGAGGGGTGGACAGGAGTGACAAAGGGACAGAGGGGTGAATAGGGGGGTGGACATAGGTGAAAGAGGTGTAGACTGGGGGGTGGTCAGAGGGGTTGTCTGGGGGTAAACATCGGTGACAGGGGGACAGGAGGGTGGACACGGGAGGTATGGGCGATAAGCAGGGATGACAGGAGGGTGGACAAGGATGACAAGGGGGATAAAAGAGGGGTGACAAAGAGGAGACAGAGGGGTGAAAAGGGGGTGGACATGGGTGACAGGGGGTGGACTGGGGGGTAGACTGGGGTGTGAAAAGGGGGGTGAACATGTGTGACAGGGGGTAGACTGGGAGTGAACATGGGTGACAGGGATGAAAAGGGGGTGGACATGGTGGACATGGATGACAGGAGGGTGGACATGGGTGATGGGGGGTGGACATGGGTGAGAGGGGGGAATGGACATGGGTGAGAGGGGAGATGGACATGGGTGAGAGGGGGGGATGGACATGGGTGATGGGAAGGGGGGTGTGGACATGGTACAGTAGCTTAAGCAAGCCATTTTTCTTCCCCATTCTTCCCCTCTCCAGCAGGGCACCGACTCAGGGCTCCGGCAGGGCACCGACTCAGGGCTCCCACAGAGCACTCATTCACTGCGCCGCAGGGGGGATGCTGTGGCACGGGTCACTACACCGGCCCGGCGCAGCTTCGCGTTCTTACCCTCACTCTTCCACTCACTCACTGGGCCGCAGGGGGGAGGTGGACGCTGGGGGACACTGGGGGACGCACGGAGGCATGTGCGCACAGCAAAGCGCACACAAACTTCCCTCACCCCTGCAGCGCTGGGATAGGCCGGGGCGAGAAATTTTTTAAAAATTTGGAAATTTGACGCCAAAATCCCCCTCAACCCCGATTGGGAATCACTGCCCTATACAACTCCATATATATGGGAAAAATAAGAAAGTTATAGGGGCTAGAAGACAGCATTTTAAGCATACTGATTATTTTTTTAAGATATAAAGGGGAGATTTATCGGAACGTGCTGAGGAAAAATGTAGTAGTTGCCCATAGCAACCAATCAGATAGGTGTGTACCCCTATTGCAGGGGTAATCAACTGGCGGACCACGGTCCAGATCCAGACCGTGGTGGCCAATCACCCGGACCGCCCGCTGGCTCTCCCCTCATTCATTTGTGTAGGTGTCTTTAAGACACCGATGCAAATGAATAGCTGCGGCAGGAGCAAGGGAACGCTGTGCTCCCTGCCCGGCCGCCCCAACGCTTCTCCTGTGATGCAGGCGGCGTTATTAGAGCTATGGAATCACCTGCTCTGGCCAGACCTGATAATAAGACGCCAGAGCAGCGGAGCAGCGTGGGGCCTGACGGGGAACCAAGCTCTGAGGTAAAAATGTGTGTACCCCCACCTGTGACTCTCCAGTTATTGTAGAACTACCAACTCCCATCATAACCTTCAGTTTGTGCATGATAGGATTTGTAGTTGGCAACAGCTGGAGAGTCACAGTGGCAAAGTTCATGTGGTAGCACAGTTGACCTTCTGAAAGTTTCTGCTGTGGTGTGCCTTGTGGTGAGGTCCCCAAAGTGTAGGTGGGGTCCTCATCCTTAGTTAGCCCCTTGTCACTCCTTTTGTAATTTAAATTATTTAAATTTAATGCGTATATATTTGTATAGTAAGTGTACTTACCTGGTTGGTGTCGCAGGACCTGCGGGTCACGTGATGCGTTCCAAAGACTCTATGGTTTCTGTGTATAGGACCTTTGGAGGAAGTCAGGTGTTCACCCATCAGGCTATGTAACGGTGAGTGACAGTTGACCGTGGACCAATCCAAAAAGGCCCCGCCCCTGCCCATATAAGGGCACGGCTGCCATGGCTCGCTCTTTTGTTCCTGGGCTGTTGACAGGGAAGGATCTGCGCTGCTGTCATCAGTGAGTTTAGGCCCGAGCCTTGCGGCGAAGGCTGATCTTTACTAAACTGTGAGTGCAATCAATCCCTACGCACTCTGCAAGATCATAGGATCATATCTAACCCCGAAATCCGGACGGATCTTCGCAAATTACCCTAAATTCTGAGACTTATATAAAAAGTCAAGGTCCGCAACAACTGTCGGTCACTGAGGTGTATGGAGACTGTATTAATGAGACTGTTAATGTTCATTGGATGTACCGCAAGTCTTTAAGTAAAGTTTATTCACGTTCAAGTTCAACTACCTTGTCGACCTTCAGTCATTATATGCATGCACCTATCGTTACTGGGAAGGGCAGCGGTAGGCCGGAGAATTACCTCAGCATACTAGCACTCAGCCTGGCGTCACGAGTGACAGGGTTAACCTTAACCCCTGATATACTGAAGCAACACCCTGACTACACTACCCCTACCCCAGAGGCCTACCACACTGCCATCTGTACACATCTTTGAAGCTCAGCCAAAATTATGTTTTTTGTAGCCTTCTCCAGATCCTTGACCCTACACAATCCTATCTCTGAGCACTACAGACACTTCTTTGCACATCAGGGCTTCGTTTATGGACTGATATGCACTGTCAGCATTTATTACATAAACTCACAATATTTTTGTAGCGCACTGTAAAATTTGCCTGCAATGTATCCGTAATTTTTTTTAAATTTCTTTTGGAAACTTTGAACCAATTTATTTTGTCCATAATCAATTCACTTTCTAAAATGAATAAGTGCAAAAAAAAAATGTTAAATATTGGAATAGATGTTAATAATACTTAAGATACTTAACCCCTTGAGGTCATTTTGCGTACTTGTATGGCACGGGAGTGCAGTGAATCTATGAAGTGAGCTCATGAGCTGAGCTTGTTTCATAGACGGTGAGTGGTGGCCGCTGATAAGGTCATGCCGATGTTGGTAATTTAGCCCCTTAGGTTCTGCAATTCTGACACTTTAAGAGAATCAGTTAAAGGGGCCACACCTTCCTGGTGCCTGATCAGCACCCCTTCAGCCTGCATGTTTTCAGGGTGCCAATAACTTCCAATGGCAGTCTTAGGCCTTCGCTAGACCTCTGTGCCTGTCACTGGGTGATTTGCTAGATCTAATATAGTTTGCCACAAGCAGGCTCTAGTAGCAGAGGGCCAATCTAATAAACCATCAAACAACCTTTTTAGTTTGAAAAAAGTTTCATTACAAAGTACAATATGTCCCAGAAAAGAACAAACTCTTTTCCAAATTTGTGTTTTATATTTTACTAGCTGAGTACCTGGCGTTGTCCGGTTTTTCCTTCCTAATCCTTGTTGGGGAGGAAAATCAACAAAGGAGGAAGCTTTTGTCTTCATATCCCATCCTCATATATTCTTGTCATATCCCATTCTCATATCTCAACCTCATATCCCGTCCTCATATCCCGACCTCATATGCCATCCTCATATCCTGTCATCATATCTCGACCTCATATCCTGCTCTCCTATCCCGTCCTCCTATCTTGACCTCATAGATCGACCTCCTATCCCATCCTCCTATCTTGACCTCATATCCCAACCTCATACCCCATCCTCATATCTCGACCTCCTATCCCGACCTCCTATCCTGACCTCCTATCTCGACCTCATATCCTGTCCTCATATCCTGTGCCATATGGAAGTTATGCTGGAACATATATTTCCCATATTACCCATAACATATATTTCCCTTTAAACAAAAACGACCCTGGCAAATGGAGATGGGTACAGGTTAAATTACCTATCCTGTGTTTGTTGTTGACATATAAGTAATACGTGTGCCAAGCTTCATGTTAATATCTTTAACCGTTTGTATGTGTGTGTATGTTCCAGCATCACGTCCACACATACATACACACATATATACACACACACATTTTTTATATATATAGTTTTATATATATATATATATATATATATATATATATATATATATAAAAGCATTTTAAAGGAAAACTGTCACCAAGGTCACCCACACTAAACCCAATACATTAGGTCATAGTGTGGGTAAACAGGAATCCAATAAGAGTTATGCGCCAGTAAAGTTCTGTTGTTTGGCTCCTGCATCGCGCTTCAAGGCGGTCTGACTTTGATGCTCCTAAGCTCGCCCCTTAATTAGCATAATAATTGCCTTTATCTCCACAAACTAGCGATGTGGAGTCTCAAGCCCCATTAGCGCAGTACTCTGTCTGCAGAGTGCATGCGCCTAAACCTCTCACCCTCTCGCTGAAGCCTTGCTACTCCCGACTTCCGGGTGTAGCCAGGGAGCGGCGCATACGCAGTGACCCCTCATTGGATTCCTGTTCACCCACACTAAACCCAATATATTGGGTTTAGTGTGGGTAAACTTGGAAACAGTTTTCCTTTAAGAAAAAAAAAGAAAAAACTACAAAAATTATGTATCTTTGAGTCAATTATATCACAGAAAATGTATTTTTCTCTTTACACTTGCAACCACATCATTTACTATAAATATGTGAAAAATGCTCTAGCTGGAAATTGCTTTGCATGTTTCGTTAAATGTGGAAATGAGAGTTCAGGGCTCAGTAGTTATTAGTTTTCTCTGAATAGATGAGAAATGGTAGTAATAATGCTCTCTATGTTCAATCAAGTAGCAGACCTCTTTAAAAGTTCTTAAATATGCTTTAACATGCATCCAATGTTAAACACAAATAACACTTGAAAAGGATGTGTCACTAGGTTCCTGCTTTTAACTTTCATACTCTGCACATTCTGAGAGCCGTTTCTCTTGAAGGCTGTGGATTTGTTCTGGTTGATTTTTATGCTTGTTAGATAGGTGAAGGATGAGCGAGCAAAAGTGTCCAGCAACAAACTGGTCTATACTCATTAAGGAATATCTTTCAACTAACTGCTGGCTGCAACATTATTTGATATAAGTTGGTTCGGTCCATAGCAAAAGTCTAAACTAGACTCATAGGGATATTCTGTGTGCTCCAAATCCTACTGCTTACTGAGGGCGGCTTTTACTGCCTACAGGAGGCTGCTGCTCCATACAGAGGACTGCAACTATATATATATAGACACACAGGGGTCTACTATGTTCAGGGGTACCTACCTTTGGGGCCAACTATCTACTACTAGGGAGCAGCTACTACCTACAGGCAACTATCTACTATATATTGGGGGCGTCTACTGTCTACAGGGGGCTACTATGTATAGGAGAACCTACTTACAGTTGCCAACTATCTACAAGGCAGAGCTACCTACAGGGAACATAGCTTTAGAGCTGATATCAACCACTATATGGTCACTTGGGGGAGGGGGTTGGGAAGGGGGTTATTAATAGTATGATGGTAACATGTATGGTAATAATATTCCTCTTTGCATACTGGTATTTTTGGTAACATTGGTCAGTCTATTGAATTTGGTTAGTAACAGAATGAATGTAATATTTCCTCCCTATATGCAGATGTTAGGATGCATGCACACCAAGGTTTGCTGGACCCACGACGAACCTGATTTTTTAAAATGAGCCAGTTAGTGACTCTGGTTGGGTCATTTTCAGACCATATGAAGGTATTTTACCGGGCTGAAAACCAAAGCAGCCCATATACCCTTATTTGGTAACTATATGATATATTTAGAGGTACATGGTTTATATCACAGGAAATTGTCTTGCCTATGTTAATATATATATATATATATATATATATATATATATATATATATATATACTGGGCTGCTTAGTCTAAAATTCTCAGGCCTATTTTTGGTCCCAGTTGGCCTTGCTTTCCTCCATTTCTAACATTATCATGTAGGGCAGGACAAAAACTAAAGAGGATAGTTAAAAGAGTATTTTGGAAGTGAGAACCTGGCACTAAAAAAGAAAACATGTGCCCTGATGTTGGAAAATAAGAATCTGTAGGCCAAAGAGATACCAACTAGGAACAGCCTTAGAGACTCTCCTTTTGAGTGACCTGAGGGTGTAGGGTTTTGGACAGAACTCCCTCATTGTAGAATCAATAGTTTTTGAGCTGGGGCAGACTCAATTTCTTGTGACCCCCATGCTGCCCATCATAAAGTATTATCTCAAGTTGAAGAGAATGTTGTGCTACAATATCTGTATTTGCGAATAATCACACCAACTGTTGTTGGCCTCTTACCAAGCTGTTTTGTTATGATCTTGTAGCCCACTCACTTGAGTAGGTCTACAATCTTGTCCATGACATCCCTGGACAAGCTCTTTGGTCTTCAGTCTTCCTAATCTAAGCTTGTTACCTGCATGAAAGACAGCATGGAGCCAGAAATCCTTATGGTTGAAAGCGGATCAAAAATGTAAACTTAATCTAAAGTTATGTCTCTAGCATCCTTATTTTTATTGAAATCCTTTCAACGGGAGGGAGCATGTCCTCAGTGTGCATGCCTCAGCTTCCTCCCTAAGTCTGCTGTTAACATAGCCCACAGTAAAGTTCCGCAGCCAGACTCTGGCTGCTCACATCTTCCCATACTTTTGCAAACATAGAACTCCCAGCATGCCTTGACAGTAAAGACATGCTGGAGGTTGTAGTTTTGCTAATTCTAGGAAGCCACAGGTTGGAGGTTGCTTTGTTAGGATACAGCAATCCCCAATCTATGATTCCACAGTTGTTAAAAATGTACAACCCCCACCATGTGGCATTGACACACAGCATCAATGATGTTAGGAGCACACTGAGGGAAAACAGCTGATGTCGGCTAGTTTGGAGCATCAGGTAGTGAGGGACTTTAATGTGTGCTCTGCTCTCAGCAGATGTACGACCTGGACCAGGAAGAATGGCAGGCTGAAAGCCATAGCAGCAGAGCCTTGTCTCTTGTCCTTGAGTCCTGAACAAGAGTGATGCTGTCGGATACTTGTTAGTGTCCCAGTAGGTATGGGGACCCCTTAGTGATAGGACTTTTAGAGGACCTTTTCTATGATAAAGATGGGCATTTTTTTTGAAGAACCATATAAGAAAAGTTGTTGCTTTGTCATTGTTACATATCAAATGTTTTTTTATTTGACAGTGCCCATTTAAGTACCAAAGGGTTCGAATACATATGCACGGCACTGTATGATGCACAGCTATTGCTATGTTCACCTAAAGCATCTTCAGACAGCTTAAAGAGGCACTTCTGCCCATATAAGGGATCGGTGGCCATTTATCTCGCTCTTTCCTAGTGGGCTGCTGATAGAGGAGGATCTGCGCAGCTGTTGTCAGCAGTGACTAGGCCCAAGCCTTGCGGCAACGGCCATCTATACAACACTGTGAGTATCACCGGACCTAAACAGACCCCTAAATCCGGACGGATCTCTCCATCAATCCTAATTCCTTTGGATAAGTCAATGGTCCGCGGCATCTGTCAATCACTGCCGTACTACATAGAGACTGTATTGCTAAGACTGTTGCTGTTAATTGGATGTACCGCAAGTACCTCAGTAAAGTTTATACAAGTTCAAGTTCATCCTTATTGTGAACCTTCATTCATTTAAGCATGCACCTGTCGTTTCTGGGAAGGGTGGCGATAGGCCGAAGATTTACCTCAGCGTATTAACCCTCACCCTGGCATCACGAGTGACAAGGGTTAAATTAACCCCTCATATACCGAAGCAACACCCAACTACACTATACCCCCAAGGCCCTACCACAAAGCCTTTTTGGCGTCACGAACAGGATTTGGGTGTGTACCTACTACTGTTGCCACTAGTGAAAGTGTACTCCCCTTAAGTAACGAACCTTACTCATGTGCTGTGAACCGTGTTGTTGTGTACGATAGCGGTGTCCGTGGTGTGTCATACAAGGGGGCCACGAGAAAAGTAAGGGGGGAGGCGAAGATTTATCTGCAACTAGGATGTGTAAACTGCGCAATGAGTTCATGCTGCGATCCTCTGGTCCGGTTAGCACAGGCAGAGCTAAACTGCTGCCAGAAAAGCGCGCGAAGAAGGCCCGCACTGCGCCACGCCACGCCCCTGGGCATGGCTACCAAGAGGCTGTATCACAGCCGAAAGGGAACTTGAAGATACAGGAGTCATCTCTGGAGGGACCGAAAGTCGGGGCTGCACCGATGATGTCCTTCCTGCCGGCCGCCATTTTGGGGAAGCCCACTTTAAAAGACGCCACGCACAGCGACCTCTTCAGTCTGCACAGGGAGCCGGAGAGTACAGACATGGCGGAGAGCAGCATCCCACGTGGTGAAGATGGCAAAATGGTGCCGGAACAGCAGAAAGTTGTGGCAGTCACAGCCCGCCTTTTCCAAGAACTTGCTGACCGTCTGCAGCGATGATCATTAGACGAAGAGGGGGCCTGCAATCTTCCCCCACTGCTTTATGATGACGACGATTTGCCAGAGACACCTCCAGCGGAGAGCACAGGGACAACTTGCCGGTGAGACTGTCCCCTCACCACAGAACTTGGGGCTTGTGGGCTGAGATCCCATCGGAGGAGTCTGCAGTGAGTACCCCGCCAGAGGTGGCCCATTCTTCCTCCTCCAGCCCTAAGCTAAAATACCTCTATCTGCTTTGCCAAGTGCACGACCGTGCTCACCAGAATTGCCCCAGTGGATCTTTGGGGATGAGCCAGGACTCATCGAGTATATGCACGCGGTTCTACAACCTATACCTGGGAAGCCACGCCCACCAATTCCAGACGCACAAAGGGAAAGGGTCCATCAAGAAGCCGAACTGGCTGAACTGATGGACAGATTAAAGGCCCGACACAAAGAACTGTACGTCCCTAAGCATGTGCATTTGCCTCCTGAGGAAAGAATTCACTACCAGATGAATACTAAAGAAATGGAAGCTTTATTCATCCGCAAATGGGACCATCCCTGATAAGGGGAGGAGCCTCTAGAACGACGAAGAGCAACTGTGGCCAAGTTCGACAAGGTCAGAGGTTATGGGACACTCCTAGATTGCCACACAGGGCAAACCATCCTCGTAAACTGGCTAGCAGTGCAGAGGCCATATCCTTCATAAGAAGTTCTACTCCTTGGAGGTGGGTGAAATTTTGGAGTACACCCCCGTCCAGAGCCTCCGTGGAGAATGGGCTGCAGCGGTCACAAGACCAACAGCCCCAACACAGCTTCCCTTCAAATACTTTCCGTCTATAGATTGGGAATCGGATCCCTTCAACCTGAGGCCGAAATGGTCTGCTCCTGATGCCTCCATCAACGTACTCAAGGAGGAGGAACCTCTACAGCATCAATCATCTTCCATGTACAGTAAAGTACCAAGTCCTGCTCAAGTTCAAGAAAGTAAGCCTAAATTGCGGGCACCAAAGACAGTACCTAGACCCTCTCGGAGCAATGAGAGTTTGTCTGTTCCAGAGGTACCAACGCATGTACCTAGGCCCTCTCGGAGCAATGAGAGTTTGCCTCCTGCACGGGTACCAACGTATGTACCAAGGCCCTCTTCTGACATGGAGAGTTTGCCTGCTTCCAGGGTACTGACGAAAGTGTTTTGCCCCACTCCTGATTTGGAGATGGTACTCAAGCCCTATTGCCCCACTTACATTCCGGCCAGTAAGCCTCTGGTCACCTTGAATCCTACTGTTGCCCATTCTACTCTCACCAATGTGGTGTGGGAGAGTTACATTAACTCATCGCCTGGTCCAGATGTTGGCAGATATAGGGGAACCCAGAGAGGCACAAGAAGAGTGAGGAAGAACATCCTCTAAAGAGACTCTAAAGAAATGTCCTGTTGTTTCTCTTGTTAACCACTTTTGTTTTTCAGTAACAGAAAAGTTCAAGACATGTGCCTAGCAGGACTGTGCTAAGAATGTTCCAGTTTTAAGTTCAACAACGAAGCTTTGTGCCTGACCATCAGGTCAAGAGACTCCTAGCCAGTAGGAGATTCGTAAGTTTTGTACCCGGCTGATTGTGGTAAAGTCGTGTTTCCCATAGACTCCTTGTGTAGGTGGACTGCAGATCCTTACACGTCCGTTTCATGTACATAACCTTATATTTATATGACTCTCTGCTAAATGTTGCACTTATGAGGTGTATGCACCTGAACCTTGTTGGAGTGTTAATAAATGTAACTGTTACGCCGAGCGCTCCGGGTCCCCGCTCCTCCCCGGAGCGCTCGCTACACTCTCGCTACTGCAGCGCTCCGGTCAGATCCACTGACCCGGGGCGCTGCGTTACCGCCTCCAGTCGGGATGCGATTCGCGATGCGGGTGGCGCCCGCTCGCGATGCGCACCCCGGCTCCCGTACCTGACTCGCTCTCCGTCAGTCCTGTCCCGGCGTGTGCGGCCCCGCTCCCTAGGGCGCGCGCGCGCCAGGTCTCTGCGATTTAAAGGGCCACTGCGCCGCTGATTGGCGCAGTGGTTCTAATTAGTGTGTTCACCTGTGCACTCCCTATTTATACTTCACTTCCCCTGCACTCCCTCGCCGGATCTTGTTGCCATTGTGCCAGTGAAAGCGTTTCCTTGTGTGTTCCTAGCCTGTGTTCCAGACCTCCTGCCGTTGCCCCTGACTACGATCCTTGCTGCCTGCCCCGACCTTCTGCTACGTCCGACCTTGCTTCTGTCTACTCCCTTGTACCGCGCCTATCTTCAGCAGTCAGAGAGGTTGAGCCGTTGCTAGTGGATACGACCTGGTCACTACCGCCGCAGCAAGACCATCCCGCTTTGCGGCGGGCTCTGATGAAAACCAGTAGTGACTTAGAACCGGTCCACTAGCACGGTCCACGCCAATCCCTCTCTGGCACAGAGGATCCACCTCCTGCCAGCCGGCATCGTGACAGTAGATTCGGCCATGGATCCCGCTGAAGTTCCTCTGCCAGTTGTCGCCGACCTCACCACGGTGGTCGCCCAGCAGTCACAACAGATAGCGCAACAAGGCCAACAGCTGTCTCAACTGACCGTGATGCTACAGCAGCTACTACCACAGCTTCAGCAATCATCTCCTCCGCCAGCTCCTGCACCTCCTCCGCAGCGAGTGGCCGCTTCTGGTCTACGACTATCCTTGCCGGATAAATTTGATGGGGACTCTAAATTTTGCCGTGGCTTTCTTTCCCAATGTTCCCTGCACTTGGAGATGATGTCGGACCAGTTTCCTACTGAAAGGTCTAAGGTGGCTTTCGTAGTCAGCCTTCTGTCTGGAAAAGCCCTGTCATGGGCCACACCGCTCTGGGACCGCAATGACCCCGTCACTGCCTCTGTACACTCCTTCTTCTCGGAAATTCGAAGTGTCTTTGAGGAACCTGCCCGAGCCTCTTCTGCTGAGACTGCCCTGTTGAACCTGGTCCAGGGTAATTCTTCCGTTGGCGAGTACGCCGTACAATTCCGTACTCTTGCTTCAGAACTATCCTGGAATAATGAGGCCCTCTGCGCGACCTTTAAAAAAGGCCTATCCAGCAACATTAAAGATGTTCTGGCCGCAAGAGAAATCCCTGCTAACCTACATGAACTCATTCATCTAGCCACTCGCATTGACATGCGTTTTTCCGAAAGGCGTCAGGAGCTCCGCCAGGATATGGACTTTGTTCGCACTAGGCGTTTTCTCTCCCCGGCTCCTCTCTCCTCTGGTCCCCTGCAATCCGTTCCTGTGCCTCCCGCCGTGGAGGCTATGCAGGTCGACCGGTCTCGCCTGACACCTCAAGAGAGGACACGACGCCGCATGGAGAATCTCTGCCTGTACTGTGCCGGTACCGAACACTTCCTGAAGGATTGTCCTATCCGTCCTCCCCGCCTGGAAAGACGCACGCTGACTCCGCACAAAGGTGAGACAGTCCTTGACGTCAACTCTGCTTCTCCACGTCTTACTGTGCCTGTGCGGATATCTGCCTCTACCTTCTCCTTCTCTACTATGGCCTTCTTGGATTCCGGATCTGCAGGAAATTTTATTTTGGCCTCTCTCGTCAACAGGTTCAACATCCCGGTGACCAGTCTCGCCAGACCCCTCTACATCAATTGTGTTAACAATGAAAGATTGGACTGTACCATACGTTTCCGCACGGAGCCCCTTCTAATGTGCATAGGACCTCATCACGAGGAAATCGAATTTTTGGTCCTCCCCAATTGCACTTCCGAAATTCTCCTTGGACTACCCTGGCTCCAACACCATTCCCCAACCCTGGATTGGTCCACTGGGGAGATCAAGAGTTGGGGCCCCTCTTGTCTCAAGGACTGCCTTAAACCGGTTCCCAGTACTCCTTGCCGTGACTCTGTGGTTCCCCCTGTAACCGGTCTCCCTAAGGCCTATATGGACTTTGCGGATGTTTTTTGCAAAAAACAAGCTGAGACTCTACCTCCTCACAGGCCTTATGACTGTCCTATTGACCTCCTCCCGGGCACTACTCCACCCCGGGGCAGAATTTATCCTCTCTCTGCCCCAGAGACTCTTGCTATGTCTGAATACATCCAGGAAAATTTAAAAAAGGGCTTTATCCGCAAATCCTTCTCTCCTGCCGGAGCCGGATTTTTCTTTGTGTCCAAAAAAGATGGCTCCCTTCGTCCTTGCATTGACTACCGCGGTCTTAATAAAATCACGGTAAAGAACCGCTACCCCCTACCTCTCATCTCTGAACTCTTTGATCGCCTCCAAGGTGCCCACATCTTTACCAAACTGGACTTAAGAGGTGCTTATAATCTCATCCGCATCAGAGAGGGGGATGAATGGAAAACGGCATTTAACACTAGAGATGGACACTTTGAGTATCTGGTCATGCCCTTTGGCCTGTGCAACGCTCCTGCCGTCTTCCAAGACTTTGTTAATGAAGTTTTTCGTGATCTCTTATACTCCTGTGTTGTTGTATATCTGGACGATATCTTGATTTTTTCTGCCAATCTAGAAGAACACCGCCAGCATGTCCGTATGGTTCTTCAGAGACTTCGTGACAATCAACTTTATGCCAAAATGGAGAAATGTCTGTTTGAATGCCAATCTCTTCCTTTCCTAGGATACTTGGTCTCTGGCCAAGCACTACAAATGGATCCAGACAAACTCTCTGCCGTCTTAGATTGGCCACGCCCCTCCGGACTCCGTGCTATCCAACGTTTTTTGGGGTTCGCCAATTATTACAGACAATTTATTCCACATTTTTCCACCATTGTGGCTCCTATCGTGGCTTTAACCAAAAAGAATGCCAATCCTAAGTCATGGCCCCCTCAAGCGGAAGACGCTTTTAAACAGCTCAAGTCTGCCTTTTCTTCGGCTCCCGTGCTCTCCAGACCTGACCCATCTAAACCCTTCCTATTGGAGGTTGATGCCTCCTCAGTAGGAGCTGGAGCGGTCCTTCTACAAAAAAATTCTTCCGGGCATGCTGTTACTTGTGGTTTTTTTTCTAGGACCTTCTCTCCGGCGGAGAGGAACTACTCCATCGGGGATCGAGAGCTTCTAGCCATTAAATTAGCACTTGAGGAATGGAGGCATCTGCTAGAGGGATCAAGATTTCCAGTTATTATTTACACCGATCACAAGAACCTCTCCTATCTCCAGTCTGCCCAACGGCTGAATCCTCGCCAGGCCAGGTGGTCTCTGTTCTTTGCCCGATTTAATTTTGAAATTCACTTTCGGCCTGCCGATAAGAACATTAGGGCCGATGCTCTCTCTCGTTCCTCGGATGCCTCGGAAGTAGAGCTCCCTCCGCAACACATCATTCCTCCTGACTGCCTGATCTCCACTTCTCCAGCCTCCATCAGGCAAACTCCTCCAGGGAAGACCTTCGTCTCTCCACGCCAACGCCTCGGAATCCTCAAATGGGGTCACTCCTCCCATCTCGCAGGTCATGCGGGCATCAAGAAATCCGTGCAACTCATATCTCGGTTCTATTGGTGGCCAACTCTGGAGACGGATGTCGTGGATTTTGTACGAGCCTGCACTGTCTGTGCCCGGGATAAGACTCCTCGCCAGAAGCCCGCTGGCCTTCTTCATCCTCTGCCTGTCCCCGAACAGCCTTGGTCTCTGATTGGTATGGACTTTATTACAGACTTACCCCCATCCCGTGGCAACACTGTTGTTTGGGTGGTCGTTGATCGATTCTCCAAAATGGCACATTTCATCCCTCTTCCTGGTCTTCCTTCAGCGCCTCAGTTGGCAAAACAATTTTTTGTACACATTTTTCGTCTTCACGGGTTGCCCACGCAGATCGTCTCGGATAGAGGCGTCCAATTCGTGTCAAAATTCTGGAGGGCTCTCTGTAAACAACTCAAGATTAAATTAAACTTTTCTTCTGCATATCATCCTCAATCAAATGGGCAAGTAGAAAGAATTAACCAGGTCTTGGGTGATTATTTACGGCATTTTGTTTCCTCACGCCAGGATGACTGGGCAGATCTTCTACCATGGGCCGAATTCTCGTATAACTTCAGAGTCTCTGAATCTTCCTCCAAATCCCCATTTTTCGTGGTGTACGGCCGTCACCCTCTTCCCCCCCTCCCTACTCCCTTGCCCTCTGGTTTGCCCGCTGTGGATGAAATATCTCGTGATCTTTCCACCATATGGAAAGAGACCCAAAATTCTCTCTTACAGGCTTCATCACGCATGAAGAAGTTTGCTGATAAGAAAAGAAGAGCTCCCCCCATTTTTTCTCCTGGAGACAAGGTATGGCTCTCCGCTAAATATGTCCGCTTCCGTGTCCCTAGCTACAAATTGGGACCACGCTATCTTGGTCCTTTCAAAATTTTGTGCCAGATTAATCCTGTCTCTTACAAACTTCTTCTTCCTCCTTCTCTTCGTATTCCTAATGCCTTTCACGTTTCTCTTCTTAAACCACTCATCATCAACCGTTTCTCTCCCAAACTTGTTTCTCCCACTCCTGTTTCCGGCTCCTCAGACATCTTCTCCGTAAAGGAGATACTGGCCTCCAAGAAGGTCAGAGGGAAAATGTTTTTCTTAGTCGATTGGGAGGGTTGTGGTCCTGAAGAGAGGTCCTGGGAACCTGAGGACAATATCCTAGACAAAAGTCTGCTCCTCAGGTTCTCAGGCTCTAAGAAGAGGGGGAGACCCAAGGGGGGGGGTACTGTTACGCCGAGCGCTCCGGGTCCCCGCTCCTCCCCGGAGCGCTCGCTACACTCTCGCTACTGCAGCGCTCCGGTCAGATCCACTGACCCGGGGCGCTGCGTTACCGCCTCCAGTCGGGATGCGATTCGCGATGCGGGTGGCGCCCGCTCGCGATGCGCACCCCGGCTCCCGTACCTGACTCGCTCTCCGTCAGTCCTGTCCCGGCGTGCGCGGCCCCGCTCCCTAGGGCGCGCGCGCGCCGGGTCTCTGCGATTTAAAGGGCCACTGCGCCGCTGATTGGCGCAGTGGTTCTAATTAGTGTGTTCACCTGTGCACTCCCTATTTATACTTCATTTCCCCTGCACTCCCTCGCCGGATCTTGTTGCCATTGTGCCAGTGAAAGCGTTTCCTTGTGTGTTCCTAGCCTGTGTTCCAGACCTCCTGCCGTTGCCCCTGACTACGATCCTTGCTGCCTGCCCCGACCTTCTGCTACGTCCGACCTTGCTTCTGTCTACTCCCTTGTACCGCGCCTATCTTCAGCAGTCAGAGAGGTTGAGCCGTTGCTAGTGGATACGACCTGGTCACTACCGCCGCAGCAAGACCATCCCGCTTTGCGGCGGGCTCTGGTGAAAACCAGTAGTGACTTAGAACCGGTCCACTAGCACAGTCCACGCCAATCCCTCTCTGGCACAGAGGATCCACCTCCTGCCAGCCGGCATCGTGACAGTATCATAAAGATGTATATGGTTCTTGTACACAAGAAATATAGCTTCATGTCTGTGTACATAAAAAGTAAGTAAAGGTTGTACACAGAAAATTGCCCGCTATATGCATGTGTATACCAAACACAAAAATGTAAATAACTCTTGTACGCATGTACATACAAAGGTATAAACATGCTAAAAGGTGTTTTAGTAGTTGCTCAATGGGTGACTCTCTTGGCTCCTCCGAGAGTGACATTGTTTCTAGTCACCAATTGCTAGCACCTGTCTCAACAAAAATAACAGGGTAACCTACCCTTAAGATAGCAAGACTCACTATTAAGCAGTACTTGCAGACAAAGTACTCTAGACTACTCACTTAAATGTACTACTTCAGTCTACTTCAGTACATACACAAAAACAAAATGTATCTCACATTCAACAAACACTTAGGAATTGTAGCCTATTGATACCCAATTCCTGCCACTGTTAGGTACACTCATATTTCTCTTCTCTGTATTGCGTGTGTGAGATGCTCTACCTGGCCAGTAGGTGCTCTTGCGAGAATAGAATTAAACATGTAATTCTAAAGGTAATCTAGGTAGGTTACTTTGAAGTGCTCTAGGGGTAAGTAGCGTGTAGCCAATAGACCCTAGCAGCCAATCTTACTGAGACCTAGCTTCCGGCTAGCCACTATACCTTCCGTGTACTAACAGGTAACTTATTGTTCGCAAAAAGGAAAAGAATGTGTGAGATTTCAAAATGTTTAGTCAGCTTGAAGCTCAATGTATAGAGAGCTGTACTAATGTCTAGTTAGCCTCATAAAAAACAAAATGTTTTAGGAGCTAGCAACTAAATGTCAGATAGCGGCCTAATTGTATAGTAAGCTTAATTAAAATGTCTAAGAAGCTAGAAACTGAAGGTCTAGATAGCTTCATAATTGTCCAGGAAGCCTTTATATTTGTCTAGTAGGATTACTAGTCTACAAATGTTTAAAAATGCCTAGAAAAATATCTAGTCGGTTTAAAAGTACCTAATGTGTATAAAAGTTTTATCAGGATATAGATTCTGTCTAGTTAGCAATCCTGTTCTACCTACCCTAGTGGCTCTGCCTTAGGGGACAGGCGTTGGGGTCGACTTGTTTTAAGTAAGGGGGTTTGTGGTGTCCCGGTACCGGATTGCATCTGTTACCTTGGGGTGAGATCCCCAAAGTCAGAGTCCCTAGGTATCGGTGGGGTCCTCATCTATAGTTAGCCTCTTGTCACCCCTTTA
The DNA here is from genome assembly GCF_029499605.1 of Hyla sarda. Taxonomy (NCBI): domain Eukaryota; kingdom Metazoa; phylum Chordata; class Amphibia; order Anura; family Hylidae; genus Hyla; species Hyla sarda. The sequence goes on along the minus strand of NC_079193.1, from coordinate 193,204,753 downwards.
ATAGTTAAAATTATTCAAATCCAATGTGTAAATATGTAAATAAAGTGTACTTACCTTGTTGTAGTGTCGCAGGACCTGTGGGTCACGTGATGTGTTCCAGAACTCTATGGTTTTATGGTTCAAGGACCTTTGGAGGAAGTCAGGTGATCACCCACCATGCATTGTAACGGTGAGTGACAGCTGACTCGGACCAATCCAAAACGGCCCTGCCCATATAAGGGAGCGGCGGCCATTAATCTCGCTCTTTCCTCGTGGGCTGCTGATAGAGGAGGATCTGTGCAGCTGTCGTCAGCAGTGATTAGGCCCAAGCCTTGGGGCAACGGCCATCTATAAAAAAACTGTGAGTTACCTCAATCCCTGTTAAGTCTGCAAGATCACCGGACCTAAACAGACCCCTAAATCCGGACGGATCTCTGCATCAATCCTAAGTCTACTAGTCATTTGGATAAGTCAATGGTCCACGGCATCTGTCAATCACTGCCGTACTACATAGAGACTGTATTGCTAAGACTGTTGCTGTTAATTGGATGTACCGCAAGTACCTCAGTAAAGTTTATACAAGTTCAAGTTCATCCTTATTGTGGACCTTCATTCATTTAAGCACGCACCTATCGTTTCTGGGAAGGGTGGCGATAGGCCGAAGATTTACCTCAGCATATTAACTCTCACCCTGGCATCACGAGTGACAGGAGTTAAATTAACACCTCATATACTGAAGCAACACCCCAACTACACTACACCCCCAAGGCCCTACCACAAAAGCAAGCTGAGCAAAGCAATGATCAGCTGTTCGACCTTAGTGACCTGTCACCTGCATTGTTGTGACCAATTGGTGCAATTCAAATCCCAGAAGTGCCCATAAAAGCTACCTCATTACAATACAAAGTAAGCTGAACAAAGCATTGAGCAGAGGGTTGACCTCAAAATATGACCTCCTGTGAACTCACTGCATTGCTGTGGTCAGTTGGTGCACTATTTCAAGATTTCAGCAATGTCACTGCAAAAAGCCCATGAAAGCTATCACATCACAATACAAAGCAAGCTAAGCAAATCAGGGGGTTGACCTGTATTTTAACATAAATATGGAATAAAAGCATTTATAGTGAATGAGGAGTAGGTATTTTAGGTCAGGTTACATGTGTTTTCTCAGTTTAAGAGAATCTGACAGCTAAACCACACTAAACTCCGAAAACTGGGTTTGGCTGTGTTCACACTGTGCGGTTTTAACAAGCTTTATTTATTTTTATTTTTTTTAGGTGAACTCATTGAAAGGCGTGTAAGTGGACCATTTGAAGGGGTACTCTGGGGGACTAAACCCATAGCCCATCCTTTCGCTCTCACCAACATATGTGTTTGTGGCAATATAGAGCAGTTTACCTCTTTCAGCTGTCACTTACATGCAGGGAGTGAGAGAAAGACATAATTTTCAGATCCACCTTGTCTTTGTGCAAAGCCGTCACTGAGACTAGCCCCACCCCCCTGGAAGACAAACATCATGTGATTTCTGGCTTCACGACCACATCTCCCCTTCCCCTCTCTGCGTGAGGATCTTGCCAGGAGAAAAACAGTCTCCTCAGCATATAACGCTTTTCCAGCTGTAGATCTGATCAACGACTGCTGCCATTCAGAGAATTTCATGATTTATTGCTGGGGGGAAGAATAGTTTGAAAGAAAAACTGTGTACAGTTTGTTTACAACAACGCAGATATCAAAAGCAATTGGCTGGCAGTCATTAAACAGAGGTACACTGACTGCGGCTGGCTGAGCTTTCATATCTCCTCCATGTTCCAACGTTGGGCCCACCCCCTTTCATTATAATGCTAATGAAGGCCGGAGGTGAGCGCACAGAGAGCTCATCTGCGACCTTCATTAGCATATGTAGCTGACTGGGGGGGGGGGGCAAAAGCTTACGGGGGAATATGGAGGAGACATGGAAGCTAAGCCAGCCAGCCCCTGTCTCCAATGCATGCCGAGGTGCATTAGGAAGAAAACAATAAGCTACATTAAATTCTGTACAGTATAAGTGTCACATTATGCACTCCAGCCAAACACGCTGGTCTTGAGCGCATGGTCCCATTATCTGCTGCTGCCGGCAGGGCTGGGACTCGCATCGCGGGCACATGAGCCACAGTCCATCACTCACCTGGTGCTTCTCCTGCCCCAGCCTCTGCCTCTCTGCTCTGGTGCGCGTGTCACCGTCCCCTAGGCCATGCACGCCGGAGTTTAAGATTTAAAGGAGGGTCAGTGCACTCATTAGTTTAATTCTCCAGTGGCTCATTGATAAATTCCTCCACCCTCCTCACTTCCCTGCCGGATCTTTGTTGCCTTGTGCCTGAGAGAAAGCATTCCTGAAAGTTGTCTTACCGTGTATCTGAGTCTTTGCTCTGTGACTTGACCTTGCTCCTCTGCTGCCTGCCTACTGACCTCCTGCTACGTCCTGACTACGCTACTTTGCCGCCTGCCTTGACCTTGTGCTATCCTGACTACGAGCTGCCTTTTTCCTCCTGTACCTCACATCTCCTCAGCCGCCTGTGTGGTCGGGCCATGCCAGGGGTAGCGACCTAGGTGCTGCCTTCCAAGGCAAGTCCATCCCGCTTTGCGGCAGGCTCTGGTAAAACCAGCAGCACCTTAGACTCCGCTCTCCCTGGTACGGTTTGAGTCATCTGCCACACAGGTGCAGCAGATCTACATCCACCGGAGTTCCTGTCTTCTGAAACATGATTGTTATAGTAAGAACTATTCAATACACAGGCTACACATATTTAAAAACATTTAAAACAAACAAAAAACTGATAAAACCCTGCAACAACCTTCCTATGATGACCACCCTTGAAGGAAAATTGTGAGGGATCCCCAATGTAACAGAATAATAATAATGATGCAAACCTTAGGATAAAAGAAGAATAATTAAATAATCAATTTCAATATTACTGTTATGCACAGAGATGAGCAAATTTTTTGACAAATTCGATTCGGCCAATTCGCCAAATTTTCCGAAAAAATTTGTTTTCGGCCCAATTTATTTGCGGCAAATCTCTATTAAAAACACCTATTTCTGGGCTACAGAGATCCTCAATAGGGGTGTAGAACACTTTGCCTTATCGTAGCACTAATAGGGAGTGTGCTTTGTTAGTGAAATAATACTGTTATTCAGTATGATATGCAGATTACTGGATTCGCTATTAGAACCACTGCCGCACAGCGGTAGTATGTGGTAGCAGGGAGACCCTTTGGTGTTACAATTAGAAGAGATTAAAATGATTTTTTAAATGTAATTTTTATTTAATTTAATTTGAATTTATTTCCATTTTTTTAAATCCTTTTTTGAGGACCTGCTCTGGTGAGCATCGAGCTGGTGGTCCATTGCGAGGCGAGCTACCACCTGTTCCAGCCCCTGCCTCTCAGCGCCACAGCCCCCTGCCATTTTCAACTCTCTTGCTCTATGTGGAGCTGCAAATGTTTAATTTAATCAGTTATGGTTTATTATTATTACTCCAAACTGTTTCACTGGATTTTTTGTGGTGATTCCAGGTGGTAATATATGATGACAACCATGAGGCCTCAGTCTTGAAAATATTACATTTTAAATTTAAATAGAAGATGTTGAATAGATTAACAAGTTTAATGTGCCAGCAGCATGAGGAGATCACATGGCAGCACAATGACAGAGCCTGGTAACTGGAATGAGCAAACTTTAAATCTTTCTTTGAGGACCCATTGGAAGGCAAGTCTGGTTCCTGCAGCCATGGTAATTCCGGCTCCAATAGTGTATAATTGCTGCAATGTAAACTATTGCAAAGCTCCTAGTTGTATCTTTAAATCGAGCTGGCGGTCCACCGTGAGGCCAGCTACCACCTGTCCCAGCCCCTGCCTCTCAGTGCACACGCATGCTCTGAGTGTCCACTTGAAAAAGGGAGGGAATGCAGTATCAGCAACCTGGACAGGAGCATATTCAGCTTATGTGCCGTTGGATAAGTGGGCGCAAAAAGCTAGAAGTAGCTGCAGTGAAAAAGCTGGTATTTGTATCTTAAAATCGAGCTGGCTGTCTTCCGCGAGGCAAGCTACTTTCTGTTCCAGCCCCTGCCTCTCAGCGCCCACCCTGACTTTGAAGGTGCGAATGTTTCATTTAAGCAGTTATGGTTCAATGTTATCGCTCCAACCCGTTTCATTGGATTCTTATGGTAATTCCAGAGGTAATATATGATGTCGACGACCACAGGGCCTCAGTCTTGAAAATATTACATTGATTTTTTTATTTAAATTTAAGATTTTGATTAGATTCACAAGTTTAATGTCCCAGGTGCCCGAAGCGTTTACTTTGAACTAATACTGTATGACCACAAAACCCAATCTAACAAGGAGTCACATGGCAGAACAATGACAGAACCTAAAGGTGGCAACAGCCCGACAAGACCATAGGGCCTCACAATAGAAAAGATTAAAGATATTTTGTAAAATATAAATTGAAGATATAGATTAAATTTAATAGATTAAATGTAATAAATAAAATTTATTTAAGGTGCCAACAGCATGAGGAGACCATATGGGGGCACAATGAATCAGCCTGGAAGTGGCAGCAGCAAGAGGAGACCATATAGTGGCAGAATGACCCAAAATATTTAAAATAGATTAAGATAAAGTTTCATTTAATGTGCCAGCAGAATGAGAAGACCATAATGTGCCAGAATGACCCAGCCTGGAGGTGGCAACAGCCTGACGAGACCATAGGGCCATAATTGAAAAGATTCAAGATATTTAGGAAAAAATGTAATTGAAGATTTAAAATAGATTAAGATAAAGTTTCATTTAATGTGCTAGCAGTATGAGGCCACATTGTGTCTGGGTTTTCTGTCTCACCTTCCTCACCACCCTGTAGCTCCACAGCATGCTCCTGCTCCTCCTCTACTGTTAGATGACTATAAAAAAACCATCCATTTTGCAAAACCTTGCCTGTACTCTACTGTCCCCCTCCTCCTGCTCCTCCAGTTCAGCCCACAACAGGGCTCATGTGGCCTTGAGATGTAGGCACCACGTCTCCAGTGCCCTGATCAGCCATCGTTTCCAACAGGTGTTGTAGGATATGAAGCAGTGGAATGAAGTCATTCATCCTGTAATCCAGACAACTGACTAATAATGTGGCTTCCTCAAATTCATTGAGCAAATGGCTGGTGTCACGAATAAGCTGCTACTGGTTGACATTGAAGTGATAGGGAGTTCCCCAATCTGCTTGGATCATCAAGAAATCGGTGATGGCTTTTCTCTGTTCGTACAGTCGGTCTAACATATGGAGGGTGGAATTCCAACGTGTGGAAACATCGCAAATCAGACTATGTTGGGGCATACCGTTCTGACACTGCAGCTCAAGGAGGGTGTGCGTTGAGGTGTATGAGTGGCTGAAGTGCATTTAAAGTTTCCTTCCCATTGTTAGGATGTCTTGCAGATGGGGGAACACTTCAGGAACCGCTTGACAACTAGATTGAACACGTGTGCCATGCAGGGTGCATGTCTCAGGCTTCCTTGACACAGCGCAGACAAGATGTTCTTCCCGTTGTCGGTCACCATGGTTCCCATTTCCAGTTTTTGTGGAGTAAGCCATGATTTGATTTCTTGAAGAATGACTTTTAACAGTTCCTTCCCTGTGTGATGCCAAGGCATACCATGTGAAGAACAGTGTGATACTGCCGTGCCCTGCACACATGGTATGCTGGAGGGACACTGAGACTTGTCTGGGCAGTGGAGGCTGAGGACACGGTGGAGGATGAGGAGGCAGAGTCACACAAGGTCACAGGACCAACAGACTGAGAGTGTGGAGGCGGAATCGGCGTGACCTGTCCAAGATTCTGTTGTGGCTGTAAAGGAACCATTCACCTAGTGGGCTGTAAAGGACATGTATTGTCTCTGAGCATAGCTACATCTCCACATGTTGGCGCTGCTGTAGAGTGGGGTGGTGTGTGTTAATACCAGTACCTGGTGATATAGGTGGGTGAAAGAAGGAGAACTTGGCATCAGATGTGTGGCATCAGCACGGTAGCAGGATCAGAATAGTAGTTGAGACAGGTAGGCAGAAGAAAACGGTCTCTTTAGGTGTGCACAAGTAACTATTGAGGAGATGTATTGTATAAAACTTAACTTTTCTTAGGATAAAATATATGGACCAATTTTTTTTTTATTCAACAAAAGGAAAGGTGTCCAAAGAACACCATGTGCCACCAAGTATTGATGCAATGCACAGACCTCTAAAAGGTGGAAGGGAACAATGTATGGTCCATTTTAACAGGTGGGGGTAAAAACTTTCCCTGTAAGGGCCTTACTGTCACACTATTAATTCCCTTCTTGGCAAGTGTTACTCGCCCTAAAAAGGGCGGCAGTGTTTTTAGGTGGAAATAGGGAGAGGTTCCTGTGTGGAGCCGCCCTTTTTAGGGTGAGTAACACTTGCCAAGAAGGGAATTAATACGTTGTTCCCTTCCACCTTTTAGAGGTCTTTGCATCACATCAATACTTGGTGGTGTAGGTGGCACATGGTGTTTTGTAAATGGACCCAACATTTTTTGGGTCCATAAATTTTAGCCTAAGAAAAGTTAAGTTTTAGCTAATGCATATCCTCAAATTTCCTTGCGGTCTAATTTGGGGGAATATATCTAACTGGGGACCAGCACCTTAATTTTTTTTTATTTGACTATGCTACAGGGGCTGTAAAGTTGGTGTAGTTCATAATATATTGTTTGTACCTGTGTGTGAAAGTTTTCTCACAGTTCTTCTGTGATTTTCACCCCAATATTTATTTTTAACAGCATACAAAATTACTTTTGTTTCCGGTTTTTCCCAGGTTGCAATGTGGTAGAGACCTGATTCACTAGTCAGCTGATGACAGGAAGCATATCTGCTTCAATGGGTGGAGTGATTGCTTGGTGGGAGAGAGATCAATCTGCAACTAATGCAACAGTTGTAGGCACCCTGATTGAAAACCACAGATCTTTTGAATGGATCCAGCTCATTTACTGTATGTTTCAATTGGTGCGGTGGCTGATGTGTGGGAGGGAGGAAAATGGAATTATGGGATATGTAGGCAAAAAAAAACTCAAAAAGGAAATACCAGTTAACAAAAAGCTAGCCACAGTGTTATAGTAATCTCACAAAATAGCCATTTAGCCCCAAGACAAGCACAGATCCTTCCTAAGTATGTCCATTACTGTCTGGCAGGTACGTACTAAAATCCCCTTATGGTGGATAACCCCTTTAATTTTGCTTTTCAGTATCCATGGCAGCACAATGAGAGAGCCTTGAGGATAGTAGCATCAGTTTGAGGAGACCATATGACGACAAAATGACAGAGCCTGGAGGTAGCAATATCAGCATGAGGAGACCATATAGCAGAAAAATGACAGAGCCTCAGAGGTGGTAGCATCAGTATGAGGAGACCATATGACAGCACAAGGACAGAGCCTGGAGGTGGCAATATCAGCATGAGGAGACCATATAGCAGCACAATGACACAGCCTGGAGGTGGCAGCATCAGCATGAGGAGACTATATAGCAGCACAATAACAGAGCCTGGAGGTGGCAGCATCTGCAAGAGGAGACCATATAGCAGCACAATGAGAGAGACTGGAGGTGGCAGCATCAGCATGAGGAGACCATATGGCGTCATAATGACAGAGCCTGGCGGTGGCAACATCAGCATGAGGAGATCACATGGCAGCACATTGAGAGAGCCTGGAGGTGGCACCGTCAGCATGAGGAGACCATATGGCGGCACAATGACAGAGCCTGGAGGTGGCAGCAGCAGCATGAGGGCCATGCCAACTGAGGATTGAGTCTGAGGAACCCACTGACTGTTAACTGGGGGCGTTGGATGTAACTTGGGAGGAAGTGGATGACCCAGTGAACTAATCAATCACGGCTGCTGGGTTGCTGGTCGAGACACGACTGCTAGCTGACACCGGGAGCACAGACCTCTCGCTGCGACTCCTGCTGCCACATGCCCTTACATCTGCTGTGACAGATGAATTTAGGCATCTGCTACTTCTCTGTGCACGTCCTGGCACTTCTCTGCTTAACATACTTATATGTTACACTTATGAGAGGAGGACAATGCGCTCCACTATGCTTAACCCCTTAAGGACCGGAGGTTTTTCCGTTTTTGCATTTTCGTTTTTTGCTCCTTGCCTTTAAAAAATCATAACTCTTTCAAATTTACACCTAAAAATCCATATGATGGCTTATTTTTTGCGCCACCAATTCTACTTTGTAATGACGTCAGTCATTTTGCCCAAAAATCTATGGTGAAGTGGGAAAAAAAATCATTGTGCGACAAAATTGAAAAAAAAACGCTGTTTTGTAACTTTTGGGGGCTTCCGTTTCTACGTAGTACATTTTTCGGTAAAAATGACACCTGATATGTATTCTGTAGGTCCATACGATTAAAATGATACCCTACTTATATAGGTTTGATTTTGTCGGACTTTTGGAAAAAATCATAACTACATGCAGGAAAATTAATACGTTTAAAATTGTCATCTTCTGACCCCTATAACTTTTTTATTTTTCCGTGTATGGGGCGTTATGAGGGCTCATTTTTTGCGCCGTGATCTGAAGTTTTTAACGGTACCATTTTTGCATTGATAGGACTTATTGATCACTTTTTATTCATTTTTAAATGATATAAAAAGTGACCAAAAATGCACTATTTTGGACTTTGGAATTTTTTTGCGCGCACGCCATTGACCGAGCGGTTTAATTAATGATATATTTTTATAATTCGGACATTTCCGCACGCGGTGATACCACATATGTTTATTTTTATTTTTATTTACACTGTGTTTTTTTTTTATTGGAAAAGGGGGGTGATTCAAACTTTTAATAGGGGAGGAGTTAAATGATCTTTATTCACTTTTTTTTTTTCACTTTTTTTTTGCAGTGTTATAGGTCCCATAGGGACCTATAACACTGCACACACTGATCTTCTATGTTGATCACTGGTTTCTCATAAGAAACCAGTGATCAACGATTCTGCCGCATGACTGCTCATGCCTGGATCTCAGGCACTGAGCAGTCATTCGGCGATCGGACAGCGAGGAGGCAGGAAGGGGCCCTCCCGCTGTCCTGTCAGCTGTTCGGGATGCCGCGATTAGCCGCGGCTATCCCGAACAGCCCGACTGAGCTAGCCGGGAACTTTCACTTTCACTTTTAGCCGCGCGGCTCAGCTTTGAGCGCGCGGCTAAAGGGTTAATAGCGCGCGGCGCCGCGATCGGCGCTGCGCGCTATTAGAGGCGGGTCCCGGCTTCACTATGACGCCGGGCCCGCCATGATATGACGCGGGGTTACTGTGTAACCCCGCGTTATATCAGAAGAGCAGGACCAATGACGTACCGGTACGTCATTGGTCCTTAAGGGGTTAAAACTGTATTAGACTACAGAAACAAGTGTGTAGCTTTTGCCTTTCACAGTACGTGGACAATACGTACAGCTTAACCCCTTAAGAAAAAATAGAAGTAAACCTGTATGCCCTTGAAAGACCAGGCCTGTTTTTTCAAATTGGGGATATCTGACTTTATTAGAGAATAATTCTGGAAACGTTTTGCCAATCATGATAATTCTGACACTGTTTTTTTTGTCACAAGTTGTCCTTCATGTACATAGTAAAAGTAAGCCGATATAATTTGTGTTTTTTTTTTTACAATGCAAAAAATCATGAATTAAAAAAAGGATTTTTTTGCTATTTTAACACTATATTTTGTTGCATATATTTATACTTTCTGACCAAATAGTTTATGAAACTTATACTTTCATAGTTTATGAAACTTATACTTTCAGATGTCTACTTTATTTTGAAAGCATTTCTTTAGTTTTTTAGTTAACATTTTAAGTGAATTAGAAGCCTAACAATTTAACTTGACATTTTGAGAATTCTGAAAATTTGAAAAGTACATCTTTTTTTATATGCTATGCAAGGTTTACAGAAATTTGAAGGTGGTAGAACATAGGAACCCCCCCCAAAATGACCCCATTTCAAAAACTAGACCCCTCAAGGTATTCGCAAGGGGGTACAGTGAACATTTTAACACCATAGTTTTTTGGCAGGAATTATTACAAAGTCATCGTTAAAAATGAGAAATTTCCTTTTTTTTACAAATGCATAATTTGTGGAGCATATTTTTTGTACATCCCTTCTGATATTGAAAGAAATGTACCCTATATTTTATTGAGCTGCTCGGCCCGTGTTTGGAAATACCTTTGCTTAGGCCATATTTGGTTCCTTGGCCGCGTGGTAGGACCCAGAAGGAGAGGAGCGCCATTTGGCTTTCAGGGCTTCATTTTAGACAGAATGGATTATAGGCCACACTTCATGTTTGCAAAGGGTTTTAGCTGCCAGAACCATACAGAACGCCCACAAGTGACCCCATTTTGGAATCTACACCCCCTAAAGTATTAATCTAGACCAAAAGTGAGTACTTTGAGTCCTTTTTTTGTGGCTAGAACAGTTACAAATTCAGTGGAAACATTTTAATTTTCTATTTTTTTCACAATTGCATCATTTGTGGGACAGATTTTTTCTACATTGCATCTGAAAAGTAGAAAATGTGCCCCATATTTTATTACGCTGTTCGTCCCGTGTTCGGTAATACCCCAACTTAGGCCATATTTGGTTGCATGGCCACATGGTGGGACCCAGAAGGAGAGGAGCGCCATATGGCTTTCAGGATATCATTATACAAAGTATAGGCCACACTTCATCTTGCAAAGCATTCTAGCTGTCAGAACAATACTGCACCCCCAGAAGTGACCCATTTTCAAACTACACCCCCTAAAGTATTCACATAGGGCAAAAGGGAGTACGTTGAGACCTTCTTGTGTGGCTAGAATTATTTCAAAATCAGTGAAAAAAATAGCAATTAGCTTTTTCTTCCACAAATTATTTGTGGGACATCATTTTGTTAAGTCGCTGTTGAAATGGAGGAATTGCCCCCATATTTTATCACCATGTTTTTCATGGGCTGGGCAGTACTCCTACTTAGGCCATAGCTGGTTACCTGACCGCCTGGTAGGACCAAGAAGGAGAGGAGCACCCTTTGGCTTTCAGGGCATCATTGTATGAATAGTCCCCATTCATACTGCATTTCTGTAGCTCAGTGTGTCCACTCATGACTGCCGGCGGGAAATCCGCCACTATGAGTGGACACACAAAGCTACCCAGCTGCAGCAGGGAGCTCATTATTGTGACTGCTGGCAGGCATCCGCAGCATCTAATATCCTGCGGATGTGCACCGTGTGAGCCTACACATTATGCATTCAAATTTTTCATTATAGTTGTTTAATACATTTATTTTTATTTTTTAATTAAATTTTTACAGTTTTTTTCAGTTTTTTTACATTTATTGTTTTTACACTTTTATTTATTTTATATGATTTTTTTGCACTTTTTTTTTTAAATGCTTTGGAATACTTAGTATTCCAAAGCATTGCAGTTAAATACTGCCTGCTAGTTTTACACTACCAGGCAGCATATCAGGACGTGCCTCTGGCAATAATCGGGGCAGACCTGGGGGTCCTTGTAAAGACCCCAGGATGCCCAGGTAACCAGCAGCACCCCACAATCATTGCGGGGTGCTAAAGGAGAGAGACAGAGGGAGCCCCCTCCCTCTGTCAAACTCCTTACAGCTCTTGGTCGCTTCTGCCCGTGGCTGTAAGGGTTAAACTGCCGGGACCAGAAGTTTACTTCGGTCCCGGCAGTGCGGCAGGCCCCTGACTGCCAGGGATCACACACAGCACCCCGCGATCGTGCTGTGGGGAGCTGCAGGGGAGGCAGAGGGAGCTCTCTCCCTCTGTCATAACACTTACAGCCCACTGTCACTTCCAATTGCAGCTGTAAGGGTTAAACTGGCGGGACAGAATTTTACTTCGGTCCTAGCAGTGTGATAGGGTCCTGGCTGTGTGTTACAGCCAAGTCCCTGATGCAATCTCATGGGTGCTGCCCAGTGCATGTGTAGACTCCTCCTGGTGCGGGAACGTGCATCCTGCCTGGATGTGTATACACGTCCATGGTGATAAAGGGGTTAATACAGTATAATGGTACAGAAACAAGGGTGTAGCTTTGGCTGGCCTTTCACAGTAACTAGGCCCAAATTAGTTTTTCTGTGAAAAAAAAACTACACCACATAGGTGTACGTACAGTTTAAACTTATGAGAGGAGGACTATGCACTCTACTACAAACTGTATAAGGTTACAGAAGCAAGAGTGCAGCTTTGGCTGTCCTTTCACAGTAACTAGGCCCAAATTAGTTTTTAAGAAAAAAAAAACTTACACCGCCTATCTAGGCACAGGTTACACTTATGAGAGAACAATAAGCTCTGCTTCCCAACTTGTATTAGGCACTGTAATCAGGTGATTATGGCTTTTCTTGCTCACCCTAACTGGCCCCTGTTAGCTTTACAGTTGTACAACCAACTGCAGAAGTACAGAATCGCTGTGTAGTAGAGCCCAGTACAGTATTATTAGGCACTAATTACAGGTGACAATGGCTTTTAGTGCTCTGCCTAACTGGCCCCTATGAGCTTTAGAATCGCTGTACACCACTGCATCAGTGGAGGCACTGTGTATTACACCCAAAAGTGTACTTTCTCTTTCTCTCTGTCAGTGCTTTTATGCAGTGATTTGGGCACGTGGTAAATCGCTGCTATGAAGCTGTTTTTCTGTGCAATACACATACAATGCTCTATCTCTCCCTGCAATGAAACACAAAAGATGTCTGCCGATTATATAGGGCTGTGACATCACAGGGGTGGCTGGCTGCTGATAGGCTGCATATTTGGACTTGTTGCGAAGCAAAATTTTCCTGAAATTCATTACAGATTTGGATTTGTCAGCTTCAATTCACTCATTCCTACTTATGCACATTGATAACCTGTACAATTTCCTACATACACAATAACATATGTGTACATATATGCAACAATAAACCATGCAATTTTCTTTACATACCAATAAATAAAAGCGATTGTACTATTTCAGGAATGTAGAACTTTAAAGGGGTACTCCGGCCCCAAGACATCTTATCCCCTATCCAAAGGATAGGGGATAAGATGTCTCATTGAGAGGGTCCCACAGCTGGGGACACCCACAATCTAGCATGCAGCCCCCACATGTAAGCAGTGCAGGAAGCGCTGGAGGCTCTCAGCATTATGCCTCCCATCACACCCCCTCCTATAGACTTACATTGAGGGGGCGGGGCGTGACATCACACAGGGACGGAGTTGTGACGTCACGATACTCCGTCCCCGTGGTCGGGAGGCTGCATGCTAGATTGTGGGGGGTCCCCAGCGGCAGGACCCCCATGATTAGACATCTTATCCCCTATCTTTTGGATAGGGGATAAGATGTCTTGGGGCTGGAATACCCCTTTAAGTTCGATGTTCAGGTATAAAGTCTGATGAATTAGTAATGAAGTGTGATCTAACGTTTGCAACCTGCAGAACAGTATTATGCTAAATTTGGCAACATATAGGCATTGGTGAAAATAAAAGTATTAAAGGGGTATTCTAGGATTTTTTTTATTATTTGACTTTGTTACAGGGGCTGTAAAGTTCACTTATCTGGCAACTCTTATGTGATGTTCATTTTATTCTCCGATGTTCATTTTAATCAACATACAAAATGAGTGCCACAGGTTTTTCCCGGTTGCAGTGTGGACTTAGACAATGTGTGGAGCAACTGCTGGGTGGGGGAGAGATCATTCTTCTCAGGGCTATAGAGAATTGTCCCAGGTGTGCTTCAGTGGGTGTAGTGGCTGATGTGTGGGAGGGAGAAAAGTGAACTCACACTTACAAACAAGGGATCCTTGGTCTTGTAGTTGGAGGGAAGGAACTCTAACAGGAAATCCAAGACAAGCATGGATCTTTCCGAAGCATGATCATTACTGTCTGGAAGGTAAGTACTAAAGTCACCTTTTGGTGGTATGAATATGTACAAGAAAAAATACAGCAGAGCTCCTCATAGGGCAATAGCATCTGAAACAAGGTTGAATATTGGCAAATAATGCAGGTCCCCAAAGGGGTTCCCACAGTATGCACACCTTGGTCAGTTGTGCAATAGACACAACCGCAATAAAGGCAGTAAGGTTGGTGGTGTAGCTTGTCTGGAATCGGTTAGGGTGTCACCTGCCGAATAAGAGTGTAGAAACCAAAGATGCAGAAAAGGCCGGATTTCACAGCGCGATCCACCAGCCACAGAACTGTGACTGGTGGACTGTGCTTTGAAATCTGGCCTCTTCTGAGCCTTTTGGTGAATAACCCATTTGAGTAGGGGATCATAACAAAATGAACATCAAATAGAAATTTACTACTTAATGAATGGAAAGTTTTTTTTTATCTCCTTTCTTAATTCAAGCCAGTCATAAAGAAATAGGGCAAATTAAATAAGTATTCTCTAGGCCTCATACCTGTTTATCATGTTTACCATCTGATCTGCAGGCACATAGAAACATAGAATGTGTCGGCAGTTAAGAACCATTTTGGCCCATCTAGTCTGGCACGAGATTAAATAACCCTGAAGGGGTTTTTAATCCAGCAAATTCATACAGAAAATATTCAGAGATTTGTCGCTGTGCTTCATTTCAGACTATAGGGTAACGGATGCAAAAACACAAACTTGTAGTATCCAGCCTCTGCCTCCATTCCCATTACCAATGGTACCTGATCACCAGACAAATAAACCCAGCCTGAATAACTCATGCTACATTACAACATTCTCACTCTATGCTTTACAGAGAATATATTATCGTTCTGCAGTCAATCATTTCCATGTATTTGTCTACATCTATTCATGCAAGTTCAGTAACATTATTTGAGGCGAACCTCAAACTAAATAAATTGATTTAGTTCTTGTCAACAGATAACATTTGTGTGATATATCTGATTCTCTTGCTGTGGGTCATAACACAAGTTCCAGTGTGGATAATAATTTTAGGCATATAGCTTTTAACAACACAAAAATAATAATAATAATAATAATAATAATAATAATAATATAGACATTTCTTTACTTCCAACATCACAAAGTGTAAAACTACTCATCTATTCGTAAATCCTGTGTTTATGTTCATGTAACATACACAGATCATCACTGAAATTTAAGCCATCAAAGAAAAAGCTTAATATGAATCCTACATATCTAAATAAATCCAAATGTGTAGGTAAAATGTTGATGGTCTTATGGATGATATGCCTGAACAAATATCTAGAAATATAGATTATTGTTATCAGTGTCTCTTCAGTATGGCAGGCTGAAAGCTTTGTGTTTTTTTAAGCAATTTCCATGTTTCCTGTTTCTGCATCATTTTCTTGACAGCCAAGACCATTACAGGGTTTTGTGAGAAAACAAGTGATACATATTTTAGGAAAATATAAAAGAAAGGGCACAGGTATACTTGTAGCTTAAAGGGGTACTCCGATGGAAAACATTTTTTTTTTTTAATAAACTTGTGCCAAAAAAATAAACAGATTTGTAAATTACTTCTATTAAAAAATCTGTCTTGTCCACAGTGCAAACCTATGCTGCTCTGTACAGTTCCTGACATGGACAGAGGTGTCAGCAGAGAACACTGTGGACAAAACTAAAAAGAAATTAAAAAAGAAGAGAATTTCCTCTGTAGCATACAGCTGCTAAAAAGTACTGGAAGGGTAAACATTTTTTAATAGAAATCATTTACAAATCTGTTTAACTTTCTGGCACTAGTTGATTTAAAAAAAAATGTTTTACACCAGAGTACCCCCTTATAGCATTCAAATACTTTCAAAACATTTTTAAAACCACCATGGTTTTATTACATAAAACTTGTTGTCGACAAGATAATTTTTTATTTTTGCAGTTACTTAACTTGTGAAAGCTCATTCCTGGTGTACAACTGTTTCTTATTAGTGGGAACAGGGCAGGGCTGTTTGCCATCAGAAATCACATCTCAACTTCCTTTTCCTCCTTCTCTGGCCAATGACATGAAAGCACTTACTCACAAGCTCTATTCTCCTCTGCTATATCTGTATGGTTTAGAAAGAATGGAGAAAGTGCACTTGACAGAGCAGGACAGAACAGACTGGTAATAAGCTGGGGGGTGGTTTACAGTACTATTGATGGCATAGTTGCTATATGAGCAGAAAGAAGACAAACAGTAGCAGTTAGAGCTATGAGGATCACATCAAGAGGGCGGGGGTTTTGTCACAAAAATGTTGTAATGATGACAAGTAGCCATACTAATGAAATGGGGAAGAGATAAATTATATTCTGGAGGCAGCACTGTGTATAGCAGGAGAACAGGTAATTTCATAAGGAATAGTTCTCCAGTACTTTATGGGAGATAAGAGAGAAGACTTAATTTACCTGTCCAGCATTGTATGTACTCTCTGGAGGGGATTGGCAGGCTTAGGATGCATGCACACTTGCCCTGATTTACTATTGTAAACCTGACATGTTTTGTTGGGTTGTGCATCAGATTCTGGCGCATTGCATCAAAAATTCTGTGTGTGCCAAAATGTGCACCAGAATTGAAAAAAAAAACAAAAACAAAAAACGCTTAACTCTGCATTTTACTGAAAAAAACAAAAAAAGGGGCATGGTCATTTAGAAAAGTGGTCACTTTGTGTCCCCAACATTTTCACAAAAAATCCAACATATTTACTAAGGTTTTCACAGACAACTTGGTGTATTTCAGCAAAACCCCACAGATCAGAGTATGTGTAAAAAAAGCAAAACATAGGGAAAAGTGCAAAATGTAGGGAAACCTTAGTAAATACTGTGAAAAGGAGAGCCCACAATATCTGTAAGTGAGAATTTTTATTTGTTTCCTATGTACTCAAATATTATTTTCATATTCAAGTGCTAAAGTACTTTAATGGGTTATCTGTAATACTTTTTCCTCGCTCCCATCTCAGAAGTAACACAATGCTTTTTACTAACACAATGCTTTTTCTAGGGTTTTAACCCCTTAAAGACCCATAATGTATACATACATCATGGGGCAATTAGGGTGTAACGAGAGGGCTCAGGACTCAAGCCCTGTATGTAGCATTCACCACCGACTGCTATTAACTCTGTAGATGCAGCTGTCAAAGTTTTTAGCAGCATCTTAACAGCCTTTATTCACATCATTAGTGGTACAGTGGTTCGGATTGACTCCCCACTATGTGATTGGGAAGAGCAGATCCATTGTCATGGTAGCCCGAGGACTTTGCTAGACCTCCCTGCCTGCAGGGACTCTGCTATTGATAATACATTGAATTATATGATCTGCATTGATCTATATTAAATGATTGCTCACACAAGTCCCCTGGAGGAACAAAAAAAAAATAGTTAAAAAAATATATAAAACATGTCGTTAAAATTATATATAAATCCCTCTCATGATAAAAATGTAAAAGAAGTAGGTAAAGGTACAATGCCGGACATGCTCCTTTTTAATGGAACTAAAAAAAAATACATTGTGTTCCAAACAAGTGTTCCAAATATTGGGGTAAGTACCAATAGAACATAACAAGCCCATTGTGTAATGGAGCCCATTGTGACTCTGTTTCCCAATAGGGTACATGCTCCGTGACAACAAAAATACCCCTATAACCCCCATTCTCCCAAGTATCTTATAACATTCAAATATGTCTTCAAATGTGTAAAAATATAGGATAATAAATTGTTGTTTAATTCTTGATAGAATTAAGAAATTTATTTTCTAAAATTAAACTATAAAAATGGGAATACACAATAATTATTGGGCTGAATATGCTGACAAAGAATCAACAAGAATTGTTTTTTTATACAAATACTTTTTGTTTTGTTAACATGAAATTTAACAGTTATTATTTGTTTAGTAATAAGAAAATCATTGAAATTAATGTATTTTTCTTTGTATTTAACATATTATTGTGTTGTTTTTGTTTAGTAACCGTTGCCTGCGAATCCTCAATCTGCTTTTTAGCAGCTTTATTTTTCGGCTCTGTTTATAATTAATCAATAAACAACCACAATGGTTCAATTGAAGAATCAAGACGATACCTTCTACAAAGGCAAATCCTGCAAAGGCAAACATTAATTAGGAGAAAGCAGCTGAGTGGAGTATATTACAAATGCCTTATCTCTTTTTTAAGTGCCCACAGACTCATTGCTATTGTCTAAGAGCATGCATTCCCTGCCTCTTTGCCATCACATTAATACAGCACAGATGGAGTTCATTAAAAGAATAGAATATAATACACTGTGATTTCTGAATGCTTAGGCATCCGACTGTATAACTCCTATTAACGTTAATTATTTTATGAAAACAATATCGGTGTATCTTGTGGTTCACCACTGAGGACTTTAAACTTACTCATGAAAAGTTTCAAATGGATATCTCTTGGAAGTAAACAAGATCTAGAATTGTCTTTGAGGATTATATGACAAAATACTATGTCCTTTCTACATAGTATCTAGTATTATTATTATTATTGCTGTTTATATGTAAATTATAGGGTCATTGGAGAAAAATGGTGGATATTCCAACAAAGGCTGTATTTATACCATGTTTACAGTGTAATGTCAGCATATATTCTGGGAAGTACTTATAAGATTTTAATAGAATGCCTATAAATAGGGTGTAAATTTGTAGATGTCTAATGCACCAAAAACAGATCACTTATTAACCAAATAGTAAAAAAAAAAATGACAAAGTAATTATATAGATATCAAATCTCTGCTATAAATTCAAAAGTAAAAAACAACTATGATCATGGAAAGAGGGACCAATATTAAAAGAAAAAAATTAATTAGTACACATAGACAAAGTGAAAAGAATGGTGGGGATTCTAAAATGCATGGGAGGACAACAATATACTGTGGGAAAATGTGACAAAAGCTCAACGCTTAAATAAATTCCCAATACAAATGATTTGCCTAACCAAACCACCCCCGCCCCTCTCAAACAAAGCTCATCAAGCTACACCTCCTTTTTACCATTCTCAGCAGTGAGAACTACTGAGAAATGTAGTTTTAATAAGGTGTGCAGGAGGAAGGGAAATGGAACAGTGGGCAGAGGAGGATGGTAAGTACATTCCACACTATGTGGAGTACTTTTTTTTTTTTTTTATAGAAATTCAACAGGAATGGAGCTTTAAGGCAGTTCCAGTCAGCTTCTTCCGACCCTCTATACTTTTATCAGAGATCATTGCCTATATGCAAATGGAGAGAAATCTATCAATCAACCTGGAGGGGGAGAAGCCAGCTGATACATTTGTCAAACAGATAAATCATCATTCTTCATGGAGCTTCATTTTACAGTTTGTTTGTTTTTTTTTTTAAATGTTCAGTTTTAAAGGAAAACTGCCAGCCTGTTCACCCACACTAAACCCAATGTACTGGTTTATAGTGTGGGTGAACAGGAGTCCAATGAGGGGTCCCTTACTCAAATATTTTCTGAGATATGTCCCCCAGAAAATCCTCTGCTAAATTCAGCGAATTGTGTGCAGAGGGCAGGGCTTCACAGCTCAATTTACATATTCATTGTCTGTGACTCCATATCCTAGTGAAATGGAGTCACAGACAATGAATATGTAAATTGAGTCAGTGAAGCCCTGCCCCCTGCATGTGATTGACTGAATTTAGCAGAGGATCTTCTGGGGGACATATTTCAGGACCTACTGGACATATTTAAATGGGCACTGTCACCAACTTTATTTTTTGATATGTTGTAGTACTTATGTACTACAACATATCTCTAATATACTTTTATTATTATTTTTTTTCATTAAAAAGGTTTAATTTAAATTTAAAAACCGGCTACTGAAAAAGGACTGATTTTGGAGTGGCAATCAGTCCTTTTTCAGTTAGGCTGCACTCGCTCCCTTCCTGTCAATCAGACAGGCGGGAGCGAGCGCATTGGCTCCCCGACCACTGACTGGGAGGCCACTCCACCAGCACATGGCCGCCGCCTCGTTGCCGCCGCTGTCCCTGCACGCCCGCTGCCGGACTCTGCAGTAACTGCAAGTGTGATGAGGGAACGGGGTATGCGGGGCGGGGGGAGAGGGGAAGAGGGAACGTGCTAGTGCCATAGCGGGGGGGGGGGGGGGGGGGAACGGGCTAGCAAAAAAAAAAATAGGATGGTGGGAGCTACCCTTTAAGTAAGTGACCCATTCGTTGGAATCCTGTTCACCCACACTATACCCCAAAATATTGTGTTTAGTGTGGGTGAACAGGCTGACATTGGGGGAGATTGATCAAAATTTGTGCAGAGGAAAAGTCTAGCTGCCCATATAAACAAATCAGATTTCTTCTTTCAATTTTGAAAAGGCCTCAGAAAAATGAAAAAAGCTATCTGATTGGTTGCTATTGGCAACTGGTCAACTTTTCCTCAGCATAGCTAATGATGAATCTCTTCCATTGTTCCTTTAAATAAAATGTACTAAAGCTCAAGACTGTTCTGGCCACAGATTAGCCTTAAAGGGTAGCTCCCACCATCCTATTTTTTTTTCTCTCCCTACCTATTACCAATCTATCCCTAACGCCCTCCCTGCTTTTAATTTTTATTTTTACTATATTAAAAATGCCTTTTGTCTGCCTGGCAGTGTGCTCACTACCAGGCAGACTTCCCCATTCCCCAGCAAGCACCACTTCACTGATGCCTGCTGGGGGGACTTCCGCCCTTAGTTCATCTACACAGGGTGACTCCAGCTGTTTCACCACTACAACTCCCAGCTTGCCCTGACATCTATTGGTTGTCAGGGCATGCTGGGAGTTGTAGTATTGAAACAGCTGGATGCACCCTGTGTAGATAAACTATTAGTTAGTTACAAGCGGCGCTATCCCGTTCCCTCCTCCCCCCCCCCCTGCCCCGCATACCCCGTTCCCTCATTACACTTGCAGTTACTGCAGAGTCCGGCAGCGGGCGCGCAGGGACAGCGGCGGCAACGAGGAGGCGGCGGCGATGTGCGGGAGGAGTGGCCTCCCAGCCAGTGGCCGGGGAGCCAATGCGCTTGCTCCCGCCTGTCTGATTGACAGACAGGGAGCGAGTGCAGCCTAACTGAAAAAGGACTGATTGCCACTCCAAAATCAGTCCTTTTTCAGTGGCCGGTTTTTAAATGTAAATTAAACCTTTTTAATGAAAAAAAAATAATAAAAGAATATTAGAGATATGTTGTAGTACTTAAGTACTACAACATATCAAAAAATAAAGTTGGTGACAGTGCCCATTTAACAAAAAATTTTGAGATGGGAATAAGTGCTGTCTTCCAGAGGATTATCATAACATTATCATAAACAAATGGATATATTCTGTAATATCTTCTAAGAAAAATGAAAAATGAAAAGTCCCTCAAACACAGCCATCAATACAATACATTCATTTCTCAGGGCAGATACACAGTTGGGATACTTGCTGTGTTTAATGATGGCAGAAATCAGAAGAGGGCATTTTTAAATTCTGAACGTAATTTGTATAAAATTTTTAAATGCTTTTGCCAGAGGCTGTACTTTTATCAAACGTCTCTATAACTAAATATATTTGCTACTTCATTTTACCCATTTGTAGACATTTGATAACATTAAATATTCATCAAGAATACATTAATCTACTTTAATTCAAAATAGCTTCTTTTATATAACTGGATGAGAAAGTTCTATTCAATTTGAATGAATGGAAGTATTCCTATATTACAGATCAAATGCAATGTTTCTCTAGCTAAAGTTGTCCCTTTTATTTTTGCCTGAGAACTATAATTTTCCTGCCATTTTATGGATTTTTTTTTCTCATTATGTCTCTCATAGTTGAGGTATACCGATGATGAAAATTACAGGCCTCTCTAATCTTTTTAAGTGGGAGAACTTGCACAATTGGTGGCTAACTAAATACTTTTTTGCTCCACTGTATGTACATAGTATTTGTTAAACATTATGAGCCTGTGTTACCTGAATAATGTTCTATTGTTTTTGTTGCGGATGTCCAATCTCTTGCTTTTTAAACAAATGTTGATCTATAAAAAATACTTGTGGTCCCAGGTAACGTTTTTCATTATTTTAATTCATGGGTAAGGTTGGTTTTATACTAAGATGTTTTGTGTGTGTGTTTGTCCTGTTCTTGATCTAAATTGCGTTAAGGGGCAATGATTGAATTATTATAGTTTCTTTTTTCAATTCATCCACTGAGCATAATACAGTAATACGCTATAAAAATGGGAAAAAAAGATATGTTTTTTTTTTTTTTTTATTTATTTACTTAAAGATAAGGATTTATTTATTTATGTTTTAAATTAAATATCAGTTGTGGAACAAAAAAAAAAAACATTAAATTAAATCTGAGCTGTGATTGTTTGCTGTGTGTAACATTAGAGTTTTGGTTTAAGGCAGATTGACACATCTGAGCCAGTATGTAAAGACATTACACAGTGTATGTTAAGTTATCTTAATGCAAATGCTAGGACAGATCTTGAAACATTAGTTAAATGGACCCATAGACCCCAATATACCCTAAAAAGGCCAAAATTACATTTTGTGATGTATGCAACTGGATCTGCTGGATGGAATATTCCATTGACTTGGATCCCTTTAAAAGAAATATGCCATAGAGTATATGTCTTTTTACGATTGGACCTTATGTATGATGAATGTCTCTAAGTGGCATCCATCATAGGTATACCTGTTTCTGTGAAGTTTGGTGACAGAACAAAATTGTAAACATAAAATTGACATAGTTATGAAATGTAAGAAAGGACAGATCTGTGACTTAAAAAAATCACTTATTCTTGAATCAGTAAAAGTATTATGAAAAAGAAAAAAAAGGAGTAGAACTATTAGGAAAGTATGTAGCATGGCATGCTGGGAGTTGCCCAGAATCTCTTAATCTGCCATCCCTTGGACTGACTTAACCCCTTAAGGACGCAGGACGTAAATGTACGTCCTGGTGACGTGGTACTTAACGCACCAGGACGTACATTTACATCCTGTGCATAACCGCGGGCATCGGAGCGATGCCCATGTCATGCGCGGCTGATCCCGGCTGCTGATCGCAGCCAGGGACCCGCCGGCAATGGCCGACGCCCGCAATCTCGCGGGCGTCCGCCATTAACCCCTCGGGTGCCGGGATCAATACAGATCCCGGCATCTGCGGCAGTGCGCGATTTCAATGAATGATCGGATCGCCCGCAGCGCTGCTGCGGGGATCCGATCATTCATAACGCCGCACGGAGGTCCCCTCTCCTGCCTCCGTCCGGCTCCCGGCGTCTCCTGTTCTGGTCTGTGATCAAGCAGACCAGAGCAGAAGATCACCGAAAACACTGATCTGTTCTATGTCCTATACATAGAACAGATCAGTATTAGCAATCATGGCATTGCTATGAATAGTCCCCTATGGGGACTATTCAAGTGTAAGAAAAAATTTTTTTTAATGTAAAAGTAAAAAAAAAGTGAAAAATCCCCTCCCCCCCAAAAAAAGTAAAACGTCCCTTTTTTCCTATTTTACCCCCAAAAAGCGTAAACATTTTTTTTATAGACATATTTGGTATCGACGCGTGAGTAAATGTCCGAACTATTAAAATAAAATGTTAATGATCCCATACGGTGAACGGCATGAACGAAAAAAAAAAGTCCAAAATTCCTACTTTTTTAATACATTTTATTAAAAAAAAATTATAAAAAATGTATTAAAAGTTTTTTATATGCAAATGTGGTATAAAAAAAGTACAGATCATGGCGCAAAAAATGAGCCCCCATACCGCTGCTTATACGGAAAAATAAAAAAGTTAGAGGTCATCAAAATAAAGGGATTATAAACGTACTAATTTGGTTAAAAAGTTTGTGATTTTTTTTAAGCGCAAAAATAATATAAAAGTATGTAATCATGGGTATCATTTTATTCGTATTGACCCTCAGAATAAAGAACACACGTCATTTTTACCATAAATTGTACGGCGTGAAAATGAAACCTTCCAAAATTAGAAAAATTGCGTTTTTTCGTTTTAATTTCCCCACAAAAATAGTGTTTTTTGGTTGCACCATACATTTTATGATATAATGAGTGATGTCATTACAAAGGACAACTGGTCGCGCAAAAAACAATCCCTCATACTAGTCTGTGGATGAAAATATAAAAGAGTTATGATTTTTAGAAGGCGAGGAGGAAAAATGAAAACGTAAAAATTAAATTGTCTGAGTCCTTAAGGCCAAAATGGTCTGAGTCCTTAAGGGGTTAAGGTCACTGCTGTAGAAATAATACTCTAACTCACACTATAAACCACTGACATCCTGACTGTGTCCCACTTCATAAACAGACAGTGAAATAGAGAAAAGGTGAGGAAAGAGAAAAAGTGAGAGATAGATTAAAAAAAAAAAAAAAGGATACTCAGGGGCATGGATACCCAAGGAAAGAAACAAGAGAGAGAGGTAGGGTAGCACAGGGTTAATTGTGGGACTACGCTAGCTTGGGAAACAAAATCGGTAGTATTTAGCTGGTCAAATATAGGAGCCCAGTCACACATGTGCTTTATATATATATATATATTTTTTTTTTATGAACTGGTGCCAGAAAGTTAAACAGATTTGTAAATTACTTCTATTAAATTTTTTTAATCCTTTCAGTACTTTAGCAGCTCTTTACTACAGTGGAAAATCTTTACTTTTTTTATTTATTTTTTGTGTTCTCCACAGTGCTCTCTGCTGATACCTGATGCCTGTATCAGGAAATGTCCAGAGCAGGAGAAAATCCCCAAAGCAAACCTATGCTGCTCTGGACAGTTCATGACATGGACAGAGGTGTCAGCAGAGAGCACTGTGGACAACACAAAAAATAAATTCAAAAACTAAAGAATTTCCTCTGTAGCATACAGCTGCTAAAAAGTACCAAAAGGATTAATATTTTTTTATAGAAGTAATTTACAAATCTGTTTAAAGGAGTATTCCAGGCAAAAGTTCTCTCTGATGACACCTGTCTCGGGAAACGCCCAATTTATAAGAGGTTTGCTATGAGGATTTGCTTCTAAACTGGGTGTTTCCCGAGACAGGTGTCACCAGAGAGGACTTAGACAGAAAACAACAACCTTAACTTCAGAAGTTCATAAGTACTAAAAGGATTAAGATTTTTTTAATAGAAGTAATTTACAAATCTGTTTAACTTTCTGGAGACAGTTGATATATAAAAAAACATTTTTTTCCTGGATAACACCTTCAACTTTCTGGCACCAGTTAAATAATAAAAAAAAAAGTTTTCCACCGGAATACCCCTTTAAGTTCTATTCAATAGTATTTACATATTACTACAGATTACTAGGTCCATGTGAAGACTCTTAGCAATGGACTGGATTAACACAATCTCTAAAGGGGTTACCAGTATTTCTAGGCAAGAATGACCCAAAGAACCCCTTCTAGGGCACCAGTAGCACCTGCAAAGGTTGTCACTCCTATTACTTCTCCATTGTGTGTTACACTGCATCCAAGTATATAAGAGAGGTAACATGGACACTGGCAATAATGTAATGTGTAGTGAAAAGAGAAAGTAAAAAGTAAACATATTTACCAAATCATTTTTAATTCATATACATTCACAGTTTTATCAAAGTGTCTCTATTGATAAATCTGGTAAATTTGTAGACTATGGGATTTAAATTTACACCAACTTCTGTTGGCATACTTCAAACCAGAATCATGCACTAAAATGTCAGCACATTTCTTGGTGCCCTAGACCCAATCACTTTTGCCCAGGCTATTACACCTTTTAGGCTAAGTCTCCACCAAAAAACGCTGATGTTAGCTGTAAATCAATGAGAAATCGCAAATTTCTATTTCCACTTGGCGTTTTTTCACTTTGGTGTTTTTTTTTATCCTTTTGGAGTTTTTTTCACTTTTTTTTTCATTTTTTTCAGCTCCTTGGCGTTTTGAAAAAAACGCTGTATGTCGCTCAAACCAGCGTTTTTAATCAAAATTGTGGCGTTTTGCTCCAATAGAAGTCTATGGGAGTGAGAAAATGCCAAGAAAAGTGATATGTGGGGTTTAAATTTGGCGTTTTTGCAGGCGGATTTTAATCTTTTTTGGACTTTAGCGATCCAAAAAAGTGATGGAGATACCTGTTTTGAATAAAATTTCGTAGGGTACCAATAATTTTTTTTTTAAAGATACGGTAGTGAAGGAAAAAATTGTATCTAACAAAATTTATATTTTTAAAAAAAACATTTTATTACTTTTAAACAGGGATCAATTTATGTGTGCGGGGAAATAAAAATGAGGCAGACAATTATAAAAATGTATTGTGTGTGTGTTTTTCACTTTTTTCTTTCTTTTTTTTTTTAGTTAGTACTACTACTCCCAGCATGGAAAACACTGTTCCATGATAGGAGTAGTAGTACATATACTAATAGACAGATCACCCACTGCAATCTTTCTGTATAACGTATAGATGTGGCGGGCACTCTTCTATGGTCCCCTGCACTGACGTATATATACACCCATTCATATTTCCTGCCGAGCTGTGATTGGCCAGATGGTTCCAGACAATCACAACTCTTTGTGAGAAATAGGAATATATGTATATATACGGCCGTGCAGGGGACCATAGGAGAGCGGCCGCTGCATCCATATATTATACAGGAGGATCACAGCGGGTGTCAGGAGTGATACCCGCTGTGATCTTTCCATAACTGCAGGTAATACTACTCCCGACATGGAGCACACTCTGCCTCATGCTAGGAGCTGTAGTACCTGCATTAATAGACAGATCACAGCGGGTGTCAGAGTTTACAATCGCTGCGATCTGTCTATTAATGCAGATACTACAGCTCCCAGCATGGAGCAGTGTGTGCTCCATGTTGGGAGTAGTAGTGCCTGCTTAAGGACACATCACAGTGGATGTCACTACTGACACCCGCTGTGATCGTCCTGTCTATAGCAGAGTTGGAGCGGCTGTATACAGCGCACGCATCCCTGCTCTGCACTATACTCCGGGCCGGCCACTCACTCATTCTTATTTCTCTCAGAGCTGTGATTGGCTGAAACCATCCAGACAATCACAGCTCTGGGTGGGAAATATGAATGAATTATGTTCTATTCACATCACAGGCTGGAGTATAGTGCACAGATGTGAGCGCTGTATACAGCGGCATCTGTGCTATATAATGGATGATCGCATCGGTTGTTAGGACTGAGACCCGGGGCGATCTATCTATTACTACAGGTACTACTACTCCCAGCATGGAACAGTCTGTTCCATGCTGGGAGTAGTAATACTACCTAAAAAAATGTAAAAAATAGAGAAAAAAAAGTGAAACACACATTTATTAAAAAATAATAAAAAGTTGGTTATAAAATATATGCATTTCGTTTAATAAAATGTTTTCGATCACTGCAGCATCCTTTTTGTTTTTTCTTTTTCTTTGCAGGGGTCAGGTATTTATGATATGCGAAAGAATAAAAAAAAGTCACAAGGCCCTTATTAAAAATTGCAAGTCTTCTCCAGGTCTGGCCTGGAGTACAAAACTCCTGTACGTAAGCAAATTTAAAAAGTCGCAAAAAAAGCCTCACAAAAGTCTCAGCTGCAACTTTTTTGTTTTGCTTATGTGATCCAAATTTATCAACCCACTGTGATAGTATGATAAAGATGTAGTACATAAGCAAAAACAAAAGCAAAAAAAAAAAGACTTCAGAACTTGGTTACCAAAGCAACAATAACTAATGTTCCCCTTTGTGTTTAAATAAGGGTAAAATATAGTTACTTTAAAACTTTGCATGTTCAGTTGTTTGTTATGACTGGAATATCAACATAATCAATTTCTTGATTCATGAGGAGTCTGTCACTTTCATCTACACAATCTGGTGTTCTGGCCATGCAATAAGATGTAAAACTGTCAGAACCCTTAGTTTTGGGTATTATGTATATCATTTACAACATTCTTTTTGAGATCGGTGTAAGGTGAATTGTAAAGAGCAATATAGATAAGTGTTAGCAACATTGTAATAAGATTTTTGTATGGTGTTCTATTTATAAAAGCAGTACAAATAAAAATATTGGTATTGGCTATAGGTATTACTTTCACTTTTCTAAAGCAGAGTAAAAATTAAAATGGCAACCTAATAAGATGCTATAGGCAAACACTTTTTCATTCATCTGCACTAAAATTGAAAAATATCCAGAAAAGATTGGTAAACTTGAGACAGGTAGAATATGAGCTCCTTCTCAATATTTGACATACTGTACATGTATGTCAAAATGTCAGGGAGAGGACCTGACCCCACTCCATACATAACATGTGCCAGCTGTCGAGTGTGACAGTCAAAAGAATGGAGAGCTAAAAGATAACTATAAGTAAAGAAAACAAACAACAAAAAACGTGGTTTCAAATGGCTGGAAGTGCTCAACCCCAAATGCGGTTGTGCATTTATACTGGGGGAGCAGATCCTGCCCTTGTAGTCCGTTGCTAGGGGCGATCCCCAGCATAAAAATGCATACAATGGAGGATGCCTGCTGCGGACTACAAGTGCCACAATAGAATCCTACACCAGATAAACGGTGTGGATATGTAACAATTAGAATACAATACAAGAATATGGATGCACTACTGTGGTAGATGTAAACAATACATTGGCTATCCCTCAACACTGATGTTAAAATTGAGACATTCGCCAGTGTATCCTTATATGAAGGACACACCAGAGCCCGCACACCAACGCCAAGGTTTCTCATTTTGGTGCGAGACCTATAAGTACTATAAGTAAAGAAATGAAAGTTTTCACAGTAAAAAACATAAATATTAAAAGAAAAACCTTTCTCAGTTATCACAAAAGTATCTCAACATAATTGTTGTGGCCAGGCTATGGCTAATAGAAGAGTTATGCAAATGAACCTATCTGACCATATGGACTAGTAACCTGCTAAAGGATGGCAGATGATGTGCCCAAACCATCGTTGAGGGTAAAGTCTATAAGGAGGCATACCCTGGTAATGAGAATTAAATAGAAAAAAAAAAGGGGGGGGAGGGTGGGACCCGAAGAAGTCCAGTGGAGAGGCAGAGGCTGGCAGCCAGCTTTTAAGCCAAGCCTCTGTTCCTCCCACAAACCAAGGCTGACAAGTCAGCCTTGCTAACTTGTGGTCAGGCTATGGCTAACAGAAGAGTTATGCAAATGAACCTATCTGATCGTATAGACTAGTAACCTGCTAAAAGATGGCTGATGATGTGCCCAAACCATTGTCAAGGGTAATGCCTATAAGGGGGCAAAAAGAGGAAAACATTATTGTAGCTAAATATGTTTATTTATATGACTAAATTACAGAAAGCTTTTGACATTTCGGCAAAAGGTTTAGGAATGTGTCAAG
Organism: Hyla sarda; assembly: GCF_029499605.1. NCBI lineage: Eukaryota > Metazoa > Chordata > Amphibia > Anura > Hylidae > Hyla > Hyla sarda. Next base: position 193,175,453 of record NC_079193.1, on the reverse strand, counting down.
AGAAACATGATGACCGCCAATGCCCCATTTTTCTGATGATGTGACTTGGCACATTGTGCTTCGAAGCAGTTGAGATAGCACCGATCCGAAATGAATAAACTGAAATAGATAGAGGGTTATTGCCCGAACCAATTTCCAAAGAGCGTATGGGGCTTGTGAACTGAGCAGAAGATATTGCTTTCACAGGGAATGGAAGCAAGGGCTGGAATCAGATGCATTTTTTAACAAAGATAGTAGATCATTGAAAACCCACACAGGAGACCATTCGTTGAAGGTCCTGAAGTATCTAACAGTTTAAAGTGATCTTTACACAAGACCAACTGACCTTTTGATAAATCTTTGTTTCTGGATGAACTTGAAGAAAACTCACCTGGTCTTAGGAAGCCATAAAGCATAGATACATGGCTGCCTTGATGATGCGGCTAAGAAGGTGGTCAAAAGGATAATAATCCAAAGACACAGAGAGTCTTCTGAAAAGTTTGCCAGACACAGGCTGTGTGCTAGGGATTCGGCTCAGGTGACCTCTCTGGATGCCCAGGAGCACCTTGAATTTACTAAACGTTTTCCAAGTGGTGGTATAATTTCTGGAGGTGCTAGTTGAGAGAGATTTGTTGATAAGATTATTGGCTGTAGATATGTGCACTTATAATCCAAGACTAGGGCTTGAAAGGGCGGGGGAGATAATGCTAAGGGTTCTGCCTCTGGCATTATCTGGAAAAAAAGACGTAAATTTTAGCATGACGCGTCTGCTGCTATGTTTGCAAGTGAAATGAAAATGATGCACCAAAAACAGCCACACCAATCTGTGGAGGAAAGACATGATCCGGGGAGATTTGGAAAAACCTTTGTTAACTATCTCTACCACTGCTAGATTATTTGTAATGAACAGAAAAGATAAATTGGCCCATAAAGACCCCCATATTTTGGCTGCAGCGACATTGCGATAGATCTCTAGTAAAGGTGAAGATGACAAACTATCGTGTATCAGTGAACAATGAATAGGTCAAGTACTTGCAAACCATTGGTTTCTTAATTTTGCTGCGTAACCTAAGGAGGCTGCGTGTCTGAATAAACCATGGGAGAAGAGGATGAACCGCGAGGAACAAATAGAGAAATCCCGTTCCAGTTGGACAAAAACAAATCCCACATGGCCAAATCAGACATAGCCTTAGCATCAAGATGAATGGGACTGTCCTTTTCTGGGGCTGAAGGAAGTAATTGCAAGAATCTTGCAGTGAAGGTTTTACCTAGGGGCATGATTCTAGTGGCGAAATTTAACATCCACAGGAGCGACTGTAGCTCAGATTTGGAACAAATTCTGGAAACAACTGATTGGCGGATGACTTCCCTAATTTTGATCAGTTTGTCCTGTGTAAGCTTGGCTTCCATCCTACTTGAGTCCAAAACTATTCCTAAGAAAGTAATGACTGTGTATGGACCTTCCACTTTAGAAGGAGAGACAGGGACATCAAGCTTGGAAAACATATCGAGCACCACTTGCAGCTTAACTGGGTGATGATCTGCGTTTTCAATTAGAAGTCATCAAGTTTGTGGATGACCTAGGGACAGTGACAGTGGTTGGTCATGATCCAATGGAGTGAATGAGCGAACCGTACTAAAAGCCAAGGACTGCTTTTTGATCCGAACGTCATGCGGTTGGCGAAATAGTAAGTATTCTGCCACCTGATGCCATAGAATTTCCATAAACTTGGATGGATGGGAAGCAATTTAAATGTGTTGACCTTGGACAACCACGTGCCTTGCCCAACCTGGAGGATTAATTGAATCGCTTCAACTACCAAAGAATACCGCATTGAGAATTCTTCAAAGGGTATTAGAGAATTGAAGCTTGGGGTAGCAGAACCATGAGCCGTGGACAGATCGTAATTCAGATACTTTTTATTTGAAAATTTCTTTGAAATAATACCAACTGGATTATCTCTCCAGATATCAAATGGAGATGAACTAAAAGGACCCAGCTTCTGGATCTCTGCCCGTCAAGAGAAAGTTGGAACCTTCCCAGGTGTGTTGAGGCAGAGTAATGAGGCCTGTATGGAATCCCTCAGCGGAACCACAGACCAGAAACTGTACGAATTGGGGATTGTAATGCAGACTGAAAAGGGAAGACAGTAATTTAATATTACTAGTCATGCTAGCTTGGAGGCCCTTTGAGGGCAAGCTGACCTGGGGTGCGCTCTGAAACAAAAGGAGCAAACATGTAGGGCTCTGCACTTATTATAGTTGCATGCTGACAGGTTGTAGTTATTACAAATCTGGCTTTTTCCTAATAAAGCAATTGGGCGACCCAGCTTGTCAGTGATTTGACCAGACATTTCTTGCGGAGTTGAACCAGAGGTTGAACCTTTATCCTGAGAGGAGGAAGAGCTGAAATTAGGACACCATTCCGTGGCATGGGACATTGACTGGCAGAAAGTACAGCCTGGTGCCCTGAGCCCCGCGAAGTGGTGGCAGAACAGCTCCATGTCTAAGGTGGCCCAATGGGTGACATGCTGGAACTGTACTAAAGCTGCTGCCGCCTTCGTGGAGAAGGACCTGTGGTAATCGTGGAAGGAAACCACACCGTACTTAAGCCCCAGGTCTGTGACACAATATAAATAAGTGTCCAGCTCTTCTCTCCTCTCTGGATGTGCTGAGCAAATTATGTCTCTATATAAACTGAAGACTAATACATATTCCCCAATGGACAGTTTCTTAATGAGTTACGCCTCTTTGGACTTAAGCACTACTGAGACATCGCCACAGGCGATGGTTTTATTTTCCATAAGATCCTGGCTCGCTATGAGAAGTAAGGCAAGGTTAATGTCTTTTCCCTCCAATATTAATTTTCTCAAATTTGGGGCAATCTTCTGGGCAGAAGAGACAACTGGAGCCACCGGTACGGGTGAGCCGTCTGTAGAATCACTAGCTTCCAGTGATTGGAGTCTAGTTTGCATATCTGATACAGAAGATGAAATACTATTCATCATGGCATGCAATTGTGACAAAGACAGCTGAATGGTAGACATAGGCACTTGCTCAGGAAATGAACCTGAAGGTTCAGATATTACTAGTCTGTGGAGTTCCACTTTTCTTGCAGATGCCGGGTAGCAGATTCCCCTTTTTGTTAGCTCAACTGTTTGTTTGGGAATAGTCCAATTCCTGAGAAAAGTATGCTGCTGTTCTGAAGCAAGGGATTCTGAGACAGAAAGAGCATCCTCAATATCAGAAATATGAGATGCTGTAAATGCGAAAGAAGAACAAGTACCATGAGCATGAGGGACCATGTAAGAGCGAAATGGGGTGACTCTTGGTGCGATTGAGTGTGACCAATTACCTTCCATCACCTGACACAGACAAAAAATTTTGAACAAATGAAACTGACAGACTGCCCGTGAGTGAAATGACAGTGAATCGTGAACGTGAGGCAAACATGTGCACCCCTAAACCAACCAGTAATAAAACAAAAAAATACCTGTCTGACTGAAGGCAAGAATCTTTGAACAGAAGAAATTAGATTATGTCCAAAACGTAGATTAATGCTGCCAACCAAGCAAAAAAACAACGTGTTGGTTAGGAACCGAGAGTGTGCACCCTCATAGGATGAGGAATAAATAAACCAAAGATGCAAGGTACTGATTGCATAGACAACGTGCTTTTAATGAAAAAACACTGATGGCTAAACCGAGCGAGGGCCCGACTATAAGAATCTTGTGAGGGAATGACCTACAAAAAATTAAGGCTAGATTAAAAATTTAGAAATACTAGTGTGTTGGCATGATGTGAATTGACTAACCATGAAGAAATAGCCAACACGAGAGAATCAATATGCGTAGGCTAAATTACAGATAGATCAGGATCATGAGATACTTAAGCAAAATTTGGACCAATAAATCTGTACCATGAGCTGCTGAAACAGAAGAAAGGAGAATGAGTGTGCAATAAGTACTTAATTAAACTTTATGCAACTGCTATATTGCCATTCGTGGGTGAAAGGTGATCCCACAGCGAGTACCTGGTCATTAAAGAGTCGTTGCCGGTAGGTGAGACACCTGACTATGAAGAACCTGCCCAGTTGCTGTTTAACAATCACCTACATGGAGCTTCATAGTAAGGAGATAAATGGAGCGACTCCCATGAGGCATGCTGGGACCTCTAGTCCCTGTGCAGGAGCCAAGGGCCCTGCATAATTAATGGACAGGTTTGGTGCCCGGTCATTGCAGTAGCAGTGCTGCGGGCCTGGAAGTAACATGTAGGAGGTTAAGACCAATTCCCCCCCTATACAGGCATGAAACCTGAAAGCGAAGCAGAGCACCGGAGGAGCACTGTGCTGTCGCTGGCAAGTCCCCCCAGGCCCACGTTGACCATGGTGGCATGCTGAAGGGGTGCCGACCCCCCATAAGCAAAATGGAACTGGGGAGGAAGTGAAGCGAAATGCTGTGCCACCTGCAAGCCCCCCCGGGGCCCACTGCAACCATGGTGACATGCTGTATGTGCCGACCTCCCATAAACAACATATAAAACGGGGGGAGGTGAAGCAGGACACTGGTAAAGCACGAAAATTAACATTTTAGGGACAAGTCCCCAAGGACTGCCCTAAACTAGAGACCACTTAACTAAATTATTAAAACTTAACTTTTATTACAACCACTTAATTATAAATTGTGCTTTTGGTACCATAGTGAAAAATTTTTAAAAAGTCCAGTCATCCACTGTGTGACTACAAATAGGTCAATATTGCCAATATGCCTTGTGATCAGTGTCACATGCCCTGAGAGACTTAGGAGTATTTGATTGGACTGGTAAAGCACCGCGCTGCCGCCTGCTAGCCTCCCCCCTACTTACCCCGAGGGCGACACACACACTGCCTGGACACGGCTGTGATGACGCACGCCAGAAGTGACACACCCAAAGAAGTCCCGTGGAGAGGCAGAGGCTGGCTGCCGGCTTTTAAGCCGAGCCTCTTCTCCTCCTACAAACGCAGGCTGACAAATCAGCCTTGCCAACTTACAATTTTATTATTCTTAAATATCTAAATTATTACTCTATCATGCCATTCATCCTGTATATTGAACATCTTTACTCCCAAAAATAAATGTAAATAATAAGTGATCCAAAAGCCACACCTTCCCTAAATTGGTACTATTAAAAAACTAAAACTCACACAAATAAAAATCTTCATTTAAGTTATCAACAAAAAAGGGTCTCAGAATAGAATGACACAAACGTTCATAAATTGTGTATGTGTTTATAGTTAAAAACCCTAACAAACCTATTTACATTTGGTACAGTAATTGGACTGTAAAAGTAAAATCCAAATAACAAAGGAGAAATGGTGTTTTGTTTTTGTTTTTTATTTCACCCCAAAAATACACATATTTTTTAAGTTTCCCAGCACATTTGCTTATATCAAAAGTTAAACAAAAAAAAAAAAAAAGAAAAAAAGATATGGCTTTTAAAAGACAAGGATAACAAAAGCAAAAAATGCATTTTTTAAATAGAGGGAAGGTTAAATAACAATTAGAAATAACAATTCGTCTCACCTTCTCAACTTTCAATCCATGTTCTAGAAATGGGTTAACAATTTACTTTCAGGAAGAACCTCAAGTCCATAGTTTTGTGTAATAGATCCCAAATTGTGTGTTGCTTCTAATTTGTTACAGTTTTGTTATAGTTTTCAGTAACCAGACTTTTTCTCAATAACCTCTGCTGTGCTAGTTATTATATATAGACTACTTCAGTTTCTCAGCTCTACTAGAAATTGGCAGCAAGAATGATAGAGCTTGTCTAATGTTTTATGAAGTTTCATTTTATATAAAAACAACAATAGCAGCTACAAAGACATTTCCAGTGCTATTTTCCTTTTAGTTGAAAGACAATGTTTTACAGTCAGACATGGAATTCATTCTCTGAGCTTTAAGGTTTAAGAAATGTGGTCTTATACTGAATAGCCTTCACATAGCAAAATGCCCTCAAAATATCTATAAATCATAAAAACACATAGATGAAAGACAATATTTTCCGAGAATATAAAGTTTTTGATCTAAAAAATGAAAGCAATGAAATCTTCAGTGTTGGGTTTTAATTATCTAGTTTTGTTTTCAGTTACTGTAGGGAATATGATTTTTTCTATTATCTTGATATGTCTGACACCAATTTCAGGTAATAAAATGTATTAAAAAAAACTATTAAAAGAAAAATTAAACTGTCAAAAAGAAAATTAAAAGAAATAAAGATTTTTAGGCAGACATAAATTCTTAACATGGTACCCAGAAGTTCTTGTAGCCATAGTAAGTGGATCTATAGTTTTGCTGCTCAAAGCAACAGATTGGGAAGTGACCCATTTAAGGGTGTAAAGATTTTAATAGAGACTGCTAAAGTGATGGTCACTAAGGAGGATAATGTATGCTGTGAACCACAGATTTTGTTAAGTATTTGATGTCTACCCAAAAAGTTTGTATAAGAGAGCAGCGGCTCCAAATATAAGAGATAGTGTGAGCATCAGTGTCAAATATCCAAATCTCCTACATTTCTTTATAGAAGCCAAGTCAATGTAGAAGAGAAAGTCTGTAGTTTTGCACCATTGTGTGGACAGTTTATAGGGATTCTCCTGAATCTTTATGCATCTAGGAAAACTATGTGAGTGTGTCAGGATGCAGGGGCAATCAGATTCTGTGAATTTAAAACCTACATTTCTTTCCCAAGCTGCCAAAAAAGAGGATTTTGCAAGTCCAAACTCTTTCAGGAGTGAGATTGTGAAAAGGGATAAGGAGTCACAGATGTAAAAACAAGTAGGCATTCAAACCAGGTGATTTCATGTAGTGATTTCTATGACCAGAGAAAGACAATGTACATATTGTGTATAGATCCCAAATGTAAATAGTTGCATAGAAATCATGAATGGACCACATCGTCAGAGGGAAGGGTATTGCACTTAAGCAGGTCGACCAAGTAAATGCTATGGAAAGAAGACCAGATAGAGCCCTGGTGGGAAGATAAAGGGTGAAGGAAATTAGGTAGAAAAGATCTAGGCATTTGCAGGTATGGAGATGTAGTATTCTGTGAAGTCCTTGTTTAGTGTAGGAAAGTCAAGAGAGTACCTTTAAGGACAGAATTACAGTATGTAAGTAGGAAAGTCTGTGTCTGGTTGATCACAAAAATCTGTCCCCAAAAGAACCTAGTTGGGAAAGTTCTAGATCATAGAATAAGCTAGTCTTAAAAACAATATCTATCCATTGCTTAAGATGGAGATCTCTGTAAACAAATGATATTTTCTGGTGGGCCAATACTTCTTTCATTCTTTTTCAGAATAAGCAATTTATAAGGTAACCTATGTCTCCTCTATGACCACAAAAAAGGTCTATGAGAGTCATTTTCAACATGTAGAGAACAGAGAGAACAATGTATGTCTGTAAGATTGTTTTTGTCCTCATCCAAGAAAGATAAAGAAGCATATTTAAAGGAAGTTGTTTAGCCAGTTTGGCCAAAAGTGGTTAAAATGTGAAAGATTTTTTTTTTATGTGGTGGTTAGCATAACATCTAAATATTTAATATGAGCATTGGCATAGATGATAAGTAAGCAGTAGCACTATATCACTGACAAAGACTGCCACATGGTGGGTATGTGAGCCTGCATGGAGGTCTTTCATCACAGGGTATTGTCGTAGCACTTATAGCAAGGTCTCTGTTACCATTAAAAAAGGTAAGGGGAAATGGCACAATTTGCACTCATTTAAGCACTGGGGGCTCTGTATAGAGTGAATATGGCTGCAATAAATCAAAGTGAAAACCAAATGTATGATGCAAAGTCTTCTAACAGTCCCCTAGGCCCAAGTTGTTGCTTGTGTCTGTTTGAAGCAGTGGAGGAAACCGAGGAGCTTTTGGCCAAAGACTTCCTTTGAGGCTCCAGTTGGAGGTTGAGGTGGCCACACAGCAAGATTGGACCTTCATCAAAGGTCCTCAGATCTTTCAAAGCATGAAGAAGCCAGGAAACTTGGTTTTTGTTAGGAGCATACAAATTAGCAAGAACCTAGGTTACAAAACCCAGCTTACCTGGCATCTGAGAGTACTTGTGCATTTGAAACCATGGCTTTTTGTCAGCCATAGTGATAAGCGATGTCAGCATTTGGTGTGTGGATGTGGGGATTGGTTTAAGGGCTGCCCTTAGCTCCTTTGGTAGCCTATCATGATAGGTCAGTATGTAAGTGAGCGCAGAAGAGGGATACCTCTTTACAGTCACATCCATTCAATCCAAGTTATTTGTGGTTTAACCCCTTCCCGCAGAATGTCATATATAAACGCCGGGTTGTGCAGTGCGTTCGCGCATCCCGGCGTTTATAAATGACATTCAGTTAACCCGGCGATGCGCAGCATCGCACGGGTTAACTGGCAGAAGTCCCGCTGTTTCCAGCAGGGGACAACTTCTGCTTCACCCCCAGGACCATCAATTGATGGTCCTGGTCAGCGATCACTGTGATTGGTCCCTGTGGACCAATCACAGTGATCTGGGGTGAAAGTTCAGATCCCCCGCACTGCCCGCCCCTGGAAGTCGGGCAGAACGGGGGACGAAGGCTGCAGGGGCTCGCGGGGACCTGCGGCATAGGTGGGGGAACACGTGGGGACCGGCGGACTTACCCAACCCAGCGGCGGGACCGAGGAGCAGCGCGGGACCGGCCACGTGGACGAGCAGCGACGGGTAAGTACGTGGTCCTCAGAGGCAGCAGTGAAGATCTTCACTGCTGCTTCTAGGAGTCTGAAAACTACAACTCCCAGCATGCCTAGACAGCCTTTGGCTGTCTGGGCATGCTGGGAGTTGTAGTTTTGCAACATCTGGAGGGCCTCAGTTTGGAGACCATTGTATAATGGTCTCCAATCTGTGCTCTTCCAGCTGTTGCAAAACTACAACTCCCAGCATGCACTGACTGTCCAGGCATGCTGGGAGTTTTAGTTAAGCAACATCTGGCCCTTCAGATGTTGCCGAACTACAACTCCCAGCATGCCCTTCAGCTGTCTGGGCATGCTGGGAGTTGTAGTTTTGCAACAGCTGGAGACACACTGGTTGGGAAACATTGTTTCTAACTCAGTGTTTCCTAACCTGTGTGCCTCCAGCTGTTGCAAAACTATGACTCCCAGCATGCACTAACAGACCATGCATGCTGGGAGTTGTAGTTTTGCAACATCTGGAGGGCCCCAGTTTGGAGACCATTGTATAATGGTCTCCAATCTGTGCTCTTCCAGCTGTTGCAAAACTACAACTCCCAGTATGCACTGACTGTCCAGGCATGCTGGGAGTTTTAGTTCAGCAACATCTGGCCCTTCAGATGTTGCCGTACTACAATTCCCAGCATGCCCTTCAGCTGTCTGGGCATGCTGGGAGTTGTAGTTTTGCAACAACTGGAGACACACTGGTTGGGAAACATTGTCTGTTTCTAACTCAGTGTTTCCTAACCTGTGTGCCTCCAGCTGTTGCAAAACTATGACTCCCAGCATGCACTAACAGACCATGCATGCTGGGAGTTGTGGTTTTGCAACAGCTGATGCCCCCCCGCCCCGCCACCCCCGTGAATGTACAGGGTACATTCACATGGGCGAGGCTTTTACAGTGGGTTTCTCGCATCTTGAGATGCAGCAAATTTTGCGCTGGGAAACTCGCTGTAATCCCCTGCCCATGTGACTGTACCCTAAAAACACTACACTACACTAACACAAAATAAAATAAAAAGTTAAAAACACTACATATACACATACCCCTACACAGCCCCCCTCCCCCAATAAGAACGTCCGGTACACCACTGTTTCCAAAGCAGAGCCTCCAGCTGTTGAAAAACAACAACTCCCAGTATTGTCGGACAGCCGTTGACTGTCCAGGCATGCTGGGAGTTTTGCAACAGCTGGAGGCACCCTGTTTGGGAATCACTGGCGTAGAATACCCCTATGTCCACCCCTATGCAAATCCCTAATTTAGGCCTCAAATGCACATGGCGCTCTCACTTTGGAGCCCTGTCGTATTTCAGGGCAACAGTTTAGGGCGACATATGGGGTATCGCCGTACTCGGGAGAAATTGCGTTAAAAGGTTTGGGGGGCTTTTTCTTCTTTAACCCTTCATGAAAAGGAAATGTTGGGGTCTACACCAGAATGTTAGTGTAAACATTTTTTATTTTTTACACTAACATGCTGATGTTGCCCTATACTTTACATTTTCACAAGAGGTAAAAGGGAAAAAAGCCCCACAAAATTTGTAACGTAATTTCTCCCGACTACAGAGATACCCCATATGTGAGCGCAAAGTGCTCTGGGGGCGCACAACAAGGCCCAGAAGGGAGAGTGTGCCATGTACATTTGAGGTGATTTGCACAGGGGTGGCTGATTGTTACAGCGGTTTTGACAAACGCAAAAAAAACAACCCCACATGTGACCCCATTTCGGAAACGACACCCCTCACGGAATGTAATAAGGGGTGCAGTGAGAATTTACCCCCCACAGGTGTCTGACGGATCTTTGGAACAGTGGTCCATGAAAATGAAAACTTGTACAGCCCACTGTTCCAAAGATCTGTCAGACACCAGTGGGGGGCAAATGCTCACTGTACCCCTTGTTACGTTCCTCAAGGGGTCTAGTTTCCAAAATGGTATGCCATGTGTGTTTTTTTTTGCTGTTCTGGCACCTTAGGGGCTTCCTAAATGCGACATGCCCCCGAGCAAAATTTGCTCTCAAAAAGCCAAATATGACTCCTTCTCTTCTGAGCATTGTAGTTCGCCCATAGTGCACTTCAGGTCAACTTATGGGGTACCTCCATACTCAGAAGAGATGGGGTTACAAATTTTGGGGAGTATTTTCTGCTATTAACCCTTGCAAAAAGGTGAAATTAGGGGGGAAACATACATTTTAGTGGAAATTTTTTTTTTTTTTTTACATATGCAAAAGTCATGAAACACCTGTGGGGTAATAAGGCTCACTTTATTCCTTATTACATTCCTCAAGGGGTCTAGTTTCCAAAATGATATGCCATGTGGGTATTTTTTGCTGTTCTGGCACCATAGGGGCTTCCTAAATGTGACATGCCCCCCGAGCAAAATTTGCTCTCAAAAAGCCAAATATGACTCCTTCTCTTCTGAGCATTGTAGTTCACCCATAGTGCACTTCAGGTCAACTTATGGGGTACCTCCATACTCAGAAGAGAAGGGGTTACAAATATTAGGGGGTATTTCCTGCTATTAACCCTTGGAAAAATGTGAAATTTGGGGGGAAACACACATTTTAGTGAAAAAAAAATAATTATTTTTTACATATGCAAAAGTCGTGAAACACCTGTGGGGTATTAAGGCTCACTTTATTCCTTGTTACGTACCTCAAGGGGTCTAGTTTCCAAAATGGTATGCCATGTGAGGGTTTTTTGCTGTTCTGGCACCATAGGGGCTTCCTAAATGCAACATGCCCCCAAAAACCATTTCAGAAAAACGTTCTCTCCAAAATCCCCTTATCGCTCTTTCCCTTCTGAGCCCTCTACTGCGCCCGCCGAACACTTTACATAGACATATGAGGTATGTGCTTACTCGAGAGAAATTGGGCTACAAATATAAGTATACATTTTCTACTTTTACCCCTTGTAAAAATTTAAAAATTGGGTCTACAAGAACATGCGAGTGTAAAAAATGAAGATTGTGAATTTTCTCCTTCACTTTGCTTCTATTCCTGTGAAACACCTAAAGGGTTAAAATGATGACTGAATGTCATTTTGAATACTTTGGGGGGTGCAGTTTTTATAATGGGGTCTTTTGTGGGGTATTTCTAATAAGAAGACCCTTCAAATCCACTTCAAACCTGAACTGGTCCCTGAAAAATAGTGAGTTTGAAAATTTTGTGAAAAATTGGAAAATTGCTGCTGAACTTTGAAGCCCTCTGGTGTCTTCCAAAAGTAAAAACTCGTCACTTTTATGATGCAGACATAAAGTAGACATATTGTATATGTGAATAAAAAATTTTTTTATTTGTAATATCCATTTTCCTTACAAGCAGAGAGCTTCAAAGTTAGAAAAATGCAAAATTTTCAAATTTTTCATCAAATTTTAGGATTTTTCACAAGGAAAGGATGCAAGTTACCACAAAAATTTACCACCATGTTAAAGTAGAATATGTCACGAAAAAACAATCTCGGAATCAGAATGATAACTAAAAGCATTCCAGAGTTATTAATGTTTAAAGTGACAGTGGTCAGATGTGCAAAAAACGCTCTGGTCCTTAAGGCCAAAATGGGCTTGGTCCTGAAGGGGTTAAAACAAAAAAAAGAAAAAAAAGGCTTTCAGGTAATGCCAGTTTGAAGACATTTTTATTGATCCTGCACTATTTTGCTAAACTAAAAATTGCAAGAAGGGGCTGTAAGTACTAAACTAAATACACAGTGCTACTCCTAATTTAAACAGCTTTTGTGGACTGTATGACATTGTTTCTGGTATTTTGTGGTTTCTACCCATGAAACATGCATATGCAACCCAGAGTAAAATCATCTCCAGAGCAAAGTTTTGAATTGATAAGTAAATCCATTTTAAGGGTTGAAATGTCTTAAGCTCATAATACATTTCTAAAGCTATGCTTCTGGGTCAGAAATGTGAATTGTCTTGCATTTCTATTTAGACGGAGCACCTAGAAGGAGAGTAATTATTTCTCAATATCTATTAACGGTTCTGAAGCCCATGACAATTCAGTGATGAGTGAGGCAGTACCTGACATTTTTAATTCATAATTCAAAAAGATTTCAAATGCTCCAAATTATATACGTTATTTAAAATAATGACAAATAGAGTTTGTTAAAAAAAAATGTGCACATTTCTACTTCCATGTAGTTGCTGGAGTAAATGTGTTTTTGAAACACTTCTATCAGCAGGTGAAAGTGTTTCTATTTGAGGAGTTTAAGCAATTAGCATTATATCTACAGTGAATAAATTTACATCAAGCTGGGTCTTTACTTTAAAATATCATATATATGCTTCTCCATATTTACACTGGCCATATACAGCCAGATCCCAATGCTTTACATTATAGCATTGGAAGAAGAGCATTAGGAATTTAGCTGAAATATCAATATCTTGTTTTATGAGATGCTGGTATTTAAACCCAAATGCTTTTTATTTACAAGATTATAACAGAGTTTTAGGTTGTTTAATGTACATGAAACATGTAACATAGAAGTACATGATGGGCAAAGGTCAACTATCCAATTAAACAACAAACATTTGTGGACTTATTTAGAAATATTTTAATAATGTGGTAGCTTTTAAAAGGCAACAACTTCAAAATGACATCAGATAAATAGGTCAATAGTAAGATCAACCAATTTATTTTTTATTTAGAAAGCAACTTGACTGGAATGTTAGCAGCACTGCATGTAAGTAGTAAATATAGTGGGAACGCAATTTCATGTAAGGACTGGTAGATAATAATTCCATGCAACAATAGATAGATAGCAGATACACAGTAAATATGCTAAAAATTTTACATTTACTGAGTCTAGAGAATTAAGAAATAGTTAATAAAAGCTGTATAAAAAACTGTTGGTACTACAGGGAACACAAACACGGTCATTAAAAGAATACAGTAACAATGATCCCCCAGCAACACAGGTACATAAATAAATGAAATTGATACGAACAAAAGAGTGACTGCCAGGACTGGCAGAGCATATGCAATATGATTATATAGATACAGATCAAGAAAGGCAGTGATCAAAAGGTATAGCCTGGGATATTATTTATCTATCTCATATCTATCCATCTACACACAAACAAGAGAATTACAGCAGTACACTGCTAGCACAAAACTATATATGAAATATGATATGTTTGACTTAGCAATAATGCTATGGTGAAAAATAGAGGTACTTAGTGTTACAGTGGCGCTCTGGCTGGACTCTCCCGCCGGGAGCGCTCACTGTCCCCGCTGCTGGCGGGGCTAAGATTGGCATCGCTGGACGCGCCCGCATCCGAGTCTAAGCCCGTCACTCACCTTCTTGTGTTTCTGCTTCCTGGTGTCCCCGCAGCTCCGGTGTGCATGCCTTCACCCCCTAGGGTGCGCGTGTGCCGGAGCTATGTTTCTTAAAGGGCCAGTACCGATTCATTAAAGTGTCTGCACCTGTCCCTTGTCCATAAGTATCTGCTCCTCCCTGATCCCTGTGCCGGATCTTTGGTAGTCTATGTCATTGTGAAGTCCTGTGTCCCTGTGCTCCTATTATTGTGTATCCGTTCTCAGCTACCCTACCTTCCTATCCCAGTGTTACCTACCTGACCATCTGCCATCTTGCCCCATCCTGCCAGTCACCTTCTGTGCCACGCCATCCCCCAGCTACCTGTGTGGACGAGTTGTGCCAGGGGTAGCGACCTGGGTGCCACCTGCCGCAGCAAGACCATCCCGCTTTGCGGTAGGCTTTGGTGAAAACCAGTGGCACCTTAGACTCCACTCCCTGGCACGGCTCAAGTCTCCATCCACACAGGCCCAGAGGATCCACCACCTGCCGTGATTTCTAACACTTAGATTACCATTTGGCTAAATAGTATGTACCATCCAACCATGATAAGGTGACCTCATTGGGATAGACCCTACACTATGAATATGCCTCTTAGCATTCAGTTTCCAGGCTTGTAAGGTCTGGTACATCCAGTACCTTATAAAATGATTGGGGTGCGCTAACCAACATGGAGGTAGCCACTCTCCTCACATGTGCAATACAAAAAAGGTAGAAGCTGGTCAGCACATTCTGATATACAACCATTGTATGGACCAGACATACAGGTGCATGCATGCTGCTGCGGCTGAACTACAAACACAAACAAAAGAAATACAGCAGCACATTGCTAGCACAACTATATATATGGAATATGATATGTTTGACTTAGCAATACTGCTATGGTGAAAAATAGAGGTTCTTAGCTTACCATCCCACTATACAGTGTGTACACACTATTTGGCCAAATGGTAGGCTAATAACCTCTATTTTCACCATAACCGTATCTGAAACTGAATGCTTAGAGGCATATTCATAGTGTTGGGTCTGTCCCAAAGAGGTCACCTTACCATGGTGGGATGGTACACACTATTTGGCCAAATGGTAATCTAAGAACCTCTATTTTTTACCATGGCAGTATTGCTAAGTCAAATATATCATATTTCATATATAGCTTTGTGCTAGCAGAGTGCTGCTGTAATTCTCTTGTTTGTGTATGTAGTTCAGCCGCAGCAGCATGCACCTGTATGCCTGGTACATACAACAGTTATGTATCCGAATGTGCTGGCCAGCTTCTACCTTTTTTGTATCTATCTATCTATCTATCTATCTATCTAACCAGGTAAATAGTGCAGGTGATGTTGATTTAAGAGCCCTTTATGCTTTTGTCAGTTTCTCTTTAAGGGGTTAATTAGAGATAATGAGGGAGATTGATCAAAACCTTTGCCGAGAAAAAGTTGACCAGTTGCCCCTACAACCAATCAAATCACTTCTTTCATTTTTCAGAAATAAAAGAAGCAATCTGAAGGGTTGCTATGGACAACTGGTAAACGGTTTTCTGCACAGGTTTTGATAAATCTCCCCCAATGTCTTCTTAATCTGGGTCTGCCTGTAGTACTTACCAATTTTTATTTAGATTCTGTTATATTTTTAATGTCATATGTTCTTATGATCCTCATAAGGCCATCATCAGGTGAATGGATACAAGGTCAAAGGAGGCCCATACTCTATTCAACAAGCAATTTAATTAGTAAATCTTGGGCCTAAGTTGTTCACATTCAGATACTTAAATAAATTGGTAAATGTCCTTTTTTTTTTTTTTTTTTTTTAGAAGTTCCTGGTCCTGCGTACTGAATGCCTCGCCACTTATTTAACATTTACTGGGCCTAATGCAGAACATTGGACTGCAGCTTACCTATGATCCATCTCAGCTGGGGACTTTGCCGCATCTTTCAAACACAACATCGACATCATCAGAGAAAGCTTTAACCTATATTACCCTAAAACAATCTTTATTACCACGTGCCTTTCCCCCAAACCCAATTATCCACTAATAATGTTGAAAGGTTCTCCAAACTACAGTATTTTCCACCTCACACTACATCACCTATGAACTTGACCCAATTTCATCCCACCTTATCCCCAATTTTACTAACCTAGTCCTATTTCTAAGACTGGGTTCACAAATGTCCGGCATAGGTAAACTCAGCCTAGATTTTGACCCAACTGATGCCATAACTGATGACAACATGAATTGTTTCTGCTTTCTGCGTTCCACTGTCCGGTGCCTTCCAGCGTGTCCAACCCTCCGGTGTCAAAATTGAGATGCTGGATGATTGTGAACTGTCCAATTCAAATGAATAGGCTCAGTCCTAGCATCAGTTTCCCTCCGATGCATTCCAGAGGGAAACTATATCAGATGCCTGATGTATGTAAACCCAGCCTTAAAAAGAATGGGAGGAAGATATTAACTGTCATAGAAAGGTTTATTAGCCACAAAACTAGTATGAGCTCCTATCTGACTGGTAGCATTTAATGGGAAAGGCACCTTGATCACAGACTAGCTGAGTACCCGCATTGCCTGTTTTTTTCCTACCTAATCCTTGTGGGGGAGGAAAAGCAACATAGGAGAAAATACTTGTCCTCATATCCCATCCTCATATCACATCCTTTATATCCAACCTCATATCCCGACCTCAAATCCTGCCCTCATATCCTGTCCTCATATCCCGACCTCATATCCCGTCCTCATATCCTTGCCTCATCTCCCGCCCTCATATCCCGTCCTCATCTCCCACCGTCATATCCTGTCCTCATATCTCTTTGCTAATTTCCCTTTCTTCATATGCCTTTTCTCATATCCAGTCCTCACATCCCGTCTTCATATCTTGTCTTCACATCCCGACCTCATATCCCGACCTCATATCCCGTCCTCATATCCCATCTTCATATCCTGTCCTCATATCCCGAACTCATATCCCGAACTCATATCCTGTCTCATATGCTGTCCTCATATCTCTTTGCTAATTTCCCTTTCCTCATATCCAGTCCTCACATCCCGTCCTCATATCCCGTCCTCACATCCCGTTCTCATATCCCGTCATCATCTCCCACCTCATATCCTGTCCTCATATCCCGACCTCATATCCCGCCTCATATCCTGTCTCATATGCTGTACTCATATCTTGTCCTCATCTCCTGTCTTCATATCCCAACCTCACATCTTGCCCTCATAACCCACCCTGTTTGCTGAGAAGCAAGTTGTGGAGGTGAGGAGGGGAGAATATTGGAAAATTGTTAATCGATCATACATGGTTTAATACAAAGGCTCTTGTTTTTGGAGCGTAAAGACTTAAAGAGGTACTCCGGTGGAAAACATTTTTTTATTTTTTCAAATCAACTTATGCCAAAAAAGTTAAACAGATTTGTAAATGACTTCTATTAAAAAAATAAATCTTAATCCTTTCAGTACTTATCAGCTGTTGTATAATCCAGAGGAAGTTAAGTCTGTCTGATCACAGTACTCTTTGCTGACACCTCTGTCCATTTCTGGAACTGTCCAGAGCAGGAGAGGTTTGCTATGGGGATTTGCTTCTACTCTGGACAGTATCTGACATGGACAGAGGTGTCAGCATAGAGCACTGTGATATGAAAAAAATTGTTTTTCACCAGAGTTTCCCTTTAACCTCTTAAGGACACAGGGCTTACCTGTAAGTCCAGTCTCCGCTCCTGTGATATAACGCAGGGTCACGCGGTGACCCCGTGTCATATCCGGTTGGTCCTGGCGGCTAACGATAGCCGGGACCCGTGGGTAATACTGGACATTACCTATTGTGGAAATGCCCGGTATTAACCCTTTAGACGCGGCGATCAAAGTTGATCGCCGCATCTAAAGTAAAAAATCATTCTTGGCCACTCAGTCGGGCTGATCGGGAACACCTCAGGGAATCAGCTGTTAGGACACGAGGAGGGTCCTCATTGTCCGATTGCCTATTCACAGCTCCGTGTCTGAGATCCAGGCAGGAGCAGTGAAGAACTGATAACACTGATCAGTGCTATGCTACGGCATATCATTTATCAGTGTCTGTAATCAGTTTACTGAAAGTTATAGTCCCCTACATATGGGGGCTATAAAATTGCAAAAAAAAGTGTAAAATTATTAAATGTGATTTAACCCCTTCCCTAACAAAAGTTTTAATTACCCCCTTTTCCCATTTGAAAAAATAAATAAAAGTAAATAAAAATTAATCACCAAAAAAACACTAAAACTTAACCTTTATTAAACCATTTAAAAAGGATCCAACATGGGTCCTAAACCACCTACCTAAGGGTGGGGTGCAGGTAAAGGAAAGAGATGGAAATAGGAGCTATCAAGGGTCAAATTTGCCAATATGATGTAGATGGCCACTACCTCACACACTCCCTGATTTTCCTTCACTCTACACCTAACCCTAGGCGGAGTTGACGCCCTGGTAAGTTCAGTTCGCTTCGGAACCTAGTCCTGTACTATTCCTGTAAGCCCTATAGTAAGGGAAAATAGAGGAAATAAACTCACTGTCACACTGGGGGTACCCTGAGTATGTGTTTGGGCAGGGATGGATAACCCTAAAATATAAGTGATTTGTTGTTGTTTCACTGGAATATATCAATGCCAAAATATACTCTCAATATTGAAGTGGATCTGCAAACATATACTGAGAAAATGTCATGTACAAGAGCAAGGTAATTATAATGCGTATGGCTGATATAGATAAAAAGTACAAGGAAATGGTCTAGTAGAAAAATACTATTATGCCATATGCAATCTGATAATGTTATAACCCTCACGGAAATATACAGTGACACCCCCCCCCCGACCGACGATGGCCCCGACATATGATAATTTCAACATGCGATGGCCTCTCAGAGGCCATTGCATGTTGTAGGCAGCATCAACAGACGATGCTTTTGTATGTCGGGGGCCATCGCATAAACGGTTATCCAGCAGCGCAGACTGCTTCAGCTGCTGCCGGATAGCCATTTACGGTGCCCCGTAAGCTCTGGTGATGTTCACTTACCTGTCCACGGCAATCCAGGACGTCATCTTCGGGATCCCCTGCATCGCCGGCGCTCTCCATCGTTGTCATCACGTCGCCGCGCACGCCGTCCCATCATCCAATAGGAGCGGCATGCATAATGATGTGATGGCGGCGAGGAGACCCCTGAGACGCGGCGGCAGCGGTGACCACGGGGACAGGTGAGTACAACGTCCTATAGTGTACCGAAACAAGTACCGAAATGCGTAGGAGTGGTGCCATCCCGGTCTCTGCCGTGCACTCTCTCGTGGGTATTTGTCATGTACTATCTTGCTGCACTGTTATGCTAGATTTTGACCTATAGCACTTTATGCATATGGCACTTTAACTATAAAACTATATTGTACTTGATCACTTTAGTGCTCCATATTGTATAATGCTAATTATATTGTATGCACTTTATACCATACATAATATGCCCACCTACCACCATCTTTAACGGCAGATGTGCCGTATTTTTTTTTTTTTATTATGTATTTTTTGTGATGCTGTTGTCCATCCCCTTTTTATTATTTCTTGAAACCTTATGGTCCTTTTAATGTATACCAATAAAAATGTCTATATTTTATAACAAGTAACTCCATGTGTTTCTGTGGTTGGGTCTATTGATATTAGGAGGTCACATACCTAGCGCCCTACAGTGATTAATAAGGATAGTGGACTGTCAGTTGTATCTGACCTCTCTACTTTTTAGACTATCCTGCTCTAGTGTGTTTTTTGTGTTTTGGTAATTATATTTAACATTGCACGGATCACTCAACATACGATGGTTTCAACAAACGATGGTTAATTTGGAACGGATTACCATCGTATGTTGAGGGACCACTGTACATCCTAGCATTAATGTCACGATGCCGGCTGGCAGGTAGTGGATCCTCTGTGCCAGAGAGGGATTGGCGTGGACCGTGCTAGTGGACCGGTTCTAAGCCACTACTGGTTTTCACCAGAGCCCGCCGCAAAGCGGGATGGTCTTGCTGCGGCGGTAGTGACCAGGTCGTATCCACTAGCAACGGCTCACCTCTCTGGCTGCTGAAGATAGGCGCGGTACAAGGGAGTAGACAGAAGCAAGGTCGGACGTAGCAGAAGGTCGGGGCAGGCAGCAAGGATCGTAGTCAGGGGCAACGGCAGAAGGTCTGGAACACAGGCTAGGAACACACAAGGAAAGCTTTCACTGGCACAATGGCAACAAGATCCGGCAAGGGAGTGCAGGGGACGTGAGGAGATATAGGGAAGTGCACAGGTGAACACACTAATTGGAACCACTGCGCCAATCAGCGGCGCAGTGGCCCTTTAAATCGCAGAGACCCGGCGCGCGCGCGCCCTAGGGAGCGGGGCCGCGCGCGCCGGGACAGAACAGACGGAGAGCGAGTCAGGTACGGGAGCCGGGGTGCGCATCGCGAGCGGGCGCTACCCGCATCGCGAATCGCATCCCGGCTGGCAGCGGAATCGCAGCGCCCCGGGTCAGAGGATGTGACCGGAGCGCTGCAGCGGGGAGAGTGAAGCGAGCGCTCCGGGGAGGAGCGGGGACCCGGAGCGCTCGGCGTAACAGTACCCCCCCCCTTGGGTCTCCCCCTCTTCTTAGAGCCTGAGAACCTGAGGAGCAGACTTTTGTCTAGGATGTTGTCCTCAGGTTCCCAGGATCTCTCTTCAGGACCACAACCCTCCCAGTCCACTAAAAAAAAAGTTTTCCCTCTGACCTTTTTGGAAGCTAAGATCTCTTTGACAGAGAAGATGTCCGAGGAGCCGGAAACAGGAGTGGGAGGAACAGATTTGGGAGAAAAACGGTTGAGGATGAGTGGTTTGAGAAGAGAGACGTGAAAGGCATTAGGGATACGAAGAGAAGGAGGAAGAAGAAGTTTATAAGAGACAGGATTAATTTGACACAAAATTTTGAAAGGACCAAGATAGCGTGGTCCCAACTTGTAGCTAGGGACACGGAAGCGGACATATTTAGCGGAGAGCCATACCTTGTCTCCAGGGGAAAAAACGGGAGGAGCTCTTCTTTTCTTATCCGCGAACTTCTTCATGCGTGATGAAGCCTGTAAGAGAGAATTTTGGGTCTCTCTCCATATGATGGAAAGGTCACGAGAAATTTCATCCACAGCGGGCAGACCAGAGGGCAAGGGAGTAGGGAGGGGGGGAAGAGGGTGACGGCCGTACACCACGAAAAATGGGGATTTGGAGGAAGATTCAGAGACCCTGAAGTTATACGAGAATTCGGCCCATGGGAGGAGATCTGCCCAGTCATCCTGGCGGGAGGAAACAAAATGTCGCAAATAATCACCCAAGATCTGGTTAATTCTTTCTACTTGTCCATTGGACTGGGGATGATATGCAGAAGAAAAATTTAATTTAATCTTGAGTTGTTTACAGAGAGCCCTCCAGAATTTAGACACGAATTGGACGCCTCTATCCGAGACAATCTGCGTAGGCAACCCGTGAAGACGAAAAATGTGTACAAAAAATTGTTTAGCCAACTGAGGCGCAGAAGGAAGACCAGGAAGAGGGATGAAATGTGCCATTTTGGAGAATCGATCAACGACCACCCAAATAACAGTGTTGCCACGGGAAGGGGGTAAATCAGTAATAAAATCCATACCAATCAGAGACCAAGGCTGTTCGGGGACAGGCAGAGGATGAAGAAAACCAGCGGGCTTCTGGCGAGGAGTCTTATCCCGGGCACAGATAGTGCAGGCTCGCACAAAGTCCACAACATCCGTCTCCAGAGTCGGCCACCAATAGAAGCGGGAGATGAGTTGCACAGATTTCTTGATGCCCGCATGACCTGCGAGATGGGAGGAGTGACCCCATTTGAGGATTCCGAGGCGTTGGCGTGGAGAAACAAAGGTCTTTCCTGGAGGAGTCAGCCTGATGGAGGCAGGAGAAGTGGAGATCAGGCAGTCAGGTGGAATGATGTGTTGCGGAGAGAGTTCAACTTCTGAGGCATCCGAGGAACGAGAGAGAGCATCGGCCCTAATGTTCTTATCGGCAGGACGAAAGTGAATCTCAAAATTAAATCGGGCAAAGAACAGAGACCACCGGGCCTGGCGAGGATTCAGCCGTTGGGCAGACTGGAGGTAGGAGAGGTTCTTGTGGTCGGTGTAGATAATAACAGGAAAACTTGATCCCTCCAGCAGATGCCTCCATTCCTCAAGTGCTAATTTAATGGCTAGAAGCTCTCGATCCCCGATGGAGTAGTTCCTCTCCGCTGGAGAGAAGGTCCTAGAGAAAAAACCACAAGTGACAGCATGCCCGGAAGAATTTTTTTGTAGAAGAACAGCTCCAGCTCCCACTGAGGAGGCATCAACCTCCAATAGGAAGGGTTTGGAAGGGTCAGGTCTGGAGAGGACGGGAGCCGAAGAAAAGGCAGACTTGAGTCGTTTAAAGGCGTCTTCTGCTTGAGGAGGCCAGGACTTGGGATCAGCATTTTTTTTGGTTAAAGCCACGATAGGAGCCACAATGGTAGAAAAATGTGGAATAAATTGCCTGTAATAATTGGCGAACCCCAAAAAGCGTTGGATAGCACGGAGTCCGGAGGGGCGTGGCCAATCTAAGACGGCAGAGAGTTTGTCTGGATCCATCCGTAGTCCCTGGCCAGAGACCAAATATCCTAGAAAAGGAAGAGATTGGCATTCAAACAGACATTTCTCAATTTTGGCATAGAGTTGATTGTCACGAAGTCTCTGAAGAACCATACGGACATGCTGGCGGTGTTCTTCTAGATTGGCAGAAAAAATTAGGATATCGTCCAGATATACAACAACACAGGAGTATAACAGATCACGAAAAATTTCATTGACAAAGTCTTGGAAGACGGCAGGGGCGTTGCACAGGCCAAAGGGCATGACCAGATACTCAAAGTGTCCATCTCTGGTGTTAAATGCCGTTTTCCACTCATCCCCCTCTCTGATGCGGATGAGGTTATAGGCGCCTCTTAAGTCCAATTTAGTAAAGATGTGGGCACCTTGGAGGCGATCAAAGAGTTCAGAGATGAGGGGTAAGGGATAGCGGTTCTTAACCGTGATTTTATTAAGACCGCGGTAGTCAATGCAAGGACGTAGGGAGCCATCTTTTTTGGACACAAAGAAAAATCCGGCTCCGGCAGGAGAGGAGGATTTACGGATAAAGACCTTTTTTAGATTCTCCTGGACGTATTCAGACATGGCAAGAGTCTCTGGGGCAGAGAGAGGATAAATTCTGCCCCGGGGTGGAGTAGTGCCCGGGAGGAGGTCGATAGGACAATCATAAGGCCTGTGAGGAGGTAGAGTCTCAGCTTGTTTTTTGCAGAAAACATCCGCGAAGTCCATATAGGCCTTAGGGAGACCGGTTACTGGAGGAACCACAGAGTTACGGCAAGGGTTACTGGGAACCGGTTTTAGACAGTTCTTGGAACAAGAGGACCCCCAACTCTTGATCTCCCCAGTGGACCAATCCAGGGTTGGGGAATGAAGTTGAAGCCAGGGAAGTCCAAGGAGAATTTCCGAGGTGCAATTGGGAAGGACCAAAAGTTCAATCCTCTCGTGATGAGATCCGATGCTCATAAGAAGGGGCTCCGTGCGGAAACGTATGGTACAGTCCAATCTTTCATTATTTACACAATTGATGTAGAGGGGTCTGGCGAGACTGGTCACCGGAATGTTGAACCTGTTGACGAGAGAGGCCAAAATAAAATTTCCTGCAGATCCAGAGTCCAAGAAGGCCACAGTAGAGAAGGAGAAGGCAGAGGCAGACATCCGCACAGGCACAGTAAGACGTGGAGAAGCAGAGTAGACATCAAGGACTGTCTCACTTTTGTGCGGAGTCAGCGTACGTCTTTCCAGGCGGGGAGGACGGATAGGACAATCCCTCAGGAAGTGTTCGGTACTAGCACAGTACAGGCAGAGGTTCTCCATACGGCGTCGTGTCCTCTCTTGAGGTGTCAGGCGAGACCGGTCGACCTGCATAGCCTCCACGGCGGGAGGCACAGGAACAGATTGCAGGGGACCAGAGGAGAGAGGAGCCGAGGAGAAGAAACGCCTCGTGCGAACAGAGTCCATATCTTGGCGGAGTTCCTGACGCCTTTCGGAAAAACGCATGTCAATGCGAGTGGCTAGGTGAATAAGTTCATGTAGATTAGCAGGAATTTCTCGTGCGGCCAGAACATCTTTAATGTTGCTGGATAGGCCTTTTTTGAAGGTCGCGCAGAGGGCCTCATTATTCCAGGACAATTCTGAAGCAAGAGTACGGAATTGTACGGCATACTCGCCAACGGAAGAATTACCCTGGACCAGGTTCAACAGGGCAGTCTCAGCAGAAGAGGCTCGGGCAGGTTCCTCAAAGACACTTCGGATTTCCGAGAAGAAGGAGTGTACAGAGGCAGTGACGGGGTCATTGCGGTCCCAGAGCGGTGTGGCCCATGACAGGGCTTTTCCGGACAGAAGGCTGACTACGAAAGCCACCTTAGACCTTTCAGTGGGAAACAGGTCCGACATCATCTCCAGATGCAGGGAACATTGGGAAAGAAAGCCACGGCAAAACTTAGAGTCCCCATCAAATTTATCCGGCAAGGATAGGCGTAGCCCAGGAGCGGCCACTCGCTGCGGAGGAGGTGCAGGAGCTGGCGGAGGAGATGACTGCTGAAGCTGTGGTAGTAACTGTTGTAGCATAACGGTCAGTTGAGACAGCTGTTGGCCTTGTTGCGCTATCTGTTGTGACTGCTGGGCGACCACCGTGGTGAGGTCAGCGACAACTGGCAGAGGAACTTCAGCGGGATCCATGGCCGGATCTACTGTCACGATGCCGGCTGGCAGGTAGTGGATCCTCTGTGCCAGAGAGGGATTGGCGTGGACCGTGCTAGTGGACCGGTTCTAAGCCACTACTGGTTTTCACCAGAGCCCGCCGCAAAGCGGGATGGTCTTGCTGCGGCGGTAGTGACCAGGTCGTATCCACTAGCAACGGCTCACCTCTCTGGCTGCTGAAGATAGGCGCGGTACAAGGGAGTAGACAGAAGCAAGGTCGGACGTAGCAGAAGGTCGGGGCAGGCAGCAAGGATCGTAGTCAGGGGCAACGGCAGAAGGTCTGGAACACAGGCTAGGAACACACAAGGAACGCTTTCACTGGCACAATGGCAACAAGATCCGGCAAGGGAGTGCAGGGGAAGTGAGGAGATATAGGGAAGTGCACAGGTGAACACACTAATTGGAACCACTGCGCCAATCAGCGGCGCAGTGGCCCTTTAAATCGCAGAGACCCGGCGCGCGCGCGCCCTAGGGAGCGGGGCCGCGCGCGCCGGGACAGAACAGACGGAGAGCGAGTCAGGTACGGGAGCCGGGGTGCGCATCGCGAGCGGGCGCTACCCGCATCGCGAATCGCATCCCGGCTGGCAGCGGAATCGCAGCGCCCCGGGTCAGAGGATGTGACCGGAGCGCTGCAGCGGGGAGAGTGAAGCGAGCGCTCCGGGGAGGAGCGGGGACCCGGAGCGCTCGGCGTAACAATTAATAATGCAGTGTAGACAGAAAAAGCATATGCATAATTTCATATATAAGATAACAACCATAGATGCCATTACATTATTTCTATCAAGTGCAATAAAAAGGAGTTTAAATAGCAACCAAGAGGATGGACATACACCAAAGAGTCACAGTAATACAGATATCACAATTGGGAATATCAGAGTGGATTGTCAACTCTATATGCAATAAACTGGTCCAGACACCAAAAAGACTCAATGACTCCACATGAGTTATATGCCACTCAGATACCACAATTGGAAAAAAAAACAGTAATAGATGTAATTAAAATGCAGAGTAGATTGCCAACTTGATATGCAATGAGCTAGTCCTTGTGCATAGGTAGTAAATAAATATAAAGATAGCCAATACTTATCAAATCATTTGACCGGTCAGCAGATGAACCCAAGAAGTGTCCTAACATGTTTCACAACCCATCCCCCCCCCCCCACCCCCGTTCATCAGGGGACAATCTGGGGGCTGTATGGTAGTTATAGACGATCCTTGTGATGGCCGATTGGGGAGCAGGGTAAATGAAAGCTGCTGGTTTAAAATGCCTGCATTCCCGGTTTAAATGGAGAGATAAGTCCCTCCATAAGAAATAGACCATCCAATGAAATACATACCTGTGCCGGGGTGCATAAGTCATCGGATGGATGTGATCTGATATGAAGATGGTGTTCAAAATGATAGTGAGCCGGAACCTGCAACAAACGCCATCCCGGCGCGTCATTTCCGGTTTATGATCGTATCCTGTATACTGTCATGTAAGCTCGCGATCCGGACTGTAGTGGCGGTCACATGACTAGGTCACGTGCGCAATCATGTGACGCAAGTGCAAGTCACATGATCGAGGAAACACCATCACAGTAATATGTGACGTGCGTCACCGCGTCCATAGCAACACTAGATGCCATACAAGATATGCGATATAATGTACGTGTTCTTAAAGCGTCAGTAACCTAATAGATAGCTTTAAAGGAATATAGATATGCAAATGATAAAGGAGAAGCCGGACTCACATGCTTTTAACAAGGCCAGATGGGAAAGACCTGTACTTAGAAATGAGATAATAAAATTAAATAAAGACTTAGAGGGCTATAGCAAAGGGACACGGATCGACAGGCTTAAGAAAACACAGCAGCATTGATAACTTCATTTAATATTGAACCATGCTCCAATTTTCTCAGCAGATTAGAGACTGTGCCAGATACAATGGAATCAAGCTGGTCCTATACAAACAGGTAAAGTGCAAAATTCTAATAAATATGACTTAAAAGCACACCTACCACTAGAATATACCATGAGTTACCATTACCCATGTATATAAACAACCATGGCACTATCGTGTGCCAATGATGGACAAGTTAGGACATTTATATAGTCTCCAGGTAGAAAGAGGCAGAAACGTGTGGTGACATTCCGATCTTGGACTATAATCCTGTAAAAAGACATCTTTAATCCTGTAAAAAAATATCTTAAGACAAAAACCTCACCCGTAGTGGAACTGGTGTTAATCTTGGTTTTGCGCATATAGATACATGCTTTGTACCCACTACACCTATAGTTTCCTATGAGATGACGATCAAGACACGTAGCCGGTGGGACAGGTTGGGTATAGTGGCTGTGGGTAAAACGATCCCCCACATTGCACCCCCTCCTATAAGTGACCAGTGGACAGTCAATAATGGCTCCCTCATGTCTGATTTTTTTCCCCCTCCGGAAGTCTTGAAGTTGTAAGCTTTTTTTGATCCAAAATTCGTGAGCTCCTTCACAAATTGTTTGTGCTTTTGATCCCTTAGTTGATCTTGATACTTTTCTACAGTATGTTTGGTTGCGGTGAATTTTGTTTTGATTAAGTGGCATGGCAGGATTTGTTGACAACACTGTAAACAATGAGACATGGTTGACTGATGTATTGAATGTGTGTTCGGACCAGGAGTGTGTTCCCAAACTCCATCTTTATTGGAAAAATGCGAACTAGAGGACACTGAGAGCTCAATGTGTTTTTATGGCCATTCTCCTTTATGTGGAGAGAAAAGCTCTTGCTGAATCATCTAAAAACCTCTGTGAGGTAGCACAACTTACGTTGCAGTTTAAAACTGATCCAGAATACATATATCAGGAAATTATCCTGAAATCCACTGTTGAAAAATATCAGGATCAACTAAGGGATCGAAAGCACAAAGAATTTGTGAAGGACCTCACAGATTTTGGATCAACAAAAGCTTACTACTTCAAGATCTCCAGAGGGGGAAAAAATCAGACATCTGACCTCTCATCATCTCAACAAGAACAAGCGGACACAGCCCGCACCCACCCATTGCACAACGGTGGTCGAGGAGGCTCAAACAGGAGGGGAGGAAGAGAAAGGAAAGGTTGAAATACAACCAGAGATCCACCCCGTCGCAATCCCAGATGGGAAGTGAATTCATCAAGGTACAATTCCCAACCAGGTCTAGGTACCTCCTCCTCCTTTTCTTCACTAGCATCTTGCTCCTCTTTTTCAGAGGAGGAAATTTCTCGCCACCAGTGACAAAAATAACTGAAGGTGATACCCTCAGCTTATCGTTTGTACCTGTTAATACATTTGATACATTTTCTTGGATTAAAGATCTACATTTAATCTTTCAGGAAATTAAAGTGGCATTGGTTTTTCCGCCTACATGACAAAAGACAGTGCCTCGAGCTGGGAGTCCCGGAAGAGGTCTTACCAGGGATACGCATACTGGAGGAACTCCAGGAGTCCAATATGCGTGATCCAGGCACTGGTCCATTTAGAGCACCCTGATGCCACCAATGTCAGATCTTACCAGCATAGACATTTTTTTTACAGGTCTTAACAGGCAAAAAGAATCCATTCAGGACAGACAGCATTTCCCGCATAACATGAGTAGAGAAGAAATGCTTGCTCTTATAGCCCTTGAGAAGGAGAATTAATTAATTATAAAACCGTCTGACAAAGGCATTAATTTGGTTCTTCTGAACCATCAGAACTATAGATGCATGTGTTTAGATTTACTTTCCTGCAGAGAAAATTATGCCATTCTTTCTTCTGACCCTACCACACAATTTGTGGAGGAGCTTAGATGTATCCTTTCTGAAGTTAAGACTTGTCATTTGAGTTTAATTTTCTATTTCCTGCCAAACCGTTAGTTGCAACTTTCTACCACTTGTTTAAAGTCCACAAAGGAACCTGCCCATTGAAAGGCCACCCCATTTCGGGGAATGGCTCATTTACAGAGGCTGCTGGTATCTATGTGGATCAGATGTTGAGGAAATTTTTCACAGCATTACCATCGTATGTTCGTGACACTGCCGATTTCCTGAAGAGAATTGAAGGTATCGATGCAGGCCAAGACATCTTACTGGCTAGTATTGATGTTGAAGACCTTTACAGCTGGATACCCCATGACTTCGGTCTCCAGGCAGTAGAGTATTTTCTTAAACCTCAAGGTAATTTTATTCAGTCTCACAATCAGTTGGTTATCTCTCTTGTGCGTTATATATTAAGTCATAATTATTTCTGGTTTGATGGCAAGATTTACCACCAGCTCAGGGGGACTGCTATGGGGAGCCCTTGTGCCCCCACATAGCAAACCTCCTCCTAGGTTGGTGGGAGGACACCATAGTCTTCCCACCAGACGAATGTACCTGGACCCATCATATTACCCTTTGGGCCAGGAACATTGACTATATTTTTGTGCTATGGTCTGGCACGCATGAGCATTTTCTTGGCTTCGTGAAACATCTAAATGACAATATTTGGGGCTTAAACTTTGCTTATGAAATCAATGCACACACTCTAGCCTTTTTAGATGTATGTGTCTCTAAAAATCAAGAGGGGGCCTATCATCAACATTATTTCACAAATCTACTGCAACCAATGGCTTGCTACATTGGTCCAGTCTTCATCCTCTGTCTCTGAAAAGGGGTATTCCAAAGGGCCAATACCTACGGGTCTGGAGGGATTGCTCTACAAATCACAAATTCTATCATAAAGCTGAAAAACTTCGAGATAGGTTCCATCGACGGGGTTATCCTGGTAATATATTCCGTGAAGCTTTTCACTTCGCTCGTGGCAAAAATTGGGTGGACCTGTTGACCCCCTCCCCACCAAAATCTTCTGATGGTCCTATGAGGATCATAGGTACCTATGACACCAGTAAAAAGGACATTTTTAATATCCTCCAAAAGAATTGGTCTATCTTAAAGGCGGACCCCTACTTGATGGAGCCATTATTGGCTGTCCACTGGTCACTTATAGGAGGGGGCGCAATGTGGGGGATCGTCTTACCCACAGCCACTATACCCAACCTGTTCCACTGGGTGTATGGCTTGATCATCGTTTCATAGGAAACTACAGGTGTAGTGAGTGCAAAGCATGTATTTATATGCGCAAAACCAAGATAAACACCAGTTCCACTACGAGTGAGGTTTTTGTCTTAAGGGATTTTGTTAATTGTCGCACTAAGGGTTTAGTTTACTTATACCAATGTGGTTGCCCAAAAGATTACATAGGCAAGACCACTAGGGAGCTCCACCGTCGAATATGTGAACACATAAATGACATCTTACATCAGCAGGACACACTTATAGCGAGACATGTACACCTGATGCACAGAGGAGATCCTAAAGTGTGCTCTTTTCCAGCCCTTGAGGTCATTTGTCCATCCCCAAGTGGGGAGATTTGGGTAAACGACTGATGCAGAAAGAAACTTCATAGATTTATAGATTTAGATCAGTAGCTCCACAGGGCCTCAATGAGGTTTTGTCCTTCACCCCCTTTATATAATGTACAGTTGGTCAATCTTGTTTTCCCCTACCTTACCCCTTCTCCCTTTTCTCCCCTCTTCCTTCCCCTGTCCCCTCGCCCCCCCCCCCCTTCCCCTTTCTCCATTCTTATCATTTCTCCATGTCTATTTTACAGCATTATAGTCCAAGGTCGGAATGTCACCATACGTTTCTGCCTCTTACTATCTGGGGACTGTATAAGTGTCCAAACTTGTCCATCATTGGCACGCAATAGTGCCATGGTTGTTTATGTACATGGGTAATGGTAACTCATGGTATATTCTAGTGGTAGGTGTGCTTTTAAGTCATATTTATTTGAATTTTGCACTCTACCTGTTTGTATAGGACCAGCTTTATCCCATTGTATCTGGCCCAGTCTCTAATCTGCTGAGGGCATTGGAGTATGGTTCAATATTAAATGAAGTTATCAATGCTGCTGTGTGTTCTTAAGCCTATGGAGCCGTGTCCCTTCCCTAAAGCCCTCTAAGTCTTTATTTTATTATCTCATTTCTAAGTATCGGTCTTTCCCATCTGGCCTTCTTATAAGCATGTGAGTCTGGCTTCTGCTTAATCATTTGAATATCTATATTCCTTCAAAGCTATCTATTAGGTTACTGGCGCTTTAAGAACACGTCCACTATATCGCATATCTTGTACGGCATCTAGTGTTGCTATGGACACGGCGATGCACGTCACATAATACTGTGATGGTGCTTCCTCAATCACATATTTGCGCACATGATGTAGTCATGTGACCGCAACTACAGTCCGGACCGCGAGCTGTATGACAGTATACAGGATATGATCGTAGACCGTAAATGACGCACTGGGATGGTGTTTGTTGCAGGTTCCGGCTCACTATCATTCTGATCACCATCTTCGGGGGGCTGTGTGAACACGTTGGGACACTTCTTGAGTTCATCTGCTGACCAGTCAATTGGTTTGATAAGTATTGGCTATCTGTATATTTATTTACTACCTATGCACAAGGACTAGTTCATTGCATATCAAGTTGGCAATCTACTCTGCATTTAAATTACATGTATTACTGTTTTTTTTTTCCCAATTGTGCTATCTGAGTGGCATATAACTTATGTGGAGTCATTGAGTCTTTTTGGTGTCTGGACCAGTTTATTGAATATAGACTTTACAATCCCCTCTGCATCTAACTACACTGACCACTGATATTCCCAATTGTGATATCTGTACTACTGTGACTCTTTGGTGTATATCCATCCTCTTTGTTGATATCTAACCTTCTTTTTATTCCACTTGATAATAATAATGTAATGATGTAATAATGTAATGACATCTATGGTTATCTTATATATGAAATTATGCATATGCTATTTCTGTCTACACCGCATTATTACTGCTGGGATGCAGAGACGGCTCTATAATTAGGCAATATAGGTGGCCGCCTAAGGCCTGGCGCTAAAATGGGCCTCGCGGCCACGGCCCGATCATCATTGGCCCCTGTCACATTCGGGACATCCCTGTGTCCCAAAAAATATTTTCAGGACACAAGGATGCCCCGGTTACCTCTTTGCGGCCCCCGTGTTAACTTTAAAAAATGCTGGGGCCGCCGGGAGGTAGCGCACGCAGGGACATCACTGATGTCCCGTGCGTGCGCCCATAGAAGAGCAGAGCGGCGCAGTGAGGAGGATGCGCGCATGGTAAGTCACCAGCGGCACGTCATCTTCAGTGTTCCAACCACCTCTCCTCCAGTCCCGGGACCTACTGCTATGGCCCATAGGCCATAGAAGTAGATCATGACCCCGGAGCGGTGGTCGGAATACTGAAGTGTGGCAGTAAACAGGCATCTGTATATGGCTGAAGGCTGTATGTCTGTTGGGGAGCTGTACTGCACCTAATGTGGGGAACTATACTGCACCTAATATGGGGAACTATACTGCACCTAATGTGGGGAACTATACTGCACCTAATGTGGGGAACTTTACTGTACCTAATGTGGGGGGAACTATACTGCACCTAATGTGGGGCAACTATACTGCACCTAGTGTGGGGGAACTATACTGCACCTAATGTGGGGAACTATACTGCACCTAATGTGGGGGAACTATACTGCACCTAATTTGGGGGAACTATACTGCACCTAATGTGGGGGGGAGCTATACTGCACCTATTGTGGGGGAACTATACTGCACCTAATGTAGGGGAACTATACTGCACCTAATGTGGGGGGGAGCTATACTGCACCTAATGTGGGGGAACTATACTGCGCCTAATGTGGGGGACTATTCTGCACCTAATGTGGGGAACTGTACTGCAGCTAATGCGGGGAACTATACTGTACCTAATGTGGGTGAACTATACTGCACCTAATGTGGAGAACTATACTGCACCTAATGTGGAGAACTATACTGCACCTAATGGGGGGACTATAGGGCTTACAGGAATAGTACAGGAATAGGTTCCGGAGCGGAACAGCCCTTATCAGGGCGTCAACTCCACCTATGGTTAGGTGTAGAGTGAGGGAAAATCAGTGAGAGTGTGAGGTAGTGGCCATCTACATCATATTGGCAAATTTGACCATCGATAGCTCTAGATTTCCCTTTTTCCTTTACCTTCACCCCACCCTTAGCTGGGAGGTATTATTATCAATATTATTTTTTTTTTTTCTGTGTTCCTCTCTATGAAATACTGACCAGGCAGAGTAACTATATTCATATACTTTTTATTGTTGGCAACATTGAAACTCACATCCTGATTGTGGCTTCTGGGTTTGGTTTCAATACTGAGTGTATCTATTTTCTTGATGGTTTAGGACCCGTGTTGGATCCTTTTTAAACGGTTCAATAAAGGTTAAGTCAGTGTTTTTTCAGTTATTTGCTCCTCATGAATCTTAGTGTTGCTCGTGAATATTCGCAATGCGAATTTTATTCGCGAATATCGCATATTCGCGAATTCGCGAATATTGCACTATATATTCATAATTACGTTTTTTTTTACAGTACACATCACAGTGATCATCCCTCTCTGCTTCCAGCTTGTGTGGTGTAAAGAAGGCTCTAATACTACTGTGTGAAACTGGCATGCGCATTTTCGCATATGCGCAAATTAGCATATGCTAATTTGCGCATATGCGGATTATCACATATGCTAATTTTTATATACAAATTTTTGCATATGCTAATTTTTATATACTAATTTTTGCATATGCTAATTTTCGTATATGCAAATTTTCGTATATGTGAAAATAAAGCGTTAATATTACAAATATTCAAATTTAGCGAATATATGACGAATATGACGAATATGTAAATAAATATGCGAATTTAGCGAATATATGACGAATATGACGAATATGTAAATAAATATGAACATATGTGATATAGCCACGAGTGTAAATGTCTGAACTATAAAAATATATAATTAAGTAAACCGCATGGTCAATGGCGTTCACGTAAAAAATATTGTAAAATTGTGTGTTTTTGGTCGCTTTTTATGCCATAAAAAAATGAATAGAAAGCAATCCAAAAGTCCGATCAAAACAAAAATGGTACTGGTAGAAACTTTAGATCACGGCACAAAAAATGAGCCCTCAAACATCCCTATATGTGGAAGAATAAAAAAGTTACAGTGGTCAGAAGAGGACATTTTAAACATATTAATTTTCGGGCATGCAGTTATGATTTTTTCCAGAAGTAAAACAAAATCAAACCTATATAAGTAGGGTATTATTTTAATTGTATGGACCTACAGAATAAAGATAAGGTGTCATTTTTATTGAAAAATGCACTGCGTAGAAACGGAAGCCCCCAAAATGTAAAATTTTTTTTTTTTTTTTTACAATTTTGTCCCACAAATATTTTTTTTTGGTTTTGCTGTAGATTTTTGGGTAAAATTCTTGATTTCATTACAAAGTAGAATTGGTTGCGCAAAAAACAAGCCATAATATGGGTTTGTAGGTGCAAAATTTAAAGGGTTATGATTTTTAAAAGGTGAGGAGGAAAAAACGAAAGTGCAAAAACAGAAAAACGCTGAGTCCTTAAGGGGTTAATAACAAAGTGAGGCTATATGAAATAATTGCTGCTAACAAAACTAAAAAAAGATTTGTTTCACTTTAATGGAGAACTCCCGTGAATATTGTTTTTATTTTTTCAAATCAACTGGTGCAAGAAAGTTAAACAGATTTGTAAATTACTTCTATTTAAAATTCTTAACCCCTCTAGTACTTATCAGCTGCTATATTCTTCAGATATACTACAGAGACATTTGTGAAGTTCTTTCCAGTCTGACACCAGTACTCTCTGCGGATACATCTGTCCGTGTCAGGAACTGTCCAGAGCAGGAGAAGTTTTCTATGGGGATATTATTGTAATCCGGGCAGTTCCTGATATGGACTGAGGTGTCAGCAGAGAGCACTGTTGTCAGACAGAAAGTAAATTCACAAATTTCTCTGCAGTATACAGCAGCTAATAAGTACTGGAAGGATCAAGATTCTTAATAGAAGTAATTTACAAATCTGTTTAACTTTCAGGCACCAGTTAATTTGAAAACATATGTTTTTTACTTGTTTCCACCGAGTTCCCCTTTAAAAACATTTGAGTTAAATGGGGATATAGGTTCTCAAATGAATTAAATAACTAAATTGGAAATGCTCTTTTTTTGGCTTTGTTTGTACCTTGATGAAGCCTGAAAAGCAGAAACATAATGAAAAATGTCATATACAAATTATATAATGGTAAGAAACAGTGTTTCTCATCATGTACACACAAAGAACAGCTTAGTCTGAGAAGTCATGCCCTCTTTTCCACAAAGCCACGCAATTCTCAGCTAAGCCACCACCCTTGACTGGGTGATTCTCAAAAGTGTATTGAAGTATTCTACAAAGAACACCAGATAATTTGACACACGAGGTGGAAAAACACATCATTATCTGTTTATAAAAAAGTATTCTTGTTTTCTTAATGTAAGAACACCATCTACTATCATCTAACAATATCTACTAAATCTAACAAATTTGACAGATAAATCTACACTGAGAAAATTAACCATAGTCAACTTGATTAGCAATGTGTACAGTATTTCCAATAGTACCCAATTACACATATGGTACCTAATTAGACAAATGTAATGTAATATTTTTTAAATTAAAAATTAGCATTTAAACCTAATTAGTAATGTAGTCTGTAGTCACTGGGGTAAACAGTTTATATTAGTATAAATCCAATCCTTTATGACCTCTAGCTCCAGGGAAATCTTACCAGTTTATTGTAAAATCTATAATTCTGAAAATAAAAGACAACTTTTTTAATGCACATTAAAAATAACACATTTTTGTTAACAGTTAATGTAATGTATTATCATAATTATTATTGTTATTACTAATCATATTAATAATAAAACAAAAATAATAATAAAAAAATTTATATAATTAAATCAATAATTAATAACCAATAAATGCAGTAAGAACTGTTAATATAGCTCAATAATCTATATATATGTATACTATACATTTTAACAAATAACCGTTAGTTGCCAATGTTCATCACCTATCCCTGCTCAAATATGTAAAATGCTGAATAATGTGTAAACAATAAACTTCGGATCTGATGTCTTTGGCACCACAGTTCTCATTGAAGAGAGGAACAGAATATGTGGGCTCCATGACTGCTTTGATAGGAGTCCTATAGAAGCCATAGAATTTATTTTCGCACATAATTATTTTTATTTTAACGATAATTATTATTTACAGCAGACAGGAATGGCCATGGGTACCAGGTTCACGCCGAGCGACAACAATTTGTTTACTGCAGCATGGGAGGCAGACACCATCATCCCCATCCTTGGCGCGAATACCCATACTATGGCGACATTATATCAACAACATAATTTTAATTTGGAAGGGCCCCAGGGTGGACATCGGGTCTTTCATTGGTGATCTCAACTCTAATAACCGTAACCTAACAGTCAAGAAAAAATAGAGTTTTTGGATATCAAAATGTTTCCCATACAAAATAGTTTACAGTGTAAAACTTATATTAAACCCAAGAATAGCTTTATTAAGTACAATAGTTGTAAGGTTCACTCCTAATTCCAAATGGAAGCAAAAGCATTAACTTCCCAATTTCTTGAGGAAGATTATCCTAAGCACATGATTGAAAAATCTTTAGGTCAGGTGAATAAATAAGAAAAAACATCCTTCTTCGAACCTCTTTGAAACCCAAATTAGGCCAGATGACCAATAACCCAAAATGATATTACCTTTCAACAAAGAATATAAACGTGTTGATTTTTTTATTTTTTTTTTACTAGACACTGGCACCTTATTAAACAGGATAAGGTAATAAGGGGTCTACTTCCAGACAAACCAATGGTGGTATATACCAAAGGGCATTGCGGTTGCACCATTTGTGAAAAAACCTGCAAAAGCCGCTAATTCAGATTCGTGGCTAACCACCAAGGGTTTTTTCCGCTGTGGAATCTGTGCTAATTGTATCACCACAAAGGGGCAGAGGAAAACAGCAGAATGAAAATATTCAGTAAATTCTTTTAAATGGGAAATTAGTAAATTAGTAAATTAGTAACACAAAAGGTTATTTATTTGTTACAATGCGGCTACAATAGACAATTTGTCGGCAGAACAAAACGTCCTTTGAAAGTGAGAGTCTTTGAACATATCAATAATATAAAGGAGGGTAATCTAAAACATCCCCTGTCATTTTATTTTTATACCTTCATTTTTATTTTTATTTAATTTTTATCACATTTCATCCAATTTCATTAATAATACCTTTGTTTTTATTTTTATTTTTATTGCATCTATAATGTCAAAGCATTTTTATTGTTATTCATTTCATTTCCCGTTAATTTAACAATCTTCCCTCCTTCCCCTCTTAATCTATTTCAAGTCTTCTCCTGTCTAAACCACAATCCATACCAGGTTTTATTTAAGATGTTATAACCATACAGGTGATCTGATAAGGTAGATTTAAATAGAGCCAATATCATATTTAATCTATATACCACTGAAGAAGGGGTTCGGATATATCCTATTATACTCTGAAACGCTTTTGGTGATGACCTTCACACACACAGAGCGTTTCATGAGCGTCTTCTGAAGTGCGGTACTGAGGCTTTTGATACCTGTAAAAATTACTGGACTCGAAAGAAAGAGGCAAGAGGGTAATATTTGCCATCTATACCCCTGCTTACCGGAACTTTACATCTAAGATATCTGCAAAAACACAAGTTTAAAACTGCTCCATCGAGCACGCGCCCCGAACTTGGTCAGCTGATCTGCAGTCAGCTGACCGCGACCTTCGGCAAGCTCGCCAGCATGTGTGGCCGCATCAAACACCATTAGCCGCCACTGGCTGGAGCAAGAGGACACGGAGCTAAAGGCAGGAGCTGAACCAGATGACGTGGAGCGGTGAGTGGCATGAAGTGCCAGCAACATCAAACTTTCTCCTGCAGGTTAGCCCAACCGAGTACCGGTATCAGCTTTGGAGCTCTTGTTGTGAACTGCTTGATTTGTCTGTAACTTTGTTGGTCCTACAGACGGACATTCCAGGAACGTTCTTTAATTTCACAAGTGGAATACAGCACCGACAATTTATGCCCAAAATAACGAGTTAAGCATTGATATGTTCTGATACGGACAATATTTGGGCAGTTTATATTTTACAGGTGGAGCATATTCTTTACAGGTGGAATATATTGCCATAAATTGGTTACATATTATATGTGAGCGATCAAGGCTGAATTTTTATGAATGCAAGTGCCACATTTTTCAGTGTGTGCATTAAGTGTGTGACAAGCCGTTATCGTTTTAACATATGCCTACATATAGATAACCGCAAGGGCCCTGTGGAGGCAATTTCAACAGGAATAGGTGTCCCGCTTTCTTTATATCATTTTGTGTTTATGACTATTATTAACAATATTTTTATGGTTAAGCTGGCTCCATCCAATTATTCAACCATATACCTGCCACACGCTCAGCCTTTTGACTAAGACATTGAGGGATGCTTTGTTGGTTTTCTTGCTATTTACACTTGTTTTTTCTCTTTGAGTGAGAGTTTTGCAGTTAACCTTGTGTCTTTTATTGTGAGCTCCACAACCCTTTCAGTTATATTTGCTTTAATAGGAGTCCTATAATAGCCTGCCTATGACAGGCTGTAATAGGATGTCAGTAGTTTGACAGTCTAGTGCAATACACACTTATTGTAATTAACCCCTTAAGGACTCAGGGTTTTTCCGTTTTTGCACTTTCGTTTTTTCCTCCTTACCTTTTAAAAATCATAACCCTTTCAATTTTCCACCTAAAAATCCATATTATGGCTTATTTTTTGCGTCGCCAATTCTACTTTGCAGTGACATTAGTCATTTTACCCAAAAATGCACGGCGAAACGGAAAAAAAAATCATTGTGCGACAAAATCGAAAAAAAAACGCCATTTTGTAACTTTTGGGGGCTTCCGTTTCTACGCAGTGCATATTTCGGTAAAAATTACACCTTATCATTATTCTGTAGGTCCATACGGTTAAAATGATACCCTACTTATATAGGTTTGATTTTGTCGCACTTCTGGAAAAAATCATAACTACATGCAGGAAAATTTTTACATTTAAAAATGTCATCTTCTGACCCCTATAACTTTTTTATTTTTCCACGTACGGGGCGGTATGAGGAGTCATTTTTTGCGCCGTGATCTGAAGTTTTTATTGGTATGATTTTTGTTTTGATATGACTTTTTGATCACTTTTTATTCATTTTTTAATGTTATAAAAAGTTACCAAAATACGCTTTTTTGGACTTTGGAATTTTTTTGCGCGTACGCCATTGACCGTACGGCTTAATTAATGATATATTTTTATAGTTCGGACATTTACGCACGCGGCGATACATATGTTTATTTTTATTTATTTTTACACTGTTTTATTTTTTTTATGGGAAAAGGGGGGTGATTCAAACTTTTATTAGGGAAGGGGTTAAATGACCTTTATTAACACTTTTTTTTTACATTTTTTTTTGCAGTGTTATAGGTCCCATAGGGACCTATAACACTGCACACACTGATCTCCTATGCTGATCACTGGCGTGCATTAACACGCCTGTGATCAGCATTATCGGCGCTTGACTGCTCCTGCCTGGATCTCAGGCACGGAGCAGTCATTCGTCGATCGGACACCGAGGAGGCAGGTAAGAGCCCTCCCGGTGTCCGATCAGCTGTTCGGGACACCGCGATTTCACCGCGGCGGTCCCGAACAGCCCGACTGAGCAGCCGGGATACTTTCAGTTTCACTTTAGAAGCGGCGGTCAGCTTTGACCGCCGCTTCTAAAGGGTTAATACCGCACATCGCCGCGATCGGCGATGTGTGGTATTAGCCGCGGGTCCCGGCCGTTGATTAGCGCCGGGACCCACGTGATATGATGCGGGATCGCGGCGCGATCCCGCTTCATATCGCGGGAGCCGGCGCAGGACGTAAATATACGTCCTGCGTCGTTAAGGGGTTAAGTCCTGCGCTGACTCCCACAATATAACGCGGAGTCACGTTGTGACCCAGAGTCATATCGGGTCAGACCCGACGGCTATTAACGGCCAGAACCCGCGGCTTATACCGGACATCACCGATCGCAGTGATGCCCGGTATTAGCCTTTCAGACGCGGCGATCAAAATTGACCGCCACATCTGAAGTGAAAACGAAAGCATCCCGGCAGCTCAGTGGGGCTGTTCGGGATCTCTGCGGTGAAATTACCGTGTCCCGAACAGCTTGCAGGACACCAGGAGGATCCCTACCTGCCTCCTGCGTGTCCCTTCACCGAATGACTGCTCCATGCCTGAGATCAAGGCAGGAGCACTCGAGCGGCGATAACACCGATCAATGTCATGCTATTGCTAGGGCTACAACATTGCAAAAAAAGTTTAAAACGTGTTAATAAATGTGATTAAACCCCTTCTCTAATAAAAGTCAGAATCACCCCTTTTTCCTATAAAAAAAAAACTATGTAAATAAAAATAAATATAAACATATGTGGTATCACCTCATGCGTAAATGCCCAAACTATATAAACATATCATTAATTAATGGCGTACAGGTAAAACAAATCCAAAGACCAAAATAGCGTATTTTTGATCACTTTTTATACCATTAAAAAAATGAATAAAAAGTGATCAAAAACTCAGATCAAAACAAAAATGGTACTGATAAAAACTACAGATCACAGCACAAAAAATTAGCCCTCATACATCCACATATGCGGAAAAATAAAAATAGGGGTCAGAAGAGGACATTTTTAACTCCTTAAGGACACATGACGTACTGAAACGTGGCTAATAGCACGCGGCATTGATTGCGGTGCCACGTGCTATTAAACCTTTAGACATGGCGTTCAAAGTTGAACGCCGCGTCTAAAGTGAAAGTATGCCGGTTAGCTCAGTGGGCTGTTTGGGATAGCCGCGGCGAAATCGCGGCATCACTAACAGCTTACAGGACAGCAGGTGGGTCCCTACCTGCCTCCTCGCTGTCCGATCGCCGAATGACTGCTCAGTGCCTGAGATCCAGGCATGAGCAGTCAAGCGGCAGAATCATCAATCACTGGTTTCCTATGAGAAACCAGTGATCAATGTAATAAATCAGTGTGTGCAGTGTTATAGGTTCCTATGGGAGCTATAACACTGCAAAAAAAAAAAAAGTCAATAAAGATCATTTAACCCTTTCCCTATTAAAAGTTTGAATCACCCCACTTTTCCCATAATAAAAAAACACAGTGTAAATAAAAATAAACATATATGGTATCGCCACTTGCGGAAATGTCTGAATTATAAAAATACATCGTTAATGAAACCGCACGGTCAATGGCGTACGCGCAAAAAAATTCAAAAGTCCAAAATAGTGCATTTTTGGTCACTTTTTATATCATGAAAAATGAATAAAAAGCGATCAATAAGTCCAATTAATGCAAAAATGGTACCGCTAAAAACTTCAGATCACGGCGCAAAAAATTATCCTTCATACCTCCCCATATGCGCAAAAATAAAAAAGTTATAGGGGTCAGAATATGACAATTTTAAACTTATTAATTTTCCTGCATGTAGTTAGGATTTTTTCCAGAAGTACGACAAAATCAAACCTATATAAGTAGGGTATCATTTTAATCGTATGGACCTACAGAATAAAGATAAGGTTTCATTTTTACCGAAAAATGTACTACGTAGAAACAGAAGCCCCCAAAAGTTACAACACAGGGTTTTTTTTCTTTCAATTTTGTCTCACAATAATTTTTTTTTCCGTTTCTCCATAGATTTTTGGGCAAAATGACTGACGTCATTACAAAGTAGAATTGGTGGCACAAAAAATAAGTCATCATATGGATTTTCAGGTGCAAAATTGAAAGAGTTATGATTTTTTCAAAGGCAAGGAGGAAAAAGCGAAAATGCAAAAACGGAAAAATCCTTGGTCCTTAAGGGGTTAAACGTATAAATTTTCCTGCATGTAATTAGGATTTTTTCCAGAAGTACGACAAAATAAAATTTATATAAGTAAGGTATCACTTTTACCGTATGGACCTACAGAATAATGCTAAGGTGTCATTTCTACGGAAAAATACACTTCATAGAAACGGAAGCCCCCAAAGGAAAAGTTTCTGAGTTACCCATAGCAACCAATCAGATTGCTTCTTTCATTTTTGAAAAGGCCTCTGAAAAATGAAGGAAGCAATCTGATTGGTTGCTATGGGAAACTCAGAAACTTTTCCTCTGGACAGGTTTTGATAAATCTCCCTCTAAATGGGATTTTTATCAATACCTGTGCGGAGTAATGGTTGCCCAGTTGCTCATAGCAACCAATCAGATTGCTTCTTTCATTTTTCGAAGACCTTGTTAAAATGAAAGAAGCA
The DNA here is from genome assembly GCF_029499605.1 of Hyla sarda. Taxonomy (NCBI): domain Eukaryota; kingdom Metazoa; phylum Chordata; class Amphibia; order Anura; family Hylidae; genus Hyla; species Hyla sarda. The sequence goes on along the minus strand of NC_079193.1, from coordinate 193,133,236 downwards.
ATCTGATTGGTTGCTATGGGCAACTGCACCACTGTTCCTCTAAACTGTTTTTGATGAATCTTCCCTTATGTTCCTTAACCTCCCATTCATTCATTCATACCCAGCCTTACACATTACATCCAGTTTCAATTAACCCCAATACCCATATTTGGTACCCCATTAACCTAGTTCCAACAGATCAAAAACTCAGTTAATTGCCAATTCACCTAGTTCCCACAGTTCAAAGGTTTTCTTCATTACCAATTGACCTACATTTGTCAATCACGAGTAAAAATGTTAAAGGGGTACTCCGCCACTAGACATCTTATCCCCTATCCAAAGGATAGGGGATAAGATGTCAGATCGCTGCTGGGGACCCCTGGGATCTACCATGCAGCACCCACCTTTAGCAGCTTACAGAGCCGCTGGAGGTCCTCAGGCTGAGTCCATCTTGACAGAGCATAGTGACATCACGTTCCGCCCCCTCAATGCAAGTTGATTGGAGAGGCATGACAGCTGTCACACCCCTCCCATGGGCTTGCATTGAGGGGGCAGAGCATGATGTCACACGGGTGGAGCCATGACATCACTATGCTCTGTCCCCGTGATTGCCAGCAATCAGACCCAGAGTGAACACGCTCTGGGAACTGATTCTAACGGGGTGTGGCATGGAAGATCACGGGTTCCCCAGCAGCAGGACCCCTGCGATCAGGCCTCTTATCCCATATCCTTTGGATAGTGGATAAGATGTCTAAGCACCAGAGTACCCCTTTAAACCACAACACTGTAACACTCCATCCCACCCCTGGACTCAAACCACCACACGTGTCTCCCATACACTGCACTGCCAAGTCCCTCCTGCTTATCTTACATTTTCACATACTGTGAGATCCCATAGACCACAATAGGCCTATTGGTTTTAATGGGCAAAAAATCACTGAGTTAATGCACTAGCCCATTAGTTCCCTATACATTAAAGAAGGGAGGGCTCAAGATTTGCGAATATGCGCATATGCGAAGAGCAGAGAGGCATGATCAGTGATCACTGTGATGTGTACTGTGAAAAAAAAAGCAAATGTTCGTAATTGCGAATATATAGCGAATATATATAAATTCACGATTAAAATTCGAATTGCGAATATCCGCGAGCAACACCATTTGTCGGCACCCCACCTATCAGTGATAAAGGGCCAATTCTGAAAATTTCAGCCCTGGAAACCCCTCTAATAAACATCACCATTCTAGTTTTGAGTCAATTTCTGGTATTGCAGCTCGTTGCCATGCAAGTGAATGGGACTGATCTACAACACCATAAAGAACACAAGAATATCAGTGGTACTGTTTTTGGAAAAAAATTTAGATTACAGTGCTGCTTTATACAGCAACTCACAAGTGACATGTTCTAAAATCAGCGTTGTTCCCTTATCATCTCCAAGTCCGGGTCATCATAATGATTTCTTCCAGCCACAATTCTTCACCGTTAAACCTGTAAAACAAACCTATTACGCTCCGCACTTTTCCTACATCAGCCTCCAGATTCCCCTTTTACAAGTGAAGAGGAATACAGGGGCGTATAGGTGTAAAGGGGTAATAGAGGAGTGTAAAATAGTGTACATTGGTGACAGAGGGGTGTTGAGGGGTGTACATGGGTGACAGATGGTTGTGGAAAAGCGTACATGGGTGACAGGGGGGCATAGGGGGTGACAGAGGGGTGTACATGGGTGTAGAAGATTGTACATGGGTGACAGAGGGGTGTAGAAGAGTGTACATGGGTGGCAGAGGGGTGTACATTGGTGTTGAACAGTGTACATGGGTGACAGCGGGTGTAGGGGGTGACATAGGGGTGTACATGGGTAACAGGGGTGTTGGTGTTGTGGAGTAGTGTACATGGGTGACAGAGGGGTGTTGAGGGATGTACATAGGTGACAGATGGTTGTAGAAGAGTGTACATGGGTGACAGGGGTCGTAGGGGGTGAAAGAGGGGTAAACAAAAGTGACAAGGTGGTAACAGAGAGGTGGACAGGAGTGACAAGCAGGTAACAGAGGGGTGGACAGGAGTGACAAGGAGGTAACAGGGGTGGACAGGGTTAAACATTGGTGATGGGGGTAGACTGGGGGTGGTCAGAGGAGTGGTGAACATGGGCGACAGGGGCAGACAAGGTGGACATGGATGACAGGAAAGTGGACAAGGATGAAAGGGAGTAACAGGGGTGACAAAGGGGGGTGGACAGGGGTGACAGAGGGAAGAAGGTGCAGTACCCTAATGAAGCTGAGCTGTTTTTCAATGTCCTTCTGCAGGGTGTCGGGAAGATGGTTCTGTGGCCGGGAGAATGGTCCTGGTGCCAGGAGGATGGTCCGGGGCCAGGAGGACGGTCCTGGGGCCTGGAGAATGGTCCTGGGGCCCCCTGGGGCCAGGAGGATGGTCCTGGGGCCAGGAAGATTGTCCAGGGGCCGGGCAGATGGTCCTGGGGCCGGGAAGATTGTCCAGGGGCCGGGAAGATGGTCCTGGGGCCGGGAAGATGGTCCCTCATGGTGCCGCAGGGGGACACTCTGTGCGCACGTACACAAAATGTGCACACATGCTTCCTTTCCCCCCAGCGCCACTGTGATTCACAAGCCCAGGCCGGGCGGTAGATTAAAAAAATTATTAATAAATTGCCGGAGCGTCGTGGTACCCCGGGCAGGGAATCACTACCTTACCAGCTAGTTTTAGAAATTAATATGGACTATGAGGGACTATTTACATTATTTTCTCTTACTTATATCTATCATATGACAGTACTGATAGATTGTCAGCATGATGGACCCTGAAGTTAGGGGGGAAAGCATGCAGCTGTGTTCCTGTTGTAAATATACTGTACAAATGAATTATTGCAATTCCTGTTTAAATATTATAGACAGTGCTGATAGATCTCTCTGACAGTGCTGCCTGTTTGATGGAAAATCTAGTGGTTTTAATGTATAGCCCCAATGCAATGTTAAAACCTAAGGCTATACCTATAATAGAAACAGCAGCAATAAATGTCATTTATATTGAAAACTTTATATCTCAAGGTTAGACTCATCATAAATCAGGGTCTTTTCAAATAGATAGATAGATATAAAATACACAATACAAAATAGCAGTGTAAAACCTTGTAAACACTGCAAGTGGTGTATAGTTCTGAAACAGAAATGTACTTTTCTCCTTCCACTTCACCTTTACACATGTTGGGAATAGGCTGTTTAATAGGATCTCATCAATTCAATGTATTGCTTATTCTGCCTCCTCCTTGAAATCTGAGATACTGTGGAGATCAGTGTGCTGTGCACTTGATGGCTCAGTAGAAAGATCTTTATACTGAAAATTCTCTGGTTCTCTAGAGATGGCTCTTGTAAATTCTTTTCTGTACATTGTTGTGCACTTTTTAACATTTCAACAAAAGAACTTAAGGGAATTATCTTAACCAGTAAATTTAAGACAGAAAAGATTTCTGACAATTAAAATAATAGATATATTATATAATGTAAGATACTACCAGCATTTTGGTGTTTTTAATTCACACCAACTAAGCACATTTTTGAAATTCTGAGTCCAACTAAACTTAAACGATATATAAACATGTATAGTATGAGTATGCCAGACTGACAGCAGGACACACATTGTAGGCTTTAAATGCTACCCTCTAGTGTTGAGCAGCATAGGCCATATTCGAATTCGCGATATTTCGCGAATATATGGAGGAATATTCGCATATTCGTAATATTCGTGTTATATTTTCGCATATGCGGAAATATTTGCATATGCCACAATTAGCATAAACGAAAATTTACATGTGCTAAAAATTGGCATATGTGAAAATGTGCATAAGCGAACATTTGCATATGCGAAAATTAGCATATGCAAATTTTCCCATATGCGAAAATGCGTATGCCAGTCTCACACAGTAGTATTAGAGCCTTCTTTAGACCACACAAGCTGGAAGCAGAGAGGAATGATCACTGTGATGTGTACTGTGAAAAAAAAAAAAAATATATATATATATATATATATATATATATATATATATATATTCGTAATTACGAATATATAGTGCTTTATTCGTGAATTCGCGAATATGCGATATTCGCGAATAAAATTCGCATTGCGAATATTCGCGAGCAACACTACTACCCTCTACCCCCTCCCAGGATGCTGTGCTCTCTAGACCCACCGGACTCCTCTTCCCACTGTATGGACTCTTGATGTCTGATGTACAGCAGAACAGTAAGTATATATGACTGCAATATGTGTGTGTGTGATATGTATGTGTAATGTAATGTGTGTAATATACATATGTGACTATAATGTATGTGTAATGTGCCATATGTGTGTAATAAAATAATAACTCTTAATTTACAGTATATACGACACACATATTCCGCAGCTCTGAATACTCAAATTGCTCCCTGTCACCATTGAGGCTAACAATCTAAACCTAACAGTACGTCTTGAAGTGTGGGAGGAAACCAGTGTACTAGAAGAGAACATACAATCTCTTTGCAGATGTTGTCCAGGACCCCAGTGCTGCAAGGCAACAGTGCTAACCACTGAGCCACTGAGCTGCCCATATGTGTGTAATGTAATGCAAATGTGTTATATACATATATGTGTCTGTTATGTATGTGTAATGTACTGTATGAGTGTAATAAAAAAAAATATATGTGTATAATGTACTGTATGTTTGTAATATATGTGTGTATGTGTGTACGTGTGTGTGTGTAATGGGCTGTATGTGTGTAATATGTGTGTGCAATGTTTGTGAGGGTTCCTACACCCCTTTGTGTATGTATGCTTTTGTGTGTGGAGTAAACTGCTTCGGGCTCTCTTCATTGTATTGTGGTGCACCACCGTTGTATGGCAGGACCATGGGTGTAGCGGACTGAGTGGTTGGGTCAGATGGTATTAGCCCCTGGGGCAAGATGTTGTTAACCCCTAGTGTTCGTGACACCAGGATGTGATTGTTTGGTGTAGGGTACCGCTAGGGTTGCCACCCTACCGGTATTTTGCCGGCACAGCCAGTATTTTCGTTCAGATTCCAGGCTGTGCCGGTAAGTTTGGATGAAAAATACCGGCCATGCAATGGCCGGTATTTTTCATTCACTGTCATCACACACTAACCTTAAAAAGCGGCGCCGCTGAGCGGGGGTGCGGGCCGCACGCCCGCACCATGCCGCTCAGCATAGCACCCTGTCTGACTCTCTCTGAGGCTGTCCCAGTCTAAAACCTTACCTGGCACTGTGCAATGCTGTGCGGCCGAATCTGCGGAGGGACGTTGCGGAAGTGACGTCACGCCGCAGACCCGCGCAGGACGTCACGTCACTCGCCGGCCCGAGACTGAGAGGAGACTGGAGAGGTGCTGCGGTAGGTAAGTGTGTGTGTCTGTCTGTTACTATGTGTGTGTCAGTGTTTGTGTGTCTGTAAGTCAGTGTTTGTATGTCTGTCGGCCAGTGTGTGTGTGTCTCTGAATTCCACCCCACCCACCCCAATTCCCCTGTGGCAATCCCCCCCCCAATTCCATGGGGAAGAGAGGGGGGGGGAGGTAAATAGGTAAATAGGTTTCTAGACCAAATTGTACACTACCCAGCTAAAAAGAAAACATGTAAACTAATACGTACACTTTTGGTGCTCTCTGTAACATAATAAAAATAATAAATTGTCTATAAATTACACAATCTACATTCAGGCAATGTTTAATATTCTGGTAAGTCCTTCCACTAAACTGGAATCTAAAGTTTCCATTCCCTCCAATTCATCAGGATGTCTAGTCCAACCACTAAAAGCTCATATGCATTCTTGAAGGAGGGATTTGATTAGCATTCATTCAGTGGTGTACACAATGGCTCATCAAGAAGAAACAAGTCCTTGCAATGACAAAGTGTTTTCTTCTTGTTATACATACATGTGTCCTGAGAAGGTGATGAGTTTGTGCTATTGAAGTGTCATTTGCATACTAATTACCTTTGTGTGATTTGTTATTTTGAGTCCCCCTCTGCTGGGGTGCAGCCTTCTTTCAAGGGTGGCAGCGCCCAAAATGCACTTCAGTGTGTCATCCTCCTTGTGCTCCACCCTTTGTTAGATGGGTATTTAATGTTTTGTAGCGTTATCTATTTCATTATCTTAGATATGAATACCTTAATACATATATAAATCTCTCTCTCTCTCTCTCTATATATATATATATATATATATATATATATATATATATATATATATATATATCTATCTATCTATCTATCTATCTATCTCTCTCTCTCTCTCTCTATATATATATATATATATATATATATATATATCAGCATAAGCACGGGATTTGGCCTCCAACTGTCTTGTGTCAAGATCCGGACTGGTATGCAGCGAGGACACTGGAGGTGGATCCTCTGTGTCAGTGGGGTGATGGCGTGGGCCGTACCAGGGGAACGGAGTCTAAGGGGTTACTGGTTTTCACCAGAGCCTGCCGCAAAGCGGGATGGACTTGCAGCGGCTGGTAACCCCCAGGTCATTCCACCCGATAGCGACTCAATCCCAACAGACAGCTGAGACCGGCGCGGTACACAGGGAAAAGGCAAGAGCAAGGTCGGATGTAGCAGAAGGTCAGGGCAGGCAGCAAGAGTCGTAGTCAGGGGCAATAGCAGAAGGTCTGGGTACACAGGCTTGGGAACACACTAAACGCTTTCACAGGGCACTAAGGCAACAAGATCCGGCAAGGACAGGAAGGGGAAGTGGGTTTTTATATGAAACACAGTAATTGGGCCAGGCACCAATTAATGGCGCACTGGCCCTTTAAATTTAAGAGAGCCGGCACGCGCGCGCCCTAGAGAGCGCGGCCGCGCGTGCCAAGAGGACACAGAGGGCAGAGGGAGGTAAGAGGAACGGGATGCTACCCGCGGGCGGACTTGTTCCGCCACGCGGATCGCATCCCCACCGGCGGCACTGTGGCAGCGCTCCCGGTCAGGGGGACAGACTGGGGTGCTGCAGGGGGGGGAGGGGGGTAACTTACTATACCTATGGGGAAGAGAGAGGGGAGGGGTAACTGCCTATACCTATGGGGAAGAGAGGGGGGGTAACTGCCTATACCTATGGGGAAGAGAGAGGGGGGGGTAACTGCCTATACCTATGGGGAAGAGAGAGGGGGGGTAACTGCCTATACCTATGGGGAAGAGAGAGGGGGGGTAACTGCCTATACCTATGGGGAAGAGAGAGGGGGGAGGTAACTGCCAATACCTATGGGGAAGAGAGAGGGGGGGTAACTGCCTATACCTATGGGGAAGAGAGAGGGGGAGTAACTGCCTATACCTATGGGGAAGAGAGAGGGGGGGTAACTGCCTATACCTATGGGGAAGAGAGAGGGGGGGGGTAACTGCCTATACCTATGGGGAAGAGAGAGGGGGGGGGGGTAACTGCCTATACCTATGGGGAAGAGAGGGGGGGTAACTGCCTATACCTATGGGGAAGAGAGAGGGGGGGTAACTGCCTGTACCCATGGGGAAGAGAGAGGGGGGGGGGGGTAACTGCCTATACCTATGGGGAAGAGAGGGAGGGGGTAACTGCCAATACCTATGGGGAAGAGAGGGGAGGTAACTGCCTATACCTATGGGGAAGAGGGGGGGGTAACTGCCTATAGCTATGGGGAAGAGGGGGGGGGTAACTGCCTATACCTATGGGGAAGAGAGGGGGGGTAACTGCCTATACCTATGGGGAAGAGGGGGGGGGGTAACTGCCTATACCTATGGGGAAGATGGGGGGGGGGTAACTGCCTATACCTATGGGGAAGAGAGGGGAGGTAACTGCCTATACCTATGGGGAAGAGAGAGGGGGGGGTAATTGCCTATACCTATGGGGAAGAGGGGGGGAGGTAACTGCCTATACCTATGGGGAAGAGAGGGGGTGACTCTGCCTATACCTATGGGGAAGAGAGGGGGTGACTCTGCCTATAGGGAATGGGGGGGGGGTGTAACTACCTATACTTATTGGGGGGGCTACCTAACTAATACCAGGATGCCAAACTACTTACCTACATACCAGGCTATCTAACTATGTACCTGGCCTTCATACATAGCTGCCTAACTACCTAGCTAGCCCCCTATCTACCTGGCTTGTCACCTACCTACATATCCGGCTTCCTGATCTACCTACCTGGTTACCTATTTACCTGGCTACCTACCTACCTTCGCTTTTACTGTGCAGGACACCAAGGAGGGCTTTATTACAGTTTTTGGGCCTATAGATGGGAAGATTGTGTAGAGGAGGGTAGGGCACTGAATATATGCAGAGTCTGACATGTTTTTCCTGCAGATGTTAAGAGATCCACATGGCGGTCTTATCCGGACGGAGAAGAAAAGGAAAGAGGACGCCGCTGATCAGAAAAGACGTAATTGTGAGTCCCAAAATGTAACTGCAATCACTTATATGGTATATACATCCTGTGTACAGCTGATATCTACCGCCATATGGTCCTGTATATAATCACTTATATGGTATATACATCCTGTGTACAGCTGTTATCTACCGCCATATGGTCTTGTATATAATCACTTATATTGTGTACAGATCCTTTATAGTATACTGGTCTGTGTATAGTGGTTTTATTCAGAACAACATTTTCAGTTTACCCCTTAAATTCATTGCCTGTTAAATAAATGTTATTTACAATTGTAAGTTTTATTCTCTAAATTTTATTTTTTTGTGCGATATAGGAAAATTCCCCCCGCATAAATATTGTTTCCATCCCATCCCCCATGCCATTTTTTTACCCCCCTCCCATCCCCCATGCCATTTCTCTACCCCCCTCCCATCCCCCATGCCATTTCTTTACCCCCTCCCATCCCCCATGCCATTTCTTAAACCCCTGATCCCTCGTCCTCTGTGCAATCGGGCCCCTCCCCCTTTTTTAGCTCCACCCCCACATAGCCACACCCACGACCGGTATTTTTCTGAGGGAAAGGTGGCAACCCTAGGTACCGCCGACAACAAACCCAAAACGGCATATAGGAAATGAGAGTCCATAGCAGGGTTTTGATGCAACTGGAACTTTACTGAAGTAGGCAGAATAACAGTCTTTACAAATAGACAACTTCCACAGAGGTGACCGGGACACAGGGAACCTCTCAGGCTTGCTTAGACTTGTAGTTGCAGTAATAATGATGCAAGCCACTGTACTACTGTTATGACTTGGTATGGACAGTAGAGACTTGACTTGTACTAACAGATTTGATGTGGCTGCAGGTTTATAGGCTTTGGCCTAGATATGCTGGACTTGACTTGTACAGGACTTGTGCTTGCTTTGCTTGCAGGAACTAAAGAGCAGGAACCAAGAGTGAGAATATGGAGACTACAGCCCTTTATATATCAGGGGGCTGGACTAAAGCCCATTGGTAGCTGGTTGCCTGTGGTTACATATACCTCTGGAACTCTGGGTATATCATGTAATCACATATCACATGACATGTCACATGTCCTTAGGAAGGTCCTATACTGGGTAAATATTACAACAACCTTCATATATTACTTACATTCACTGTACAATACATATAATGGATGTACATACTTAATATACAAGACAATGCTATATAATGACTTGGGGGAACCTGCAAGAGAGCCATGTGGACTTGAGGGACTCTACCTGAGGGCACTATAGGACTGTACAGAACCATGTTCTATACCGGGACACCACAGTATACATACTGGAGCTGCAGCCTGCCTATTGGGGAGGGGGGGATGTGGTTAGTCAGACTTGCATTGATCAGACATTGATAGCGTATTTTGAGGATAGGCCATCATTGTAAAAGTTCCAGGAAACCCCATTTAGTTTTAGATGACTGGAAGAAGCGTCATCATGACGCAAAACTAGTCTCAGTGGTTACGCCCCCTCTACACCTGAGAGCAGCGTCAATCACTCCCCGCTCTTGCATTTCTTTCCTGGAAGGTATTTTACTTCTTGGATACTGCAATAAAAGAAAATAAGAGCTACAAAAGTGGGTAAATGAAGCAGTCTTTATTTCTTCATTTTATAGTTTTAGAAGGAAATGCTCTCTAATGAGTACCTGTCATTTAAAAAAAAATGTTGACATGACTTAGTGGCAGGGATCTGAGTGTTCAGACCTGAGCAGATCAGGAGAACGAGCCGGGAGAAGTCTGCACTGCACAATCCTCTCCCTGTTCTGGGTCATGTGATCCATAGACTTACATTGCGAGTGTTTCTCTGTCATGTGACACAGAGCCCAGAGAGAATGCGCTGAGCCTAAACTTCTTCTGGGGGGGTCTCCTGATCAGTGGAGGTCTGAACACATAGACCTCTGCCAAATCAAAACTTTTCACATGTCGCTAGGAGAGGACAACATTTTTTCCAAATGACAGTGGCCTTTAACTATTACTTATATTTAATATTTGTTTACATTTTTATTTATTTCTAATATAATAATTATTATTTTACTCACATTCATACACATTAAAACATTGTGTGTATATATGTTATATTTCCAATGTAGCCAGTATCAGAGCATCTAGCCAGCTTCATGGACACTTCAGTCATAAACTCCATTGTGCTTTCAAATCATTTTAAAATGTTTTTCATAAATCTTCACAACTGTTTCAAAAAGTATCCACATTATTTGAATATAAAAGAAATTATAGCTGAATTACGATTGAGTTCATTCATTCCTATGACAGTTGTTTGAGGCATAATATCTAAAACATACATCACCAATAGCTAATTCAATCAAAAATCTACACAAAATACATGTAATTGCAAAAAACATGTTGGTTTCTAGACCAAATTGTACACTACCCAGCTAAAAAGAAAACATGTAAACTAATACGTACACTTTTGGTGCTCTCTGTAACATAATAAAAATAATAAATTGTCTATAAATTACACAATCTACATTCAGGCAATGTTTAATATTCTGGTAAGTCCTTCCACTAAACTGGAATCTAAAGTTTCCATTCCCTCCAATTCATCAGGATGTCTAGTCCAACCACTAAAAGCTCATATGCATTCTTGAAGGAGGGATTTGATTAGCATTCATTCAGTGGTGTACACAATGGCTCATCAAGAAGAAACAAGTCCTTGCAATGACAAAGTGTTTTCTTCTTGTTATACATACATGTGTCCTGAGAAGGTGATGAGTTTGTGCTATTGAAGTGTCATTTGCATACTAATTACCTTTGTGTGATTTGTTATTTTGAGTCCCCCTCTGCTGGGGTGCAGCCTTCTTTCAAGGGTGGCAGCGCCCAAAATGCACTTCAGTGTGTCATCCTCCTTGTGCTCCACCCTTTGTTAGATGGGTATTTAATGTTTTGTAGCGTTATCTATTTCATTATCTTAGATATGAATACCTTAATACATATATAAATCTCTCTCTCTCTCTCTCTCTCTATATATATATATATATATATATATATATATATCTATATATCTATCTATCTATCTATCTATCTATCTATCTCTCTCTCTCTCTCTCTCTCTCTCTATATATATATATATATATATATATATATATCAGCATAAGCACGGGATTTGGCCTCCAACTGTCTTGTGTCAAGATCCGGACTGGTATGCAGCGAGGACACTGGAGGTGGATCCTCTGTGTCAGTGGGGTGATGGCGTGGGCCGTACCAGGGGAACGGAGTCTAAGGGGTTACTGGTTTTCACCAGAGCCTGCCGCAAAGCGGGATGGACTTGCAGCGGCTGGTAACCCCCAGGTCATTCCACCCGATAGCGACTCAATCCCAACAGACAGCTGAGACCGGCGCGGTACACAGGGAAAAGGCAAGAGCAAGGTCGGATGTAGCAGAAGGTCAGGGCAGGCAGCAAGAGTCGTAGTCAGGGGCAATAGCAGAAGGTCTGGGTACACAGGCTTGGGAACACACTAAACGCTTTCACAGGGCACTAAGGCAACAAGATCCGGCAAGGACAGGAAGGGGAAGTGGGTTTTTATATGAAACACAGTAATTGGGCCAGGCACCAATTAATGGCGCACTGGCCCTTTAAATTTAAGAGAGCCGGCACGCGCGCGCCCTAGAGAGCGCGGCCGCGCGTGCCAAGAGGACACAGAGGGCAGAGGGAGGTAAGAGGAACGGGATGCTACCCGCGGGCGGACTTGTTCCGCCACGCGGATCGCATCCCCACCGGCGGCACTGTGGCAGCGCTCCCGGTCAGGGGGACAGACTGGGGTGCTGCAGGAGGAGATACGCCGTGAGCGCTCCAGGATGGATGTGGGACCCGGAGCGCTCGGCGTTACATCTTGTTGTTGCTTGACTCTTCATTTTAATGTCTTTTATGAAATAGGAATAACAGTAAAATTTACATTTTTGAATATACCTTTTTTGTAAGTGGTTCCAGTTTTCTTTTATTGGTTTACTGAGTACATTGAAAATTTATTATTTTAATGGTGCATGAGTACATTCTTTAGGAAGTCAAAGCCTGATTAAACTTTTCTTTTAAATTCGGTTACATATCCAGACCAGGTCACAGAACTGCATCATAACTTTTATTGGTGATGGGGATGGCACCCACATTAAAGGGGTAAGTCGGCCACTGGAACCCTCTGTGATCTCCGGTGTGGCACCCCAGTGATCTGCTGCACGTAGCGAACTCCACTCCATGCCGGATTACGGGCGACCACAGTCATCACGCTCCCTCCATTCATGTTTATGAGAGGGGGCCTGACAGCTGTGGTCTATCGGCACGCCCCCTCCCATAGACTTGAATGGAGGGAGTGTGTCGTGACGTCACAACTATCCGCAACCGGTGTTCTGAACGTCAAAGTGTTTTCTTCCTGTTATACCTATTTGTGTCCTTTTTATGTGGGTGGTGAAAATGTGTTATTTTAATGGTGCATGAGTATATTCTTTGGGAACATAAAGCCTGATTAACCCCTTAAGAACTCAGGGATTTTCCGTTTTTGCACTTTAGTTTTTTCCTCCTTACCTTTTAAAAATCATAACTCTTTCAATTTTCCACCTAAAAATCCATATTATGGCTTATTTTTTTTTTTTTTAAGTAAAGTTTATTAAAGTTTCGTAATAACACGGATATACGTATATCATGTACAAGTAACATCTGGAACAGTAAAATACAATACAATACAATACACCCCCAGTGTATCATAATGGGAAGCTATGAAGATAAAGGCAACTCTCTGGTGTTGGTGATATCAAGGTGGAGCGAGTACACTTTCAGTAAAATGTAGGGAGAGTTGAAGGGTATGGGGTTGGGACAAGGTCCACATCACCGTACATCGTTATCAGTAGGGGGGAAATAGAAACAGAGGTCACATGTAACATGAAGCAATGATGTGAAAGGGTAGTAAGAGTGTAACATCCATGTTTGGGGGGGGGGAAGACGAGAAGTAAGGGGCTGTATGGTGAGGGAGATGGGTGGAGAAAGGAGGTCAGAGAGGGGGTGGAGAAATAGTAATGGGACGGGGGGGAGGGAGAGGGAAAGACAAAAAGGAGGATAGAAGGGAGAGAAAAACAGGTAAGGCAGAAAACAGAATGATTGCGGTAGTGTACATACCTCTCGAGCCTGGACATCCACCCCAACCTCTGTGGTGAATCACTCCGGTATACCCCGAGTCTGAAACTCCGGGGAGGACAGGAAACGTAGCCATGGAGACCAGACCGATTGGAATTTAAGGAGCTGACTCTGTGAGTCCGCCAGCAGTTCCTCCATGCGACACACCTGAGAAACTTCCTTGAGCCAGGCCGAATACGTCGGGGGAGTAGAGGATTTCCATAATCGTGGTATGACCGCCCTTGCAGACAACAGGAGGAAGTGGGTTAATTTCGCAATCGTAGTGGGTATTGCAGAAGGAAGGATGGAAAGCAGTAATGTAGATGGGCATTTCGGGAAGGAGAGGGAAGTGAGAGAACGTATTGTGTGGAGAATCGAGGCCCAGTAACCATCAAGACCCGGGCATGTCAGCCAGATGTGTGTCATGGTTCCCCCTGTGTGTCCGCATCTCCAGCATGTATCTGGGACCGAAGGATACATGCAGGAAAGAAGAGCAGGTACTCTGTACCACCGAGATATGATTTTATAATTGGTTTCGTGTGCGCGAGAAGAAATCGAGGATTTGTGACAGAACCTAGGCTCGCGTCCACTCTCCATCCGTCAGTGTACGGCCCAACTCCCTCTCCCAGGCAGAGCGGAAGGGGAGTGGGGTAGAGGAGTTCACGTCTAGTAGTAAGGAGTATAAGACCCTGACCGCGTGCGGAACCGCCGCGTCTGTTACACATAGGGTCTCAAATCGGGTGAGTGGGCAGTGAAAGAGGAGGGAGTCCTTGTGGGCGGCATAAAAGTGGAGTAGCTGGTTGTATTGGAACGAATGCATTATGGAGTGCGGGGAATCTCCCAAAATGTCGGGGAGTGGTTTCAGGTTATCGGCTAGTAGCAGTGAGTGGAATGTGGGGCTATCTATCCGTTTCAGGGCAAGAAATGTCGGGGCAGAAAGTGCAAGGGGGAACGATTTATTGCCAAACAGGGGTACCAGAGGACCATCTGGAGAGAACAAAGTTAATCTTGCTAGGTATGTTGAGTACGTTTGGGCTATCGAGTCTATAACGGGGGGTAGGGTAGTGGAAGTACGTATGGCGGAGAGGGTATCCGGCAGCCATAGTAGGTTTCTGGGAGCCAGGCCACTGGACTGGCCTTCCAATGTCACCCACTGCTTTCCTTTTTGGATTTGAAAGCTATCCAAGACACGGACCAAGATTGTCGCTAGATAGTAAGAGAGGCAATCTGGCAGTGCCAACCCCCCCTCCGTCTTACGTCTATATAAAAAATTTCTAGCTATTCTCGGACGGCTGTTGGCCCAGACAAAGCCCGACTGGAGCGCAGCTACCTCTCGGAAGAAGGTGCGAGGCACACATGTGGGGACACAGGCAAAGAGATACAAAAGGCGTGGGAGCACGTTCATCTTGAAGACATTAATACGGCCCAGCCAGGAGAAGTCTCTGCGCTCCCATCTGGCCAGGTCCGAGCGCAACGTTTGTAACAGGGGAGGGAAGTTGACTCGGAACGTGGCTGTTAGATTGGCTGGGACGTGAACGCATAGGTATTTAAGAGACACCGGTTGCCACCTAAAGGGATATAGAGACTTAAGTGATTGGACCAAACGAGGCTCAAGGGAGATGTTCAGGGCTTCACTCTTAGAGGGGTTCAACTTATAATTACTGTAGTTGGAGAATGTAGAGATAGTAGAGAGCAGGGACGGTAGAGAGGTGAGCGGGGAGGACAAGAATAATAGTACATTGTCAGCAAATGCCGAGCATTTACAATGGTCACGAGACACGGGCAATCCCTTGATATCCGGGTTATTACGGATGGCTACGAGCAGGTGCTCCATACATAGTACGTAGAGGAGCGGGGAGAGAGGGCACCCCTGTCTCGTGCCATTACAAATCTCGAAGGGCTTGGACAGTTGGCCATTAATACGAATTTGAGCTAGGGGGGATCTATATAGGGCCATGATTCGTTGTTTAATTAAGGAACCCAAACCAATTTGAGACAGGGTGGCCACTAGGAATTCCCAATCCACCCGGTCGAAGGCCTTCTCCGCATCAAGTGAGAGCAGAAATAGAGGTATTTTGTTATGGCGCGCATGATGTATGGCAGCGAAGGCCCGTAGAGTGTTATCTCTCGCTTCTCTACTACGAATGAACCCGACCTGGTCCGGGTGGATCAGGAACTCCATATGGCAGGCCAGTCTATTAGCTATTAGGTTTGCAAAGAGCTTGGCGTCTAAGTTCAGCAAAGAGATGGGCCTGTAACTGGGGCACAGGAGGGGGTCTTTCCCTTCCTTAGGGATTACTGTAATAAAGGCCCTGAGGAAGGATTGGGGAATGGGGGAGGTATCGGAGACCTCATTAAAGGCGGACAGTAGGGGGGCCGTCAGTTCCTCCCTGAGGACCTTGAAAAATTTTGCTGTGTAGCCATCTGGCCCGGGACTCTTGCCAGCGGGCATGCTAGAGATGGCAAGGTTCAGCTCCTCAGGGGTGAACTGAGCATCAAGTGTGGCAATGACCTCAGGGGAGAGGCGCGGGAGGGCAGTGGCAGCCATGTACTGGGCAAGGGAGGGAAGGGAGGAGAGTGAGGAATCGAGACTCGAAGGTTTAGGAAGATTGTAGAGTGTCGAGTAGTAAGTACGGAAGGACTCTAGAATCTCTGCAGTGAGATATGTGGTCTGTCCAGTTGTAGACCGGACAGCAGGGATGAACAGGGAGGATTTTCTATCTTTCAAGGCTCTCGCCAGGAGGCGGCCTGACTTATTACCCCAAGTGTAGAACAATTTGCCTGTGATTTGGTGGTAGTACCTGTGTTTGGTGTTAAGTAGCGCCAGAAGTTCTTGGCGTACTTTGAGGAGGTCGCGAAAGGTCGCTTCAAGCTGAGATCGTTTGTGTTGTGCCTCTAAATTGTGAAGTTGCTGGAGTAGAGAGTGTAACTTGTCTGAAGCTGCCCTCTTGAGCCGTGCCCCATGCCTCATTAAAGTGCCACGTAGCACGCATTTGAGTGCTTCCCACTTAATTAAGGGAGAAGAGGTGTCGTGAGCATGATCTTGAGCAAAGTGAGAGATATCTGACCTGAGATCCCGAAGGCACAGTTCGTCAAGCAGTAGAGATTCATTTAGCTTCCATGAGGCCTGGGGTTTGGCGAAAGAGGGCAGCGAGAAGGTGCAGGTCACTGGGGCATGATCAGATAGGGTCACTACTCCAATCTCAGCCGAAGAGAACCGAGGTAGGAGGGAGTGCGAGCAAAACACATAGTCAATCCTACTGTAAGTATGCCTAGGGTATGAGTAGAAAGTATAGTCGCGGTCTTGGGGTCTCAGGGCTCTCCAGACATCTACCAATTGGTGGAGGTGAACCTTGCGTTTCAGATCTCTTAGTTTGGTGTGGGACAGGTAAGTGTGGCCTGAGGAGGTGTCGTCTGCAGGACAGAGGGGCAGATTGAAGTCCCCGCACAAGATTATAGGGCCATCCGCAAAGTGGGAGAGTGCGTCTAGAGTCTTTATGAGAAAGGAAACTTGGTCATGGTTCGGGGCGTAGATAGATGCTATAGTGAGGGGTTTGTCAGAGAGTGAGCAGTTAGCAAAGACATAGCGCGCATTAGGGTCAGAGATAGAGGAGCGGATCTTAATCGGGAGGGATTTGTGGAAGGCTATAGAGGTTCCCTTTGTTCTGGTCTCAGGGTTAATACTATGTACCCAGGTCGTGTAGTATCTATTAGTGAGTGGGGGGAGATGGCCCACTTTAAAGTGCGTCTCTTGTATGGCAAGGATATGCACCCGTTATTTATGTAGGGAGTATAATAATTGAGCCCGTTTCTCAGGTGTGTTAAAACCCTTAACGTTAAAGGTAGAGACATGGATGTCAGCTGCCATGAGAGCAACCTAAAATAGCAGCAAACTCACCAGGAGGGAGAGAGGTCGGAGGGGAGTCCAGTCCGAGAGGCCAACACTGCACGAAGTTCAGGTACCTGTGAAAAGAAGGAACAAAAGTGAAGACAGTAGGGTGAGAGGGGGTAAAAAAGAGGGAGAGCAGTAACTGCATAGGCACAGGTACAAAGGGTCTAGAGAGGGAGGCCATAAGGGCCACAGACTTAGTCGGATCCAGTCCGACGTCTATACTAATGTGGGCAACGCAGAAGGCACGCCAGAGCAAAAGGTGTATACAATCACAAAACAACATCTTACTCATAAACCAGTAAGTAGGAACTATGTGGGCCTTAAACAGGACCGATTAACAGCTAATGAGGCCCGACACTAATGCAGGAGTGTAGGGCTTTAATGGATAACAGGCTATGGACAAGTAAAGAAAACTAATGGCTGGGAGGCAATATGGGTCAGTAAACATAACTAGGGTCAGGGCGTGGTGGACAAACAACAAAAAAGGGGGGGTACGCAGTCCACCGGTAGGAGTCTAACGGACCGGGGACATCGGACAGGTAGTCAGGGGCCGCAACTCAGTACAGGAGAGTCCAATGAGCGCTTAAGAGTCAGCTGGGTATGGTTCCCAACCAGATCAGGTTTTGCGCTTCTGTCGTTGAGGCAGCTGGTCTGGGGTCCTCCCAGTTGGTCCGGGCGGGGAGGGTCGTATGAGCGTGGAAGCGGTCGGCGGACCCCTAGGCATTGGGGTGAACAGTAGATCCCATTCAGGCAGGTGGACAGTAGGCAACTTGAAAGTGGATAGGAAGCCAGGCAGGTCTGCAGGACACCGGAGTGTAGCAGTTGTCGTCCCGTGTCGGGCTGACAGCGAAAAAGGGTATCCTCATCTGTATACAATCTGCGCCCTCTGGAGCATCTGGAGGAGTGGTTTCAGCGAGGCCCGTAGGCGAAGGGTACGTAAGGACAGGTCCGGATACAGGTGGATCTGGGTCCCGTTGTAGGTGACGTTCTTGATGGTACGGACCTTGCGCATTATGTCATCTTTTTGTAGGAAGTGGTGTACTCGACAGATCAAGTCCCTCGGTTTTTTAGGGGTCTGGGCTTTTAGCCTTAAGCGCCCTATGAGCGCGATCGAGTTCCAGTGGCGAATCTTCAGGTTTCTGTAGGATTTCGTTGGGGTCTAGGCTTTCTGACAACCTTGTGCCCTTGATCAGGCAGGGCGACACTGGGTCCTCGGTCAGGTGTAGTGGCTGCCTGTGATAGAGGCTGTGGACGGAGGTCAGCGTTGGGCACAGCAGTGTCTCCAGACGGTCGAGGAGGGTGGTCTGGTATGACTGGTGCAGGGAGACCGTGCAGGGTCTTGGAGGAACGGTCGCTAGGGCGGTCGTGTAAAAGTACACAAACTTCAGCTGCCGCCGCAGCATTTGAGGCGGGGGCTGGCACCATGTCCGCCATGTTTAGAGGAGGGGAAGCTGTGGAGAGCATAGGCCCCCGGTAAGGAGAGCGTCATTCCC
The DNA here is from genome assembly GCF_029499605.1 of Hyla sarda. Lineage (NCBI taxonomy): Eukaryota > Metazoa > Chordata > Amphibia > Anura > Hylidae > Hyla > Hyla sarda. The sequence goes on along the minus strand of NC_079193.1, from coordinate 193,114,337 downwards.
CAGCGGGGGAGGCGAGCCCAGCGCCGGAAAGTTCTCAAGTGGGTGAGAGGGAAGAGACCTTACTTGAGCCACCTGTGGTGGCGATGATAGCGGTCCGCTGTGTGGGAGCGACATGGCAGAGAGGCTGGCGTTGTCTTCTTTTCCCCCGGGAGCTGTATGCACAGGCCTTGTCAGCGCCGCGCTGCTATGCAGTGAGGAGGTCACGTGGGACGAAGCTGCCGGCGCTGAGGAAGACAGCAGGGCAGACTCTCCTGGCTGTTGCGGTGTCGGAGCAGGAGCAAAGAAGCGTGTGATGGGGTTCGGTGGATGCCCGGAGCTTTGAGGTACCTTTGGCTTCTTTTTGTTCCGTGATCTGCCTCCCATATCCCGGTCAAATGCCTGTTATAAGACCGGTCAGGCAGGAGCCCACACTATGTGCGTCTTTGCTCCAGCGTGTCAAGCCACGCCCCCCTATGGCTTATTTTTTGTGTCACCAATTCTACTTTCCAGTGACATTAGTCATTTTACCCAAAAATTCACGGCGAAACGGAAAGAAAAAATCATTGTGCGACAAAATCGAAGAAAAAACTCAATTTTGTAACTTTTGGGGGCTTCCGTTTTTACGCAGTGCATATTTCGGTAAAAATGACACCTTATCATTATTCTGTAGGTCTATACGGTTAAAATGATATCCTACTTATATAGGTTTGATTTTGTCATACTTCTGGAAAAAATCATAACTACATGCAGGAAAATTTATACGTTTAAAAATGTCATCTTCTGACCCCTATAACTTTTTTATTTTTCCACGTACAGGGTGGTATGAGGGCTCATTTTTTGTGCCGTGATCTGAAATTTTTAACGGTATGATTTTTGTTTTGATCAGACTTTTTGATCACTTTTTATTCATTTTTGAATGGTATAAAAAGTGACCAAAATACGCTTTTTTGGACTTTGGAATTTTTTTGCACGTACGCCATTGACCCTGCGGTTTAATTAATGATATGTTTTTATAGTTCGGACATTTACACATGCGGCGATACCACATATGTTTATTTATTTTTTTTTATTTACACTGTTTTATTTTTTTTAATGGGAAAAGGGGGGTGATTCAAACTTTTATTAGGGAAGGGGTTAAATGACCTTTATTAACACTTTTTTGTTTACTTTTTTTTGCAGTGTTATAGGTCCCACAGGGACCTATAACACTGCACACACTGATCTCCTATGCTGATCACTGGCGTGTATTAACACGCCTGTGATCAGTGTTATCGGTGCTTGACTGCTCCTGCCTGGATCTCAGGCACGGAGCAGTCATTCGGCGATCGGACACCGAGGAGGCAGGTAAGGGCCCTCCCGGTGTCCTGTAAGCTGTTCGGGACACCGCAATTTCACCGCGGCGGTCCCGAACAGCCCGACTGACTAGCCGGGATACTTTCACTTTCGCTTTAGAAGCGGCGGTCAAAGCTTTGACTGCCGCTTCTAAAGGGTTAATACCGCACATTGCCGCGATCGGCGATGTGGGGTATTAGCCGCGAGTCCCGGCCGTTGATGAGCGCCGGGACCGACGCGATGTGATGCGGGGTCGCAGCGTGACCCCGCTTCATATCGCGGTAGCCGGCACATATACGTCCTGCGTCGTTAAGGGGTTAAACTTTTCTTTTTAATTCGGTCACTTTATCCTGACCAGGTCACAGAGCTGCATCATAACTTTTATTGGTGATGGGGATGGGACACATATTAAAGGGGTACTCCGCCCCTAGATATGTTATCCCCCATCCAAAGCATAAGAGATAAGATGTCTGATCGTGGGAGGTCAAGCTGCTGGAACCCCGTGATCACCAGGGCAGCACCCCAGTGATCTGCTGCATGTAACAAACTCCACTCCATGCCAGATTACGGGTGACAAAAGGCATCACGCTCCCTCCATTCATGTCTATGAGAGGGGGCCTGACAGCTGTGGTCTAGAGGCATGCCCCCTCCCATAAACTTTAATGGAAGGAGCGTGTCGTGACGTCACAACCACAGCCCTCAGCAGCCGGTGTTCTGAATGTCAAAGTGTTTTCTTCCTGTTATACATAATTGTGTCCTGAGAAGGTGATTTTTTATTTTTTTAAAGATCAGTTTGTGTTATTGAAGTGTCATTTGCATACTAAATATCTTTTTGGGATTAAATAGGTATTATGAGTGACCCCTGCAGGGGAAAAGGTGCAGCTTTTTTCCAACGATGGCAGCTCCCAAAACACACTTCATCCTCCTTGTGCTCCACTCCTTGTTATGTGGGTAGTGAAAATGTATTATTTTAAAGGTGCATAAGTACATTCTTTGGGAACATTTCGGTAACGCTACCCAGACATGGTCACAGAACTGCATCATAACTTTTTTTGTTGATGGAGATAGGACACACATTAAAGGGGTACTCCACCGCTAGACATGTTATTCCCTATTCAAAGGATAGTGGATAAGATGTCTGATCACGGGAGGTCCAGCTGCTGGAACCCCCGTGATCTCCAGGGCAGCACCCCAGTGATCAGCTGCATGTAGAGAACTCTGCCCAGTGCTGGAATATGGTCAACTACTGCTGCCACATGCCCCCTCCATTCATTTCTATGGGAGGGGCTATCATGGCTGTGGTCTAGGGGCACGGCCCTTCCCATAGACATGAATGGAGGGATGGAAGGGGTCCCAATGGCCGGACCCCTGCGACCAGGTATCTTATCCCCTATCATTTGGAAAGGGAATACATTTACTAGGGACGGAGTACCCCTTTAGTGGGGGATTTGTCATTAATAATGGTGCACTTTTGTTGTCTATATTAGGCACAAAGGGGGAGATTCATCAAGATCTGTGCTAAGGAAAAATTCCTATTTGCTTATTTTATTTTTCAGGGGCCTTTTCTAAAATGAAAGAAGTGATCTGATTGGTTGCTATGGGAAACTGATTGACTTTTCCTCTGCATAAGTTTTGATGAATCTGTGGTGTCCCAGCACCAATGACTTCCCCCTTGGTTTTGGACTGTCTTGGGCAGCCTGGCAGCACAATGTGTTGGGCCCACTAAGGTACTGTTGTTGAAATAATTATGTATTTATTGTAATAAGAATATTATATTTTCCTAAATTCATTTCCTTATTGTTATAGGTATATATGGTTAATATTGTGCCTTTAAGAGTGCTTTATAGTGAGTACAGGGGAGGAATTAGTGAGTCCAATGTTGGCATTAGTCCAGTCTAGTTCCAGCAAGGCTCCTGAGCAACAGCTAGGCTCAGGTGTACTGTGTGTCATGTGCTCTGAGGAGAGGCATACTTCTACCCTAGTCTTTATCCTGGTCATCCTGCAAGAAAATACTTGTGTAAGGGAAATTCATGCCCCTGCGGAGAAAGCTATAGTGACAGGACCCTAGCTACCAGAATTTATTCATTCAACTACTACAAGTCTCAAAACAGCAACAGGGATCCCAAGGGGTTACGCTGCACTCTCACACCAAAGGCCAATTGTCTATGCAATTCCAACTGCAGCTGCTCAGTAAAGACAGTTATCCATAACCTGACATTGGTGTGTTTATTTGCTCATTGTGTCTGGCCTAGAAGAAGCTGCCTTCAACCTCGGACCATGTATAGGATAACGGGGCCCTGGAGTCACGATGTAAACAGTTACACTTACTAACATCCCGTGGCTGCCACATATCTCCCCCAAATTGTGTAAATAATCTTTTTTTGCACAAAAATGTTGTGCCTTTCAATATGGTAACATATCGAATAACTGTGCCTCTTTAGATTTAAATGCAATATATTGTGCAAGGCATGAAATCTTTGCATGAGTAAGGTAAGGTGTGTGGACTACAGCCTAACATGTCATACAATATGCACCTATTTGAGATATTGGGCACAAGAACACAAAAAAATACACAACATCAAACCATGTATACAATTATTTCACCCACGCAAACAATGATAAATGTCACCCATAGTCTGCGGTAATGTCCTGTATTGTTTCCTCGTCATTTCTGTACTCCAGCTATGGGTTACTAGTTATATGAATTTAATGACATGTCTAAATCTCCTGTTTGTGCCCATGCTTCCCTCATAGTGGAATGGCGTAAAAGAACCAATCAATTCATCAGTTTACGTACAACAACATCGACCAGGGAGGACATATGTTAAATTTGTGTTAATACTTTACAGAGCTTAAATGCCAGGTTTTCCTATACCGTAGTTATAAAGTTTAAGCAAAAGAGAGTTCCCAATGTAGTTTAAATAGCAGTCTAGAAAAATAAAAAAAAATATTGAATAGCATACATAAAATATAGAAAACCTAGACTATGTTACAGAGATTATACCTGTCTAATGTTTCCAAATTTACAATTTCTATATGCCTGTTTACATCCCTGTTTTGCATTTCCAATGTATTATTATGAAAATTCTGTTTCTTCTCACATACTTTGGAAGAAAAACTGCAGCCAAAATTGAGAAAACGTCAATGCTATTTTTCTTTTGTAGATAAATTGTATGTACTGAATTGTATGTAATGGGTAGGTGTACTTGTGGCTGCTTGCGTAAATGTGTTATTCATCTGTTACAAAAATAGAAAGCCTGGCTTCCCAAGCCTAACAAAAAACTTTTAGTTTGACTTAAAATTATTTTTCTTTCCTGGATAAACGCTGTAAAGTAACACATATTTCTTGTTTGTTTGCCAAAGTCTTTGCATCTCCATTATAGAAACAGATGCAATATTTGTGACATAATCTGTTACATTTAAGAATATGTGCAGAATATGCAAATCGATAGAGACTAAAAACACACCAAGAAGGAGTTGTTGGAATCGAATGAAACGGTATATGTGTGAAAGTAATGATATATGTTAAATGTTATATGTAATGATATATGTTAATGACTACATACAGCAGAAGTTTATTGGGAAAAACTGTACAAATGAAATGAAGGCTGTAGTACCTTACTGGCCACCACATCCAAAATACAAGAGGAGCTATGGATGGGAATGGAGGCATACATGTTATGAATGGCATCCTGCGACACATTTGCCGTAGGTTGCTTATGCTGGTGCTAAAAATGCTAGATTGGTGATAAATTTGGTGATGGAGCAGACCAAAGAAATTTAATCTTGTAGAGAAATTCCTGGGAAACCATTTTTCTGTGGTTTAGCATGTCATTTAGGGGCACTGCCATAAGAGGCAACACATGTGGATGCCCTGCACCTACCTCTGAGCTGTTACTGTCCCTCCTTGGCTCACTATTTGGGCTGAACAGATTTTGTATACAATAGTGCTGCTACACAGCCAAAGCAAGATTGAAGCATCCATGTGCCATGAATGACCCAGATTGTTGATGAATGGCAACCAAAAACTGGTTTTATTGCCAAAGAGAATACACTACCAGTCCATAGCATTCCAGATTTCTTGTTCTCAACACTACTGCAAACAAGGGCAACAGTATATGGTTGTCAATGGCAATTAATGGGTGCAAAGTTTACTTCTGCTAGGTGCCTAAAAATGGTACAGATAGAAATAGGGTGTGTAAAGTTGGTACCACCTGTGTCTAGACGGTGGACAAGGAAACTGGGAGAGTCTTATTTTTGTCATTGGAACAAATGATCCTCTCTAGTGGTGGTCTGTCTGTGCCATTCAGAACATGTTCGTAAGTTTATATTGTCACATAACCATTGCCCCCTCATCTCCTAACAGCTGGATAAAAATGGCCGAGATAGGACTTTACTTTCAGGGATCATTTCTTTTGTTTGTAATTGTAGAAATGTCACAGAAAGTGTCCAAGCTCACCAGAGCTGGGTACTTCCTCTGACAAGTTTTTAGTGGGCTGGCGCCCATGGCTGTCTTTTGTGGAATCCCCCAATACCTCACCTATGGTTCTACTGCTCCTACTGTATCTGCCCCCTAAGGTGGACTTCTACTGATGCGCTCCGGCAACCCTCCCGTCCCCTCCCTCCCTATTCCTCCACTCCCCCCACCCCCCTTCCCTTTTTTTTCTTTTCTTTCTCTCTTACGAGTTCTCCCCTTTGCCCCTGCCTGTTCGTCGGTCTCTTTTATTCCACATTTGTTTACTGTTCTACTTGTTTGGTCGCCCTAATGGAATGTTTGTTCACCATCGCTGATTGCACTTGTCATTTGTTCTCGATATTTCTTCTTGTATAGATCTTTCCCTCCTGATTGTGCCTGCAGTATGATTACATATTCACAAGAATGCTGATGGTGTTGTTCCTTATGTTACCCCTGTTTAACCTCCCCTGGTTTTCTTTATTTTTTTACTTATTCAACAAAGCTTTGAATTTGAAAAAAAAATGGCCTAGATGGCAGGAAATTTATTAAACTGACCATCCTGATACTTTCAGTCTATTGATGTGCTCCCTTTCAATGTCTGACAATCTGGGAAAATGTCTTTGAGTGTATAATTGAAACATGTCTAGTCAATGATCTCCAGAGGTATACTACTCAAAAGTAATATCAAGAACCTTTTTATAGGGCAATGGGAGCAGCACTTTTAAAGGGATACTCCGGTGGGAAAAATGTTTTTTAAATCAGCTGTTGGCAGAAAGTTAAAAATATTTGTAAATTACTTCTATTTAAAAATCTTAATCCTTCAAGTACTTATCAGATGCTTTATGGTCCACAGGAAGTTCTTTTCTTTTTTTATGTATTTTCTGTCTCACCACAGTGCTCTCTGCTGACACCTCTGCCTATGTCAGGGACTGCCCAGAGTACACGCAAATCCCCATAGTAAACCTCTACTGCTCTGGACAGTTCCTGACATGGACAGAGGTGTCAGCAGAGAGCACTGTGGTCAGACAGAAAATAAATTATAAAAGAAAATAACTTCTTGTGATAAGTATTTAAAGGATTAAGATTTTTAAATAGAAGTAATTTACATATCTGTTTAACTATCTGGCACCAGTGATTTTCTTTTTCCAACAGAGTACCCCTTTAAGCCTTTTGTGGCAAGACCCAGTGCACCTGTAATAACTTCACGGCAAGTATATGCATCAATGAGTGTACATGGCAAGTATATTAAATGTATAAGTGAACATAGCTAAATGGACAAAGATAAATAAAGTAATTTAAAAAAAATAGGTAGTGCGGCAGTGAAATAAAAAAAATAATAAAATCTGAAGAATTGAGTTTGAGTCCAAAACCTTGGATAGGGCCTGGTTTTTGAAATTGGGGGAAAGAAAGATTGGCTCCTTGTCAGGCAATGTTCCCAGTCTTTAACAGGGCAGACTGTAGAAATGGGCAATGCCTGCAGGAGCCAAGGTTATTGAGGTGAACAAATGCTTGTTTATTTGAGGTATTTCATTATGAAGGACAATTTATTAGGAGGCTAGATGACCTAGGGTTCACTCTTGCACTGTCATATAAAATTCTTCAGCCATTTCTGAAAGTATAAAACTAGTCGTAATGGATTCAGACCTAATAAATAGAGTTGAATTGAGAATGCCTTCATCTGCCAACCACCTTACCTTGGAATGGTGATTCCATTGGCCAGATAAACATACAGAGTTTATGCAATAAAAATAGATCGAATTCAGTCATCTTCTACAATCATTTGCTTGGTCTGGGTTATGATAGTATTTCAGCACTACTTATTGTTTAGTTATATGGATGAAACCACAATGTCTGCTTCAATGGATTAGGTAGAGGGTAGTTGTCCTTATGTACAATTGTAATAAACATTACTAAATGAGCAGAATAAAAAGTCTAATATCTCTCTCAGGTATACTTTACAGCAAACAGTAACTACCTAACACTGAAATATAGCCGGACTTAAACTGTAATGTATATGCTGTTATGATGAACATGCTGTCCAATCTGCAGTCAGCATATTATGGAGAAGCTGAGCAGATTGACATATAGTTTTGTGGAAAAAGATAAAGTATTACTAATAATTTATTGATCTAAATCGCTTCTTCCTCTGGGTGTAGGGTTAGTCCATCTGTGTATACATGCTCATACAAGAGACTGTAAATCATTCAGTGACAAAAGCCCCTGGATTTCTAATTCCCATGGAAACAGTGATCAGTATATTGTAATTTATGCAAAGTCTTCTGTTACTCCGGTTCTACATAGTCGCCCACATTTATCAATCTGCTTTAAACTTAAACTGTCTGGTTTTGTCTATAACAACCAATCACAGCTCAGCTTTTATGTTATCAGAGCTCATAAAGATATGAAAGCTGAGCTGTTAATATTGCTGTACTGCTAATGTACGGTTAATGTAGTGCAATAGAAGTGGAAGACACAAGCTAAACAAGCTGTACAGGCTACCTTGTTCACTACTGTGTAGGTGACATTCTGATTCGGTGTTGTCCCTACAGTTCACAGGTCAGACTTATAAAAGTAATGTGATTAGATTGTAACAACCTTATTGTAGCCACAACATCTGCACCACCCAGAGTGCTACTCCACTTAGGACACCACAGAACCTTATAGAAACCTAGGCTCAATTCAAATGTGGCCATGCTATATCAGAGTAAATATGGCCTTTGAGTTTCTTATTGTGCATCCTAAAACATTTAGTAAAATTTCCCTCAGTGATTTTTAATATTTTTAATGATTTTTAATATTGCACCCAAAGATATCCCATAGATATTAAAGGGGTACTCCGCCCCTAGACATCTTATCCCCTATCCAAGGATAGGGGATAAGATGTCTGATCGCAAGGGTCCCGCTGCTGGGGACCCCTGCGATCTCTCCTGTAGCCCCCGAGTCATCAGCTCTCTGGAGCTAGGTTTGCTCCGTGGCTGATGACTTACGATACAGGGACTGGCGGTTTGTGGCATCATGGCACCACCCCATCATGACGTCACGCTCTGCCCCCTCAATGCAAGTCTATAGACTTGCATTAAGGGGGCAGGGCGTGAAGTCATGAGGGGGTGGAGCCATCAAGTCATGAACCACCGGCCCCTGCCATAGAGCAAACTTTGCTCCGGAGAGCTGATGACTCGGGATGCTGCATTAGAGATCGTGGGGCATCCCCAGCAGCGGGACACCTGCGATCAGACATCTTATCCCCTATCCTTGGATAGGGGATAAGATGTCTATGGGCGGAGTACCCCTTTAAGTGTTACTGACATGGTGTATAAACTTCCTTGTCAATCTTGTAACCCAAGGCTTGCTCCAAGACTAATGTGATCAGGAGATGCATTTCTGTAAATCCTATAGGCTTTTGTATTAGTATTAGTTATTGTTATTAGTCGTGGGCTATGAGATAACCTGGAAAGTTTAAAGGGGTACTTCAGTGGAAAACATTTTTTTTTCTTCAAATCAACAGTTGCCGGAAAGTTAAACAGATTTATAAATTACTTCTATTAACCCTTACAGTATTTATCAGCTGCTGTATGATCCAGAGGAAATTATATAGTTCTTTCTGTCTGACCACAGTGCTCTCTGCTGACACCTCTGTCCATGTCACAACATCAAATCTCCATAGCAAACCTTTACTGCTCTGGACAGTTCTTGACATGGACAGAGGTGTCAGCAGAGAGCACTGTGGTCAGACTGAAAAGAACTATACAACGTCCTCTGGAGCATACAGCAGCTCCAGAGGAACTGGAAGGTTTAAGATTTTTAAATATAAGTAATTTACAAATCTGTTTAACCCCTTTTGGCCTTTGGGACCAAGGAAAATTTCATCTTTGCACTTTTGTTTATTCCTCCTTCTCTTCTAAAAATCATAACACTTTCAATTTTGCACCTACAGTCCCAAATAAGGGCTTGTTTTTTTCATCACCAATCATACTTTGTAATGACATCCCTTATTTTATAACATAATCTGCGGCAAAATAAAAAAAAAAACATTGTTAGGGGAAATTTTAAAAACACACATAATTTTGTAACTTTTGGGGGTTTCCGTTTTTAAACAATACACTTTTTGGTAATAATGACACCTTATCTTTATTCTGTAGGTCCATACAGTTACAACGATACCATTTATTAATGTAGGTTTTATTTTATTTTTATACTAAAAATTTTTTAAAGACAACATGCACCAAAAGTTTGGACATTTACGTACGTGGCAATACCACATGTGATTATGTTTATTTATTTATTTTTTTTATCACATTATTATTTGAAAAATGGGAAAAGGGGGGATGATTCAAACTTTTTTTTTAGACAGTAGAATATCACCATCAGACGGCGAGGAGGCAGGTAAGGCCCCTCCTGCCGTCCTCTCAGCTGATCGGCGATTCCCGGCATGAACCCTGGGTCCTGGCTGCTGATAGCAGTAGGGACCCACTGGGGTGGTTAGCTCTCTGTCCTTAAGTACCAGGACGCAAGGGCCTAACCATAGGCCCTGCATCCTGAACGGGTTAACTTTCTGGCACCAGTTGATTTGAAAAAATGTGTTTCCTACCAGAGTACCCCTTTAAACGTATTCACCCGCTAGACCATCATGACAGTAATGCTTTATTGAAAAACTGCCTTATTGAATTCCTGTAAAAAGGTAAAATAGTTACAGAAAAAAATAAACCAGTCCAAATTGCTTTGGTTTGGAAAGTGTTAACATGTCTACAAACTTTTATAACACTAAAGTATATAATCAATTCAAGATATTACAGTGTTAAGTGAGGCACATAGTAGTTAACCAGTATTATTACAAGCAAGCTTCTTATTGAGCCATATGTCTGTCTATCTCCGGAGGGTGAAAATTTGAAAAAAACAGCTGACTCTCCAAATGAGTAAACTAGTATAATATATAATTGCAGCCATATGGAGTATATCAGGTGACAAAAGCGAAAATTAGGATTTATTTTACTTCTCAAAAAAGTACATGCTTCTCAATTATTTGGAGTTTGGCTTCTTGCTAGCACACATGGCATTTTTCCTGCACAAATTTATTACTGCAATCCAGAGTTTACAGTTATTATTATATTCTTTACGTGGTGATTTTTATTCTTGTATGAACACAGCAATTTCTAAATGAATGCTTGCATGCCAGCAATTGTTCTGTACGCTAGTAGGTTTAGACAATGCCGAATACATCATAATTACTGTCTCTCTAAATAAATGCTATACTGGAAATAAAGCATTGTCTGCTTACCTAAATACTTTTATGAAAAAATATTCACAATTCAATATTTAAATTGAATATGTATTGGAAAAAAATGTATAAATAAAAAAGTAAATGTATAAAATTTACTGTGCATTTCTCCATCTTCTTTAGCATTCTTCAAGGGGTACTACAGTGGAAAACATTTTTTTTTTTCAAATCAGCTGGTGCCAGAAAGTTAGACAGGTTTGTAAATTATTTCAATTAAATAACCTTAATCCTTCCATTACTTATCAGCTGCTGTATTCTACATTTTAAGAATGGCACCGCGGCCAGACATTCATGCCACGGGCGCACTCCTTCCCCGCTGCCCTGTGCTGTCTCCAACATGGGCGGCACTGCTCTTACCTTTCCTTACTCTGCCCGCAGTTCACTCATCCTGATGCGCTCCCCGCTCTTTCTCACTGCCAGTGCACACGTACCCGCCTCCTAGGGTGCGCGTGCGCTGGCTCTCTGAGATTTAAAATGCCAGCACACCAATAATTGGGCGCTGACCCTATAATTAGTTCTCACTTCTCCTTGACCCCTGCCGGATCTTTGTGCCTCCAAGCCTTAGAGAAAGTGTTCCAAGTTGTGTCCGTGTTACCGTGTACCAGTACCTTTTGCTACGTTTCTGACCACTGAACCTTGCCGCCTGCCCTGACCTACCTGCCTGTCCCAGACTCTGACTTGCCTTACATATCTGTACCTCGCCTCATCTCAGCTGCCACTATGGGCAAGTCGCACGAGGGGTAGCGACCTGGGAGTTTGCCTGCCACAGCAAGTCTATCCCGCTTTGTGGTGGGCTCTGTTGAAAACCAGCAGCTCCTTAGACTCTGCTCCCTGGTCCGGCTTTCACCATCATCCACAGTGGTACAGCGGATCCACTACTCCAGCCGGTACACTACAGAGGAAGTTGAGTTGTTCTTTTCTGTCTGACCACAGGTTTCTCTGCTGACACTGTCACCATAGCAGGAGAGGTTTGCTTTGGGGATTTGCTCCTACTCTGGACAGTTCCTGACACAGACAGAGGTGTAAGTAGAGAGCACTGTGGTAAGGCTGAAAAGAACTATACACTTCTTCTCCAACATACAGCAGCTGATAAGTACTGGAAGGATTATGATTTTTTTGTAGAAGTGATTTACAAATTTTTTAACTTTCTTGAAGCTCTTGAATTGAAAAAAAAGTTTTCCACTTAAACCCCCTCCACACATGTGCAGCCTTCTCAGGTCAAGCTAACAAACTGTTCTAGCTCCACTAGCTCCTACAACTACAGGCTATAGCAATCGGTAACCAAGAACACAATCAATGTAATGCAACAACATGGAATTGATCTATGTAAGCCATAATCTGATGGCTTATAAAAGTATCCTAGGGGGAGCAAAAAATGTACAAAAAATCCCTCCCTCCCCACAATAAAAAAATGTATCACTCCTCTTTTCCCATCTGAAATAAAAAACACTAAAAAATAAACATATAAATGTATTTGTTATTGTCATGTGCACGATTGTTTAAACTGTTAAATTATTACATTCCTTGCCCTTCACAATGGTGTAAAAAAAAAATGTCAATGCCAAAATTGCTCATTTTTGGTCATGTCTCATCACAGAATTTTTTTTTCTAAAAAGTGATCAAAAAGTGATCACAAAAGTGGTAAAACCTACAGCTCATGGCACAAAAAATAGACCCTAACACCCCATAGAAAGGAAAATAAAAAGTGATAGTATCAGAATGGCAACTAACAGATTTTTTTTTCTAACTATAAAAGAAAATATAAATTATCCAAGTGTGGAATCATACTGATCCATAGAATAAAGTTAGCATGTTAGTTTTACCATATTGTAAACTCTAAAAAAAATTATTCCCCCCACAAAATTGTGCAATTCCATATAATTTTTTCAAATTTCCCCTTTCTTTTTGAATTTCTTTTCTGTCTGTCCACAGTGCTCTCTGCTGACACCTCTGTCCTTGTCAGGAACTGTCCAGAGCAGGGACAATTCCTCATAGCAAATCTCACTTGCTCTGGACAGTTCCTGACATGGAAAGATGTGTCAGCAGAGAGCACTGTGGTCAGACAGAAAATACATTAATAAAGAAAAGAACTTCCTCTTTATTATTCAGCAGTTGATAAGACCGGGAAGGATTAGGATTTTAAAATTTACAAATCTGTTTAACTTTCTGGCACCAGTTGATTTAAAAAAATGTTTTCCACCAGAGTACCCCTTTAAGTATATAGCCCACTCTGCTGAAACTTGGAAATACAAACTATTTGGAATGGTAAAAAGCATTACAAAGACAAGGCTGTCGAAGTGAATTGGCAGGTTTCCTAGTTTGCAGGTTTTCTGTGTCTGAGGTCAGCATTTGTCATCCTCAGCTACTTTAAGCTGTGATCAGTGTAAAGGGTATTGCACAAAACAAGAATCATGTTTTACCTGGTACCATGATCTCCTCTATAATGGCAGATTTAGGATTCAGAAAAGACCAGAAGCACTACTGCATAAAGTGTTTTGGTAGTATAGTATATAAGAAAATTGCCACATAATAGAAGTTCTTCTCTGAGATAATAATTGCAATTGTCTATAATTAAAAGAAATACTTTAACCCTTTCATTTTTGTTTTTTCACTTGGCTTTCTTCTTCTTTTTTTTATCCTAAAATGTATGTGGGTTACTGTCATTTGTAAAAACTTTTGACATGTCATGTAGACATCAAAAGGTTTGTCCGGTCGGTATCTCAGTGCAAAGATGCCCCCTGATATCTAGATCAGCTTAGCACTCACTGCAACTCAATGCAGGAGACAAACTCCATTATAGTCTATAAATCTCGTCTCCTGAATTGAGTCTAAGCAAGCTCCAAGTTGGGGAGTGAAGCTGTGTGGTGTCCCGGGACTTGGTCCAGTACCTTTGTCGTAAGTCCCCACAGTCAGAGTTCCTCCATGCTGGTAGAGCTTTCCTGATGGGTTAACCCCTAGTCGCCTCATAGTGCTATTTAAAAGTGTATATATTTTATATATTTTATTATAATGTAATTTATGTGCAGGACCTTAGGTCATGTGATGTATGGAGAATTGTGCTAAGGTTCAAGGACCTTTAGGTCATGTGATTAGGTCATGTGATGTAACCATAATGCCTTGGTTTAGGACTGACAGGTCTGGGAACCAATAAGCTTTCATCCTGCCCCTTCTGTATATAAGGGCACTGTATCCATTGATCACTCTCTTTATCTGCTCTTTCCCTTGGGATCTCAGAGAAAGCAGATCTGTGATCACAGCTACAAGACCAGCTAGGCCTGAAGCCTTCCACTTCAGCGCATTCTAAACCGTGAGTTAATCCGACTCAAATCTCAGCAACCCTACGGGACTACTGAACCTAAACATACCCCTAAATTCAGTGGAACAGCGTACAGCAAAAATCAAAGCTTATTTTACCTCAAAGTCCCAGCCAACCTGTGAGGAGCCTAAGTCCCGGTCCTCTTGCAAAAGACTGTTTGTTATCATCATCTGCATAAAATCTGCAGTAAAGTTATTTCCAGTTTATTACTACTTCTGCTGTGGACAAGCCTTTATTCCTCCCTATTGTTCTTGGGATGGGTGGCGGTAGGACATTTAAATACCTAGAGGAAGCCCGCACCCTGGCGTCATGACAATCAAGGGTTAATGCTACACCCTGCAACACTACTCTGCAACACCCCTGTTCATCCTACATCCGCAAGCTAACCCCAGCTGCATCTCCCGGCTGTATCTAGGGGTCGGTGGGAGTCTAAGCACCCAGATCAAGAGACCAAGACCAAGAAAAACTTTTGGCAAATCTGCATGACATAAATTTAAATTTTTTTGGGGAAAATTATAGTTAAACTTTTAAACCAGAAAAAAAGATTTCTTTGCATCTTTGCAGTTACATTTCAACTTATTTTGAGGGTCAGTATGATTACAACAATGACAAATGTATATATATAGTAGTATTTTCTAGTTGGTCTTTAGTGATGAGCGGCATGCCCATATTAGATTTTGCGATATTTTGCGAATATATAGACGAATATTCATCCTATATTCACGAATTTTGTGTATTCGTTAAATTTGCATATGCGAATATTCACATATTCGCCTATTCGAGGAAGAAAACAGTGAGGGGTGGGCAATTTTACTATTGGTTGCTAGGGATGTTGTTGATAACCTCTGACAAGTGTATTTTCATCATTTTAGTTGGCCCACAAGGGAAAAGAAGGAATATGCGAATATTCATATATGCGAATATGCGTATATGCGATTATTCACACATGCAAATATGCGCATATGCGGAAGAAATTGAATGTTGATTATTTCAAATATATAGCGAATATATTCGCAATATTCACAAATTCGTGAATTTGCAACATTCGCAATAAAAATTCTAATGGGAATGGGAATATTCTCGCCCAACACTATTGGTCTTATCAAAAAAGTGTATAATTTATATATATATAGTAGAGGTCAGGGGCAATGTTAGGTCTGCAAAAGACCGGGGGCTAGAGCCCATAGCCCAAGCCATGCCCCCAACCACACTCCAGTCATGACCCTAACTACATCCCCGTCACGTCCCTAACCACACCCTCATTCACACCCAATTGCGCCCAGTATACAAGGAGAAATATTATCACCATACGTATTACCACCATACTGTTAGTGTCTCCAAACAAAATGAAACACATGCAGAGGGGCACACTGCTAGTTTTGTGTGTTACCAGTAGGAACATATAATACCACCGTACAATGACCACCACCACCATTACCACTGACTAATAACACTATATTTGTTACTAAATGAAATAAACTATACAAAAGACCATATTCCCAAATGCATTCACCATACAGAGGTAGATACCAGCTGTACACAGGATCTGTAAACATGTAAGTGATTATATACAGGACCCAGGACCATATAGTGGTAAATACCAGCTGTACACAGGATCTGCATACCATGTAAGTTATTATATACAGGACCATATAGTAGTATATACTAGCTGTACACAGGATCTGTATACCATGTAAGGGATTATATACAGGGCCATATAGATGTAGATACCAGCTGTACACAGTACGGAAAGACAAAGAAAGTAACAGCAAAACTCCAAGGTTTCGGTGTTCAAATCAGGGCTGAAGATTTCTTGCACCATAAAAAAAGCACTTTTTGTTATATGGTGCAATAAATCTTCAGCCCTGATTTAAACATTGAAACCTTGGAGTTGGACTCCATAAGTGATTAAAGGTACGTCAACACCTGCGTATTTTCTGCTTGAGATTTGCTGTTGCAGATTTTGCTGCCGCTTAAAGTCAGCATAATCTACCAAAGCAAATCTGAGGCACAAAATACGCACCTGTGAATGTAGACATAAAGTTACATCTAGGGACTCACAGATGGCGTCTTTTCTGATCATCTGCGTCCTCTTTCTTATTCTTCTCTATTCAGATCAGACCAACATGACGGCTTCTTCCAGCCAAAACTTCATCTCTCTGGCTTCTGCAGGACACACATGTTAGACTCTGCATTTTTCCAATGCCAGTGCCATTACCCTTCTCTACACAACCTCCCCATCTATAGGCCTCCACACTATAAAAATTCCCCCTAGGTGTTCTGCTCAGTAAAAATGGGCAGGAAGGTAGCCAAGTAGTCAGGTATGTACTGTAGGTAGGTAACTAGCCAGGTAGTTAGGTAGCCAGTTCTTTAGGTAGGTAGGTAGTCAGGTATGTAGCTAGCAGTTAGGTAGGCATGTATTTAGATAAGTTAGATAGCCCGGTATGACAGTAGGTGTTTCCCAACCAGGGTGCCTTCAACTATAACAGCATGTTTAAATAGCCTTTGGCTGTCTAGGCATACTGGGAGTTGTAGTTTTGCAACACCTGGAGGCACCTTGGTTGTGATACACTGCCTTGGAAGGCTTCTAAGTCAGCATTCCCCAACTAATGTACCTCAAGCTGTAGCAAAACTACAACGCTTAGTTTGCTCAAACAGCCTTTGGCTGTCTGGGCATGCTGGAAGTTGTAGTTTTGCAACACCTGGAGGCACCCTACTTGTGGAACACTGTCTTGGAAGCCTTTCAATGCATTTTTTTATTTTTTTTTACAACCAAGGTGCCTCTAGAAAACTACAACTCATAGCAAGACCATACTGGGCATGCTGAGAGTTGTAGTTTTTCTACATTAACAGAGGGACATAGGGTGGCGGTGGGGTCGTGGTATGGCCAACACCTCTACCCTACCTCTTCACCATGTTGGTCAAATACCTTTCTGCAGAACTGGTCCTTCCAGGTCCAAACTGAGCCTGCCAAATGCCACAGCTCCCCCGAGGTCGAGGCTCTCCACTTCTTCTCGGTGCCAAACTGAGGGGCGGGCCACTGAGGGGCGGGCCAATGTCTTCTGGTGGGCTGTGCCAGGGTCGGCCAAAGACATTGTGCTGACTGGGTCCAATAGTGAAATCCACCCCCCACCCCCCGCAAAAGAAAAAAATGCCATAAAAAATTGCACTGCATATTCAAGAGCTCCACAGCAATGCAGCTCACATTCATCTGCAGCATTAAATAAGCAGCAGTTCCCCCCACATTATACAGGCAACATAGTTTCCCCACATTAGCTTAGTTTACCCAAATTAGGTAGCAGTTTCCCCACATTTGCATAGTTTCCCCACATTAGGTAGCAGTTTCCCCACATTAGCATAGTTTCCTCACATTAGGTAGCAGTTCCCCCCACATTATCATAGTTTCCCCACATTAGGTAGCAATTCCCCCACATTAGCATTGTTTCCCCACATACGGTAGCAGTTTCCTCACATTTGCATAGCTTCCCCACATTAGGTAGCAGTTCCCCCCACATTAGCATAGTTTCCCCACATTAGATAGCAATTCACCCACATTAGCATCGTTTTCCCACATTAGCATCGTTTTCCCACATTAGGTAGCAGTTCCCCACATTAGCATAGTTTCCCCATATTAGGTAGCAGTTCCCCCAAATTAATATAGCTTCCCCCCACTAGGTAGCAGTTGCCCCATATTAGCATAGTTTTTACACATTAGGTAGCAGTTCCCCCACATTAGCATAGTTCCCCACATTAGGTAGCAATTCCCCCATATTAGCATAGCTGTCCCACATTAGGTAGCAGTTCCCCCATATTAGCATAGTTCCTCCCTCCCCCCAACACGCACACACACACACACACACACACACAGACACACAGTCCCACACACACAAACACAGAGACACACTTATCTGGCTTATCTCCAGCTGCCTGATAGTGACGTCACTGACGTCCTCCTGCGCGGGTCTGCGGAGGTGTGTCACTTGCATGACCATCTTCGTCAGACCTTCGTCAGGCAGGCTCACTGTTTTAAAACGCTGCGCTATAGTGGCTGCTTTAAAACAGTTAGCAGCAGTGGCAGGGCTGTCCTAGTTGGCAAAGAAAAAAATAAATAAATAATCGGCCCCGTGAGAGACCCGGGGCTATTGGCATTACACCCGGGGCTACAGCCCCGTTAGACCCCCCCCCCGGCGAGGTGTTGACTCAATTTCCTTAAGTATACAATGTTATTGGAGTTTCTCCATTTAAAATTATTGTAATACTAGCTGAGAACCCGGCATTGCCTGGTTTTTCCATCCTAATCCTTGTTGGGGAGGAAAAGCAAAAAAGGAGTAAGCTTTTGACCTCATATCTTGTCTTCATATCCCAGCCTAATATCCTGTCCTAATATCCTGACCTCATATCCCATCCTCATATCCCGACCTCATATCCTGTCCTCATATCCTGACCTCATATCCTGTCCTCATATCCTGACCTCATATCCTATCCTCATATCCTGACCTCATATCCTCTCCTTATACCCCGACCTCATATCCTGACCTCATATCCTGTCTTCATATCCTCTCCTCATATCCCGACCTCATATCTTGACCTTATATTCCAATCTTATTTCCTGACCTCATATCCCGTCCTCATATCCCGACCTCATAGCCCGTCCTCATATTCCATCCTCATATACCGTCCTCATATCCTGACTTCATAACCCAACCTCATATACCGTCCTCATATTCTGTCCCTATTTGGAGCTGAGTTGTGATGAAGATATTGTAAGCCAAAAATAGAAGGGAACATGGTTTTGTGGGAGTGGACATGATTTGAAAGCCAGACTGATGCACAAAAAAGGGTAAAAAAAAACAAAAGGGGTGTGGCTTAAATGGTGGGTGTGGGATGGGGCATGACATGCGTGGAGGGTGTCTCTTGAAAGCTGGATTGATGCAATTACCAGGATATGCAGAGCGAAGCTTGTGGAGTAAGGTACCAGAAGTCCCAATATACTTGCATGGGACTTGTAACAAAAACCCAATCCTTCACATTCCATTAACTCAAAAACTACCATTAGCCCCAATAACTTAAATAATAATGTTAGACCCAATAATGCAAAAAATCCCATTAGCCCCAATAACTTAAATAATAACGTTAGACCCAATAACTCAAAAAATCCCATTAGCCCCAATAACTTAAATAATAATGTTAGACCCAATAACGCAAAAAATCCCATTAGCCCCAATAACTTAAATAATAACGTTAGACCCAATAACTCAAAAAATCCCATTAGCCCCAATAACTTAAATAGTACAATTAGCCCTTATAACTCAAATAATAGCATTAACCCCAATAACTCAGAAAATCCCATTAGTGAGACTATATGTGTAAAACTTAATGGAAATGTAAAGTGTATGTTCACAAATGCCAGAAGCCTAGCAAATAAAATGGGGGAGCTTGAGGCCTTGATACTGGAGGAACATATTGATATAGTTAGGGTCACTGAGACACGGCTGGACTCCTCGCATGACTGGACTGTTAATCTGCAGGGGTTTACATTGTTTCGCAAGGATAGAATGAACAGAAAAGGTGGTGGAGTCTGTCTGTATGTTAGAAGTGGTATTAAAGTCAGTGTGAACGATGCCATGGTGTGTGATGATTTTGAGGATGTGGAATCATTGTGGGTAGAATTACAAAAGGAGGTAAATACTGAAAAAATTATACTTGGTGTATTCTACAGACCCCCTAATATCACTGAAGAGATAGAAGGTCGGCTGCATAAACAAATAGAGAGGGCCGCCCAGGCAGGTACAGTGGTAATAATGGGAGATTTTAACTATCCAGATATAGATTGGGGTCGGGGGCTGGCTAAAACTACAAAGGGGAGAAAATTCCTAAATTTATTGCAGGATAATTTTATGGGCCAGTTTGTGGAGGACCCAACAAGAAGTGATGCCTTGTTGGATCTGATCATTTCCAACAACGCAGAGCTGGTTGGTAATGTAACTGTGCGGGAAAACCTTGGTAATAGCGACCACAATATAGTTACTTTTGACTTAAAATGTAGAAAACAAAGACAGACGGGGAAGGAAAAAACATATAACTTTAAAAAGGCAAACTTCC
This sequence comes from Hyla sarda, assembly GCF_029499605.1. NCBI lineage: Eukaryota > Metazoa > Chordata > Amphibia > Anura > Hylidae > Hyla > Hyla sarda. The sequence continues at coordinate 193,093,877 of NC_079193.1, read as the reverse complement.
CTGGGCTGAGATCTGCACTACAGGACATAGACTGGGGGGAGGTGTTCTCAAATACTGATACAGAAGGTAAATGGGACATCTTTAAATTAACTCTAAATAACTATACAGCTAAATATATACCAAAGGGGAACAAATATAAACGATTAAAACTAAATCCTACATGGCTGACAAATGATGTTAAAAGAGCAATAAACAACAAAAAAATAGCCTTCAAAAAATACAAATCTGATGGGTCAGCTATAACATTTAAACAGTACAAGGAGCTTAATAAAATCTGTAAAAATGTAATAAAAACAGCAAAAATTCAAAACGAGAGACAGGTGGCCAAAGAAAGCAAAACTAATCCTAAATATTTTTTTAGATATATTAATACAAAAAAGACCAAGGCAGAGCATGTAGGACCCCTTAATAATGATAATGGGGAGGTTGTCACAGGCGATCAAGAGAAGGCGGAGCTACTGAATGGGTTCTTTAGTTCTGTATACACTATGGAAGAAGGAGGAGCTGACATTGGACAGGTCAGTGCTGGTAACACATCATGTAATGTAAGTTAAGTAAAGTAAATGTAAGCAAATCTCCAGGACCTGATGGACTACACCCAAGATTTCTTAGAGAGGTAAGTTCAGTAATATCTGTACCCTTGTTCATGATATTTAGAGATTCGCTGGTGTCTGGTATTGTGCCAAGGGACTGGCGCAAGGCGAATGTGGTACCAATCTTCAAGAAGGGCTCTAGGTCTTCGCCAGGCAATTATAGACCGTTAAGTCTAACGTGCATTGTGGGTAAATTGTTTGAAGGACTTATAAATGATTACATACAGGAATACATAGGGGATAATTGTATTATAAGTGATAGCCAGCATGGGTTTACTAAGGATAGAAGTTGTCAAGCCAATCTAATTTTCTTTTATGAAGAGGTGAGTAGAAGCCTTGACAGAGGAATGGCTGTGGATATAGTGTTTCTGGATTTTGCTAAAGCATTTGATACTGACCCTCATAGACGTCTGACAGGTAAGTTAAGGTCTTTGTGTTTGGAAACTTTAGTTTGTAACTGGATTGAACACTGGCTCATGGATCGTACCCAGAGAGTGGTGGTCAATAATTCGTACTCTGATTGGTCCCCGGTAATTAGTGGTGTACCCCAAGGTTCTGTACTGGGACCGCTGTTGTTTAATTTATTTATCAATGATATAGAGGATGATATTAACAGCTCTGTTTCTATCTTTGCAGATGACACCAAGCTTTGTAGCATGTAGATGTCTGGGCATCCACTTGGCAAATGAGGTTCAATGTGGATAAATGTAAAGTTATGCATCTGGGTACTAATAACATGCATGCGTCGTATGTCTTAGGGGGGATTAAACTGGCAGAGTCACTGGTAGAGAAGGATCTGGGTGTACTTGTAGATCACAGACTTCCGAATAGCATGCAATGTCATGCTGCTGCTTCCAAAGCCAGGAGGATATTGTCATGTATCAAAAGAGGTATGGACTTAAGGGACAGGGACATAATACTCCCCCTTTATAAAGCATTGGTACGGCCTCACCTGGAATATGCTGTTCAGTTTTGGTCGCCTGTCCATAAAAGGGACACTGCGGAGTTGGAAAGGGTGCAGAGACGTGCGACTAAACTAATATGGGGCATGGAACATCTTAGCTATGAGGAGCGATTAAAGGAGTTACAATTGTTTAGTCTTGAGAAGAGACGTTTAAGGGGGATATCATAAACGTATGTAAGTATATTAATGGCCCATACAAAAAATATGGAGAAAAACTGTTCCAGTTTAAACCCCCCCAAAGGACGAGGGGGCACTCCCTCCGTCCTGAGAAGAAAAGTTTAGTCTAAAGGGGCGACACGCCTTCTTTACCGTAAGAACTGTGAATTTATGGAACAGTCTACCTCAGGAACTGGTCACAGCAGGAACAATTAATAGCTTTAAAACAGGGTTAGATACATTCCTGGAACAAAATAACATTAATGCTTATGCAGAATTATAAAACTGCATCCCTTCCCCTTATCCCCTTACACCCTTCCTTCAATTCCCTGGTTGGACTTGATGGACGTATGTCTTTTTTCAACCATACTAACTATGTAACTATCTAACTATGTAACATAAGGGGGTAGGCTAGGGTTAATTTAACTATCATATATATGAAGGTACGAAGGTTATGCTGGGAAATACATTTGCTGGAAAATACATTTCCATGGGACTTTAAACAAAAACCCCAACTCAAATGGGGGTAGGTTAGGGTAACATTTGCTATTCTTAGTAATATATATATTTTTTACAATATTTTTAGTGAACATATAAGTAACATGTGACCGAGTATTATTGAAATATCTCCAGACGTTTCTAAGTGATGCAGTAACATATTTTTCTGATAGTCTTGCATCGGACTTTGGAAAAAAAAAAAAAAAAAACACCCTCGCAAAAGGAGATGGGTAAGGGTTAATTTAACCTATCCTACGTTTGTAGTTGACATATAAGTAACATGTGTGCCAAGTTTAAAGGGGTACTCCGGTGGAAATATATATATATTTTTTAATGAACTGGTGCCAGAAAGTTAAACAGATTTGTAAATTACTTCTTTAAAAAAAAAATCTTAATCCTTTCAGTACTTTTTAGCAGCTGTTTGCTACCGAGAAAAATATTTGTTTTTTCAATTTCTTTTTTGTGTTGTACACAGTGCTCTCTGCTGACACCTGATGCTCATATCAGGAACTGTCCAGAGCAAACCTATGCTGCTCTGGACAGTTCCTGACACAGACAGAGGTGTCAGCAGAGAGCACTGTGGTCCGGCAGAAAAGAAATTCAAAAAGTAAAGAATTTACTCTGTAGCATACAGCTGCTAAAAAGTACTAAAAGGATTAAGATTTCTTAATAGACGTAATTTACAAATCTGTTTAACATTCTGGCACCAGTTCATTTAAAAAAAAGTTTTCCACCAGAGTACCCCTTTAATGTTAATGGGGGGGATTTGTCAAAACCTATGCAAAGGAAAAGTTGCCCAGTTGCTCATAGCAACCAATCAGATCGCTTCTTTGATTTTGCAATGGCCTTGTTAAAAATGAAAGAAGCGATGTAATTGGTTGCTATGGGCAACTCAGCAACTTTTCCTCTGGAAAGGTTTTGATAAATCTTCCCCAATATCTTTAGCCGTTTGAAAGTGATGCTGAAACACACATACATACACACATTGGGGGAAATTTATCATGTTGGTGTGAGGTAGTATAGATTATACCCCTGTTTGCTTGGTGTATTTATTACACAGTTTCTCAAAATTTACCAAAATGGTGCACAGACTTGATCAATTCTGCACAATTATAGAAACCAGTGAGCTGCGGAGCGAGGTTTAAGCATTGTGCTCTTGCATCTGACACATTTTGTACGTGTTTTATTAGGTGGTATAGGTTTGCGCAAAAAAAAATAATAATAATTCAAAATTTATTTTGCACAAATAATAAATATAGCTCCTCTGTAAAAAGTTGTGTTCGGTGCACCAACCAGTAAGTAGACAACTTTGAAAGATGTGTGGTGTCCCACTACAGGCACACAGTCCTGCATTACCTGTAGGCCCTGTCAGGTTGAGTCCCTCAGTGACCTGGGGGCTCCCCTGCAGGAACTCCCTGTGTTATCTTACTAGTTTATTAAATGTGGTGTATGTTACCTTAAGACCATAGATAGGATTCTAATGTATAGATAGTATATAGGACCTTTGGAGGATTCCAATGACCTGTGAGTAAGCCTGATCACTTGTTATGTTATACTATTATATGATGTGTTGCAATATGTAATCCCAGAGATCACCAGGTTTTACCTATGACCCACAGCTTGACCAAAGAGCTATAGGCCAGCCGCCTCACTATATAGGGGTAGTCATCTTTAATTCAGTCTCTTGGAGTTATGTGCTCATTGCTACAGCATCAAAGCCTTTGCTGAAGCAGCTACCAGATAATCTCTGGACAGTGTTCAGCATCTGGAGTTCCACAAAGCTACAACTCTCCAGTAAGTCTACAAGTCTATAACTGCTGTCACTGAAGTTAGTCAAGTCCTGCACATAGTCAAGTCCAGTCTAATAACAGTCAAGTCTAAATTACATGTCCAAGTCAAGGTCAAGTTAATTACAAGTATTGGTCCAGCAAGCTGCGAGGTCCTCTGGGTACTGGTCACATCTCTGAGACAATCTGGCAATAGCTGTGAAGATAATTACAGTTCATATAAGAAGTAGCACGGCACTGCGGTATTGGTGGAAATAAACGTGTTGGATATGCGTTGGTGTAGCTAGGTGCTGCTGGTGGTGCTCTGACACAATGAGATATTCATATATTCCAAGAGAAGAGAAAGAAATCGGCAACTCACCATTCAGCTGGTATGTTCTTCTTTTATTGAAGCATACTCACATAAATATAACAAAGGGAGAGGGTGGTGGGGGGATAGTGATATGCGACCGAGCTCCTGTTTCGCACACTAAGTGTGCTTCCTCCGGCCGGACCTGCAACACCTGTGACCCTGCCACTACTCACTATAGTGGCACACCACAGATGTTCTACCAAAAATTGCACAAAAAAAATGCAATTGAGCAATAACATTAAAAATTGAAGTGGTGTAAACCACCCAATGATAAATGTCCCCCATTGAGTTTTATATACATAGTTGAGACTATGGACACAAACAGTTATGGTGCAAAGTTGGTGTCCTTCAGGACTATTGGTTACAATATTTTTTATCTTGGTAAAAATGGCGTAGTTTTACTGCAAATTCTTGAGTGAAATTGCTGGAAAAATTACCTATTTTTACCACGATATCAGAAAACAACTGTAAACTTGCAACTCGCAAATCGCAACTCAGTATTGCTAAATAAAATCATGTGTGAACACAGCCTTCTAATTAAAATCCACAAGTGATATCTGTTCTACAAGTTCTATTTTTGTAATATATTTGAAATTTACTGAAATTATTCATAAAACATTTTCACCCACTCTTTGAAAAGTCCGATGTATTTAGGATCATGACAGTTGAGGGGATTTCTTGTTTTTTATTGCAGACGTGTTCAGTTCCTGAGTCTTTTCACCCTTTTCTGCCATGAATAGAAAAGTGTACGCTGTAACTTCAAAGAATGTGTTAGGAAAAGACATTTCTACAATTTCTTAGTTTTATGCTAATTATCTCACCTTTAAAATCAATAACGTGCTAGAAAAATTTCAGAAAAATATTTGACTTAAAAATATAAGTTTTATAAAGTTTTCCTTTTTACAATAACTGTCCAAGTATGTTTTATTCTAACTCAACTGCACAAGTAGCTCACAGCTCTACCTTTAGATCACTGTTCACACTGTCTGCATTAGGAGAGCCACCGCTATAGTCTTCTTTTATTATGCTGTATCACGTGCACACACATCCATGCAGCAGGGAGTACAGACTAGTGTTGCTCACGAATATTCGCAATTCGAATTTTAATTGTGAATATCGCATATTCGCGAATTTGCGAATAAAGCACTATATATTTGAAATTGTGAATATTCGATTTTTCCCCCATATGCGCATATTCGCATATTCCTTCTTTTCACTGGTGGGCCAATTAGAATGATGCAAATACACTTGTCAGAGGTTATCAACAACATCCCTAGCAACCAATAGTAAAGTTGCCCACCCCCTCACTGTTTTCTTCCTCGAATACGTAAATATTCACATATACCAATATAATGAAAATGCAAAATTCGCTAATTTAGGTCGAATATTAGTCTATATATTCGCAAAATATCGCAAATTTGAATATGGGCAATGCCGCTCATCACTAGTACAGACATGATTGTAGGGGCATTCTTAAGACAACTGTTACATGCTTACACACTTCTTCAAGCTGGCTCAAGCTGCAATGACGGCAAACAGTCTTTTTTTAACCACTTAAGGACACCGCCTGTTTTTGCCATAATGAGATTGTTTTTTCATGACATTTTGTACTTTATATTAGTGTTGTTGAATAATGCAGCCTCATTTTTTTGTGAAAAACTTCAAAGTGGAAAAATGTGAACATTTCTGGTTGTTATTTTTATTCTGTGGGTCAGTAGGATTATGGCAATACACAATTTATATAGCTGTTAATATTCTTTTTACTTTTCGCAACAAAATCCTTTATTTTCCCCTTTCATGTGTTGTCATGTTCTGACAGCCATAACTTTTTTATTTTTCATCCAACGCCATTGTGTGAGGGCTTATTTTTAGTGTAACAAGTTGTACTTGTTATTGATACCATTTTTTCGATTCATACTACCTTTTTATACTCCACATTTTGGAACAATAATAAGATTAAGATCAGGAAACTGTCACATTGCATCCAGATTTCTCCAATCACACAGAAGTGTACAGTTCTCTGTGATCCAGCACAGGGCGTTATCAGTATTTTGTCCAATCATTGGGGAAGCAGTCAGGGCAGTGTGATACTGTTGGGCCTCTCTAAATGCAGACTTTAAGACACAGGCACTTTTTTTGCAAGATTTTTTCTAGCAAAGAAAAAATGTGTTGTAGTCCAAAAGATATGGTAGTCTTGACAGTAAGTTTTGGTATCTGCAATGATCTTGAATGAGTTAGTGATCTCATAGATTATGCTCATTGAGCTTTTATGCAGAAAAGGTCCTATTTATGTTCTCAGAGAAGTATGTTCAATAAAAAGCTAAAGGCAAGAACAAGAAGGCATGATCTGACTTAGAAAAAAGAAAATCAAGGTGTCATGATTCCCCCTGCTTATGCTCCAGTGTGGCCTGAGCCCTCTTTACATAGTAGCAGCAACTCTTAAAATTGAGTGACAGCTCCATCTGGCTAACAGACAGCAGGGCCCCAGATCAATTAACTCTGGATCTGGCATGTACGCCCCTCTGGGTGGGATATTTAAGCTCTGCACTTGCCATCATGTGTGTTTGTAGCTGCAGTTTTACACTGTCACCAGCACTTGGATTTATATGCACATTTGCTTGTGTTCCTAATCTTTTAGCTTGTTACCTGACCTCCCATATAGTACCTGGATACTACTTACTCTCCTGGTTCTGACCTTAGCCTGCCTGATTTCTCTTTGTGTTTCTTTTTGTCTTTTTGCTGTCTTATTTACTTGGTATCTTGGTCTGTTCTATGTTTAACCTTTTGCTTCCTGACATTACCCTTGACATCTCTACTGTTATTGTTTTTATGTTTAACTTCTTCAAACCCATCATTTATTTAGTGTAGGAAAGTCGTCCTGTTAGAGGTCTGTCACCTGGGGTGATCGATCAAGTAGGCAGGGACAGGGGCTGTGGGCAAGCTCAGGGCTGAGCCTATCCCTTCACAACATGACACAAGAGGAGAAAATATAACTTTACAAAGAGTAGTACATGCTTTCTAGCAAATGCAAGTGAATTTAAACATGTCTAGGATGAACATACGTCTAAAAACAAAACAAAAAAAGGAAATAATGTAAGGTCAGACTAGATGGACCCTGTGTTTTTTTTTTACTGATAATCTTCTTCAATATATCTATATCACCAGCTCAGCTCACAAGCTTCCAAAGTTGGAGCAAACACAGGGAAGATTCCACCTCACCAGAGTGAGCTCCAACATGCACATTCTCTCCCAGCTGGTGAAGCAAGCTGCCTTTAAGGCCACCCACCCAACACTTGACCATTCCCAGTAAGAGCCGTCCCAGATTAGCTTTGCAGCTATACTATGACTACAGTGTCAGTCGGCAACATGCAGCATGGACACTGGAAAAATGAACGCCTCTCGCTTCACTGAGGCCAGGAACCTTGGCAACACATATCGACCGTCCACTATTATCCCTTTCACCTTCTCACAACATATATATATATATATATATATACATATCTTGCCAAAAAAATGTGTTTGTGAATTATTTTATGTAAAAAAAAAAAAATTCCAAGCTTTTTACTTAATAAACTTTTGGATGACATTTTTCTTAACTTTTCAAAGAAGTGCTCAATTAATGATTTGTACCAGAGCTATACAGTGGAGAAGGTCATAAGAGTGAAAGCTGTAATTTAATGTTGCTAAGAGTGAAGCTATGCACTTAGGGAAAGAGAATTATTTTAAGCTTATGTTATAAAGGCCCAATAATGGCCAACAATGCATTCCATAAGAACTTTTGGATTACAGTATTTCAGAAAAGCATAGAACAAGTAAACAAAATATTCAACAAGTTCAATGAGGCTAGGTAAATACTAAATATCAAAGCAACAAAAATTTTAGAAAAAAAATGATTAATTGCTAAACAGATTTTACCATTTAAATTAATAAAATATTTTTTATCTATTATCTCACAACATAGGTAATAGCTTGACTAGCTAGCATAGTAATAATAATATAGTTGGACAATGACTGCTTACAGCAATACAGACTTTGTGTGGAACTAGCAGTGGGTCCACTGTATTAGTGCACTAGGTACACTTCCTATGTTTTCTCCACCTCAGTACAAAAAATACCAGCCAGTCTACAGATCATACACACACCACAAACACAGTAGCAGCAGAGTATTTAGGACATTACACATGAAAACACTTCTACAGGTTACAAATGTTATTAAAAGACATTGCACCACAAAATGCAACACAAAAGCATCACAGTCACACTGTTCCTGCCAGTGACTACAGTAAGAAGAGGGCATGCACAGTCATAGAGGTGTCTCTACTACCACCTGGCCACATTACTCCCATGATACATTGTCATCTCTGACATACCAAACATTGAGCCAGTGGGCCATGATAGACATTTACTGTTCATGACTGTAGGGGCTGCTCCACATGTCAATGGATGCGTAGTTGGACACAGATGACACAATATAAATGATTTAATGAAGCTGAGCAATGTGTTAAAAAATTAAAGCACATTATCAGCAACAGGACATACATTGAAGCTTAAAGCTCTGTAGGAATGCTTGTTTGACAACGAACAATAACAATTAGAAAAATAAAACTCACTTTACACTTCTATCATCAACAGGACTTAACTTGCAGCTTGAAGGCAGGCCACCGCATAAAGGCATTGTCTGCATGGAAGCCCCAATGGTGCCAGAACCACAGTGAGCCTTAACCCCTTAAGGACCCAGCCAATTTTCACTGTAGGACAGGGCCATTTTTTGCACATCTGACCACTGTCACTTTAAACATTAATAACTCTGGGATGCTTTTACCTTTCATTCTGATTCCGAGAATGTATTTTCGTGACATATTGTACTTTATGTTAGTGGTAAAATTTTGTCGATACTTGCATCATTTCTTGTTGAAAAATAAAAAAATTTGATGAAAAAATTTAAAATTTGGCATTTTTCTTAACTTTGAAGCTCTCTGCTTATAAGTAAAATTAATATTCCAAATAAATTATATATTGATTCACATATACAATATGTCTACTTTATGTTTTCATCATAAAGTTGACATGTTTTTACTTTTGGAAGACATCAGAGGGCTTCAAAGTATAGCAGCAATTTTCCGATTTTTCACAAAATTTTCAAAATCAAAATTTTTCAGGGACCAGTTCTGTTTTGAAGTGGATTTGAAGGGCCTTCATATTAGAAATACCCCATAAATAACCCCATTATAAAAACTGCACCCCTCAAAGTATTCAAAATGACATTCAAAAGGTTTGTTTACCCTTTAGGTGTTTCACAGGAATAGCAGCAAATTGAAGGAGAAAATTCAAAATCTTCATTTTTTACACTCGCATGTTCTTGTAGACCCAGTTATTGAATTTTTACAAGGGGTAAAAGGAGAGAAATCTTCCTAAAATGTGTAACCCAATTTCTCTTGAGTAAGAAAATACCTCATATGTGTATGTAAAATGTTCCGCGGGTGCACTACAGGGCTCAGAAGGGAAGGAGCGACAATGGGATTTTGGAGAGTGAGTTTTTCTGAAATGGTTTTTGGGGGGCATGTCACATTTAGGAAGCCCCTATGGTGCCAGAACAGCAAAAAAAAAACACATGGCATACTATTTTGGAAACTACACCCCTCAGGGCAAGTAACAAGGGGTCCAGTGATCCTTAACACCCCACAGGTGTTTGATGACTTTTCGTTAAAGTTGGATGTGAAAATGATTTTTTTTTCCACTAAAATGCTAGTTTTCCCTCAAATTTAGATTTTTTACTAGGGATAATAGGACAAAATGACCCCCAACATTTGTAACCCCATCTCTTCTGAGTATGGAAATACCCCATGTTAGGACGTAAAATGCTTTGCGGGCAAACTACTATGCTCATAAGAGAAGGAGTCACAATTAGCATTTTAAAAGCAAAATTTGCTGAAATGGTTTTTGGGGGGCACGTCGCATTTAGTAAGCCCCTGTGGTGCCAGGACAGCAAAAAAATGGCGTACTATTTTGGAAACTACACACCTCAAGGAACGTAACAAGGCGTACAGTGAGACTTAACACCCCACAGGTGTTTGATGACTTTTCATTAAAGTCGCCAGTGTAAATTAAAAATATTTTTTTTCACTAAAATGCTGGTTTTTCCCCAAAATTTACATTTTTACAAGGGGTAATAGGAGAAAATGCCCCAAAAATGTATAACATCATCTCTTCTGAGTATGGAAATACCCCATGTGTGGACATCAAGTGCTCTTCTGGCGCACTAAAATGCTCAGTAAAGGAGGAGCTCCATTGGGCTTTTGGAGAGAAAATGTATTTGGAATAGAAGTCAGGGGCCATGTGCGTTTACAAAGCCCCCATGGTGCCAGAACAGTGGACCCCCCACATGTGACCGCATTTTAGAAACTACACGCCTCACAGAATTTAATAAAGAGGGCAGTGAGCATTTACACCCCGGGCTGTGCAAATTAAAAATTACATTTTCATTTTTACGGACCTTTGTTCCAAAAATCTGCCAGACACCTGTGGGGTGTAAATGCTCACTGTACCCCTTATTACATTCCGTGAGGGGTGCAGTTTCCAAAATGGGGTCACATGTGGGGGTCCATTGTTCTGGCACTATGGGGGCTTTGTAAACACGCGTGGCCTTTAATTCCGGACAAATTTTCTCTCTAAAAGCCCAATGGTGCTCTTTTTCTTCTGAGCATTGTATTTAACCCGCAGAGCACTTTACATCCACATATGGGGTATGTTCTTACTCAGAAGAAATGGGGTTACAAATTTTGGGGGGCTGTTTTTCCTATTTTCCCATGTGGGTATTTATTTTTTTGCATTTGTGTCAGAACCGCTGTAAAATCAGCCACCCCTGGCAAATCACCAATTTAGGCCTCAAATGTACAGGGTGGGCCATTTATATGGATACATCTTAATAAAATGGGAATGTGGGTGGTGACCATGGCGGCCATTTGGAAGTCGGCCATTTTGAATCCAACTTTTGTTTTTTCAATAGGAAGAGGGTCATGTGACACATCAAACCTATTGGGAATTTCATAAGACAATGATGTGCTTGGTTTTAACCTAACATTATTCTTTCATGAGTTATTTACAAGTTTCTGACCACTTATAAAATGTGTTCAATGTGCTGCCCATTGTGTTGGATTGTCAATGCAACCCTCTTCTCCCACTCTGCACACAGTGATAGCAACACCACAGGTGAAATGCTAGCACAGGCTTCTAGTATCCATAGTTTCCGGTGCTGTACATCTCGTATCTTCACAGCATAGACAATTGCCTTCAGATGACCCCAAAGACAAAAGTCTAAAGGGGTCAGATCGGGAGACCTTGGGGGCCATTCAACTGGCCCACGATGACCAATCCACTTTCCAGGAAACTGTTCATCTAGGAATGCTCGGACCTGGCATGTTCCCTGAGTTTTTCCAGCAAAATGGTGCACTACCACATTATGGGTGCCAGGTCCGAGCATTCCTAGATGAACAGTTTCCTGGTAAGTGGATTGGTCGTCGTGGGCCAGTTGAATGGCCCCCAAGGTCTCCTGATCTGACCCCCTTAGACTTTTATCTTTGGGGTCATCTGAAGGCAATTGTCTATGCTGTGAAGATGCGAGATGTGCAGCACCTGAAACTACAGATACTGGAAGCCTGTGCTATCATTTCTCCTGCGGTGTTTCTATCAGTGTGTGAAGAGTGGTAGAAGAGGGTTGCATTGACAATCCAACACAATGGGCAGCACATTGAACACATTTTATAAGTGGTCAGAAACTTGTAAATAACTCATGAAAGAATAAAGTTATGTTAAAACCAAGCACATCATTGTTTTTCTTGTGAAATTCCCAATAAGTTTGATGTGTCACATGAACCTCTTCCTATTGAAAAAACTAAAGTTGTATTCAAAATTGACAACTTCAAAATGGCCGCCGTGGTCACCACCCATCTTGAAAAGTTTCCCCCCTCACATATACTAATGTGCCACAAACAGGAAGTTAATATCACCAACCATTCCCAATTTATTAAGGTGTATCCATTTAAATGGCCCACCCTGTATATAGTGCTCTCTCACTCCTGAGCCTTGTTGTGCATCCGCAGAGCATTTTACGCCCACATATGGGGTATTTCCGTACTCTGGAGAAATTGCTCTACAAATTTTGGGGATCTTTTTTTCCTTTTACGTCTTGTGAAAATAAAAAGTATGGGGCAACACCAGCAAGTTAGTGTAATTTTTTTTTTTTTTTTTTTACACTCACAGGCTGGTGTAGACCCCCAACTTTTCCTTTTCAGAAGGGGTAAAAGGAAAAAAAGCCCCCCAAAATTTGTAGTGCAATTGCTCCTGAGTATGGAAATACCCCATGTGTGGCCCTAAACTCTTTCCTTGAAATACGACAGGGCTCTGAGGTGAGAGAGCGCCATGCGCATTTGAGGACTAAATTAGGGATTGCATAGGAGTGGACATAGGGGTATTCTATGCCAGTGATTCCCAAACAGGGTGCCTCCAGCTGTTGCTAAACTCCCAGCATGCCTGGACAGTCAGTGGCTGTCCGTAAATGCTGGGAGTTGTTGTTTTGCAACAGTGGAAACACTGGAAACTTTTTCACTTTTATTGCGGGGATAGTGTAAGGGGGTGTATATGTAGTGTTTCACCTTTTATTTACAGGCTGGTTTATGGTGAGTTTGCCGCAGCTCAAACTTGAAGCAGGAAACTGACTGTAAAACTGTACATTCACATGGCGGGGGGGGGGGGGGGGGAACATCCCGCTGTTGCAAAACTACAACTCCCGGCATGCACTGACAGACTGTGCATTCTGGGAGTTGTAGTTTTTCAACAGCTGGAGGCACGCTGGTTGGAAAACCTTCAGTTAGGTTCTATTACCTAACTGAAGGTTTTCCAGTCAGTGTGCCTCCAGCTGCTACAAAACTACAACTCCCAGCATGTACTGATCGCCGAAGGGCATGCTGGGAGATGTAGTTATACAACAGCTGGAGGTACGCAACTACAACTCCCAGCATGGTGAGACAGCTGTTTGCTGTATGGGCATGCTGGGAGTTGTAGTTTTGCAAGATCTGAAGGGCCAAGGTTTAGAAACCACCGCACAGTGATCTCCAAACTGTGGCACTCCAGATGTTGCAGAATTACAAATCCCAGCATGCCCAGACAGCAGTTTGCTGTGTGGGCATGCTGGTAGTTGTAGTTTTGAAAGATCTAGATGGCCACAGTTTAGAGACCACTGCACAGTGGTCTCTCAACTGTAGCCCTCCAGATGTTGCAAAACAATAAATCCCAACATGCCCACACAGCAGGTTGCTGTCTGGACATGCTGGGATTTATTGTTTTGCAACATCTGGAGGGCTACAGTTGACAGACCACTGTATGGTGGTCTCCAAACTGTAGCCCTCAAGATGTTGCTAGGCAACTCACCAACTTCCGTAGGATCACCACACCAGGGTTGAGAGAGGATCGCCGCCTGCCGCTTATAGTCAGTAAGGTACCTCCCCCACTCCCCTGTCACAGTACAGTTCCCCCTTTGTGGCCGGATTACCGTCGGTGGGCAGAACAGGGGAACTGAACTTTAACCCACTGCCCCTGATCTGTTATTGGTAGGTCACTTCTGACCCGCCAATAGTAGGGAAAGGAGGGGTGGTAGCCCTGCTACCTAGCTCCTATCGTTCAGGGGGACCGGTGGTGTCTTGGACACCCCAGATCCCCCTTATTTTCCAGGTCACCAGGTCACTGGAGACCCGTATGACCCGGAATCAACGCAGATCGCCAGTCTGATTTGACCGGCGATTTGTGGCGATTGCCGACATGGGGAGGGATCTTAAGACCTCCCTGGGCGATATGCCAGGATGGCTGCCGATGATGTGACGATCCCGAAACTGCATGTCATAAATGTACAGTGCTGTCCTTAAGGGGTTAACCTCTTCAGGACATAGGGCGTATGGATACGCCAAGCATTCCAAGTCCTTAAGGACAGAGGGCGTATCCATACACCCCTGGGAAATCCTGTCCCCACCGCTAGCTGATTGGGGACCGGAGCCGGATGCCTGCTTACATAGTTACATAGTTACATAGTTAGTACGGTCAAAAAAGACATATGTCCATCAAGTTCAACCAGGGAATTAAAGGGTAGGGGTGTGGCGTGATATTGGGGAAGGGATGAGATGCATTAATCTTATTTTGTTCCAGGAATGTATCTAATCCTGTTTTAAAGCTGTTAATTGTTCCTGCTGTGACCAGTTCCTGAGGTAGACCGTTCCATAAATTCACAGTCCTCACGGTAAAGAAGGCGTGTCGCCCCTTGAGACTAAACTTTTTCTTCTCCAGACGGAGGGAGTGCCCCCTCGTCCTTTGGGGGGGTTTAACCTGGAACAGTTTTTCTCCATATTTTTTGTATGGGCCATTAATATACTTATATACGTTTATCATATCCCCCCTTAAACGTCTCTTCTCAAGACTAAACAATTGTAACTCCTTTAATCGCTCCTCATAGCTAAGATGTTCCATGTTCCATGCCCCAAATCGTTCAGCAGGCATCGCAGCATATCGCCCAGGGAGGTCGTTATGTCGGCGATGACCGCAGATCGCTGGACAATTCAGCCCAGCGATCTGCAGGGATTCTGGATCAATCGGGTCTCCAGTGACCCGGAATTACAGGCTGTTCGGGGCTGTCTCTGACGGCCCTGAACAGCCATAGCCAGCAGGGGTGAGGTGGCACTGGTGCCACCTCACGATCGCCCTGATTCGTTGGCCGGTTTACCGGCCGACCAATCAGGGCACCTGCTGTGGGTGTCACTCGCGCAACCCGCTCCGCCCCTCTTCCGGAGGACGTGAGCGGAAAGTTGACCCCGCAGCTGGGGACCCCGATCCCCGGCTTCCCTGTTGGGATCGGGGACCCAGGAGCGGCGGCGACGAAGAGGGACTGACCTGTGTGCGGCGGCGTGGAGCAGCAGTTGGTGGTGAGTGACAGCCTCCTGCTGTTGCTTAGCAACAGCTCCCAGCATGCAAAAAGGGCATCAAATGCACATGGCGCTCTCACTTTGGAGCCCTGGCGTATTTCAAGGCAACAGTTTAGGGTCACATATGGGGTATCGCCGTACTCGGGAGAAATTGTGTTACAAATTTTGGGGGCTATTTTCTGCTTTTACCCTTTTGAAAAATGTAAAATTTTTGGGAAACCAAGCATTTTAGGTAAAAAAAATATTTATTATTTTTTTACATATGCAAAAGTCGTGTAACACCTGTGGGGTATAAAGGTTCCCTTAACCCCTTGTTACGTTAACTGAGGGGTCTAGTTTCCAGAATAGTATGCCATGTGTTTTTTTTTTTTGCTGTCCTGGCACCATAGGGGCTTCCTAAATGCGGCATGCCCCCAGAGCAAAATTTGCTTCCAAAAAGCCAAATGTGACTACTCCTCTTCTGAGACCTGTAGTGCGCCAGCAGAGCACTTTTCACCCCCATATGGAGTGAATCAGGAGAAATTGGGCTTCAAATTATGGGGGGTATTTTCTGCTATTACCCTTTTTAAAAATGTAAAATTTTTGGGAAAACAAGCATTTTAGGTAAAACATTTTTAATTTTTTTTTACATTTGCAAAAGTCATGAAACACCTGTGGGATATTAAGGCTCACTTTATCCCATGTTACATTCCCTGAGGGGTCAAGTTTCCAAAATGGTATGCCGTGTTTTTTTTTTTTGCTGTTTTGACACCCTAGGGGCTTCCTAAAACCGTGACATGCCCCCCCAAAACCATTTCAGAAAAATGTTCTCTCCAAAATCCCCTTGTCGCTCCTTCGCTTCTGAGCCCTCTACTGCGCCCGCCGAACACTTTACATAGACATATGAGGTATGTGCTTACTCGAGAGAAATTGTGCTACAAATAAAAGTAAAAATTTTCCTTTTACCACTTGCAAAAATTCAAAAATTGGGTCTACAAGAACATGTGAGTGTGAAAAATGAAGATTTTGAATTTTCTCCTTCCCTTTGCTGCTATTCCTGCGAAACACCTAAAGGGTTAAAACACTGACTGAATGTCATTTTGAATACTTTGGGGGGTGTAGTGTTTATAATGGGGTAATTTATGGGGTATTTCTAATATAAAGACATTTCAAATCCACTTCAAAACTGAACTGGTCCCTGAAAAAAATTGAGTTTGAAAATTTTGTGAAAAATTGGAAAATTCCTGCTGAACTTTGAAGCCCTCTGATGCCTTCCAAAAGTAAAAACTCATCAATTTTATGATGCAAACATAAAGTAGACATATTGTATATGTGAATTAAAAAAAATATGTGTAATATACATTTTCCTTACAAGCAGAAAGCTTCAACGTTAGAAAAATGCAAAATTTTCAAATTTTTCATCAAATTTTGGGATTTTTCACCAAGAAAGGATGCAAGTTACCACAAAAATTTACTACTATGTTAAAGTAGAATATGTCACGAAAAAACTATCTCGGAATCAGAATGATAACTAAAAGCATTCCAGAGTTATTAATGTTTAAAGTGACAGTGGTCAGATGTTCAAAAAATGCTCTGGTCCTTATGCCAAAATGGGCTTGGTCCTTAAGGGGTTAAAGGAGTAGTACGGTGGAAAACTTTTTTATTTTTTTAAATCAACTGGTGCCAGAAAGTTAAAAAAGATTTGTAAATTACTTATTTAAAAAAAAAATCTTAATCCTTCTAGTACTTATTAGCTTCTGAATACTACAGAGGAAATTATTTTCTTTTTGGAACACAGTGCTCTCTGCTGACATCTCTGCCCATTTTAGGAACTTTCCAGAGCAGCATATGTTTGCCATCGGGATTTTCTCCTACTCTGGACAGGTCTTAAAATTGACAGAGATGTCAGCAGAGAGCTCTGTGTTCCAAAAAGCGTACCGCATCGGGTAACACCCTGACTGGCCTGCCTGGCACTAAATAGCTACACTCCTATCCCACAACAACCCATCCACCCTCCTCAGAAATGAAAAAATATTAAAAACATACTATGCCGCACCATGAATATCCATACTCTGGAGGCTTTTTTGTTTAATTTTGAGCCTGCATGTTGTGACGTTGATGGGCGGAGTTTACGTCAGGAAGGGAGACAGCGCAGCACAAACAGGCACTTTAACATTAGTGAAGCCACAAAAATAAGACAGCTCGGTACGTTACCCACCCCAAAATGTGCATGAAGCTTTATTACTATGGATGTTTCTTTTCTTCATTGAAAAATTTTTGTGCCACATAAGGGTTATTTAGGTAGACTGTAAAAATGTTTACACAATTATTTTGGGGCCTATTTTAACACAACATTAATTTGTAGTGGATACGCCAGCATGTATGTGTCCTAAAATTAACAAGGTGTGCAGTGTGTGTTTTCAACCTTAAAATTAAGAGTTATTAGTTATATAATACATTTTTCTATAATTTACATTAACATTAATGTAGTAGCTTTGTTTCATGATGCAGAACAAGAACAGTTGTTAAAGTGGGTGTTAATTTCTTTTCTGCAGACGTATGCACTTTCTCTAAGCCAGGTTGGACCTTGAATCCATATGCGACTTTCAAATAGAGATGCAACTATTTTTCTTCATAAACAGCGACTATCACATGTGATAAATACATGACCACTGCAAAGTAAAAAAAAAATTACTACGTGAGCAGATTTCAGAAATGTGCTTTGGAATAAGCAAAAATCTAAAAGTCGCAGCATGTATAAAAAAAAGTCACACGTGTGCACATACATGTGACTTTTTTATGCAAAAAAAAATCTACTTCGGAGTTTGATAAATCTCCTTCTATGTTTTTATTTTTCTTCTACTATTTCGTCCTGCAAGTAGATCTCTCCTGTTTTGTTTCCCTGCTCTTTCCATTGCTTTCCATAATACCTGTTTAGGGTAACCCCTTTTAGTAACCGCTCTTTTAATTCTTCAACTGGCTTTCTTTGCTGTTATTTCTTTTTAATCTTAAAAATTGTCCGTACAGCACTGCTCGCTTGACGTGTTTGGGGTGATAGCTCTCGAAATGAAGCAATGAGTTGCAGGTGGCTGGCTTTCGAAAGCCTTTTGTGACCGCTTTTCCTTCTTCTAGCACTAAGAGCACATCAAAGAACTCTAGCTCATCTGGACCTATCATAGAAGTAAAGGTGAGGTTCATGTTGTTAGTGTTGTAATGTTACAAAATTGTTAAATTCTGTTACGTCCCCTGTCCATACCATAAAAATGTCATCAACGAAACGCCTGTAACAGGCAATATACTTCAGGTAACAGTTGCTTTCAACATCACAGGAGGTGTGGTCTGAGGAAGCGCCAGATGCCGTGCGAAATAACTATCACGCACCTGTCCTGATCTAGCACCCCAAATGCCTGTGTTGTCTACATGTACCTGAAGAATAAAGAAGCCTACTAAAGACAAACACTTTTTTTCAAGAGTACATATTCAAAATGCATATATTATCACTTTTTTTTTACAGTAAAATTCCTTTATCCTAGAATCCAGTAATCCCTATATTATAAAGCTATACTTATTTACAGTCTACAATGTCACAGTCAATGCACTTAATGTTAGCAATTTTGGATTTTTTACCTTGATACGTACAGATTGTAACACTTCAGGCAATTCCTGAATGAAACATGGTCCAAAATAGATTTTATACTCTAGCATGGGTCATATCTTTTAATCAGAAAATAAGCTGCTAAATTTATGTGTGCTTGTTGTACAAAAAAAATCTATTGCATTCCTTGATTATGCTGGCATGTCCAGATGTGTGCTATTACTTACAGGACTTCCCAATGCAGGACACTCAGCATTTTAGCTAAAACCCTGTTATGAAATTGACGAACTGTAATTGTAAATGAATGAATGCATAAAAATAAACAATGAGCTTACAATACAACTCTATATAAGCATAATAAATTACACTTATGTTTAAAGGGTATAAGATAATAATTTTAAAGCATTTCTGATCATTCACCACATTCCTACCATGTTGCAATTTTTTCATTTTTCTCGACTAAAGTTTTGGATGAAAAGGGACCTCGGAAATCAATTGCTTTTCTATTTTTCAGCAATATGAAAGAGTTGGCAAAAATGAACTAGCAAATCAATAAAAAAACTAAATCAAGAAGTTTCATCTCACTTGGGAAACAACAAACACTTCCCACCACCTGCAAAGGAAAATGAAATGAGCCAAAACATAAAAAATTCCGCTGTCGTAGTTGGCACCACCAGTGAATTTAGTAAAAAGGAAATGTCATTAGCAGACTGCAATATGTTTCTACATGCCAGAGGTTCTGTACATGTAGCTTCAGAATCTATCATGCATAACTTGCTTACAGCACAGATATAAATGTTTGCTGTTTTTAGAAACTCATATTGCTGTTAAAAAAAGTTATAACCTTTTTAAATTGTATTATGAGAATATAAGAAATTAAATTTAGGCACATCTTAGCTTTTAGCTTAGGAAGATTAAGTTCTTGCTTGAATAATGTAAAAGGCATTACAAAAAATAACCATAAATCCATATTTTTTTTTACAAACAACAATACTGCAAACAGCAAAACAATCAGCTTATGTGTGTTACAGTTATAAGAAGAGGTACTGTATAAAACATAAAAAGGATGCTAAGAATAAATAAAAAAAAATAACAATGCACAGTAGCATAACAATACAAGATTAGTAATATTGCAAATGTTATTAGCAATCTATGCAAAGAATAGTATACCTTATGGGAAACAGTATTCCATCCAGCAAGCTTCCTAACAACAATGTAAATAGTCCACTGATACCTAAGCAATCTGTATTTGTATTAAACATATAGTTTGGCACTAAACTCTAACCCCTTAAGGACCCGGGATTTTTCCATTTTTGCATTTTCATTTTTTCCTCCTTACCTTTAAAAAATCATAACTCTTTCAATTTTGCACCTAAAAATCCATATGATGGCTTATTTTTTGCTCCACCAATTCTACTTTGTAATGACATCTGTCATTTTACCCAAAAATCTACGGCGATTGCCACTGGACCTATCCTTCTCTGTGGTGACCTGAATATCCCTCTATTTCCTCAAGTAGACACGTCCTCGGGCCGCTCGGCTCTCTCCCACAGCTGCTTGCGTGCATTGAGAAAAAAAGCTTCATGACATGCAGTTGAGCGATGTCTGGAGATCGTTACATCCAAAGGACCGCGATTATACTTTCTACTCACACCCTGGACAAGTCTACAGCCAAATTGACTATGTCTTTTGCCCACATCACCTCCTTTCCTCTGTCATGTCTACATTCATTGGTGTCATGACGCTCTCCAATCATGCACCTGTGTTATGCTCGCTTAGGCTGCCCTCTTCTGCTAGGCCTCATTCATCCTGGAAACTGAATGAATCCCTCCTCCTGGACAATTTATGAGTACAGGACTTGAGAGCCTCCATCTCCCACTTTCTTTCAGACCATGCTGCAGATACATCCTCATCCATGGTTAAATGGGAGGCTTTGAAATGTGTCCTGCGCAGGGTTCTCATAAAACATGGGGCTAGGTTGAAGAGGGCAGCGTCAGCTAATTTTACTTCTCTCATGCAACAACTACAAGCCCTGGAAACCCTCCACAAACATTCCTAACAAGACTTGGTGCACCGAGACCTCATACGAGTGCGCAACGACCTATTGGCCCACATGAACAACTCCCATAGGCAATACAAACAACTCACGGGAAGGGTCTTTTATGAATGGGGCAACAAGTCCGGCAAACTGTTAGCATCTGCCCTGAAGGTCAAGAGGTCCTCTCTATTTATGAGGGCCATTAAAACTACCACTGGTACACAGTCCTACCTCACCCCTGATATACTGGACGCCTTTCGGCTTTATTATGCCTCTCTATACTCCCTGCCGAAACCCCAAGGCTTAGCCTCCCACTCCAAAGCCTCACCCTCTCTCGCACAATACATTTCTTCCACAGCTTTGCCCCTAGCTGCCCCCTGACATCGTTCTGGCACTGGAGGGCCAGTTCACGCCCGATTGACTTACCACTGCCATCTCCTCTATGCCACCAGGTAAGAGCCCAGGCCCAGATGGTTATACCGCAAAATTCTAAAAGTCTCTCGGGCCAGAACTATCCCCCATCATGCTAGAACTATTTAACAGCATATCTGACATCTCGCCCCCCGCCCTGTCTTTCCTTAAAGCCCATATCGTGGTCCTCCCAAAAGAGGGTAAAGACCCCCTTCTTTGCCCCAGTTACGCCCCATTTCCCTTATCAACACCGATGCCAAAATCTTTGCCAAGCTGATTGCCAACAGGCTCTCCGCCCATATGGAGTCCCTAGTCCACCCAGATCAGGTCGGCTTTATTAAGGGCAGAGAGGCCAGGGATAATACTCTTCGGGTCTTCTCTGCGATTCATCACGCACGTAAGAGCAGCCTGCCATTGTTCCTGCTCTCATTAGAAGCAGAAAAGGCGTTTGATTGGGTGGACTGGGATTCCTACGGGCCACCTTACATCAGATTGGACTGGGCTCCCAGATGCTGTCCCGCATTGCGTCCCTGTACTCTGCTCAACAAGCACAGGTTGGGATCAATGGCCAGCTATCCGCGCCCTTCAACATTTGCAATGGGATGCCCACTGTCCCCTCTCCTTTACATGCTATGCATGGAGCATCTCCTCATAGCGATTCAACAAAATCCGGATGTTTCTGGAATCTCAACCCCGGCGTGTCATTGCAAGTGTTCTGCGTTCGCGGACGATCTGCTCCTTTTACTTTCCTCGCCCCTTACCTCCGTCTTGTCATTGCTGTCCACTATAAGACACTTTTCCGATTTCCGCAATTACAAACTAAAAGATACATACCGCCTTAACTTTCCACCTCTCTTGGGCGCCCTGCGTTCTGACATGTCCAGATGGGAGCGCAAGGACTTTTCTTGACTGGGCAGGATTAACATCTTAAAAATGAATATCGTCCCAAGATTGCTATATCTGTTTTCCTGCATCCCACTTGTGCTACCGCGCTTCTTCTTTCGCGAGTTGTCGGCGCTCCAGTCTGGATTTGTCTGGGCCCAGGGCCACCCAAGAATTGCACACCATGTATTAATAAGGAAGAAAAGGGCTGGGGGTCTTGCTCTCCTTGATTTTCTCTCTTATTATGCCACTGCCATCCTCAACCGAGTTTTGGACTGTTTCCATGGTAGGCTGACCAAACAATGGGTAGCCCTTGAAGGCTGCCTAGCTGACCTGGACCCAAGGTCCACCCTTTGGCTCCCTCACCTTCAGAAGTCTCGCACACACGTCTTCTCTGCCCCCATTACTACAATCAATCGTCGGCTCCCCCTGTTCCTACCTCTCCCGCATGTCCCTCTCCTTTCCAGATGGCCCCTCTTTCGGAATTCCTCTTTCCCGCCAGCCCGATCCTCTCGCTCATTCCTCTCCTTCACCCGGGAAGAGGGACCCATTTTTTACTCTCTTTTAATGGCGGTGGGTCTCAGAACTTTGCCTGACTTGTTGTCCCTGCCCCCCCCCCACTCCAGCGCATATTTTCCAATATACACAGTTGCACCACTTCTATCTCTCGTCCAGAGACTCCTTGAGACTTCATCGCCCTCTCACCTTTGAGTCCATGTGCTCTACTACACCCCCGCCCAATGGCTCCATCAGTAGCCTCTACGTCCTGATCCTGCAATCATCCACTCCAGCGCCTTTGCCGTTTTGCAGGGGCTGGGAGAGGGAGCTGGGACATGACATCTCTGAGGAGGATTGGTCGAGGGCGTTCTTTCAGTGTCATAAAATATCCACTTCTTGTAAGGCCCAAGAGACAAACTACTGTCCAGGTGGTATAGAGTTCCTGCTGTACTATCCAAGATCTTTCCTGGCACTTCCGACTGAAGTTGGAGGTGTGGGGCAGCGGGAGGTACCATGCTTCACACGTGGTTGACTTGTCCTGCCCTCACATCTTATTGGTCGCAAAAGCAAAGGAAAGTAAGGTAAGGCACAGTGGAGGACTTATAGTCCAGAGTGGGTGCACAAGCTCCAGGGGTCCGACTCAAGATCCCAGATAATTGAAGAAAACACGGAAGAAGCGGCACTCCAGGGATTGTAATCCAAAAAATTGTTTTATTCACCCATCAGTGAGATGCAACGTTTCGATCCACAATCCGGATCTTTATCAAGCATAGTAATCAAGTGTAACAACACAATATTTATATGGTATCAAAATGACATCATATCCTTCAGGGGGTGTGGCCACCCATGTAAACACAAACTAATTAATGATATAGTGCATAATCAACATGACATAATACATGAACCATCAGATCTAGTGTTAATACAATCATGTACCTAATGAATGTAGCGAAAATCCACCCATATAAGTGTGTATAATAAGAGTTCTGACCTCCGATATCCAACTGTCCGGTCACCTTCACTCTTATTATACACACTTATATGGGTGGATTTTCGCTACATTCATTAGGTACATGATTGTATTAACACTAGATCTGATGGTTCATGTATTATGTCATGTTGATTATGCACTATATCAATTAGTTTGTGTTTACATGGGTGGCCACACCCCCTGAAGGATATGATGTCATTTTGATACCATATAAATATTGTGTTGTTACACTTGATTACTATGCTTGATAAAGATCCGGATTGTGGATCGAAACGTTGCATCTTATTGGTCGCAGGTGCTAAGGACCATTCACCGCATTACTCTGGTGAAACTCCAAAATACCCTGGAGACCCTACTCCTCTCCATCCTGCCCCCTACCATACATAGAGATGTAAAACGTCACGTCTACTTCTGGCAGCTTGGGTGGTGATCCCCAAACATTTGAAATCGCCAATCCCGCCATAATTTTCTTCTTGGCTACAAGAGGTCTCGCAGTTCTGCCGTATGGAAGAACTCCTAGCTGACTCTAAACATCAAGCAGAGAAACACTTCACGCTGTGGCGCCCCTGGTCTGAGTTCTTGAACTCCAGGGATTACGAACGCCTCTATCTAGCTAATTGATACACTCGTTTATCGCACCCTCCCCACATACATTTTGCAATCTCTCTCTCCCACCTTTACTAAACATCCTATCCGGGTCCTCTATATTCACCTGGGTGTCGCGGAGAAGTGGTATCTGTCACACACACGAGGTATGTTTAACTGCCCTGTACTGTCCTGTCCCCTGGTTTCCTTTCCTTTTCTGTCTCTCTTTTTTCTCCCCCCTGCTCTTCCCTTTCCTCCGGCTTCTACTCTTCCTCTTCCCTTCCCCTTTTCTGCTGCACAGTTAGGAGATACGCCTTATTGTTACCATGTTTTTGTTTTAGATTTAGGATAGTGACAAGCCCTGTGGCCCATTATACCTCCTGCAGAAGCGCTATGCCACCTGCCTATACCACCTACCTGGGAGATGTCATAACTTCGTATCATATTTCTTGTCGCTAATCCTCTCATTTCATATTGCCTAGTTTTGGACTACTGATGTTTTTGGAAATTCTCCTGTCTGTAATTGAGCACATTCTACTGCTCTTGTGTTTGACAATGATTGCTCATATGTATGTCTGTTTTGAAAATAAATACAAATTTTCAAATAAAAAAATAATAATAATAAATCTACGGCGAAACGGAAAAAAAATGCCATTTTGTAACTTTTTGGGGCTTCCGTTTCTACACAGTACATTTTTCATAAAAATTACACCTTCTCTTTATTCTGTAGGTCCATACGATTAAAATGATATCCTATTTATGTAGGTTTTACTTTGTCGTACTTCTGGAAAAAAACATAACTACATGCAGGAAAATGTATACGTTTAAAATTGTCATCTTCTGACCCCTATAACTTTTTTATTCTGCTGAATATGGGGCGGTTTGAGGGCTCATTTTTTGCGCCATGATCTGAAGTTTTTAGCAGAACCATTTTTGTATTGATAGGACTTATTGATCGCTTTTTATTCATTTTTTCATGATATAAAAAGTGACCAAACATGCACTATTTTGGACTTTGGAATTTTTTTTTTGCGTGTAAGCCATTAAGCCATTGACCGTGCAGTTTAATTAACGAGATATATATATATATATATATATATATATATATATATATATATATATATATATATATATATATATATATACCACATATTGCACACACTGATCTTTTACATTGATCAGTGGTTTCTCATAGGAAACCACTGATCGATGATTCTGCCGCTTGACTGCTCATGCCTGGATCACAGGCACTGAGCAGTCATTCGGCGATTGAACAGCATGGAGGCAGGTAGGGATCCTCCGGATGCCACTATTTCGCTGCGGCGATCCCGAACAGCTCCCTGAGCAAACAGGCATGGTTTTACTTTCACTTTTTCTAAAGGGTTAATAGCGCGTGGCACCGTGATCAGAGCTGCACGCTATTAGCCACGGGTCCCGGCCGTTGCCACGCCCCGCATTATAGAACGGGAGCGGACTCATGACGTACCGGTACGTCATGGGTCCTTAAGAGGTTAAAGGACTTAAAGAGGTTATCCACCATGAGGTGATTTAAGTACTCATCTGCCAGACACTCCTGCTTTCTTTTTCTAAAATGGCTATTTCCTTTTGGAGTTCCCTCCCTCCAACTACAAGTCCCAGAATCCCTTTTTTTTTATTGTGAGTTCACTTTTCTCCCTTCCACACATCAGCTGCAGCCCTGTGGAGAATGATCTCCATCCCACCCAGCAGTCACCCCAGCTATTGAAAAAGACAGACTCCTTTCAATATCTAACAAGTGATGTCATGTCTTGGGCCACACTGCAACCTGGGAAAACCTGAGACAACACTAATTTTGAATGCTGTTAAAAATAAAGATAGGTGCAAAGTTCACATAAGAATTGCGAGACCATCCTGCAAACACAAGTACAGACACTATGTTATGAACCACGCTAATTGTACAGCCCCTGTAGCAAAGTCAAATAAAAAAAATACTGGAATATCCCTTTTAAAACTATGGACATTACAACCTTCAGTGTTATTATATAAAAATGGATGAGGAACACATGGCATTTTGGTGCCATGTCAGCTTAGAATGAGGAAACAGGGAAACTAAGATGATGTCACTGTAGCCTAGCATACCTTGCAGCTAAAAGCAAGATCACATGACCCCAGGTTATCTAATTATTGCTTTGCATTAGGTGCCATACAGCTCTTTAACATTGCTGTTAGTAATATAATTTACCACTTTTGGTTCTTCCATTATCATTCTTGTTGCTACTTCTTCTATTCTGTATTGGTTCTCTGGTTCTCAGTGTGTTTTTACTCCTCTCTCCACTGTTATGTGCAGTACCTTTATATTATAGAAAAGTCTATACTCAAGAATTAAGAAGCTAAAGAGTATTTTTCTTCAGCTGAACAGCATCTTTGAGAAAGCTAAAGTAAAATATAGAGCATAATGAATGCATTATTTTTGCAAACATCATTATTAATTACATAGAATGGAGAGAATGATTTATGACAAGACATGTTAACATTTAAATATAAAGGAGTGATAACTGTAACTTGAAGCCTAACACTTCCTTAAATGACTACTATGAAACAACTTCTAAATAAAACTCTACTATAAGACTACTTTCTATTCAATTCAAAAAGGGCTATACATGTTACAAGATCTTCTTATTTATGAAAAGAAGCCACAGATTATGTTGGCATACCTACAATACGTCAGGAGTAAGCCAAGTAGTGATTCACTTTCGGTGAAATTTTAGAAGCAAAACTGACAGTGTATTATGTCATGCATTATTTTAGATAACACATCCTGTGCAAAAACTACCATCCATTTTGTGTAACTGTGCTCACAGTGTTCCAAATATATACCCATATGCAACAATCAGTCGTAGCATTAACACCACCTGCCTAATATTGTGTAGACGTTACCTTTGCTACCTGAGCAAACGGCAGGTGTCACATATGAGCTGCCACTGGTTGACATTGAAGTTCGCTTGGATCATCAAGAAATTGGTGATTAGTTGTCACGATGCCGGCTGGCAGGTAGTGGACCCTCTGTGCCAGAGAGGGATTGGCGTGGACCGTGCTAGTGGACCGGTTCTAAGCCACTACTGGTTTTCACCAGAGCCCGCCGCAAAGCGGGATGGTCTTGCTGCGGCGGTAGTGACCAGGTCGTATCCACTAGCAACGGCTCACCTCTCTGGCTGCTGAAGATAGGCGCGGTACAAGGGAGTAGGCAGAAGCAAGGTCGGACGTAGCAGAAGGTCGGGGCAGGCAGCAAGGATCGTAGTCAGGGGCAACGGCAGAAGGTCTGGAAACACAGGCAAGGAACACACAAGGAACGCTTTCACTGGCACTAAGGCAACAAGATCCGGCAAGGGAGTGCAAGGGAAGTGAGGTAATATAGGGAAGTGCACAGGTGAAAACCCTAATTGGAACCACTGCGCCAATCAGCGGCGCAGTGGCCCTTTAAATCGCAGAGACCCGGCGCGCGCGCGCCCTAGGGAGCGGGGCCGCGCGCGCCGGGACAGAACAGACGGGGAGCGAGTCAGGTAGGGGAGCCGGGGTGCGCATCGCGAGCGGGCGCTACCCGCATCGCGAATCGCATCCCGGCTGGCAGCGGGATCGCAGCGCCCCGGGTCAGAGGACGTGACCGGAGCGCTGCAGCGGAGGGAGTGAAGCGAGCGCTCCGGGGAGGAGCGGGGACCCGGAGCGCTCGGCGTAACAGTACCCCCCCCCTTGGGTCTCCCCCTCTTCTTGGAGCCTGAGAACCTGAGGAGCAGACTTTTGTCAAGGATGTTGTCCTCAGGTTCCCAGGATCTCTCTTCAGGACCACAACCCTCCCAGTCTACTAAAAAAAAATTTTTCCCTCTGACCTTTTTGGCAGCCAAAATTTCCTTGACCGAGAAGACGTCCGAGGAGCCGGAAACAGGAGTGGGAGGAACAGATTTGGGAGAAAAACGGTTGAGGATGAGTGGTTTGAGAAGAGAGACGTGAAAGGCATTAGGGATACGAAGAGAAGGAGGAAGAAGAAGTTTATAAGAGACAGGATTAATTTGACACAAAATTTTGAAAGGACCAAGATAGCGTGGTCCCAACTTGTAGCTAGGGACACGGAAGCGGACATATTTAGCGGAGAGCCATACCTTGTCTCCAGGGGAAAAAACGGGGGGAGCTCTTCTTTTCTTATCCGCGAACCTCTTCATGCGTGAAGAAGCCTGTAAGAGAGAATTTTGGGTTTCTCTCCATATAATGGAAAGGTCACGAGAAATTTCATCCACAGCGGGCAGACCAGAGGGCAAGGGGGTAGGGAGGGGAGGAAGAGGGTGACGGCCGTACACCACGAAAAATGGGGATTTGGAGGAAGATTCAGAGACCCTGAAGTTATACGAGAATTCGGCCCATGGAAGGAGATCTGCCCAGTCATCCTGGCGGGAGGAAACAAAATGTCGCAAATAATCACCCAGGATCTGGTTAATTCTTTCTACTTGTCCATTGGACTGGGGATGATATGCAGAGGAAAAATTTAATTTAATCTTGAGTTGTTTACAGAGAGCCCTCCAGAATTTAGACACGAATTGGACCCCTCTATCCGAGACAATCTGCGTAGGCAACCCGTGAAGACGAAAAATGTGTACAAAAAATTGTTTAGCCAACTGAGGCGCAGAAGGAAGACCAGGAAGAGGGATGAAATGTGCCATTTTGGAGAATCGATCAACGACCACCCAAATAACGGTGTTGCCACGTGAAGGGGGTAAATCAGTAATAAAATCCATACCAATCAGAGACCAAGGCTGTTCGGGGACAGGCAGAGGATGAAGAAAACCAGCGGGCTTCTGGCGAGGAGTCTTATCCCGGGCACAGATAGTGCAGGCTCGCACAAAGTCCCCAACATCCGTCTCCAGAGTCGGCCACCAATAGAAGCGGGAGATGAGTTGCACAGATTTCTTGATGCCCGCATGACCTGCGAGATGGGAGGAGTGACCCCATTTGAGGATTCCGAGGCGTTGGCGTGGAGAAACAAAGGTCTTTCCTGGAGGAGTCTGCCTGATGGAGGCAGGAGAAGTGGAGATCAGGCAGTCAGGTGGAATGATGTGTTGCGGAGGGAGATCAACTTCTGAGGCATCCGAGGAACGAGAGAGAGCATCGGCCCTAATGTTCTTATCGGCAGGACGAAAGTGAATCTCAAAATTAAATCGGGCAAAGAACAGAGACCACCGGGCCTGGCGAGGATTCAGCCGTTGGGCCGACTGGAGGTAGGAGAGGTTCTTGTGGTCGGTGTAGATAATAACAGGAAATCTTGATCCCTCCAGCAGATGCCTCCATTCCTCAAGTGCTAATTTAATGGCTAGAAGCTCTCGATCCCCGATGGAGTAGTTCCTCTCCGCTGGAGAGAAGGTCCTAGAGAAAAAACCACAAGTGACAGCATGCCCGGAAGAATTTTTTTGTAGAAGAACAGCTCCAGCTCCCACTGAGGAGGCATCAACCTCCAATAGGAAGGGTTTGGAAGGGTCAGGTCTGGAGAGCACGGGAGCCGAAGAAAAGGCAGACTTGAGTCGTTTAAAGGAGTCTTCTGCTTGAGGAGGCCAGGACTTGGGATCAGCATTTTTTTTGGTTAAAGCCACGATAGGAGCCACAATGGTAGAAAAATGTGGAATAAATTGCCTGTAATAATTGGCGAACCCCAAAAAGCGTTGGATAGCACGGAGTCCGGAGGGGCGTGGCCAATCTAAGACGGCAGAGAGTTTGTCTGGATCCATCTGTAGTCCCTGGCCAGAGACCAAATATCCTAGAAAAGGAAGAGATTGGCATTCAAACAGACATTTCTCAATTTTGGCATAGAGTTGGTTGTCACGAAGTCTCTGAAGAACCATACGGACATGCTGGCGGTGTTCTTCTAGATTGGCAGAAAAAATTAGGATATCGTCCAGATATACAACAACACAGGAGTATAACAGATCACGAAAAATTTCATTGACAAAGTCTTGGAAGACGGCAGGGGCATTGCACAGTCCAAAGGGCATGACCAGATACTCAAAGTGTCCATCTCTGGTGTTAAATGCCGTTTTCCACTCGTCCCCCTCTCTGATGCGGATGAGGTTATAGGCGCCTCTTAAGTCCAATTTAGTGAAGATGTGGGCACCTTGGAGGCGATCAAAGAGTTCAGAGATGAGGGGTAAGGGGTAGCGGTTCTTAACCGTGATTTTATTAAGACCGCGGTAGTCAATGCAAGGACGTAGGGAGCCATCTTTTTTGGACACAAAGAAAAATCCGGCTCCGGCAGGAGAGGAGGATTTACGGATAAAGCCCTTTTTTAGATTCTCCTGGACGTATTCGGACATGGCAAGAGTCTCTGGGGCAGAGAGAGGATAAATTCTGCCCCGGGGTGGAGTAGTACCCGGGAGGAGGTCGATAGGGCAATCATAAGGCCTGTGAGGAGGTAGAGTCTCAGCTTGTTTTTTGCAGAAAACATCCGCGAAGTCCATATAGGCCTTAGGGAGACCGGTTACTGGAGGAACCACAGAGTTACGGCAAGGGTTACTGGGAACCGGTTTTAGACAGTTCTTGGAACAAGAGGACCCCCAACTCTTGATTTCCCCAGTGGACCAATCCAGGGTTGGGGAATGAAGTTGAAGCCAGGGAAGTCCAAGGAGAATCTCCGAGGTGCAATTGGGGAGGACCAAAAGTTCAATCCTCTCATGATGAGATCCGATGCTCATAAGAAGGGGCTCCGTGCGGAAACGTATGGTACAGTCCAATCTTTCATTATTTACACAATTGATGTAGAGGGGTCTGGCGAGACTGGTCACTGGGATGTTGAACCTGTTGACGAGAGAGGCCAAAATAAAATTTCCTGCAGATCCAGAGTCCAAGAAGGCCACTGTAGAGAAGGAGAAGGCAGAGGCAGACATCCGCACAGGCACAGTAAGACGTGGAGAAGCAGAGTAGACATCAAGGACTGTCTCACCTTTGTGCGGAGTCAGCGTACGTCTTTCCAGGCGGGGAGGACGGATAGGACAATCCCTCAGGAAGTGTTCGGTACTAGCACAGTACAGGCAGAGGTTCTCCATACGGCGTCGTGTCCTCTCTTGAGGTGTCAGGCGAGACCGGTCGACCTGCATAGCCTCCACGGCGGGAGGCACATGAACAGATTGCAGGGGACCAGAGGAGAGAGGAGCCGAGGAGACGAAACGCCTCGTGCGAACAGAGTCCATATCTTGGCGGAGTTCCTGACGCCTTTCAGAAAAACGCATGTCAATGCGAGTGGCTAGGTGAATAAGTTCATGTAGATTAGCAGGAATTTCTCGTGCGGCCAGAACATCTTTAATGTTGCTGGATAGGCCTTTTTTGAAGGTCGCGCAGAGGGCCTCATTATTCCAGGACAATTCTGAAGCAAGTGTACGGAATTGTACGGCATACTCGCCAACGGAAGAATTACCCTGGACCAGGTTCAACAGGGCAGTCTCAGCAGAAGAGGCTCGGGCAGGTTCCTCAAAGACACTTCGGATTTCCGAGAAGAAGGAGTGTACAGAGGCAGTGACGGGGTCATTGCGGTCCCAGAGCGGTGTGGCCCATGACAGGGCTTTTCCGGACAGAAGACTGACTACGAAAGCCACCTTAGACCTTTCAGTGGGAAACAGGTCCGACATCATCTCCAGATGCAGGGAACATTGGGAAAGAAAGCCACGGCAAAACTTAGAGTCCCCATCAAATTTATCCGGCAAGGATAAGCGTATCCCAGGAGCGGCCACTCGCTGCGAAGGAGGTGCAGGAGCTGGCGGAGGAGATGACTGCTGAAGCTGTGGTAGCAACTGTTGTAGCATAACGGTCAGTTGAGACAGCTGTTGGCCTTGTTGCGCTATCTGTTGTGACTGCTGGGCGACCACCGTGGTGAGGTCAGCGACAGCTGGCAGAGGAACTTCAGCGGGATCCATGGCCGGATCTACTGTCACGATGCCGGCTGGCAGGTAGTGGACCCTCTGTGCCAGAGAGGGATTGGCGTGGACCGTGCTAGTGGACCGGTTCTAAGCCACTACTGGTTTTCACCAGAGCCCGCCGCAAAGCGGGATGGTCTTGCTGCGGCGGTAGTGACCAGGTCGTATCCACTAGCAACGGCTCACCTCTCTGGCTGCTGAAGATAGGCGCGGTACAAGGGAGTAGGCAGAAGCAAGGTCGGACGTAGCAGAAGGTCGGGGCAGGCAGCAAGGATCGTAGTCAGGGGCAACGGCAGAAGGTCTGGAAACACAGGCAAGGAACACACAAGGAACGCTTTCACTGGCACTAAGGCAACAAGATCCGGCAAGGGAGTGCAAGGGAAGTGAGGTAATATAGGGAAGTGCACAGGTGAAAACCCTAATTGGAACCACTGCGCCAATCAGCGGCGCAGTGGCCCTTTAAATCGCAGAGACCCGGCGCGCGCGCGCCCTAGGGAGCGGGGCCGCGCGCGCCGGGACAGAACAGACGGGGAGCGAGTCAGGTAGGGGAGCCGGGGTGCGCATCGCGAGCGGGCGCTACCCGCATCGCGAATCGCATCCCGGCTGGCAGCGGGATCGCAGCGCCCCGGGTCAGAGGACGTGACCGGAGCGCTGCAGCGGAGGGAGTGAAGCGAGCGCTCCGGGGAGGAGCGGGGACCCGGAGCGCTCGGCGTAACATTAGTGTTGAGCGGCATAGGCCATATTCGAATTCGCGAATATTCGCGAATATATGGACGAATATTCGTCATATATTCGCTAAATTGGCATATTCGTAATATTCTCCTTTTATTTTCGCATATGCGAAAATTCGCGTATGCAAAAATTAACATATGCATAAATTAGCATATACAAAAATTAGCATAAACAAAATTTTGCATATGCGAAGATTAGCATATGCAAATGTTCGCATATGCGAAAATTTGCGCGCCAGTCTCAAACAGTAGTAATAGAGCCTTCTTTACACCACACAAGCTGGAAGCAGAGAGGGGTGATCACTGTGATATGTACTGTGAAAAAAAAAAAAAAATACATATATATTCGTTATTACAAATGTATAGTGCTATATTCGCGAATTTGCCAATATGCGATATTCGCAAATTTGCATTGCGAATATTCGTGAGCAACACTATTGGTGATTGCTTTTCTCTGTTCGTACAGTCGGTCCAACATATGGAGGGTGGAATTCAGACGTGTGGCAATGTCACAAATCAGACTATGTTGGGGGATACCGTTCTGACGCTGCAGCTCGGGGAGGGTGTGATTTGCGGTGTATGAGTGGCTGAAGTGCATGCAAAGTTTCCTTCCCATTGTTAGGATGTCTTGAAAATGGGGGGAACACTTCAGGAACTGCTTAACAACCAGATTGAACACGTGTGCCATGCAGGGCACATTGTTCATCCTTCCTTGATGCAGCGCAGACAAGATGTTCTTCCCGTTGTCAGTCAACATGTTTCCCATTTCCAGTTTTTGTGGAGTAAGCCATGCTCCGATTTCTTCACGAATGACTTTTAGCAGTTCCTCCCCTTTGTGACTCAGTTTGCCAAGGCAGACCATGTGAAGAACAGTGTGACACCGCCGTGCCCTGCACACATGGTATGCTGAATGGACACTGAGACTTGTCTGGGCATTGGAGGCTGAGGACACGGTGGAGGATGAGGAGGAGTCACACACTGTCACAGGACCAACGGCCTGAGAGCGTGGAGGAGGAAATGGTGTGACCTGTCCAAGTTTGTTTTGTGGCTGTGCAGGAAAGACATTCACCCAGTGGGCCGTAAAGGACACGTATTGTCTCTGACCATAGTTGGTAATGCCGTACTCTTTGGTACACTCCAACAGGCTCAAGGACTGGCCCTTCTCTTCCACAAAATTGTGCAGGGCTTGTATTGCCTTCTTTACAAAGAAATAACGGCTTGGCACTCTTCACCTCGGCTCGGCACAAGCCATCAGTTCTCTGAAAGGTGCCGAGTCCACTACTTGAAAAGGGAGGGACTGCAGCACCAGCAACTTGGACATGAGCACATTCAGCTTCTGCACCGTTTGATGTGTGGGCGCATACTGTTGTCTCTTGGACATGGCTTCTCTGATGGATTGCGGGCGGAATGATTTTCTAAAAGTAGGAGGAGCAGGATCATCTAGGGCGACAGAAGGAGAGTATGACGCACAGCTCCCTTTGGCTGAAGTGGTGGAGCCTTGGCTGGCTGAAAGAGGGAGCAGCGTGCCACTGGGTGATGCAGCTGGCTGGACAACTACATCGGAGCCACAGTTCTCCCAGGCCGCTTTATGGTTGCACAGCATATGTTGATGCAGGGCCGTGGTGCCAACATTGGGACCCCGGCCACACTTCACCTTCTGCCGACACATCTTGCATGTGGCTATGTTAACCTCCTCCAGATGCTTGATGAAAAACTGCCACACCGCCAAGTAGCTGATTTTCCCACCAACAGTCCGCACTAATTGACTGCTACTGCCGAAAACTCCAGGAACCCCTGTCCCGCTACCTCCCGGGAAGGTAGGCTGCCGCCAAGCAGGTGTTCTGCCTTACGGGCAATCTGCAACCCTCTTCTCCTGATGATTATGAAGCCCCTTCTGCACCCGGCTCCCAATTGCCATCGGCTTCATCATCATCAACAAGTGTCTGCATGTCACTGATGTCCTCCTCAGGTTCCTCAACAGTGTCTGCTTCAGGAGCCTGAATGCTTGCTACACCACCTCTCACGCCACTCTCCTCATCACTACTTGCCTGCCTAGCGGAGTAAGCGGCAGATATCTCCTCCACTTCTTTGCTGGGCAGTAGCTGCTGACTGTCCTCTATTAGATCGTCCTCACTGAATAGTGGATCTGAACATTTCGCATAACATACTTCTTTAGGGGAGGGAACAGCATAGGACAGAGGCAATGGGAGGACAGGGACTGCTCCCGGGCCATGCCAACTGAGGGTTGTGTCTGGGGAACAACTCACAGACTTAAACGTGGTCATGGCTGGACACAATCAACCCCAAGTGCAGTTATGCACCTGAGCTGGGGTGGAGGTCCTGCACTTGTGATCCGTTGCTATGGGCGATCCCCAGCATAATATGCATACAATGGAGGATGCCTGCAAATGGTCACAAGTACCACATGGCATCCTACACCAGATAAATGTGTATGTGGATGCGTATTACATAGACATTAAACAACTACATTTGCGTGGTCTAGAGTGATAAGAGGTGCTCAACCCCAGGTGCAGTTGTGCACCTAAGATGGAATGGAGAACCTCCACTTACGGACCACAATATGGTTTCACTCCTGTGGTAGATGCAAACAATGGCATTAGCTAACCCTCAAACTGATGTAAAAATGAGACATTAGCCAGTATATCCTTATATAAAGGACACACCTGAGCCTGCACACCGCGCCAAGGTTTCTCATAGGTGCAGGACCTAACTCTAGCCTACCTGTACCAGATGAACAATGCCAGGAACCAAATTACAGCAGCCTTAGGTCCGACTTGTAGACTGCTCCCCAGATTACCTCCAGTGTGACTAACACACATACAATGGGAGAGGGGAGAGACAGGCTACAAGCCCCACCCTGGTAGGTTCATATATTGCAGACCTCACAGGTGAAACCTTAATGCTACACAATATGATAAAAAGGTGCATTAGTAAGTTTTAAGCATCAACCTTAAGCTCAAGAAACAAGCTGGGGTGGAGGTCCTGCACTTGTGATCCGTTGCTATGGGCGATCCCCAGCATAATATGCATATGCATGTGTCTGGAGAACCCACCAACTGTTGAATCGGGGTATCAGATGTCACTTGTGATGAAGTGGATGACCGTGTTAACCAATCGATGACGGCAGATGGGTTGCTGATCGAGACACGACCGCTAGCTTATAACGGAAGATCAGGCCTCTTGCTGCGACTCCTGCTATCACTCGCCCCTAGTTTGCTGCGTCTGATGAATTTAGGCTTCTGACACTCCTCTGTGCACGTCCTGGCACATCTCTGCCTGACATACTTAGTGCGTATATATGGGGCGTACAATACACTTCAATACGTTTAAAACAGTATTTGTCTAGCACAGCAGCAGGTGTGTACTTTTGGCTGTCCTTGACAGATTAAAAGGTACAAAATAATATACTACTTAGATGTAGGCATGTGGTATGCATTTAGGAGGGCAGAAAAATGTGCTACATTACACTTAAAGAAGTAGTGGAGCAAAACACCAGCCGGTGATTATTTTACCTGGACTTTCACAGCATCTAGGCACTTGACAGATTAACAGGTAAAACATAGTATACTACTTAGATGTAGGTATGTGGTATGCACTTATTAGGGCAGAAAAATGTGCTACAATACATTTAAAAAGTATTTGCGTACAACACCAGCCAGGGAGTACTTTTGCCTGGCCTTTCACAGTATCTAGGCCCATGACAGATTAACAGGTACAAAATAGTACACTACTTAGACGTAGGTATGTGGTATGTACTATGAGGGCAGAAAAATGTACTACAGTACGTTTAAAAAACATATTGGAGTAAAACACCATCCAGTGATTACTTTTGTCTGGCCTTTCACAGTATTTGCAGCGACCACTTCTGCAGGAAGACATGGAATAGCCTTCCTTAAGATGTGGTCGCTGCAAATACAGTGAAGGAGTTTAAACATGCATGTGATAAGCATAAGGCTATCCTTCATAAAAGATAGGGCCAGGGACTATTCATAGTATTCAGATTATTGGGCAGACTAAATGGGCCAAATGGTTCTTATCTGCCGACACATTCTATGTTTCTATCTAGGCCCTTGACAGATTAACGGGTACAAAATAGTACACTACTTAGCTGTACTTATGTGGTATGCAGTTATGAGGGCAG
This sequence comes from Hyla sarda, assembly GCF_029499605.1. Taxonomy (NCBI): domain Eukaryota; kingdom Metazoa; phylum Chordata; class Amphibia; order Anura; family Hylidae; genus Hyla; species Hyla sarda. The sequence goes on along the minus strand of NC_079193.1, from coordinate 193,056,769 downwards.
AAAAATGCGCTACAGTATTGTTACGCCGAGCGCTCCGGGTCCCTGCTCCTCCCCGAAGCGCCCGCGGCGTTTCTCTCCCTGCAGCGCCCCGGTCAGACCCGCTGACCGGGAGCGCTGCACTGACATTGCCAGCGGGGATGCGATTCGCATAGCGGGACGCGCCCGCTCGCGAATCGCATCCCAAGTCACTCACCTGTCCCGGTCCCCGGCTGTCATGCTCTGGCGCGCGCGGCTCCGCTCTCTAGGGCGCGCGCGCGCCAGCTCTCTGAGATTTAAAGGGCCAGTGCATCAATGATGGTGCCTGGCCCAATCACCCTAATTTGTTTCCACCTGCTCCCTGGCTATATGACCTCACTTCCCCTGCACTTCCTTACCGGATCTTGTTGCCTTGTGCCTAGAGAAAGCTACTTCTGTGTTTACCACTACTGTGTTCCTGATCTTCTGCTATCACCATTGACTACGAACCTTGCCGCCTGCCCCGACCTTCTGCTTCGTCTGACCTTGCTCTTGTCTACTCCCTTGCACCGCGCTTATCTCAGCAGTCAGAGAGGTTGAGCCGTTGCCAGTGGATACGACCTGGTTGCTACCGCCGCTGCAAGACCCTCCCGCTTTGCGGCGGGCTCTGGTGAATACCAGTAGCAACTTAGAACCGGTCCACCGACACGGTCCACGCCAATCCCTCTCTGGCACAGAGGATCCACCTCCAGCCTGCCGAATCGTGACAGTAGATCCGGCCATGGATCCCGCTGAGGTCCCGCAGCCAGTTGTCGCTGACCTCACCACGCTGGTCGCCCAGCAATCCCGACAGAACGCCCAACAAGATCACCAGCTGTCGTACTTGACCACCATGACACAGCAACTTCAGTCACAGCTACAGCAGCTTCAGTCACAGCTACAGCAACTTCAGTCACAGCTACAGCAGCAACAACCATCTCCTCCGCCGGCTCCTGCACCTCTTCCGCAGCGAGTGGCCGCTCCTAACCTCCGCTTGTCCCTGCCGGACAAATTTGATGGGGACTCTAGACTCTGCAGAGGTTTCCTGTCACAATGTTCCTTACATTTGGAGATGTTGTTGGACCAATTTCCTACAGAACGGTCGAAGGTGGCTAGGAAGGCTTTGTCTTGGGCCACACCGCTCTGGGACTGTGATGACCCTGTCACCACCACTGTACACTCCTTCTTCTCTGAGGTTCGCAGTGTCTTCGAGAAACCAGCCCGAGCTTCTTCTGCCGAGACTACCCTGCTGAACCTGGTCCAGGGTAATTCTTCAATTGGCGAGTACGCCATCCGATTTCGTACTCTCGCTTCCGAATTATCTTGGAACAACGAGGCTCTCTGCGCGACCTTTAAAAAGGCCTATCCAGTAACATCAAAGATGTGCTGGCCGCACGAGAGATTCCTGCCAACCTGCATGAACTTATCCATTTGGCCACCCGCATTGACATGCGTTTTTCTGAAAGACACCAGGAACTCCGCCAGGAAAAAAAGACCTTAATCCCTGGGCACCTCTCTCACGGTATCCCTTGCACTCTACCCCTGTGCCTCCCGCCGAGGAGCCTATGCAAGTGGACCGGTCTCGCTGACTCTTGAAGAGAGGTCTCGCCGTAGGGATAAAAATCTATGTCTGTACTGCGCTAGTACCGAACATTTCTTGGTGGATTGCCCTATTCGTCCTCCACGTCTAGAAAATGCACGCACGCAACCAGCTCACGTGGGTCTGGCGTCTCTGGGTACGGAGTCTGCCTCTCCATGTCTCACTGTGCCCGTACAGATTTCTCCTTCTGCCAACTCCTCCTTCTCTGCCGTGGCCGTCTTGGACTCTGGTTCTTCTGGAAATTTTATTCTGGCCTCTTTGCTTGATAGGTACTGCATCCCGGTGACCCGTCTCGTCAAGCCGCTCTACATTTCTTCGGTCAACGGAGTCAAGTTGCACTGCACTGTGCGTTACCGCACAGAGCCCCTGCTTATGAACATTGGACCGCATCTCGAGAAAATTGAATTTTTGGTTTTGCCCAACTGCACCTCTGAAGTCCTCCTCGGTCTGTCATGGCTCCAGCATCATTCTCCCACCCTTGACTGGACCACCAGGGAGATCAAGAATTGGGGTCCTGCTTGCCGCAAGAAATGCCTCACTTCTGCTCCCAGCCCCGTCTGTCGAGCCTCAGTGTCTCCTCCTGTGCCTGGTCTCCCCAAGGCCTATCAGGACTGTGCCGTGCCTCCTCATAGCCCCCATCCTGGTGTCACTCTGCCCCGTGCCAAGCCTCACCCTCTGCCCCCCCTCCCCATTCCCACTCCTTCTGAACTGTCTGCCGTGCATGAGCATACCCAGGACTTCACTGTCCCCCAGAAGGAGACTCTACAATCGCTCCCAATGTCCTCGTCCTATGGGGAGCGACATCCCGACAAAAAGAGGGGGAGACCTAAGGGGGGGTACTGTTACGCCGAGCGCTCCGGGTCCCTGCTCCTCCCCGAAGCGCTCGCGGCATTTCTCTCCCTGCAGCGCCCCGGTCAGACCCGCTGACCGGGAGCACTGCACTGACATTGCCAGCGGGGATGCGATTCGCATAGCGGGACGCGCCCGCTCGCGAATCGCATCCCAAGTCACTCACCTGTCCCGGTCCCCGGCTGTCATGCTCTGGCGCGCGCGGCTCCGCTCTCTAGGGCGCGCACACGCCAGCTCTCTGAGGTTTAAAGGGCCAGTGCACCAATGATGGTGCCTGGCCCAATCACCCTAATTAGTTTCCACCTGCTCCCTGGCTATGTGACCTCACTTCCCCTGCACTTCCTTGCCGGATCTTGTTGCCTTGTGCCTAGAGAAAGCTAATCTGTGTTTACCACTACTGTGTTCCTGACCTTCTGCTATCACCATTGACTACGAACCTTGCCGCCTTCCCCGACTTTCTGCTACGTCTGACCTTGCTCTTGTCTACTCCTTTGTACCGCGTTTATCTCAGCAGTAAGAGAGGTTGAGCCGTTGCCAGTGGATACGACCTGGTTGTTACCGCCGCTGCAAGACCATCCCGCTTTGCGGCGGGCTCTGGTGAATACCAGTAGCAACTTAGAACCGGTCCACCGACACGGTCCACGCCAATCCCTCTCTGGCACAGAGGATCCACCTCCAGCCTGCCGAATCGTGACAAGTATGCTTAAGAAATGTATTTTTGCACAACACCAGCAGTACACAACAGTGCTGCAGCACACAGTGACTGTGTACTAAACCCAACATTGCACTCTCTCACAGACTATTAGCAATGGACTGGGTGTGTATTATACCATCTACAGGCTAGTATAACCAGCAGACCACTTGTTGTGGAACAAAGAGGGCAGAAAAATGCGCTAAAGTACGCTTAAAAAAAGTATTGGAGTAAAACACCAGCTGGTGATTACTTTTGCCTGGCCCTTGACAGATTAAAAGGTACAAAAGTGTACACAACTTAGATGTAGGTATGTGGTATGCATTTATGAGGGCAGAAAAATGCACTACAGTTCGCTCAAAGAAGTAGTGGAGTAAAACACTAGCTGGTGATTATTTTTGCCTGGACTTTTACAGTATCTAGGCCCTTGACAGATTAAAAGGTACAAAATAGTACACAACTTAGATGTAGGTATGTGGTATGCATTTATGAGGGTAGAAAAATGCACTACAGTTCGCTTAAAGAAGTAGTGGAGTAAAACACCAGCTGGTGATTACTTTTGAATGGACTTTTACAGTATGAGGGCAGAAAAATGTGCTACAGTATGCTTAACCTGTTAAGGACCCAGGGCGTACCTGTACGCCCTGAGTCCGCTCTCAATCTATAACGCGGGGCCACGGCGCGGCCCCGCGTCATGGCCGGGAGCCGTGGCTAATAGCGCGCGGCATTGATCGCGCTGCCACACACTATTAACCCTTTAGACGCGGCGTTCAAAATGAAAGTGAAACGATGCCGGTTAGCTCAGGGAGCTGTTCAGGATAGCCGCGGTGAAATCGCGGCATTCCCGAACAGCTTACAGGACAGCTGGAGGGTCCCTACCTGCCTCCTCGCTGTACGATCGTCGAATGACTGCTCAGTGCCTGAGATCCAGGCATGAGCAGTCAAGTGGCAGAATCATTGATCAGTGGTTTCTTATGGGAAACCAGTGATCAATGTGAAAGATCAGTGTTTGCAGTGTTATAGGTCCCTATGGGAGCTATAACACTGCAAAAAAAAAGTGAAAAAAAGTGAATAAAGATCATTTAACCCCTCCCCTATTAAAAGTTTGAATCACCCCCCTTTTCCCATAAAAAAAAAAAAAAAAACAGAGGGAGGTTTATCAAAACCTGTCCAGAGGAAAAGTTTCTGAGTTGCTCATAGCAACCAATCAGATTGCTTATTTCATTTTTTTAAAAGGCCTCTGAAAAATGAAGGAGGCGATCTGGTTGCTATGGGCAACTCAGCAGCTTTTCCAGGAAAGTACAGTGGTCCCTCAACATATGATATTAATTGGTTTCAGGAGAGCCATCATATGTTGAAACCATCATATGTCGAGTACATATGTCTATGTAAAAATGGTAATTGGTTCTGGGGCCTTGGAACCATTGTATGTTGAATACATATCTCTATGGGAAATTGCTAATTGGTTCTGGGATGACCATTGTATGTGGAGTGTATGGGGAGTGTTTAACAAACCAGGGTGCCTCCAGCTGTTGCACAACTACAACCCCCAGCCTGCATGTACAGCCATTGACTGTCTGGGCATGCTGAGAGTTATAGTTTTGAAACAGCTGGAGGAACACTGATAGGGAAACATTGATGTATGGGGTGTATAGTGTGTATATGTATTGTATGTGATGTGTGACATCGCATACAGTACTGTACAGTTCTTTAAATACCTTCAGGGGGGACAGAATGTCCTCCATTACGATCCTGCCGACCACAGCTCTATAGGAAAGGAAGGGGAGGGCAGCCAGCAGCTCATTGGATGCCTGCAGCAAGATGCTGCAGGCTAATGGCTATAGCTGCACTGGGGGGGGGGGGGCTTACACAGAGCTCACAGTGGAAGCCTGCGTGAGTTAGCAGGACAGCATGTGAGTAACAGGAGGCAGAACGGGGCACACGGGCACATTAAACAACTATCTGTCAGTTGCTGAAGTTGTCAGCGCTGTCAGATTTGTATGATGGCCCCGACACACAGCAGCATCATATGTCGATGCTGCCTTCAACATATGATGGGCTCTGAGAGGCCATCATATGTTGAAATCATCATATGTCGGGGCTATCATAAGTCGGGGGTCACTGTAAAGTTAAACTAAAACACTGTAACACTCTGTCACACCCCAGGACTCAAACAAGAGGTGATATCCCCTTCCACTGTGCTGCCGAGACAGTCCTGCATATCTTACAGTTATACATGCCATGAGATCCCCATAGACCACAATGGGCCTATTGGTTTCAATGGGCAAAAAATCACAGAGTTAATGCACTAGTCATAGTTCCCTATACCATTAAAGGGGTATTCCAGTGAAAACCTTTTTTTTTTTTAAATCAACTGGTGGCAGAAAGTTAAACATATTTGTAAATTACTTCTATTAAAAAATCTTAATCCTTCCAGTACTTATTAGCTGCTGAATGCTACAGAGGAAATTCCTTTCTTTTTGGAACACTGATGACATCACGAGCACAGTGCTCTCTGATGACATCTCTGTCCATTTTAGCAACCGTGCATAGCAAATGTATGCGAAGGGCAGCATGGTGGCTCAGTGGTTAGCACTGCAGCCTTTCAGTGCTGGGGACTTGGGTTCAAATCCCACTAAGGACAACAATAAATAAAGCATTATTATTATTTTTTTGTTTTGTTTGAACATGTTGTCTGCACTCTTCCCCACTGGTGTCGCGGCGGTGGTGGTCGCCGCCCAGTGCTACACCATTTTATGTTAGGGACGTTAGGGACCAATTCTAAATAGGTGGCCTTGACGTGGCGAGTTGGCTTTGCACTTTTTGATCAAAACGTATATACTAACAACCTGTTAGTTTTTGAAATTATGCTGAGAAGCAATTAGATCATTGTGCAAGATTGTAGATGTGCACCATGTCTGTTTTCTACCTAAATTCATATTATTATAATATCGTCAGCAGAGAGAACTGTGCTCGTGATGTCATCAGAGAGCATTCCAAAAACAAAAGAATTAAAGGATTAAGATTTTTTAATAGAAGTAATTTACAAATATGTTTAACTTTCTGCCACCAGTTGATTTAAAAGAAAAAAGGTTTTCACCAGATTAGCCCTTTAAGGAAGGGAGGGCTCAATATATCCGAATATGCGCATATGCGCTTAACTTTTAGCATATGCGGAAAAAAATTAATATTTTTAATTACGAATATATAGTGCTATTAAAATTTGAATTGCGAATATTCGTGAGCAACACTATTCACAGTATCTAGGCCCTTGACAGATTAACAGGTACAAAATAGTACACTACTTAGATGTAGGTATGTGGTATGCACTTATGAGGCCACAAAAATGTGCTACAGTACACTTAAAGAAGTAGTGGAGTAAAACACCAGCCGGTAATTACTTTTGCTTTGCCTTTCACAGTATCTAGGCCCTTGACAGATTAAAAGATACAAAATAGTACACTACTTGGAAGTAGGTATATGGTCTGCACTTATGAGGGCAGAAAAATGCCCTTTACAGATTAACAGGTACAAAATAGTACACTACTTAGATGTACATATGTGGTATGCAGTTATGAGGGCAGAAAGTATGTTTAAAAAACATATTTTTGCAAAACGCCAGCAGTACACAACAGTACTGCAGCACACAGTTGCTGTGTGCTAAACCCAAAATTACACTCTCTCAAAGACTATTAGGAATGGACTGCTGGGTATTATACCGTCTACAGACTAGTACAACCAGCAGACCATTTGCTGAGGAACAAAGACACAGAGTTGTGCTGAATAATTATTCCTCCATCCTCTGCTAAGGTTTCTCAAGCTGAGCCAGCTTGTTCAAATGTATCAGGCAACACACAGCTCGCTGGCCCTCTCTGCAATATACTGCTGTAGAAAGTGACTGGGAGGTTAATGGCTATAGTAAAAATTATTCTCTATGAAAAATGCACTGCTCTCTGTCCACCATAACGCTGATGTGACTAGAAGGTGAAAAGCTGCTGGAAAAAGCTTGTCTGTGTAACACACAGTGCTGTCCTATCTTTCTGCATTGAAAGGAAGAAGTGACTAGCCGGAATATGGCTTCCAATTATATAGGGCTGTGACATCACAGGGGTGGTTGGCTGCTGATAGGCTGCATCCTGCATGTGAATCAGGGTCATCCCGCCTACCCTTGTTCCTGCCTTATCAGAGTTCCTTGCTCCATGTCCTTACATGTAGATCAGCCATTTTAGATGCCCTGGAGCCTGGACTGCACTAAATGGAGTTTTAATGGGCACTGTCACCAACTTTATTTTTTGATATGTTGTAGTACTTATGTACTACAACATATCTCTAATATACTTTTATTATTATTTTTTCATTAAAAAGGTTTAATTTACATTTAAAACCGGCCACTGAAAAAGGACTGATTTTGGAGTGGCAATCAGTCCTTTTTCAGTTAGGCTGCACTCGCTCCCTGCCTGTCAATCAGACAGGCGGGAGCGAGCACATTGGCTCCCCGGCCACTCCTCCTGCACATCGCCGCCGCCTCGTTGCCGCTGCTGTCCCTGCACGCCCGCTGCCGGACTCTGCAGTAACTGCAAGTGTAATGAGGGAACGGGGTATGCGGGGCCGGGGGGGGGGGTTTAGGTAAACGGGCTATCAAAAAAATATATAAATAGGATGGTGGGAGCTACCCTTTAAGTAATTGCGGCGATATTTACATTTGTTGCAAATCAAATTTTTCATGAAATTTGCAACAAATTCAGATTCGTCAGATTCGATTCACTCATCTCTAGATGGAATAGCACAGCAAACATAGTCCAATATGGTAGAACTGATTTGATGAAAGTAGCAGAGCTGAGTAGCTTAGGAGCAGTCAGATTGTGTTAGCTCCGAAGATAGAGGCATTGTCGACAGTCTGGGTCATGCACTGGTGAATCAGCTAATTACAGGAGGTTAAGACAGAGGCAGAATCAGAAAACAGGTTTGGGTCAGGAATGCAGTAGATCAGAACACTTATGCTAGTAGAAACTACAATATTGCTCAAGCACCACAGGAAGGCTGGAGTGCTCTCATATAGGTGGTGCCTGGCAAAGATTGTCTGAAATATTAAACTATATAACATTAATTAGCTGTTACCATACATTTCTAACTTAAGTAAATTCCATTACAAAAGTCATTGGCTTTATTTTAATGGCAAAAAGTGTAAAAAATTTTCTTGTTCTAATGAAGTACAGACTTGCCAACTGTCTATAAATTTGTTAACAAGACATAAAAAATAAAGGACTTTTGGCCAGATCAGTGATTTATTTTGGAAGGTGAGGGTGCTAGTACAGGTCATTGTGATTGTAAATATTATTATTTTACAGTTAAAGGGGTACTCCAGTGGAAAACTTTTTTTTTTTTTGTTAAATCAATTGGTGCCAGAAAGTGAAACAAATTTGTAAATTGCTTCTATTAAAAAAAAAAACTTAATCCTTCCAGTACTGATTAGCTGCTGAATACTACAGAGAAAATTATTTTCTTTTTGGATCACAGCGCTCTTTGCTGAATCACAAGCACAGTGCTCTCTGCTGACATCTCTGTCCATTTTAAGAGCTGTCCAGAGTAGGAGAAAATCCCCATAGCAAACATATGCTGCCCTGGACAGTTCCTAAAATGGACAAAGATGTCAGCAGAGAGCACTGTGCTTGTGATTTCAGCAGAGAGCACTGTGTTCCAAAAAGAAAATATTTTTTTCTGTAATATTCAGCAGCTAATAAGTAGTGGAAGGATTAAGATTTTTAATAGAAGTAATTTACAAATCTGTTTAACTTTCTGGCACCAGTTGATTTAAAAGTAAAAAGTTTTCCACCGGCGTACCCTTTTAAGACTAAGGTTCGAGTATGGCTCAATTTTTGTTTTTGCTAAGAAAATTATTATAGGGGGAGATTTATCAAAAGCTGTGCAGAGGAAAGGTTGCCCAGTTGCCCATTGCAACCAATCAGACCCCTGCAAAATGAAAGAAACGATCTGATTGTTTTCTGTGGGCAACTGGGTAACTTTTCCTCTGCACAGGTGTTGATAAATCTCCCCCAATATGAAGTAAATATAGTGGAATTTTTTTTTTTTTTTTTTACCAGTGTATATATAATGCCTAAACATTTTCCAAAAGCACACTCTTCTGACATCTATCTTGGCCAAATTAACCCAGTTGCTACTAATATGTTCCTATTAGTATTCCAAGTTATAGACATATCCTTGTCAAGATTCGGCTTACGGGTTGTGGATCCGCTGTGTCAGCGAGGGAATGGCGTGGACCGTGCTAGTGGACCGGTTCTAAGAGGCTACTGGTTTTCACCAGAGCCCGCCGCAAAGCGGGATGGTCTTGCTGCGGCAGTAGCAACCAGGTCGTATCCACTAGCAACGGCTCAACCTCGCTGACTGCTGAGAAGGCGTGGGACAGAAGGACTAGGCAGAGGCAAGGTCAGACGTAGCAGAAGGTCGGGGGCAGGCGGCAAGGTTCGTAGTCAGGATGGATAGCAGAAGTTCAGGTACACAGGCTTTGGACACACTAAACGCTTTCACTGGCACAAGGCAACAAGATCCGGCAAGGGAGTGCAAGGGAGGAGATCAGATATAGCCAGGGAGCAGATGGAAGCCAATTAAGCTAATTGGGCCAGGCACCAATCATTGGTGCACTGGCCCTTTAAGTCTCAGAGAGCTGGCGCGCGCGCGCCCTAGAGAGCGGAGCCGCGCGCGCCAGCACAAGACAGCAGGGAACCGGGACGGGTAAGTGACCTGGGATGCGATTCGCGAGCGGGCGCGTCCCGCTGTGCGAATCGCATCCCCGACGGCCATGACAGTGCAGCGCTCCCGGTCAGCGGGACTGACCGGGGCGCTGCAGGGAGAAAGACGCCGTGAGCGCTCCGGGAAGGAGCGGGGACCCGGAGCGCTAGGCGTAACAATCCTTATGCTTCAATTTTATTTTACCGATTTGTCTGTAAAAATGTTGGCTATCCATGATTGTTAGCTAAGTTATTCAGGGAATAAATAAGAGTGTAAAATGGCAAACTTTTTTGATATTCTGAATTGGAATCATTATGTATAATTTCTATACAAACAATTACAATTGCTACTTTGCTAAAATGCAAACAAGTAGCCGATTAGTGTCTTAGTGACAGAGAAATGTAAAAATAAAACATAAAAAAGGAGAATATTTAAAAAAGAACAAATTTACCGAAACTTTAAAGAGTCTCAGTAGAACTTTAGGCATCATACATTTTTTGTTTAATTACGCCAGCCATAAGCCTAATTAGAAGTTTTCTAATTTACACGATCCTTAAAGATTTAGGTATGAAAATCCTAGAGTACTTGCACAGTAAATTCCCTGTAGTCCTAGTTAATCATGTGGAACAGTAAAAAAGTAGCTCATTTAAGAATTACAAACAGAGGCCAAAAGCGAATCCAGGTATTAATTATACCCAATTTCCTTGCAGCTTATGAATGTCAAACTAACTATGGCCGACACTGTAGATGGAAGCTTTCAAAAACAAGGCAGAAATTGGCATTCTGCCTACGTAAAATATGTTTTCTAAGCTATAACACAGGATATCCAAACCTGGCACCTACAGCAGAGTAGGATAATATATCTTTTGTCAGATAGAACTAATGATACATAATCAAATCTATCTATAGATTGAATATAACAACAAAATACACATTATAATGGTTCCCTTAGCTGTCATCATTTCAAAAGCTATAGAAATACAAAACCACCTTTATAAATAGCTTCAACAATGTGATGGCATTTCCTTCAACATCTGAAATAGGGCTTCTTTTTATATGTTGACAGGGTTTTAAGAAGTAACTTTTTAGCTAGGTTAGCAGATTTAGATTATAGATTTTGCCTGCTAGACAACTTAAGATGCAAAACAAAGAAGCCAAGAAGCTGCGACTGAGTGTTATATTAAACGCCACATTAAGCTAATCTTTATAATAACCAACACTATGTTTTTAGGTGACATTTATTTATAACTCTGACTGAGACTCATTATGTGGTTTTTTCTTTTTAATCATGGCATTTTAAAACTATTTAAGCTTTGTAACTTAAAATTAGATCATTCGAGTATCTAGGAAGGAAAACCAGAGACAAGAGGAAAAAAAATTGTAAGGAAGGCATAAGAGCTCCTAAAACACACTGGAATAGCTATTGTCAATCTTTTGAAGATAAATCTAGTACAGAGAGTCTTACATGTAATACTATCTAAGAAAAAGTATACAATTTCCTCTCCCGAAGAAAAAATTGTCTCTCTAGTGCCACCTATAAAGAGCCGTTGACATACAGGGTAGCTACATATAGGGTAGGTGATACTAGAGAGACTGTTTTGTTCCTTGTGCAGGAGATATAATTAATATGTCAGTAAGAGTACAGTAACCTCACAATTGTACCTATTCAATCCATGGGAATAAGCCCCTTCCCTTAAAAAAGTTTTAATCACCCCCTCCACTTTTTACCATTTTGCAAATAAAATAATGTAAATAAAAATACATATATTTTAGCTGGGGTTCCATACAGGAGATCGCGGGGGCCTCCACCGCTCAAATCCCATGTGATCTAAAACTTATCCCCCATTCTGCAGATAGGGGATAGGTTTTGTCCATGACACTTCTTCTTTAAATGTCCCAACTATTAAAATATAATGTTAACACAAAAAAATGGACATAAAAAACATATCAAAGTTCAGAATTGCAGATTTTTGGCCACTTAATATATATAACAGAATAAGGTTATAATAATAAGCGATCAAAAAGGGCCATCAAAGTCCCAAAAATGATAGCAATAAAAACTAAAGATCAAAAAATTAGGCCATTATACAGCCTGTTTACAGAAAAATAAAGCAGTTCTAGAGTTCAGAATAGGACAATTTTAAGCATACTAACTTTCATACAATACTTTATAATTTTTGAAAGTAGTAAAATAAAATGAAACTATATATAAATTGTGTATCGTTAAGGTAAGGTGTCATTTTTACAACAAAAAAAACTGACCCCCCCCCCCCCCCCCCAAAAAAAAAAAAAAAAAACATTTTACATTTTGCCCCACAATTTTTTTTTGTTTCATTGTAAGTATTGTAGTAAAATGAGTGATGTCATTAAAAAAGTACAATTGGTGGCACAAACTATAAGCCCTTATATTGGTCTGTAGGTGGAAAATGTAAAGCATTATGGCTATTAGACAAAATCAAAAGTTCAAGAATAAAAGAAAAAAAAAACTGATGTTCCTATTCCTATTTTTTTGACTGATCATAGACTTGGCTATTTAAAGCCCTTAATATATATTTATGATATACAGCAAAATAGACTAAGTTCTTTGTCTTTGGGTCTAATTTTGCCAAACAACTACACATAAAAAAAAAAGCCACTGGGTCTGAAGAAAAAATTCACGTGCCACTTCTGTAACATTTCTAACTTTTAGGGGGTTATATGGGTCACATCCTCACACAACACTTCTTATGGTCATAAAATGTACACTATTATACATAAGTATGTATATTTCTATCCCATTTGAATTACAATAGTTTTATTTTTAAAACTATACAACCAGTTATAATTTACCAACATAATGAAGCAATGTCCAAACTTAGAGAATGAAATCTGACATTAAGATGGTGATTCTAATTATTTTCTAAAAAGCAGTAGGATTGCAGTGATAGCTTTTCTAATAGTCCAGACATTCCTTACCTAATGGACCAGATAATTTAAAGATTAGAAAAGAACATAATGCATTAACTTTGACACTAGCAAGAACTCACTAAATCTGTTTAATTCTGAGCAGCAAAGACATACATAACGTTTAATGCGTCAACCTGGTTTGGGATGAACAATGGATACCAAAATATAACACAATATATTAGTAAACATAAATTTACACTTTACTGGCCAAGTATATAAACAACAACAACTTCAAATGAAAAAATAAATAAAAATAAACTGGGGCATAAGCCTTGGTGGCAGCCTCTCTGGTTCATGCTTTGGTAGCATACAACATAATCAATGATGAGACACTAGTTCTGTCAGTCAGTAATGTCTCCTAAGCTGCTGTCAGGGTAAAAAACTAATGTTGTTCATATAATTATTACACTTAACACATATACAAAAACCCAATCGCACTGATAAGTAGTAACAGTTCCTATGTAGACTCTCACTCAACTTTCCTAGGTGCAGGTCTTTGACTAAAGACAAAGTGGTTAAACCCCTTTACTGAAGTATACACTTAGTGATCCTGCCAGGAACATGCCATGGGTGGTGTGTGTTCACTTCACCGAAGCCCCTGTAATGGTTGACTTCCTTTTGCTGTCACTACAGTAAGCACACTTACTAAACTAAATGGCATGCATATATTTTAAGAACAAAAAAGTTATGCATAATAAAATACATTTATTTTAAAACCACTTAAAGATGCATACAAGACAATGTAGCTCCCAAATATATTTATATATACATATATATCATGGGAGATGAAGACTATGGGCAGTATGCACTGAATATAGTACTTGTAATCCCAAATTGATAATACCTAGTGCATAAATAAATAAATAAATAAAACGTATTGAATTGTATCAACTATGAAGGGGTTATCCAGGAAAAAACTTTTTTTTATATACATATATATCAACTGGCTCCAGAAAGTTAAACAGATTTGTAAATTATTTCTATTAAAAAATCTTAATCCTTTCAGTACTTATGAGCTTCTGAAGTTAAGGTTGTTCTTTTCTGTCTAAGTCCTCTTTGATGACACCTGTCTCGGGAAACGCCCAGTTTTGAAGCAAATCCCCATAGCAAACCTCTTCTAAACTGGGCGTTTCCCGAGACAGGTGCCATCATATATATATATAAGTTTTTGCCTGGAATACACCTTTAACTAAAGAGAGTGGTGAGTATTGTGATATAAAGTCTGCAATATGAGGAGACAATATCATATGTTGGTTGCTAGAGATTGTGTGCCAGTGCTCCCTGACTTTAGCAGAGACACTGGTTGAAGCAGAATTACATAAGCAGGATCCTTAGGAAAGGAGCGTCTGCTCTATGGTTTTGTCTGGCAGATAATAGGCAAGAATGACTATAAATCAAGAAGGAAGAATAGGGCTCATCAAGCTTGGGCAGGGTTAAAAGGTTTGTCCAGGGAATATATTTTGCTTTGCAGTGTGCTCAGGCTGGTGTAAAAACAATCCCCCGTATACCCTCCCAACTGAGCCTTGTCCTGCTGTGCGGCACTTCCTTGTCTCGCTTATCATACATTAGATTCCCTGCCGCCTTACCAGTGGCTGTCGCTCCTAGTATCGAGACAAAGACCAAAAAGTGTTGCATAGGAACTGGGCTCCACTGGAGACCGTGGAAGGTGTGAACATGTGTGTTATAAGTTCATCCTTAACCTCATGAGGAAGTATGGACTTCCGGGTCATAGTCCCCAGATTATTCTTCAGTAGGACTGCTGTCAGCGGGATACAGCCAGTGCCCCAGTAAAGGGCCAGGACTTAAATAGGGCCCAGGCCCCCGTGCTGCACCCCTGCCAATACTTTTTTTAAATTTTTTGTGGTGTCCCGGTACCGCATCCTATACGGTACCTGTATATAGGTCCCCATAGCCAGAGTCCCTAGGACGTCGGGGTCCTTCTTATTTAGTCCACCCCTTGTCACCTGTCATCTAGATATTAGTTGTCTTACAGTTTACTCAGTATTTCTATAAATGTAATTGTACAAATGTATATAAGTGGTTAATTACCTGTAGCAGGACCTGTGGGTCACGTGATCAGGTAAACTCTATGAATTTTGCTTAAGGACCTTTGGAGGTCCCTATGACGTATTGCGCCCACAATTTCTTGTAACAGTGAGTGACAGATATTCGGACCAATTAAAACGGCCCTGCCCATATAAGGGAGTGGCGGCCATAGCTCACTCTCTTGTTCCCGGGCTTTGATGAGAGAAGGATCTGCGCTGCTGTCATCAGTGAGTTTAGGCCTGAGCCTTACGGCAACGGCTGATCATTACCAAACCGTGAGTGTATCAATCCCTAAGCATTCTGCAAGATCACCGGACCTTATCTATCCCCTAAATCCGGACGAATCTTCGCAATTAACCCTAAATTCAGAGACTTATAAAACAAGTCAAGGTCCGCAACAACTGCCAGTCACTGAAGTGTATAGAGACTGTATTGATGAGACTGTTACTGTTCATTGGATGTACCGCACGCCTTTAAGTAAAGTTTATCCAAGTTCAAGTTCAGCTACCTTGTGGACCTTCAGTCATTATTTGCATGCACCTATCGTTACTGGGAAGGGCGGCGATAGGCCGAAGAATTACCTCAGCATACTAGCCCTCAGCCTGGCGTCACGAACTATAGTGTTAACCTTAACTCCTGATATACTAAAGCAAAACCCTGACTACACTACCACTACCCCAAAGGCCTACCACACTTTTTAAAATCTAAATTTACCCCAACCCAACATGCTGTCTGTTGGTTCACACTATGCCGGTTCGGGCTATGATGATCAGGCAGCAGAGATCTCCACGCACAACACAACTGCAGTGACTGCCAGACCAGAACCTGCTCTGTATTTGCAGAATGCTGGAGGTGAAGGACCTTTTGTAATTTCAAAATCATGTGACCTGTACATGTGGGGGGTGGAGTTTAGCAAAAGAGCTATTATTTTGGCTGAAGGACCTGTTGAGCCAAGCAGCCGGGAGAAAGGAGAGCCTGGGAGGGAGCCTGGTGAGTTCTTCCTGCATAATATTCCCAGGGCTGAAGTTACTTCTGCTGTTGAGTCACTGTATACAGTATATACCCAAGTACAGGGAAAGTAATGTAATTGTACACAGTTACCTCACCAGGAGAACAGTAAGTGCAGTTCTAGTGTATATCAGATGTTATCCCTAAGTTACATCCTCTATTAAAAAAAGTATGTAACTTAGGATCAGAATTAACATCTAGTATACTACAGAGCTGTACTCACTATTCTGCTGGTGCAGTCACTGGGTACATACATTACATTACTTATCCTGCACTGAGCCTGAGTTATACCCTGTATTATACTACAGAGATGCACTTACTATTCTATAATATACTATAATATTTATTTGGGGCCCAGGCCTTGAGCAGTGTACGGGGCCCCAACATTTCTGATGGCAGCCCTGTTCTCCAGTTTGCAGCTTGATATTGTAGCAACAGGACTATAACATAGCCAGATGACTAGATGGTAGCCAGACAGGGAGAAGTGTCAGTAAACAGTAACAGGAGTAATACTATAAGGAAATGTTTTCCAAACAGTGTGCTTCGAGCTGATGCACAGGCTGTCTGGGTTTGCTGGAACAGGTAGTTTTACAACAGCTGGAGGCACACTGCTTGGAAAATACTGCTATGAGGTCAAGACTGGTGCAAGGATTTTTGCCACCCAAGGCAATACTTTATTTCCGCCCCTTTGGCCCTGCCCCTTGATCAACCCTATTTTTTTGCACTATACTGTAATCAAATAAAATTTACTATCCAGGGATCAATATTTCCCCATTCAGTGACCAAGCAGAAATAGATACCAGTTGTACACAGGTTCTGCAGACCGTGTAAGGGATTACAGCTACAGTACATGTAGGGGCTCACAGGTGACATTTTCTCTGATCAGAGTATGTACTGTAATTTCTTTTTCCTCATACACCCCCCTCACATTGGCCCCAGCAATTGCCCCTCACATTCATTGCCCCCAGCCATTGTCCCTTCACATACATTGACCCCAGCCCTTGTCCCCTCACATTGCCCCCAGCCATTGCCCCCTCACATTCATTGCCCCCAGCCATTGCCCCTTCACATAGATTGACCCAAGCTATTGTCGCCTCACATTGCCCCAGCCATTGTCTCCTCACATATGTTGCCTCCAGCCATTTCCCCTTTACATACATTGCCCCAGCCATTGTCCCTCACATTGCCCTCAGAGATTGCCTCCTCACATACATTGCCCTCAGCCATTGCCCCCTCACAAACATTGCCCCTAGCCATTCCCTTCTCCACCATTTCCCTGAAGCTGCAGGGGTTACTCTCCCCATGGCTCCTATTTTTTCAATGCACACAGCATCATACAGAGATTCATACATAGGCTGTACCCAGAAAGCTCAGAATGCAAGTAACAGGGCATTCCTGTTGCATCTTAAAAGGGTATTGTGGGAAAAAACATTTCTTTAAAGCAGCGCTCACTCTGAGGAACCGGGATGTGAGTCCTGGATCCCTCGGTAGCACCCTTATACCCTTGGCACTTTAGACTGGCACCTACCTGGCATATAGGTAGCACTGGTCATGTATAAGGTATTGTCAGAAGTAGGCTGAGGTAGAGCAACAGGTATTAGACAAAGAATCCAAGGACAGAGTCCAAAAACACAGGCTTAGGTCATACACATGCAGTTCGTATAAGGCTATAGATGGCTATAACACAAGTATTTTTACTGCAAATTGACAAACTTTTATGGCAATCACAGGTGAAACTCATTACAATTGTAAAACATAGCAATTTGCAGTAAAACCACAACGTGTGAATATAAGGTGCAAAGCTTTGGAACTGATAATATATCTAAAATACCTAAACTTGAAATAAACAGCCAGTCAGGGGGAGCAGGCCTATTGCATCTTGTTTACACATTATTGTATTCTAGTTTCAACATTTACATACTGAACACAATAAAAAAAAAATCAAGTCTGGACTTTTAATATATGACCCTTAAGTCTTAAAACTCGTACTTCGTGTTTTTTTTTTTTTTTTTTTACTTCTGTCTTTTCTAATGTACAATATCTATTGGAAACCAAATGGGTTGCTATTGTCATTGTCGGACAAGTGTCTGCATCATTCTGTCAGAAGTTACCACATGCTGGGAAGTTAATGATATCCCAAATCACCCAAGTCCTTTCTGAAAGAGTTGAAAAAGATGATAATGTGTCATATATTTTCAGCTGTAGCGTCCAGCATTTGCTGTCAGTTTATCATCTGGGTATTCCACATGCTATTCATTATACTTGTCCTGAATATCATTTATACCAGAGTATAGACAGCAATATATCATGGATAGAAAAACATGCAATAGTTTTAACTGATATGTCAGAATTTGCTGCTTCATGCCAGTTAAAGCTATTTATTAGAAATATTAGGGAAGATTTGCTAAGCACTTTAAAATCTAATACAGCTTAAAAAAGAATGTCTAAAATAGATATTTACAGTTTTTGGGTACAAAGTATTGGTTCATATGTATGTTGATTAGGAGGTGGCATAAGGAATAGAAAATGGATCTAAATTATTTCTGATGCATGCAGCATTCTAATATGTTGGCACAATGCATCAGTTTCAGTACCTCATAAATAAATGTATTTTACAACAGTATTGATAAGGATATGGCCGGGTTTTGCATTTTCTACTGTGCATATGGTTGCAAAAGGCAGCACATTTAGCAAAAAAATGTACTTATGTATTACAACAGCTTGATTTCTCTGCAAAAATTGAAAGGAAATCCACAATATAAAACTGTATATATATACTTTTGCTCTAAACATGCACTAAAATCTGCATATTAGGGTATATTCACATGTCTCAAATTTATTCCACAAATATAATCAGTTTCATTTATTGGAATAGGGTTGTTCTGGCAGGAGGCATATGGATGCCTGCAAGCACTGTTAGCTCTTAGCACATTTCTGTTAGCACTGTTCTGTACTGTTTAACTCTTTAAGACATCTGCCACTGTTACACAATTGCATATTTGGTCATAAATGTAACAATAAAGTAAAGAAAGATAAGGGTAAGTTTATAAGGGCAGCAGTCAGCATAACTTCCAACTCTTGCTGAGAGCAAAGATGGACAAGCCACACCCCTAACCATACGTTCAATTACACCCCTAACCACGCCCTCACCATGCCTACACATGCATAATGGGAATACCTCTTTAACAGCAATAATTTCAGTCTGGCAACCCCCATCATTACCACTACAGACCTTATAACTGATTACATACAGTTACATCCGGAGACGTTGTTCACTTTCCTTTTAATTCTTTTTTTCCAGCCCAGACCGTCATGATGATTTCTTCTGCCACAACTCCTCTCTGCAGAACCCACAATAGTTGGTTAGGTGCCCCGAGTAGGTAGGGCCCACTCAGAGAGAGTTTCCCCTGTTGGTAAATCCCCCAGATAGCTCTTCCCTGTTTGAAAACTCCCCACATAAGCCATGTAGGTAGTAGGTAGCCCCCTATTAGCTTGGCAGTTAGTCCCCATAATAGCTAGGCAGGAACATAGTAGATAGTCACATATAGGCATCAGAAGTCCCCCACATTGGGTAGGCAGCACATGTCCTCCACATTAGCTAGGCAGCAGATGTCCTCCACATTAGGTATCCATCAGTTCCTCCACATTAGGTAGGCAGCAGTTCCCCCACATAGGTATGCAGCAATTCCCTCACATTAGGTAGACAGCATTTCCCTCACATTAGTTAGGCAGAGGTTCCCCCACATTAGGTAGGCAGCAGTTTCCTCACATTAGGTAGGCAGCAGCAGTCACCCCAACTGAAAAGTTTTAAAGGAGGACCAAATAAAAAGTGGCATATTCTTTTATAGTGGAGTAAATAAGATATTTCTCCTTAAATGCCTATGTTGTATATTAGTATTGCAAAGTACCTATTACATAATTATTATATAATATAGTCAACACCTAGCAAGGACATGTTTATGGTAAACTGGGAGCACCCCACCTTCACCCCAACACATGTTTTGATTCTTCCTCAGGAGGAGAAAGTGGGTAGATCCGCCATCTCTTATACACCACCATGCTCTTTAATGGTGCATAAGAATCCGGGAGGCGTCAAGGATGTTAGCATCTCACACGCATCTGACACACTTCCACTCTACAGGGTTACCAGAAAAAAAAATAACAAGCCCTCTTCATCCAGCGCATACACAGAAGCAGGATTTCCATTATATTACCTAAATGACAAAATAAGGCAATCCACTAGGATGCTGCACATAGTTCCAATAATTACATGTAAGAATCTGTATCAATACTGATATCACATACCCTATCTTCATTACTTATATGAAACACAATAATAATTATACTCCCATACATACTCAAAGCAAAGTGCAAAGTGCATAAATAGCATATAGATACATATACAACCAAAATACATGGAAAAATAACTTTTATCATATACAAAATTATCTAAAATCCATCATATATTCAAAATATTTATATATAAATATTGGAGGAAGTAAGTGGTTGATTGTGGAGAGGGGGAGTGTTTGGGGGTAGGGGGATAGGTGTTCTGTGATAAAGATGACTTGGGGGGGTGTGGTGGGGGGGTCATTATGTTTTATATTAGTCAGTATGTAGGCACAATAGGGATGGGTATACAGAAATGTATGATCTTAAATGATCTTAGCACTTTAGTTCATGCGGGATATGCTTATCACATATTTTCATACAGTATATATAGTACAAAGAATTAGTCTGCAGCACTACTTCTACATACTGTGTATGGTGCCGGCACCCCAAACTCAATCACAGTCCATTCAACATTCCCAAAACATGTGACCAAACATTACAAAGTGCTTAAGTGCCAATTCATCAATCAATTACACACAAATAAATTCATAAGTTGCCTTCCCTACTCGCCAAATTCTATCCCGATGTTCCAGATACATGCTGGAGATGTGGAGGTGTAGGTGGCACTATGCTTCAAGTTTGGCTGACCTGCCCCCATTTATCTACATACTGGACTCAAGTTATAGATATAATACATCGTATCACATTGACCCAGCTCCCCCCCATGCCAGAAGTCATCCTACTCACCATCCTTCCTGCTCACATACCCAAGCATACGGCCAAACTAATATCGTTTCTGTTGCTTGCGGCCAGAACGGTAATTCCAAGACTTTGGAAATCGTAACTTCCCCCCTCCATTACCTCTTGGCTCCAAGAATCCTCCCATCTACACAGGATGGAAGAATTGCTAGCCGACTCCAAAAATCAGATAGACAAATACAACACCGTCTGGCACCCTTAGACACATTTTACATCCTCTAGGGACTATACATCCATGCATCTTTCACTCGGAAACATATGTCCCCCAAGCCCTACAGCACGCCCGGTTTCCGGTGCTCCCTCTACCTAAACAGCCCATTTTTCACAAATAGCCACCATGCCTCGTTGCTTTGCCATGTTGTTCTGAAGCCCTCCTGACCCGCTGGGTAAGTCTTACAACCTCTTTCTTACGAACCTAGTAGTCTTCCTCGTTCCCATTCCCTTCTGTCCCTTTGGAACCCTTTCCTGTCTCTTCTTCCTCCTTCTTTCTGTCCTCATCTCCTCTTCTTCCCATATGTTGCTTACACCAACCACATTGTTGTTGATTGTACCTACCCTGATCGCATAGAAGCTCGGACCATGTACCTTGAGTTGAGTAATTGATGTTTGAATTGTCATGTCTTTAACTATTCACTTTAATGTATTCAACATCCTGTCTTGTTACTGAATACCTGACTTTATATAGTGATGGTACGCATCATATGTGTGTACCCTATCGACAACCGCGTTTCTTACGATGCCTGTTTATTGATGGTGTTTTTGTACTTTAATTGAATTTTGTACTTTGAATAAAATTAATAAAACGTTAATATAAAAAAAATCATAAATATTTACACATTATTTGATACAAAATTGCACAGTGTTCATTATATTGTGTCTGTAATTATATTTAAAAAGTGACCAAGTACATATTAAAATCAATGCTCTACAATAGGGTTCCAGTAGAAATATGCATAATTAATTCATTGTTTCTAACAACAGTTGCACAAGTAATATCAGTTCAACATCACATTAATCAAAAACTGCATGTGTGCTGTACATATATATCAATAAAGGAGCTATATGAGGTAGGACACACTCACTCACTCTATCATGGCACCATTAGCGTGGGTTCACCGCTACTGCGGCTGCACTAGTTTCTCCGTGTCAGGCAAGTCCCCGTCAGCTGAGCAGGGATCACCTGACCTCTGGGTATAACATGATTAGTTGTCATGACTCACAGAACGCTAAACAGCGCTCCTGTCAGTATGTTACAAATGGGCATGATCATTACAGTTACGATCTGATGGAATAGTTCATATAAGCATAACAGTTGTTATGTATAAAATTAATGTTTGTCAGAATAAGAAGCAGCAAACTGTGAAGCGGCAACATAGCTAACAGGGAGGATGTTCAGGGTCCCATGTGGAAGATATAGATACTTGGGACATGTCTTCAAAATAAAGTACACCCAAAAAATTTACATAATAAATATTCTCAAAACATATTGGCCGGCATTTATCATTGTAGGTGTAAGTGAAGCATTTTTTTACACCTTTTTTTTGTGTGCTCGTAATGTGTAGGAGCACCAAATTTATTAAATGGTTTAGGAGCATTTCATACATTCTGTGCAGGTCACATTTTCTGAAATTTCTCTCTTCACATACACCAAAAAGCTAAGCTAAGTCTGGGCTGGTGTAGTTTTAGAGACTTTTCAGTGGCTTTGCGCCTTGTTTGTGCCTTTTTACAAAAAGGCGCAGTTCATAAAACCAATCCATATCATGTGTATTGCCAAAATCAGTGGATTGCAACTCAAAATCAGCAGAAATTTGTAAACCAAAAGGAGCAAAAAAGGCTCAAATAAACCTTTCTTGCACCTTTTTTGCACCTTTTCTAGACACAAAAACTGTCTAAAGACAATGATAAATTTCGGCCTTTATGTCTAATTCAACACATTGTGGCTTTTTAACCATCTAACACCCCTCAATCAAGGACAACCTCCTGGTTTGTAGGATGTCATACAACCACTCCCATTACTGAGGATGATCATCAGTAGAGATGAGCACATTTTTTGAAAAATTTTATTTGGCCTATTTGCCGAATTTTCCGAAAAAATTTGGTTTGGATCGCATTTATTTGCGGCAAATTGCTATTTCTGGTCTATAGAGAGCCTCAATAGAGCACTTTACCTTACAGTAAGACGCATAGGGTGTGTGCTGGGTTAGTGTAAAAAAAACTGTGATTCAGTATGACAGGCAGATTACAGGCATTGCTATTAGAATCACTGCTGCAGAGTGTCTATGTGGCAGCAGGGAGACCATATGGTGTCAAAATTGAAGAGAATAAAGAGCTCTTTTATGTAATTTTTATTAAATTAAATTAAATTAGAATTTATTTAAATTTTTTGAGTACCCATTCTGGTGATCATTGGGCTGTTGGTCCTCTGTCAGGCGAGATACCAACTGTTCCAGCCCCTACCTCTCAGCGCCCTTCTGACTATGAAAGTGTGACTGTTTCATTTAATCAGTTATGATTCATTGTTATCGCTCCAAGCTGTTTCATTTGATTCTTGTGATAATTCCACAGGTAATATGACGTAGACGACCATAGACCTTTATATTAAATTCCCAAGTTTAATGTCCCGGTGTTTACTTTAAACTAATACTGTATGACCACAAAACCCAATCTAACTAGGAGTCACATGGCAGCACAATGACAGAGCCTAGAGGTGGCAGCAACATGAGGAGACCATAATCTGACAGAATGACACAGCCTGGAATTGGCGGCAGCACGAGGAGACCATATTATGGCAAACGACCCAATCTGAAGGTGACAACAGCCTGACAAGACCATAGCAACAGGAGAATGCAGCAGCACACTGCTAGCACAAAGATATAGATAAAACATGAATATATAGATAAAACATGAAAAGCTATACAGCTGTAGTGCAATAAATGAAAATATGAAATTATGAAACAGTGAGGTACTTAGCTTGCAAATTTGACGGCCAAATAGCTTGGACCGTCCCACCACGGTAATGTGACCTCATTTTGGGCCGGACCCTACACTATGAATATGCCTCTGTGTGAACAGTTCAACAGGCATTGCAGGATCTGAAACAACCAAGGCACATTTTATACACCTGATAGAGGTGGGTGGGGTGCAAGAGCCAACATGGAGATAGCCACTCCCCCATATGTGTAATACAACCAAAGAATAAGTTAGCCAGCACTATTGATTCCAAACTATTATATGGACTTGGCTTACAGGTGCAGGCTGCTGGGCTAAATATACAGCAACAGGAGAATGCAGCAGCACACTGCTAGCACAAAGGTATAGATAAAACATGAGTAAATAGATGAAACATGAGTATATAGATAAAACATGAAAAGCTATACAGCTGTAGTGCAATAAATGAAAATATGAAATTATGAAACAGTGAGGTACTTAGCTTGCAAATTTGGCGGCCAAATAGCTTGGACCATCCCACCACGGTAAGGTGACCTCATTTTGGGACGGACCATAGGGCCTCACAATAGAGAAGATTAAAGATATTTTTGGAATTTTAAATTGAAGATTTTAGATATATTACATTTTTAAAAGTTACTTTTTTTTTTACAGCTGGCAGCAGCATGAGTAGACAATAGAGCTTCACAATCCCTAAAATTAAAAGATAGATTTTAAAATTTAAATTGAAGATTTATGGTAGCTAGTGCTGACATAAAATATTTTTAGGTAGCGTCCCAGGCCCAGCAGCATCAGTAAATCATAGAATGGCTGAATGGCAGAGCCTAGAGCTGGCGGCAGCATGAGTAGACAATAGGGCTTCACAATCCCTAAGATTAAAAGACTAATTTTAAAATTAAAATTTAATATTTATGGTAGCTAGTGCTAACATAAAATATTTTTATGTAATGTCCCATGCCCCGTAGCATCAGTAAACCATATAGTGGCTGAATGGCACAGCGTGGAGTTTGTGGCAGCATGAGGAGACCATATAGTGGCTGAATGACACAGCGTGGATTTGGCTGAAGCATGAGGTTCCCATATAGTGGCTGAATGGCACAGCCTGGAATTGGCTGAAGCAAAAGGATACCATATAGTGGCTGAATGGCACAGCATTGAGTTGGCTGAAGCATGAGGAGACCATATAGTGTCTGAATGGCACAACCTGGAGGTGGCTGAAGCATGATGAGACCATATAGTGGCTGAATGGCACAGCCTGGAGTTTGTGGCAGCATGAGGAGACCATATAGTGGCAGAATGACACAAACTGGAGTTGGCTGAAGCAAGAGGATACCAGATAGTGGCTGAATGGCGCAGCATGGAGTTGGATGAAGCTTGAGGAGACCATGTAGTGGTAAGTGGCACAGCCTGGAGTTTGTGGAAGCATGAGGAGACCATGTAGTGCCTGAATGGCACAGCCTGGAGCTGGCTGAAGCATGAGGATATCATATAGTGGCTGAATGGCACAGCCTGGAATTTGTGGCAGCATGAGGAGACCATATAGTGGCTGAATGGCTCAGCCTGGAGTTGGCTGAAGCATGAGGAGACTATATAGTGTCAGAATGGCACAGCCTTGAGGTGGCTGAAGCCTGAGGAGACCATATAGTGGCTGAATGACACAGCTTGGAGTTTGTGGCAGCATGAGGAGACCATATAATGGCTGAATGACACAGCATGGAGGTGGCTGAAGCATGAGGGGACCATATAGTGGCTGAATGGCACAGCCTGGAGGTGGCTGAAGCATAAAGAGACCATATAGCGGCTGAATGGCACAGCCTGGAGATGGATGAAGCATGAGGAGACCATATATAGTGTCTGAATGGCACAGCCTGGAATTTGTGGCAGTATGAGGAGACCATATAGTGGCTGAATGGCTCAGCCTTGAGTTGGCTGAAGCAGGAGGAGACGATATAGTGTCTGAACGGCACAGCCTGGAGGTGGCTGAAGCCTGAGGAGACAATATAGTGGCTGAATGACTAGACATGAGCAATTTGTTTCGGCACAAATGTCTAATTTACCAAATGTTACCGTTTTCGGGCATTCGGACCGATCCGAATGCACGAAAACATATTTTGAACATTCCCGAATAGCCACGTTAATACGAATAGCAAATTAACGAATACATTCGTTATTTACCGAATGCATGCGGTAAATAACGAATGCATTTGTTATCCGTAAACGAGTGTAAAGAATTAATTCCAATAAAAAAAATAATAAAAAAGATACAGTAATGATGGAAAAAATTATTTCTAACGAAATGTATCTTTTTTGTTATGCAATGTTTATAAATTTTTAAACAGGGATCAATTTATGTGAGTGGGTAAAGCACTAAAAATGTAGCCGACAATAATAAAAATTTAGTGTTTGCGTGTTTTTCCCTTTTTTTTTTTTTTTTTTTAACATTTTTTAGGTAGTACTACTCCCAGCATGGAACACACTGTTCCATGATGGCAGTAGTAGTTACCTGTAGTAATTGACAGATCGCCGGGGTCCCTTGCGATCCTCTTGTATAATCTATAGATGCGGCGGCCGCTGTTCTATGGTCCCCTGCACTCACGTATATATATACACATATTTATATTTCCCGCAGAGCTGTGATTAGCCAGATGGTTCCAATCACAGCTCTCTGTGAGAAATAGGAATATGTGTATATATACGGCCGTGCAGGGGACCATAGGAGAGCGGCCGCCACATCCAAACATTAAACAAGAGCATCACGGCAGGTGTCAGGAGTGATACCCGCAGTGATCTTTCCTTAACTACAAGTACTACTACTCCCAACATGGAGTACACTTTGCTCCATGCTGGGAGCTGTAGTACCTGCATTAATAGACAGATCGCTGCCGGTGTCAGAAGTTACACTCGCTACAATATGTCTATTAATGCAGGTACTAGAGTTCCCAGCATGGAGCAGAGTGTGCTCCATGTTGGGAGTAGTAGTACCTGCAGTAAGGGACAGATCACAGCGGCTGTCACTCCTCCTGACACCCGCTGCGATCCTCCTGATGTGAATGTCGGGATCAGCTGTTCTCAAGGCTACAGAGCCAGGAGAACAGCTGAGGCTGAGCCGTAGGTATACATCGTGTACCTACTGCCCAGTGCTCAGCAAGAACTTACAGTGAGCCTGCAATGTGTATACAGTATACACATTGCTGGTTCACTTAACCCCTTACTGAGCTGTGCGCTATGCGCAAGGCCAGTAAGGAAAGAGTTAACTTACACTGCTGGACAGTGTAGGTTAACCCTTTGGGCGGTACACCCTATATACAGCTATCTATAGAAGACGAAGTCCGCTTACTTCCCTCGAGCAGGTCCGTGTAGCTCCACCCCCTAGTGATGACATCATTAGGGGCGGAGCTACAGACAGGATTCAGGCTAGTCTGAATCTCTGTTCACATTGTCCGTTTTGGATAATGGGAACAGACCCTTCTGCCAGAGTCTACCCAGACAAGGAGACTCCAGCTGTTGCTAAACTACAACTCCCAGCATGCCCAGATAGCCAAAGGCTGTCTGGGCATACTGGGAGTTGTAGTTTTGCACCAATTGGTGACTCCCTGTTTGGGTAGACATTGCATCATGGGTGCTCTCCCCAGCGCACAGCGCCAAAAATGTCATAACCAATTTTTTGTGTTTTTTTCTTCTCGTTTCAGATCCGTGTATGCAGAGGATTACGGCAGATTAATTTTTTTCTTTTAATAAAATGGTTAACAAGGGCTGTGGGGGGAGTGTTTTTTAAAATAAAATAATTTTTCTAATGTGTTGTGGTTTTTTTATTGAATTTCCAGGCTTAGTAGTGGAAGCCGGTCTTATTGACGGAATCCATTACTAAGCCAGGGCTTAGCGCTAGCCCCAAAAACAGCTAGCGCTAACCCCCAATTATTACCCCGGTGCCCACCGCCACAGGGGAACCCTATGCATTTTTTATTTTTTTATTTATTTAAATTAAAAAAAATAAAAAAACTTATAGGGTTCCCCGTATTTTCATTCTCAGCACAATACCAACCAAACAGCAACAGCCTGACGTTACCAGGGTGGGCGAGGACCATTGTTACTGACCCTCCCCAGCCTAAATAACGCCAGTCTGTTACCGCCTAGGCCCAGGAGCGCCATTTTTGACGCTCCGGGCCTGTTGGTACCGGCTCTTCCCTGCACCCCTGTGGCGGTGGGTACCGGGGTGATAATTGGGGATTAGCGCTAGCTGTTTTTGGGGCTAGCGCTAAGCCCTGGCTTAGTAATGGATTCCGTCAATAAGACCGGCTTCCACTACTAAGCCTGGAAATTCAATAAAATAAACACAACACAGTGGAAAAATTATTTTATTTTAAAAAAACACTCCCCCACAGCCCTCGTTAACCATTTTATTAAAAGAAAAAAAAATAATCTGCCATAATCCTCTGCATACACGGATCTGAAACGAGAAGAAAAAAAAACAAAAAAAAAGGGTCTGTTCCCATTATCCAAAACGGACAATGTGAACAGAGCTTCAGACTGAATTCCGTCTGTAGCCTGAATCCCGTCTGTAGCCTGAATCAGCCTGAATCCCAGCTGTAGCCCCACCCCTAATGACATCATCACTAGGGGGCGGAGCCACACTGACCTGCTCGTAAGCAGACTTCGTTTTCTGTATACACTATATACAGCTATCTATAGATAGCTGTATATAGTATATACCGCCCAAAGGGTTAACCTACACTGTCCAGCAGTGTAAGTTAACTCTTTCCTTGCTGGCCTTGCGCATAGCGCACAGCTCAGCAAGGGGTTAAGTGAGCCAGCAATGTATATACTGTATACACATTGCAGGCTCACTGTAAGTTCTTGCTGGGCAGTAGGTACCCGATGTATACCTACGGCTCAGCATCAGCTGTTCTCCCGGCTCTGTAGCCTTGAGAACAGCTGATCCCGACATTCACATCAGGAGGATCGCAGCGGGTGTCAGGAGGAGTGACATCCGCTGTGATCTGTCCCTTACTGCAGGTACTACTACTCCCAACATGGAGTACACTGCTCCATGCTGGGAGCTGTAGTGCCTGCATTAATAGACATATTGTAGCAAGTGTAACTTCTGACACCCGCTGCAATCTGTCTATTAATGCAGGTACTACAGCTCTCAGCATGGAGCAGAGTGTACTCCATGTTGGGAGTAGTAGTACTTGTAGTTAAGGAAAGATCACTGCGATTATCACTCCTGACACCCGCTGTGATCCTCCTGTATAATGTATGGATGCGGCGGCCGCTCTCCTACGGTCCCATGCATGACCGTATATATACACATATTCCTATTTCTCACAGAGAGCTGTGATTGGCTGGAACCATCTGGCCAATCACAGCTCTGCGGGAAATATGAATATGTGTATATATACGTCAGTGCAGGGGACCATAGAAGAGCGGCCGCCACATCTATACATTATACAAGAGGATCGCAAGGGACCCCGGCGATCTGTCAATTAGTACAGGTAGTACTACCTAAAAAATGTAAAAAAAAAGTGAAAAACACGCACGCACTAGATTTTTATTATTGTCGGCTACATTTTTAGTGCTTTACCAGCTCACATAAATTAATCCCTGTTTAAAAATGAATAAACATTTCATAATAAAAAGGATACATTTCGTTAGATAAAATTTTTTCCATCACTACTGTATCTTTTTTATTATTTTTTTTATGGTACCCTACGAAATTTTAATAAAAAAAGGTATCTCCATATTTTTTTTAGGATCGCTAAAGTCCAAAAAAGAATAAAAATATAAAAATATAAAATGTATCCGAAAGAAAATAAAAACCTGAATACCGAATGTATCCGAAAACTCAAACCGAACACCTGAATACCGAATGTATCCAAAAAATCAAAACTGAAAATATTACCAAACCGAAAATGTTATCCAAAAAGAAAAAACTAAACAAAACGAAACAAAATTTTTTCTTGTATACAAGTCTGTGAATGACACAGCCTGGAGTTTGTGGCAGCAAGAGGAGACCATATAGTGGCTGAATGACACAGCCTGGAGTTGGCTGAAGCATGAGGAAACCATATAGTGGCTGAATTGCACAGTTTGAAGTTGACTGAAGCATGAGAAGACCATATAGTGTCTGAATGGCACAGCCTGGAGTTTGTGGCAGCATGAGGAGACCATATAGTGGCTGAATGGCACAGCCTGGAGTTGGCTGAAGCATGAGGTGAAGCTGACCTCCCAATGGTCTTACGCGGATCTTCAGCCTGGCCCAGCTTGATATGTAGTAGTGAAAAAAAAGGTGTGTTTGATCCAGAAGTTCCGTAAAACTATGCTTAAAACTGTATTTGTCTAGAACAGCAGCAGGTGTGTACTTTTGGCTGTCCTTTCACAGTATCTAGGCCCTTGACAGATTAAGAGCTACAAAATAGTCCACTACTTAGATGTAGATATGTGGTATGCACTTATGAGGGCAGAAAAATGTGCTACAATAAGCTTAAAAAAACATATTTTAGTCAAACACCAGCCAGTGATTACTTTTGCCTGGACTTTCACAGTATCCAAGCCCTTGACAGCTTAACAGGTACAAAATAGTACACTACTTAGAAGTAGGTATGTGGTATGCACATATAAGGGCAGAAAAATGCGCTACAGTACACTTAAAATACGTATTGGAGTAAAACACCAGCCGGTGATTACTTTTGGCTGTCCTTTCACAGTATGTAGACCCTTGACAGACTATAAGGTACGAAATAGTACACCACTTAGATGTAGGAATGTGGTATGCACTTATGAGGGCAGAAAAATGCGCTACAGTGCGCTTAAAAAACATATTGGTGTAAAACACCTGCCTGTGATTGCTTTTGGCTGTTCTTTCACAGTATGTAGGCCCTTGACAGATTAACAGGTGCAAAATAGTACACCACTTAGATATAGGTATGTGCGCTACAGTACGCAAAAAATTTTTTTTATAAATTGTCCACAACACCATTAGTACACAACAGTGATGCAGCACATAGTAACTGTGTACTAAATCCAAAATTGCTAAAATACTCTCGCTCAAATACTATTAGGTATGGACTGCTGGGTATGGATTATACCGTCTACAGACTAGTATAACCAGCAGACCAGTTGTTGTGGAACAAAGACACAGATTTGCCCTTAAAAAATATTCCTCCCTCGTTTCTGCAGCTGAGGCAACACACAGCTCTCTGCCCCTCTCTGTAATACAATGCTGTTCACAGTGACTGAGGGGTTAATTGCTGCAGTAAGAATTCATTTATGTGCAAAATCGCTGTGCTCTGTGTCCAACAAAAGGCTGAGGTGACTAGGAGGTGAAATGCTGCTGCAAAACGTTTTTCTGTGTAACACACACACAGCGATGTCCGTCCTATCTCTCTGCAGTGTAAGAAATGAAATTAGGAGCCAGAATATGGCTGCCAAATATATATGGCTGTGACATCACAGTAACGACTGGCTGCTGATAGGCTGCATCATGCATGTGATTAACCCCTTAACGACGCAGGACGTATATTTACGTCCTGCGCCGGCTCCCGCGATATGAAGCGAGATCGTGCCGCGATCCCGCATCATATCGCGTCGGTCCCGGCGCTAATCAACGGCCGGGACCCGCGGCTAATACCACACATCGCCGATCGCGGCGATGTGCGGTATTAACCCTTTAGAAGCGGCGGTCAAAGCTGACCGCCGCTTCTAAAGTGAAAGTGAAAGTGACCCGGCTGCTCAGTCGGGCTGTTCGGGACCGCCGCGGTGAAATCGCGGCGTCCCGAACAGCTGACCGGACACCGGGAGGGCTCTTACCTGCCTCCCCGGTGTCCGATCGACGAATGACTGCTCCGTGCCTGAGATCCAGGCAGGAGCAGTCAAGCGCCGATAATGCTGATCACAGGCGTGTTAATGCACGCCAGTGATCAGCATTAGAGATCAGTGCAAAAAAAATGTAAAAAAAAAGTGTTAATAAAGGTCATTTAACCCCTTCCCTAATAAAAGTTTGAATCACCCCCCTTTTCCCATAAAAAAAATAAAACAGTGTAAAAAAAATAAAAAATAAACATATGTGGTATCGCCGCGTGCGTAAATGTCCGAACTATAAAAATATATCATTAATTAAGCCGTACGGTCAATGGCGTACGCGCAAAAAAATTCCAAAGTCCAAAAAAGCGTATTTTGGTCACTTTTTATATCATTAAAAAATGAATAAAAAGTGATCAAAAAGTCCGATCAAAACAAAAATCATACCGATAAAAACTTCAGATCACGGCGCAAAAAATGAGTCCTCATACCACCCCATACGTGGAAAAATAAAAAAGTTATAGGGGTCAGAAGATGACATTTTTAAACGTATAAATTTTCCTGCATGTAGTTATGATTTTTTCCAGAAGTGCGACAAAATCAAACCTATATAAGTAGGGTATCATTTTAACCGTATGGACCTACAGAATAATGATAAGGTGTAATTTTTACCGAAATATGCACTGCGTAGAAACGAAAGCCCCCAAAAGTTACAAAATGGCGTTTTTTTTTCGATTTTGTCGCACAATGATTTTTTTTTCCGTTTCGCCGTGCATTTTTGGGTAAAATGACTAATGTCACTGCAAAGTAGAATTGGCGACGCAAAAAATAAGCCATAATATGGATTTTTAGGTGGAAAATTTAAAGGGTTATGATTTTTAAAAGGTAAGGAGGAAAAAACGAAAGTGCAAAAACGG
This sequence comes from Hyla sarda, assembly GCF_029499605.1. Classification (NCBI taxonomy): domain Eukaryota; kingdom Metazoa; phylum Chordata; class Amphibia; order Anura; family Hylidae; genus Hyla; species Hyla sarda. The sequence goes on along the minus strand of NC_079193.1, from coordinate 193,024,137 downwards.
AAAAACCCTGAGTCCTTAAGGGGTTAAAGGGTCATCCCGCTCACCCGACTTCCTGCCTTGCCGCCTTCCCAGCGTTCCTTGCCCCATGTCCTGACATGTGAATCCTCCATTTTAGATGCCCTGGAGCCTGGAACCCACTGAATGGAGTTTAATGAAGCAATTGGAACGATAGAATCATGATGATATTCGCATTCGTTGCAAATCAAAATTTTCATGAAATTCTTGACGAATTCTGGTTTGTCAGCTTCGATTCGCTCATCTCTAATAATCAGACATCAATGGGTAGTGTTGATGACAGGGATCTTCTGACCTCTGCACCTCAACACCATATCCCCTACAGCCATTAAAATGGGAGTGCACCTGCTGTTCAAGCAGCGCAGCCTCAAGGTGTCTCACCAATTCAACTTATAAATATAGTTTCTTGAAAAGGAAAAAAAATATATAAAAAAATAATAAAAGAAAAAAAAAATGAAAAAAATGTGTGTGTATATATATATATATATATATATATATATATACATACATATGTTGACATGTCCTAGATCCAATCCGTCACATAGTGAGCTGCCAATGACCACCCATCCCCGCAGGTCTGTCCCCTATCACACAGGTCATGCCTCTCTTCCCAACAGATTACATGTTAAAATATGTTTATTCAAATATGCTAATTTACAGTTACATGAACAGGTATATCACATTAATATAAGAATAATTTAGGACAATGGCAATAGAAAGAACTGGTGTTGTAGTCCTCCTCCTCATCCAAGTGATCATTATTGTAACCTAAGAAAACAACCAAAAAATTTATTAAAATACAAATAATAATATACTTAAAGGGGTACTCCGGCGCTAAGACATCTTATCCCCTATCCAAAGGATAGGGGATAAGATGCCTGATCGTGGGGGTCCCGCCGCTGGGGACCCCGTGATCTTTCACGCAGCACCCTGTTACCATCAGCCCCTGCCGATCACGGGGCCAGAGTATTGGGACGTCACGGCTACACCCCCTCAATGCAAGCCTATGGGAGGGGGCGTGACAGTATATTTTTCTACAATTCTTTGTGGATAGCCTCTATGGAGAAAATTTTATGCTATTGCCGTAAGTGACATTGTGTTGTAATCATCAACTACCCTATTTGCCCTCAGCATTTGGCTGAAGGGAAAGGAGTTTACCATTTTTCTAGGATGGCAGCTCTCATAATGTAATAAGGTGTTCTTATCTGTGGGCTTGGTGTACAGACAGGTTTGTAATTTATTCCCTATTTTTAAAACTAATACATCTAGAAAGCTTACACTATCGTGAGAGTGAGTCATGGTAAATAAGAGATTCTCATCCATCCAATTTAAGAAATGATGGAAGTCTTTTACTTCATCTAGTGTGACGTCCCATAGGAGGAAGACGTTGTTGATGAATCTCGGACAGATCGACGACATCTTCCTCCTATAGGACAGCACACTGGATAAATTAAAAGACTTTCATAATTTCTTAAATGGGATGGATGAGAATATCTAATTTACTGTACTATGACTCACTGTCATGATAGTGTTAGCTTTCTAGATGAATTAGTATCAAAAGTAGGGAATAAATTACATACCACGTTGCATCTTGGGAATTAAACTACCTATGATTTTACTTTTTCTCCTTGATTGTATCCTGTGCCTCGTGGAGCCTTCTTTTACCTTGAAACTATACCAATTTTTCACTATTGTTCAGGTGGAGGGCAGCGGATACCTTTGCTACCTGATGTGCTTAACATTGTTGTGTATGCTGTTCCACAACTATGTGGGGTGAGCGGCTTTCATGCCTACATTTTATATTGACATTTTCTCTTTTATTACAACAAGGAGCGCTCTTCCCCTTTTTATTTTTTGTGTGATAGGGGACAGACCTGCGGAGTTGGGTGGTCATTGGGAGCTCACTATGTGACGGATTTTAATGGCTTTAGGTGATATGGTTGTTACATACTGCGCTCCGGCGGTTAGCACCACCCCTGAGCGCAGTAGCTCCGTGTCCCCGGCGGGGTCGTGATTCGCATTGCGTGACACTCCCGCATGCGAATCAAGGCCCGTCACTTACCCACGTCCACTCCTCCTCCTGCTGCTTCGTCTCAGCCTCAGCGCACGCGTCCCCGTCCCTTAGGGCGCGCGCGCCGGTGCTTTGAAATTTAAAGGGCTAGTGCGCCAATAATTAGTAAGTTCACCTGAACATTACATTATAAATTCCTGCACCTCCCACACATCCCTGCCGGATCTTCAGTGATCATTGCCAAAGAGAAAGCGTTCCCATTGCCTGTTTTGCCTTCCCGTGTTACCAGACTTCCTTGCTACATTTTTTGACTACGAACCTTTGCCGCCTGCCTTGACCTTCTGTTACGTTGACTACGCCTCTGTCTCATCCTCCTGTACCTTGCCTTGCCCAGTACCTGTGTGGTCGTATCAGGGGTAGCGACCTGGGTGCCGCCTGCCGCAGCAAATCCATCTTGCCTTGCGGCGGGCTCTGGTGAAGGCCAGCGGCACCTTAGACTCCGCTCCTCGATTCGGTCCGAGTCATCAGCCACACAGGCAGAGGATCCACTACCTGATCCGTGACATCCGCATCCTGGTACTTGACAGCAATATCCGGCCATGGATCCAACTGGGGTTCCTCTGCCTGACAACTCGGATCTTGCATATATCCTGGCGCTCCAGTCTCAGCAGTTGGCCCAGCAGGCCCAGCAGCTTCACCAGCTATTCGCCATGATGCAGCAGTTGTTATCTGCTCAGCAGCAACCGCCACTGCCACAGCCTCCTCCTCCTGCTCCAGTGCAGCCTCCCACTGCTGCAGCCTCCTCTGGGACCAGACTCTGCTTGTCACTTCCTGAAAAATATGAGGGGGATCCCAAGTCCTGTCGAGGCTTTGTGACACAGTGCTCCATGCACATTGAGCTCTTGGAGGACCAGTTCTCCACGGAATGTGCAAAGGTGGCCTTCGTTATCAGTCTCCTGTCTGGAAAAGCCTTGGCCTGGGCAACTCCGCTATGGGATCACAGTGATGTCATCAATTCAAATCTCCAGGCATTCCTGACAGAATTTCACACTGTCTTCGAGGAACCTGCCCATGCTTCCTCTGCCGAGTCGGCTCTGCTAAGTCTCTCCCAGGGCAACTCCACTGTTGGCGAGTATGCCATCTGGTTCCGAACCTTGGCGTCGGAGTTGTCCTGGAATAAAGAAGCCCTCTGCGCTACTTTTAAGAGAGGTCTATCGAGTCAAATTAAAGATGTCCTTGCTGCCCGGGAATTGCCAGCCTCCCTTAATGAACTGATACAATTGGCATCCCGGATCGATATCTGGTTCTTCGAGCGACGTGAGGAACTGAGACAAGAAAGGGAATCTGCACGACCTCGGCGCTTCCCTCGTCTGGCGCCTGTCTTCCACCAACCTAAGCAACCTGCTTCGTTGTCTCCCGCTGTGGAGGATATGCAAGTGGATCGGTCTCGCCTGACTCTGCAGTAAAGGACATGCAGACGAACTGAAAACCTTAGTCTATACTGCGCCAGTGCAGACCACTTCTTTAAATATTGTCATCTATGCCCTCAGCCGCAGGGAAATGCTTGCGCCTATGCTACGTAGAAGAGGCCTCCCTAGGTATGAATTCTTCCTCTCGACGCTTAAATATGATGGTCCAGCTTCTTCTTCCTTCCAAAGAGACCCTCTCAGTTCTGGCCTTCTTGCAGTCTGGCTCTGCAGGAAACTTTTTTGATGCTTCCTTATTGCATAAGTATCGTCTGCCAGTCTTCTGCCTCCAGAAGCCCCTGTACATCTCTACTGTCAATGGAGAAAAACTGAACTGTACCGTGCTTTACCGCACTGAACCCCTGTTGATGCAGGTCAGATTCCTGCATTGAGAGAATTTGTCTTTCTACATTCTTCCACGCTGTACTTCACCTCTTTTGCTTGGCCTACCTTGGTTGCAGCTCCATGCTCCACAGCTGAATTGGAAAATCAGAGAAGTTGTCAGGATCCGGACTGGTATTCAGAGAGGACACTGAAGGTGGATCCTCTGTGTCAGTGAGGTGATGGCGTGGGCCGTACCAGGGGAACAGAATATAAGGGGTTACTGGTTTTCACCAGAGCCCGCCGCAAATAAGGATGGACTTGCAGCGGCAGGTAACCCCCAGGTCGTTCCACCCGATAGCGACTCGACCCCACTGACAGCTGAGACAGGCGCGGTACACAGGCTTGGGATACACAAAACGCTTTCTCAGGGCACTAGGGCAAGGACAGGAAGAGGAAGTGGGTTTTTATATGTTTTGCAGGTGTAGGTACTGATTGGGCCAGGCACCAATTAATGGTGCACTGGCCCTTTAAATTTCATAGAGCCGGCGCGCGCGCGCCCTAGAGAGCGGGGCCGCGCGCGCAGGGACAGAACAGCAGGCAGGACAGAACAGCGCTCCCGGTCAAAAATGTTGGCCTCAGGTTCCTAGGACCTCTCTTCAGGGCCACAATTCTCCCAATCAATTAAAAAAAATCTTTTACCTTGGACGGTCTTGGAAGCAAGGATCTCTTTGACAGCGAAGACATCAGAGGAGCCAGAAAAAGGAGCAGGAACAGTAATCTTGGGAGAAAAGCGGTTAAGCACAAGAGGTTTGAGAAGAGACACATGGAAAGAGTTGGGAATGCGAAGAGAAGAGGGAAGATGAAGCTTGTAAGAGACAGAATTGATTTGATTCTTGATTTTAAAAGGACCGAGGTAGCGAGGACCCAACTTGTAGCCAGGGACACGAAAGCGTATGTATTTGGCAGAGAGTCACACTTTGTCCCCAGGGATAAAGACAGGAGGAGTTCTTCTCTTTTTATTTGCATGTCTCTTCATTCGAGAAGAGGCCAGCAAGAGCGACTTTTGAGTCTCCTTCCAGATAGCGGAGAAGTCCCGGGTTACTTCATCCACGACAGGGACTCCAGAAGAAGTGGGAATGGGGAGGGGGGCAGAGGGTGACGGCAGTACAGTAAACCACAAAAAATGGGGATTTGGCGGAAGATTCAGAATTTTTGAAATTGTACGAGAATTCAGCCCAGGGCAGGAGGTCGACCCAATTATCTTGGCGGGAGGAGACAAAATGTCGCAAGTAGTCACCAAGAATCTGGTTTACTCTTTCCACTTGTCCATTGGATTGGGGGTGATAGGAGGACGAGAAATGTAATTTGATCTTTAATTGATTACAGAGAGCTCTCCAAAATTTTGACACAAATTGAACTCCTCTATCCGAGACGATATGCGTGGGAAGCCCGTGAAGACGAAAAATCTGCAGAAAAAATAGCTTCACCAACTGTGGTGCAGAAGGAAGGCCTGAAAGCAGAATAAAGTGAGCCATTTTGGAAAAACGATCAACGACCACCCAGATGACAGTGTTGCCATGGGATACAGGAAGATCCGTGATGAAGTCCATGGCTATGTGGGACCAAGGCTGTTCAGGCACCGGCAGCTGATGAAGAAGACCTGAAGGCTTTTGACGAGGGGTCTTGTCAAGTGCACATACTCTACAGGCTCGTACAAAATCGGTCACATCCTTTTCCAAGGAGGACCACCAATAGTGTCTGGCGATTGATTGTAAGGTCTTTTTGATTTCAGTGTGACCAGCCAGAAGGGAGGAATGGCCCCATTTGAGGATCCGGAGGCGAAGACGGGGAGGAACATAAGTCTTTCCTTGAGGGACAGGTACCAGAGAAGCAGTAGCAGAAGAGATCAGGCACTCAGGGGGAATGATGTGCTGAGGAAGGGTCTCAGATTCAGAGGCATCGGTGGTACTAGATAGAGCATCGGCTCTGACATTCTTGTCTGCGGGACGAAAATGGATCAGAAAGTTGAAACGAGCAAAGAACAACGACCACCTAGCCTGGCGAGGATTTAGCCGCTGGGCGGATTGGAGATAAGACACATTTTTGTGATCTGTATAAATGGTGATGGGGTGTAGGGATCCTTCCATAAGATGTCTCCACTCCTCAAGGGCCAAGTTAATTGCCAACAGTTCACGGTCTCCGATGGAATCATTTTTTTCTGGAGGTGAAAAGGTTTTGGAGAAAAATCCGCAGGTGACCTTTTTTCCTTTAGCGGATTTTTGTAGGAGAACAGCTCCGGCTCTAACAGAGGAGGTGTCAACCTCGAGGAAGAAGGGCTTCTGAGGATCAGGTCTGGACAAGACTGGAGCAGAGGAGAAGGTGGCTTTGAGGTGATTGAAGGCTTCCTTCGCCAGTGGCGGTCAGGATTTCGGATTAGCATTTTTCTTAGTCAGTGCTACAATAGGAGCAACGATGGTGGAGAAGTGGGGAATGAATTGACGGTAGTAATTTGCGAATCTGAGAAATCTTTGGATTGCTCGCAGGCCAGTGGGGTGAGGCCAATCCATTACCGCAGAAAGTTTATCAGAGTCCATTTGAAGACCTTGTCCGGACAAGAAGGGAAGACTGCTGCGTTCGAATAGACACTTGATTTTGAAACTCGATTTTGGTGTAAAGTTGATTTTGGCGTAGTCGCTGGAGCACTTGACGAACATGAAGGCGATGTTCCTCTAGGTTGGAGGAAAAATCGAGGATGTCGTTAAGATAGACTACCACACAAGAGTAAAGCATATCCCGAAAAATTTCATTAACAAAGTCCTGACAGACTGCTTGGGCATTGCATAGACCAAATGGCATAACTAGGTTTTCAAAGTGGTCTTCCATTCATCGCCTGCTCGAATACGGATGAGGTTATATGCGCCCCTTAGGTCTAGCTTAGAAAAAATCTTAGCACCTCACAGACGGTCGAAGAGTTCGGAGATGAGTGGCAGAGGATAGCGATTTTTTTACGGTAATTTTATTGAGACCGCTGTAATCAATACAAGGGCGGAGAGATCAATCTTTTTTAGAGACAAAGAAAAATCCAGCTCCAGCCGGGGAAGAAGATTTCCGGATAAAACCTTTTTTTGAGGTTTTCCTGTATGTACTCAGACATAGCTTGGGTTTCCGGGGAGAAAGAGGGTAAATCCTGCCATGGGGAGGTGTGGTGCCAGGGAGCAGGTCGATAGGACAGTCATAGGGTCTATGTGGTGGTAAGACCTCTGCCTGCTTTTTACAAAAGACGTCCGAAAAGTCCTGATAGGCTTTAGGAAGACCTGGCAAAGGAGTGGCAATGGAGACTTGGCAGGAAGAAACTGGGTGAAGACTGGGTGGAGAGGAAGAATTCACTCCTAGCAACGACTTTCCGACGTTGACTAGGTGAGTAGGTGTGTTTCTCAGACGCGGAGGACGAATAGGACAGTCTTTTAGGAAATGTTCGGTGCTAGCACAGAATAGACACAGGTTTTCATTCCTACAGCGAGTCCTCTCTTGTTGGGTCAGGCGAGACCGATCCACTTGCATAGCCTCCTCGGCAGGAGGCACAGGAACATATTGCAAAGGACGTTGGAGGAGAGGAGCCTGGAAGGAAAACCGCCTGGTGTGAACAAGTTCCTTTTCCTGACGAAGCTCCTGGCATCTTTCCGAGAAACGCATGTCGATGCGGGTGGCCAAATGGATAAGTTCAGAAGGTTAGCAGGAACTCCCTTGGACAAGATTCAGTAAAGCAGTCTCGGCTGAGGAAGCCCTGGCAGGCTCCTCAAAAACACTACGTACTTCAGAGAAGAAGGACTGGATAGTGGAAGTGGCGGGATCGTTGCGGTCCCAAAGCAGTGTGGCCCATGACAAGGCCTTTCCAGACAGGAGGCTGACCGCGAATGCCACCTTAGACCGTTCAGTAGGGAATTGGTCCGACATCTTCTCCAGGTGTAGGGAACACTGGGACAAGAATCCACGGCACAGTTTAGAGTCCCCATCAAACTTGTCTGGAAGAGACAGGCGGAAACTGGGAGCAGCCACTCGCTGCGGAGGAGATGCGAGAGCTGGCGTAGGAGATGGTTGCTGTTGTTGCGGCAGAAGCTGTTGCAGCATAACGGTCAGCTGAGTCAGCTGCTGTCCTTGTTGCGCGATCTACTGTGATTGCTGGGCGACCACGGTGGTTAGGTCAGCGACACTAGGCAGCGGGACCTCAGCGGGATCCATGGCCGGATCTACTGTCACGATCCGGACTGGTATGCAGAGAGGACACTGGAGGTGGATCCTCTGTGTCGGTGAGGTGATGGCGTGGGCCGTACCAGGGGAACGGAATCTAAGGGGTTACTGGTTTTCACCAGAGCCCGCCGCAAAGCGGGATGGACTTGCAGCGGCAGGTAACCCCCAGGTCGTTCCATCCGATAGCGACCACCCCACTGACAGCTGAGACAGGCGCGGTACAGAGGGACAAGGCAAGAGCAAGGTCCAAGGTCGGACGTAGCAGAAGGTCAGGGCAGGCAGCAAAGGTTCGTAGTAAGGGACAACGGCAAGGGTCTGGATACACAGGCTTGGGATACACAAAACGCTTTCTCAGGGCACTAGGGCAACAAGATTCGGCAAGGACAGGAAGGGGAAGTGGGTTTTTTAAATGTTTTGCAGGTGTAGGTACTGATTGGGCCAGGCACCAATTAATGGTGCGCTGGCCCTTTAAATTTCATAGAGCCGGCGCGGACGCGCGCCCTATAGAGTGGGGCCGCGCGGTGTGGTACAGAACAGCAGGCGGATGGGGCAGGTGAGATGATTGGGATGCGACCCGCGGGCGGGCGCATCCCGCTACGCGGATCACATCCCCGACGGTGATAACAGTGCAGCGCTCCCGGTCAGCGCGTCTGACCGGGGCGCTGCACATGGAAGAACGCCGCGAGCGCTCTGGGGAGGAGCAGGGACCCGGAGCACTCGGCGTAACAGAAGTCCTTCGCTGGGGCCCGTACTGCAACGATCACTGTATACACATACGTGTGACCAAGTTGGAATCCTCATCTAGTCCTCAACCTGGATTACCTCCTTTCCTCCAAGACATTGCTGATGTCTTTTGTGAAAAGCAAGCTGAAGTTTTGCCTCCACATTGTCCATACCATTGTCCTATTGACTTGCCTGGTACCACACCTCCCAGAGGCCGAATCTACCCTTTGTCTGTTCCAGAAACCCAGGCCATGTCTACCTATATTCAGGAGAACCTGTAGAAAGGGTTTACTAGGAAATCCTCTTCTCCTGCCGGAGCTGGTTTCTTCTTTGTGGAAAAGAAAGATGGGTCCTTGCATCCTTGCATCGATTACCGGGGACTGAATAAAATTACAGTTAAAAACTGTTATCCTCTCCCCTTAATCTCAGAGTTGTTTGATCGCCTGCCAGGGGCCAAGGTCTTTTTTAAATTGGATCTTAGAGGTGCCTACAACTTGATTCATATTAGGGAAGGGGACGGTGTGGAAGACTACGTTTAATACTAGAGACGGACATATAGAGTATTTTGTTATGCCTTTTGGACTATGCTATGCTCCAGCAGTCTTCCAGGAGTTTGTCAATGACATATTTCGGGATCTACTCTACTCATGTGTCGTCTATTTAGATGACATCCTCATCTATTCTCCAAACTTCCACACTCATCGTCTCCATCTCCGTCAAGTATTACAGCGTCTTCGTGACAACCAACTATGCAAAACTTGAAAAGTGTTCTTTTGTCAAGACCAGCCTTCCATTTCTAGGATATATTGTTACCAGTCAAGGGCTTCAAATGGATCCTAACAAGTTATCTGCTGCACTGGAGTGGCCTCAGCCTACAGGACTGAAAGCAATACAACACTTCCCCAGTTCACCAGTTTATTCCCCACTATTCCACCTTTGTCGCCCCCATTGTATCCCTAACAAACAACACTGCCAATCCTAAGGTCTGGTCTCTAGAGGCGGAAAATGCCTTCAAAGAGCAAAAGCCTACCTTCGCTTTCGCTCCGGTGTTGTCAAGACCTGACCCGGACAAGCCATTCATTTTGGAGGTGGATGCGTCTTCGGTCGGTGCAGGAGCAGTTCTGACACAAAGATCTTACAAGGGTAAGATTGTGACCTGCGGATTATTCTCGAAGACTTTTTCTCCAGCGGAAAAGAATTATACTATAGGAGACCGTGAGCTTCTGGCTATTAAGTTGGCCTTGGAGGAATGGCGTCATCTCTAAGAGGGCTCTGTGCATCCCATAACCATCTATACGGATCAAAAGAACTTGATTTATTTCTAGTCTGCCCATCGCCTAAGCTCACGTCAGGCTCACTGGTCCCTGTTCTTCTCCAGGTTTAACTTCCTCATTAATTTTTGTCCTGCAGAAAAGAATCTTTGGGCTGATGCCTTATCTGGATCAACTGAGGTATACAAGATCAGGGACCTCATCTGCAACACATTGTCTCTCCGGATCGTCTTATTTCCGCAGCACCAGGAGGTTTTCAGAATTTGCCCCCAGGGAAGACTTTTGTTTCACCTCGTTTGAGACTCCGAATCCTGAAATGGGGTCATTCTTCTCTGTTGGCAGGTCATGCCGGGATCCGAAAATCCATGCAATTAATTTCCCGACAGTTTTGGTGGCCCACTTTGAAACGGGATGTCATAGACTTTGTCCGCTCCTGCTCTGTTTGTGAATAGGACAAAACTCCTCGCACCAAGCCTGCCGGTCTACTACATCTATTGCCTGTTCCTGAACAGCCCTGGTCCAACATTGCAATAGACTTTATTACGGATCTCCCTTCTTCCTGCGGCAATACAGTCATCTGGGTCGTGGTGGACCAATTTTCTAAGACTGCACCTTTTGTACCGTTGCCTGGGTTACCATCCTCACCTCAAATTGCCAAACAATTCCTAACTCATATTTTCCGACTCCATGGATTTCCCACACATATAGTCTCTGACAGGGGAGTCCAGTTCGTCTCAAAATTCTGGAGGGCACTCTGCTCACGGCTCAAAGTTAAGTTGGAATTCTCCTCTGCCTATCACCCACAGTCTAATGGACAAGTTGAAAGGGTGAATCAGATTTTGGGAGATTATCTTCACCACTTTGTCTCCGCTCGCCAAGATGACTGGTCTGACCTTCTACCCTGGGCCGAATTTTCATACAACCATAGGGATACTGAATCCACTGGAACTTCACCCTTTTATGTAGTCTATGGACTTCATCCTCGTCCGCCTCTGCCCTTGTCAACTCCCTCTGGTGTCCCTATAGCAGATGAACTAGTACGGAACTTTACCACCATCTGGAAGAAGACTTGGCTCTCCCTTCTTCGTGCCACAACACAAATGAAATGTCAAGCAGAAAAAAAATTATTTGATGATACTTATCAGTGCTATGTCCTATTCATATCCCCTATGGGGACATAAAAATTGTAAAAAAAAATAAAAAGGAAATAAAAGTAAAAAAGAAAATTTGAAAAAAAAAAAAGAAAACTCCCCTCCCCCAATAAAAATGTAAATTTTACCTTTTCCCATTTTTACCCCCAAAAAGTGTAAAAAAAAATGTATAAAGATAATTGGTATCGCCGCATGCGTAAATGTCTGAGCTATCAAAATATAATGTTAATGATTCCGTACGGTAAACGGCGTACACTTAACTTAACAAAAGGCCAAAATTGCTGCTTTTACATATTCCCCAAAAAATGTATAAAAAATTATTCAAAGTTTTATATGTGCAAATGTGGTAACAAGTTATAGGTCGTCAAAGCAGTTAATTTGGTTAAAAAGTTTGAGATTTTTTTGGAAACGGTACAATAATAGAAAAGTATGTAATCATGGGTATCATTTTAACCATATTGCCCCACAGAATAAATAAAACATGTCATTTTGTATGTAAATTGTTCAGCATGGAAACGAAACCTTACAAAAATTGCGGTTTTCTTTTCCATTTCTCAACACAAATAGTAATTTTTTGGGTTGTGCCATACATTTGATGGTAAAATGAGTGATGCAATTACAAAGGACAACTGGTTGCACAAAAAACATTCCCTCATACTCGTCTATGAATGAAAATATAAAAGAGTTATGATTTTTAGAAGGCGAGGAGGAAAAAACAAAAATGCAATTAAGGCCACAATGGACTTAGTCCTTAAGGAGTTAATAATCTCAGAACTACACACGCGGGTGTTGGTTTGTAGACATAGTATCCTACTTTTTTCTTTTTGGTGTACATGTTGTGCATCTTGGTAAAACATTAACCTTTCTAATATAATTAAATTTCCTTTTTATAGAAATAATGGCTTATAAAATCACAGCTTTGTCCAAGCTGAAGCAAAGGAATGGACAAAATCCAGTAAGTGAGGGTGCACTAGCACCGATCTGATATGTGTCTAATATGACAGGAGAGAGCACAGAGAAGTATTATCAGACAGGAGAGAGCACAGAGGAGTACTATCAGACAGGAGAGAGCACAGAGGATAACTATCAGACAGGAGAGAGCACAGAGGAGTCCTATCGACAGGAGAGAGCACAGAAGAGTACTTTCAGACAGGAGAGAGCACAGAGGAGTGCTATGAGATGGGGGAGCGCACAGAAGAGTCATATCAGACAGGAGAGTGCACAGAGGAGTACTATCAGACAGAAGAGAGCACAGAAGAGTGCTATCAGACAGGAGAGAGCACAGAAGAGTGCTATCAAACAGGAGAGAACACAGAGGAGTCCTATCAGACACGAGAGGGCACAGAGGAGTGCTATCAGACAGGAGAGAGCACAGAGGAGAACTATCAGACAGGAGACAGCACAGAGGAGTCCTATCAGACAAGAGAGAACACATAGGAGTGCTATCAGACAGGAGAGAGCACAGAGGACTGCTATCAAACAGGAGAGAGCACAGACGAGTTCTGTCAGACAAGAGAGAGCAAAGAGGAGTGCTATCAGACATGAGAGAGCAGAGAGGAGTACTATCAGACAGGAGAGAGCACAGAGGAGTGCTATCAAACAGCAGAGAGCACAGAGGAGTGCTATCAGACATGAGAGAGCGGAAAGGAGTACTATCAGACAGGAGAGAGCACAGAGGAGTGCTATCAGATAGCAGAGAGCACAGAGGAGTGCTATCAGACATGAGAGAGCGGAGAGGAGTACTATCAGACAGGAGAGAGCACAGAGGAGTGCTATCAGACAGGAGAGGGCACAGAGGAGTCCTATCAGACAGGAGAGAGCACAGAGGAGTCCTATCAGACAGGAGAGAGCACAGAGGAGAACTATCAGACAGAAAAGAGCACAGAGGAGTCCTATCAGACAGAAGAGAGTACAGATAGAATAGAATACTAACCCACCCTCACTTACTGGACTTTGTCCATGCCTGTGCTTCAGCTTGGACAAAGCCATGATTTTATAAGCCATAATTTCTATAAAAAGGAAATACATTTTTCTTATGACATATATTAGAAAGGTTAATGTTTTGTCAAGATGTACAACATATAAAAAAAATGTTATCTGACAGTGGCCATTTAGAAATACATAGGGAAGAATTTTATTCAGCATGCCTTACAATACTGACCGAAATGGTTGCATTCCTCTGTAATTGACTCTTAATGTAAATAAATGCATAGTACATGAAATATTTGCTTTAAATAAAAGAATTAAAAAAATAGACCAATGTTTACTCACCAAATGTTTGACAAAGTTTTAGGCTATTAAAGTCGAAAGGCATGTCAGTGCACAGGTCTGAAAGAATTTGTATTGTACATGCCAAAATACTAAATGCACATAACAGTTTTATAAATGCTACTTCCACCATTCCAAATGAAATCTGTCCATATATAAATAGTATTTACTGACACTAAACAACTACTTTCATTCATTACTCTAATATTTGTATCCTAGATGCTAAGTATTCATGAAAAAGCTACAGAAACTATCTTTAACAAAAGAGAAAGTTTTCCATAGCAATTTCATTGTACACATTCATACAAAACCACCACTCTTAAAATTATAGCCTACACGAAGTGCATTACATTTTAATCCAATACAAATAGCAATTAAAAAAGTACATTGAATGAAAACAACAAGAAAACAAAACACTGCAAATGAGTTAGAGGAAAAAATGAAGACGATTCTGTGTCTATCAATATTCATTATTTGTTCATTTCCCAATCAAACCTGTTTTCTCTGATTTATAGCTGAAGAACTTTCATTTTCCTGACTATAAAAAGAGAGAGCACAGCGGAGTACTATCAGACAGGAGAGAGCACAGAGGAGTGCTATCAGACAGGAGAGAGCACAGAGGAGTTCTATCAGACAGGAGAGAGCACAGAGGAGTGCTATCAGACATGAGAGAGCAGAGAGGAGTACTATCAGACAGGAGAGAGCACAGAGGAGTACTATCAGACAGGAGAGAGCACAGAGGAGTGCTATCAGACAGGAGAGAGCACAGAGGAGTTCTATCAGACAGGAGAGAGCACAGAGGAGTACTATCGACAGGAGAGAGCACAGAGGAGTCCTATCGACAGGAGAGAGCACAGAGGAGTGCTATCAGACGGGGGAGAGCACAGAAGAGTCATATCAGACAAGAGAGTGCACAAGGAGTACTATCAGACAGAAGAGAGCACAGAAGAGTGCTATCAGACAGGAGAGAGCACAGAAGAGTGCTATCAAACAGGAGAGAGCACAGAGGAGTCCTATCAGACAAGAGAGGGCACAGAGGAGTGCTATCAGACAGGAGAGAGCACAGAGGAGAACTATCAGACAGGAGAGAGCACAGAGGAGTCCTATCAGACATGAGAGAGCAGAGAGGAGTACTATCAGACAGGAGAGAGCACAGAGGAGTACTATCAGACAGGAGAGAGCACAGAGGAGTGCTATCAGACAGGAGAGAGCACAGAGGAGTTCTATCAGACAGGAGAGAGCACAGAGGAGTACTATCAGACAGGAGAGAGCACAGAGGAGTCCTATCGACAGGAGAGAGCACAGAGGAGTGCTATCAGACGGGGGAGAGCACAGAAGAGTCATATCAGACAAGAGAGTGCACAGAGGAGTACTATCAGACAGAAGAGAGCACAGAAGAGTGCTATCAGACAGGAGAGAGCACAGAAGAGTGCTATCAAACAGAAGAGAGCACAGAAGAGTGCTATCAGACAGGAGAGAGCACAGAAGAGGGCTATCAAACAGGAGAGAACACAGAGGAGTCCTATCAGACAAGAGAGGGCACCGAGGAGTGCTATCAGACAGGAGAGAGCACAGAGGAGTCCTATCAGACAGGAGAGAGCACAGAGGAGAACTATCAGACAGGAGAGAGCACAGAGGAGTCCTATCAGACATGAGAGAACACATAGGAGTGCTATCAGACAGGAGAGAGCACAGAGGACTGCTATCAGACAGGAGAGAGCACAGACGAGTTCTGTCAGACAAGAGAGAGCAAAGAGGAGTGCTATCAGACATGAGAGAGCAGAGAGGAGTACTATCAGACAGAAAAGAGCACAGAGGAGTCCTATCAGACAGAAGAGAGCACAGATAGAATAGAATACTAACCCACCCTCACTTACTGGACTTTGTCCATGCCTGTGCTTCAGCTTGGACAAAGCCATGATTTTATAAGCCATAATTTCTATAAAAAGGAAATACATTTTTCTTATGACATATATTAGAAAGGTTAATGTTTTGTCAAGATGTACAACATATAAAAAATGTTTTATCTGACAGTGGCCATTTAGAAATACATAGGGAAGAATTTTATTCACCATGCCTTACAATACTGACTGAAATGGTTGCATTCCTCTGTAATTGACTCTTATTGTAAATAAATGCATAGAACATGAAATATTTGCTTTAAATAAAATAATTTAAAAAATAGACCAATGTTTACTCACTAAATGTTTGACAAATTTTTAGGCTATTAAAGTCAAAAGGCATGTGGGTGCACAGGTCTGAAAGAATTTATAATGTACATGCCAAAATACTAAATGCACATAACAGTTTTATAAATGCTACTTCCACTATGCCAAATGAAATCTGTCCTTATATAAATAGTATTTACTGACACTAAACAACTACTTTCATTCATTACTCTAATATTTGTATCCTAGATGCTAAGTATTCATGAAAAAGCTACAGAAACTATCTTTAACAAAAGAGAAAGTTTTCCATAGCAATTTCATTGTACACATTCATACAAAACCACCACTCTTAAAATTATAGCCTACACGAAGTGCATTACATTTTAATCCGATACAAATAGCAATTAAAAAAGTACATTGAATGAAAACAACAAGAAAACAAAACACTGCAAATGAGTTAGAGGAAAAAATGAAGACGATTCCGTGTCTATCAAGATTCATTATTTGTTCGTTTCCCAATCAAACCTCTTTTCTCTGAGGTATAGCTGAAGAACTTTCATTTTCCTGACTATAAAAAGAGAGAGCACAGCGGAGTACTATCAGACAGGAGAGAGCACAGAGGTGTGCTATCAGACAGGAGAGAGCACATAGGAGTTCTATCAGACAGGAGAGAGCACAAAGGAGTACTATCAGACAGGAGAGAACACAGAGGAGTGCAATCAGACAGGAGAGAGCACAGAGGAGTGCTATCAGACAGGAGAGAGCACATAGGAGTACTATCAGACAGGAGAGATTACAGAGGAGTGCTATCAGACAGGAGAGAGCACAGAGGAGTACTATAAGACAGGAGAGATTACAGAGGAGTACTATCAGACAGGAGAGAGCACAGAGGAGTACTATCAGACAGAAGAGAGCACAGAGGAGTGCTTTCAGACAGGAGAGAGCACAAAGGAGTACTATCAGACAGGAGAGAGTTCAAGGAGTGCTATCAGACAGGAGAGAGCACAGAGGAGAACTATCAGACAGGAGAGAGCACAGATGAGTACTAGCCAACCCTCACTTACTGGACTTTGTCCATGCCTGTGCTTCAGCTTGGACAAAGCCATGATTTTATAAGCCATCATTTCTATAAAAAGGAAATAAATTTTTCTTACGAAGTGTATTAGAAAGGTTAATATTTTGTCAAGATGTACAACATATAAAAAGTTTTTTTTTTAAATCTGACAGTGGCCATTTAAAAATACAGAGGGGAGAATTCTTTTCACAGTGCATTACAGTACTGACTGAAATGGTTGCATTCCTCTGTAATTGACACTTATTGTATATAAATGCATAGTACATGATATATTTGCTTTAAATAAAAAGAAAAAAAAAATAGACCAACGTTTACTCACCAAGAGGGGCATTTACTAATCTTTTACTATGTAGTCTGGTTTTTACCCTGTTTTTTTCTACTTCATTTTTGACTATGTGCGACAAATTTACTAAATTGTTGCACAGCATTAATAAATTTGGCACACATAGGCAAAAGTGGGAAATTTACTTCATGTAGTAGAAAAAATTGTCTGTTCCTTTTTCCTGCTATCTGAATAGGTTTGGCTGCTAGGTTTCCTTCTGGATCTTTTGTTTTTGAGTTTTTTTTTTAGCTTTTTCACCACATTTAAATAATTCAATAACTAAATTGTAGTCATGGCTCAGAATAGTGGTAAACGGCGTTTAGTGTTTGTGTGTGTGTGTTTATTACATTTTTTTAACACAGTTTTTTTCTCCCTAAATGTACTTACACTTTTTTTTTTGTTACTTCTTCTACAGATCCGTGTATCCTGTGGACTCCTTTGGATTCGGTGGACTACTTCGACGACCAGCGTTTTTCTTTGCTTGATGTTGATAAAATGGTTAACGAGGGCTTGTGGGGGAGTGTTTTTTTGTAATAATTTTTTTAAAAAACTTTTTGTGATTTTTTTTTTTACTTTACTAGACAGGCTTAGTAGTGGAATCTGTCTTATAGACGGAGTCCATTACTAAGCCGGGCTTAGTGTTAGCCACAAAAACAGCTAGCGCTAACCCCCAATTATTACCCCGATACCCAACACCACAGGGGTGCTGGGAAGAGCCGGTACCAACAGGCTCGGAGCATCAAAAATGGCGCTCCTGGGCCTAGGTGGTAACAGGCTGGCGTTATTTAAAATCACGCACAGGGTCCCCCCTATTTTCATTCTCAGACAAATACCAACCAAACAGTAACAGCCTGACGTTACCAGGGTGGGCAAGGACCATTGTTACTGGCCTTCCCCAGCCTAAATAACACCAGCCTGTTACGGCCTTGGCCCAGGAGCACTATTTTTGATGCTCCAGGCCTGTTGGTACCGGCTCTTCCCGGCACCCCTGTGGCGTTGGGTACCGGGGTAATAATAGGGGGTTAGCGCTAGCTGTTTTTGTGGCTAACGCTAAGCCCAGCTTAGTAATGGACTCTGTCTATAAGACAGCTTCCGCTACTAAGCCTGTCTAGTAAAGTAAGGAAAAAACACAACAGGTTTAAAAAAAATTTTATTACAAAAAACACTCAACCACAAGCCCTCGTTAACCATTTTATTAAAATCAAACAAAGAAAAACGCTGGTCATCGAAAAAGTCCACCGAATCCGAAGGAGTCCACAGGATACACGGATCTGAAATGAGAAGAAAAATAAAAAAAGGGTTAGTACATTTATTATCACCTGCTCGCACATCTCCCGCCCCGCATGACTACAACTGCCAGCATGCCCTTACAGTAAGGACATGCTGGGAGTTGTAGTTGTGTGGTGCAGGAGATGTGTGGGCAAGTGACAAGCTTGTCCCCTGCCCCCAGCTGCAGGACTACAACTCCCAGCATGCCCTTACAGTAAGGTGGGGCGGAGGCCGGGCAAAGTGTTTCCCAACCTGGGACTTGTAGTTTTGCAACATCAGGAGGCACCCTGGTTGGGAAACACTGTTTTAGGCCAGTGTTTCCCAACCAGGGTGCCTCCAGATGTTGCAAAACTACAACTCCCAGCATGCCTGGACAGCCAAAGGCTGTCTAGGCATGTTGGGAGTTGTAGTCTTGCAACATCTGGAGGCACTCTGGTTGGGAAACACTGTTTTAGGCCAGTGTTTCCCAACCAGGGTGCCTCCAGATGTTGCAAAACTACAACTCCCAGCATGCCTGGACAGCCAAAGGCTGTCTAGGCATGCTGGGAGTTGTAGTCTTGCAACATCTGGAGGCACCCTGGTTGGGAAGCTTGGGCAACTTACCGGCTGCCGTAGGTTCCAGGGTCACCAATCGTCGCTGGAGCCTCGGAAGGGTAAGTGAACGTCTTCGCCGGTCCCCTTCAGCTGTTTAGTTTTGCAACAGCTGGAGGACTACAGTTTACAGACCACAAACCAGTGGTCTGCAAATTGTGGCCCTCCAGCTGTTGCAAAACTACAACTCCCAGCATGCCCTGACAGCCAAAGGCTGTCCAGGCATGCTGGGAGTTGTAGTCTTGCAACATCTGGAAGCACCCTGTTGGGAAACACTGTTTTAGGCCAGTGTTTCCCAACAAGGGTGCCTCCAGATGTTGCAAAACTACAACTCCCAGCATGCCTGGACAGCCAAAGGGTGTCCAGGCATGCTGGGAGTTGTAGTCTTGCAACATCTGGAGGCACCCTGGTTGGGAAACAGTTTTAGGGCTTGGGCAACTTACCGGCTTCAGTAGGATCCAGCGCTGCACGACACTGACGCGCGACACTGCCACGCGACAGTGCCGCCCGACGATCTCCGTCACCGATCGTCGCTGGAGCCTCAGAAGGGTAAGTGAACGTCTTTGCCGGTCCCCTTCAGCTGTTTAGTTTTGCAACAGCTGGAGGACTACAGTTTACAGACCACAAACCAGTGGTCTGCAAACTGTGGCCCTCCAGCTGTTGCAAAACTACAACACCCAGCATGCCCTGACAGCCAAAGCTTTTGGCTCTCAGGGCAGGAGCCTGGGCTGACATTACAGCGCAGCCGCCCGGGCTCCTCATACGGCCTCCCCGCTACCCTCACTTATGGGGACACTGATATCCCCCCCCCCCCTTGTCTCCTGCCCACGCCGCTCAGCTCCCGCTGCTACAAGACTACAACTCCCAGTGTGTCCTCACTGTAAAGGCATGCTGGGACTTGTACTCTTGCAACAGTTAGCAGACACATGTGAGTTGTGTGGTGCTGGCAGGTAAGAGGGGGGGGGGGGATGTAAATCACTGCAGTATCCCGGTAGAGCAGTGAGGGTAGCGGGGAGAAAGTATGTCGGAGCCCGGGCGGCAGTAGCTTTTCCTGCTCCATGTTGGAGCTGGAGTAAATTTTGTAAATTTTTACGGCCGTTGCGACAGTTTATTGCGCAACTGCGACTGTCTCAGTTAATAAATACCTGACCACTGCAAGTAAAAAATGAAAACTTGCGTAAATTTAGCGGGAATTTTTTTTTTTACTTTCTAGCTCTTGCTAGAGAAAGTAGCACAAAAAATAGGGTAGGCGCAATTGCGACAATTTTGCGCCAAAAATTGTCAGAAAAAAATGAATAAACCCCTTAGTAAATGCCCCTCCAAATGTTTGACAAATTTTTAGGCTATTAAAGTCAAAAGGCATGTCGGTGCATAGGTAAGAAAGAATTTGTAATGTACATGCCAAAATACTAAATGCACATAACAGTTTTATAAATGCTACTTCCACCATTCCAAATGAAAACTGTCCTCATATAAATAGTATTCACTGACAATAAACAACTACTTTCATTCTTTACTCTAGTATTTGTATCCCAGAAGTATTCATGAAAAAGCTACAGAAATCATCTTCAATAAAAGAAAAAGTTTTCCATAGCAATTTCATTGTACACATACATACAAAACCACCACTCCTAAAATTATAGCCTACACGATGTGCATTACATTTTAATCCGATATAAATAGCAATTAAAAAAGTACATTGAATGAAAACAACAAGAAAACAAAACACTGCAAATGAGTTAGAGGAAAAAATGAAGATGATTCCGTGTCTATCAATATTCATTATTTGTTCATTTCCCAATCAAACCTATTTTCTCTGATTTATAGCTGAAGAACTTTCATTTTCCTGACTATAAATTTTCTTCATTAGCTCAGTTCCCAAAGTGTCAGTTTTAGTTAATGTTAGATATTATTCTAACAATGCTACTCCTGTAGTGTTTCGGGAAACAGTCATGCCTTACAAATTTGTTACTATCCATTTGTTACATTGTCAGTAGAACTCATTTGTTCTGCTAGTAAGTCTTGTTCTGAATCACATGATCAATGAGACATTCTAACAGGACTGATTTTATTGTTAACTATTTTTGACTAATAATATGCGACCATGAATGAAATATATGATGCCTTTCACTCATACATGGTGTTAGTGGTTAAGCAATAATGAATTTTATTGAATTATAACTTATTCACGATTTTGTATGGGGAAGCAAAACGAGGCCCTTGTTAGTTTGAGACTTTTAATACCGCCAAATCAGGAGAGTTAACCCCTCCAAACCTCCTTTTTTGTCTGATAAAACACAGAATAGAGCTATATTTCACACCAATGAATGTTCAACTTGTTTTGTCAGGAATTACTGCCTTGCATTGGAAGGCCTATTGTTTACATAGTTTTGTTCTCCATCTGTGCCTGCATCCTGGAATTCATAAGTCTTGCCACATTGCGATACTATATTTGTCTTATTCAGAGCTACATTTCTAACATAATCACAGAATTAAACATCTTGTTGCGCCTTATTAGCAAATTGTTTGCTTCAAATATTTTATTCTACTTCTGAGAAGCCAAACAAATGTGGGAGTGTAAACCAATAATGTAATGATAAGCTTAAAAAAGCAGGTTTTGCTCCAGGAAATCTATGTCCGAGAACATTGATCTCTTGTTTATTGCGTTGAATAGGAAAATGTATCAAAACTGCACATAATGTGAACTGACTCCAAGCCACGTATGAGTCTAATGAGTTGACCTGGGTGACCTTCAGCTCTAGCAGCCTAATGAGATGACAAAGTTCAGTGATCATACACCTCAATTTAGGGTCTATTCACACGGCAGAATTCTGCCTCAAATTAAAGCCCATAGACTTCTATGGGATTCCGCACTCCCCTTCACACTTCTGAATTTCCGCAAAAAGAAAATTGACTTATTTAATAGATGCTAGATGATAAAACTTAATGTCTTCACCAACTTCTATTGCATTGGACTGTAATGCTGCCCAGTGTCAGGATGCAGTGTGCTGCACTACAAGAATCAGGTGTGATCTGCATATCCAGAGCTAATTAGGAGCCTGGGAGTGAGAAGGGTAAATATATAGGTTGGTCTAAAATTATTTAGGTCTCTGGTCTGGGGTCTGAATTTATTTATGGGGCTTCAATCTGAAATAATCGATGAGTATGATTTGAGGTGTAAATGAATTTATAATTGTGAACTGGGGTCTGAATTTATTTAGGATGTGGTAGTCTGAATTAATCTATGAGTATGATTTGGGGTGTAAATGAATTTGGAGGTGTGAACTGAGGTCTGACTTTACTAAAGAGTCTGCATTTATTTGATTATTTGGTCTGAAGTCTGAATAAATTATAGTATCTGGTCTAGGGTATGGATTTATTAAAGGGTTTGGAGTCTGAATTTATTTTAATGCATAGTTAAAGGTCCAAATAAATTTTGGGGTATTGGCTGGCATATGAGGAATACCAGCCAGTGGTTAATTCATTTATGAATGTGTTCTGAGAAAAGGAGCATGAATAATACAAGCATTAACTAAAGCAGGTCAGGAGAACTGACAGGATCTCTTTAAAGGATAACTCCGGGATGTAACAATGTATCCCCTATGCAAAGGATAGGGGATAAGTGTTAGATCGCAGGCGGTCCAACCACTGGGGCCCCCGACTCCCCGAGTGGCGCCCCGACTCCCTTCATGAAACGAGCATTTTCAAGCACAGCACAATGCTGCGGCCAAGACGCCCCCACTCCATGCAGTTCTACAGCAGAGCAGAAGATTGCCGAAAGCAGCGCTATTGCTCTCCCATAGAGCTGCATGGAGGGGGCGTGTCGGCCACCGCATCCTGCGGTAGTCAAAAATGCTAATTTCATGCAGGGAGCTGGGATGCCATTTGGGAGATCGTGGCGGGCCCCAGCGGTCAAACCTCCCACAATCTATCCTTAGAATAGGGGATACATTGTTACATCCCAGAGTTATCCTTTAACCCCTTAAGGACCGAGCCATTTTACACCTTAGGACCAGAGTGTTTTTTGAACATCTGACCACTGTCACTTTAAACATTAATAACTCTGGAATGCTTTTACTTATCATTCTGATTCCGAGATAGTTTTTTCATGACACATTCTACTTTAACATAGTGGTAATTTTTTTTGTGGTAAATTGCATCCTTTCTTGGTGAAAATTTTCAAATTTGATGAAAAAATTGAAAATTTTGCATTTTTCTAACTTTGAAGCCCTCTGCTTGTAAGAAAAATGGATATTCCAAATTATTTTTTTTTTATTCACAAATACAATATGTCTACTTTATGTTTGCATCATAACATTTGTGAGTTTTTACTTTTGGAACACACCAGAGGGCTTCAAAGTTCAGCAGCAATTTTCAAATTTTTCACAAAATTTTCAAACTCACTATTTTTCAGTGACCAGTTCAGTTTTGAAGTGGATTTGAAGGGTCTTCATATTAGAAATACCCCACAAATGACCCCATTATGAAAACTGCACCCCCAAAGTATTCAACATGACATTCAGTAAGTGTTTTAACCCTTTAGGTGTTTCACAGGAATAGCAGCAAAGTGAAGGAGAAAATTCAAAATCTTCATTTTTTACACTCACATGTTCTTGTAGACCCAATTTTTGAATTTTTGAAAGGGGAAAAAGGAGAAAATTTTTACTTATATCTGAAACCCAATTTCTCTCGAGTAAGCACATACCTCATATATCTATGTTAATTGTTCGGCGGGCGCAGTAGAGGGCTCAGAAGGGAAGGAGCGACAAATGGTTTTTGGGGGGCATGTCACATTTAGGAAGCCCCTATGGTGCCAGAACAGCAAAAAAAAACAAAAAAACACATGGCATACCATTTTGGAAACTAGACCCCTCGGGGAACATAACAGGGGGTAAAGTGAACCTTAATATCCCACAGGTGATTCACGACTTTTGCATATGTAAAAAAAAATTAAAAAATTTTATCTAAAATGCTTGGTTTCCCAAAAATTTTACATTTTTAAAAAGGGTAATAGCAGAAAATAACTCCCAAAATTTGAAGCCCAATTTCTCCCGTTTCAGAAAACACCCCATATGGGGGTGAAAAGTGCTCTGCTGGCGCACTACAGGTCTCAGAAGAGAAGGAGGCACATTTGGCTTTTTGAAAGCAAATTTTGCTCTGGGGACATGCCACATTTAGGAAGCCCCTATGGTGCCAGAACAGCAAAAAAAAAAAACACATGGCATACTGTTTTGGAAACTGGACCCCTCGGGGAACATAACAAGGGGTAAAGTGAACCTTAATACCCCACAGGTGTTTCACAACTTTTGGTTTCCCAAAAATGTTACATTTTTAAAAAGGGTAATAGTAGAAAATACCCCACAAAATTTGTAACACAATTTCTCCCGAGTACGGCGATACCCCATATGTGACCCTAAATTGTTGCATTGAAATACGACAGGGCTCCAAAGTGAGAGCGCCTGTCACGATGCCGGCTGGCAGGTAGTGGATCCTCTGTGCCAGAGAGGGATTGGCGTGGACCGTGCTAGTGGATCGGTTCTAAGTCACTACTGGTTTTCACCAGAGCCCGCCGCAAAGCGGGATGGTCTTGCTGCGGCGGTAGTGACCAGGTCGTATCCACTAGCAACGGCTCAACCTCTCTGGCTGCTGAAGATAGGCGCGGTACAAGGGAGTAGACAGAAGCAAGGTCGGACGTAGCAGAAGGTCGGGGCAGGCAGCAAGGACCGTAGTCAGGGGCAACGGCAGGAGGTCTGGAACACAGGCTAGGAACATACAAGGAAACGCTTTCACTGGCACAATGGCAACAAGATCCGGCGAGGGAGTGCAGGGGAAGTGAGGTGATATAGGGAAGTGCACAGGTGATAACACTAATTGGAACCACTGCGCCAATCAGCGGCGCAGTGGCCCTTTAAATCGCAAAGACCCGGCGCGCGCGCGCCCTAGGGAGCGGGGCCGCGCGCGCCGGGACAGGACTGACGGGGAGCGAGTCAGGTACGGGAGCCGGGGTGCGCATCGCGAGCGGGCGCTACCCGCATCGCGAATCGCATCCCGGCTGGAGGCGGTATCGCAGCGCCCCGGGTCAGTGGATCCGACCGGAGCGCTGCGGTGAGGAGAGTGTAGCGAGCGCTCCGGGGAGGAGCGGGGACCCGGAGCGCTCGGCGTAACAGCGCCATGCGCATTTGAGGCCTGAATTAGGGACTTGCATAGGGGTGGACATAGGGATATTCTACGCCAGTGATTCCCAAACAGGGTGCCTCCAGCTGTTGTACAACTCCCAGCATGCCTGGACAGTCAGTGGCTGTCTGGCAATACTGGGAGTAGGTGTTTTGCCACAGCTGGAGGCTCCGTTTTGGAAACAGTGGCTTTTTTCATTTTTATTGGGGAGGGGAGGGGGGCTGTGTAGGGGTATGTGTATATGTAGTGTTTTTTACTTTTTCTTTTATTTTGTGTTAGTGTAGTGTAGTGTTTTTAGGGTATAGTCACACGGGCGGGGGTTCACAGTAGTTTCTAGCGGTAAGTTTGAGCTGCGGCAGAAACTCAAACTTGCAGCCGGATTCATTCACATTGGGGGGGGGGACATCCAGCTGTTGCAAAACTACAACTCCCAGCATGTACGGTCTATCAGTGCATGCTGGGAGTTGTAGTTTTGCAACAGCTGGAGGCATACTACTTTGGCTGGGAATGCTGGGGATTGTAGTTATGCAACAGCTGGAGACACACTGGTTTGCTACTTAACTCAGTGTTTAACAACCAGTGTGCCTCCAGCTGTTGGAAAACTACAACTCCCAGCATGTACAGTGCATGCTGGGAGTTGTAGTTTGCAACAGCTGGAGGCACACCGGTCGTGAAACACTGAGTTAAGTAAAAAAAAACTCTGTGTTTCACAACCAGTGTGCCTTCAGCTGTTGCAAAACTACAACTCTCAGCAGTCACCGATAGCCAATGGGCATGCTGGGAGTTGTAGTTATGCAACCAGCAGATGCACCACTACAACTCCCAGCATGCACTTTAGCTGATTGTGCAAGCTGGGAGTTGTAGTTATACAACATCTGAAGGTACACTTTTCCATAGAAAAAATGTGCCTCCAGCTATTGCAAAACTATAAGTCCCAGCATGCCCATAAGGGTATGCTGGGAGTTGTGGTGGTCTGCCACCTGCTGTTGCATAACTACAGCTCCCAGGATGCCTTTTTTGCATGCTGGGAGCTGTTGCTAAGCAACAGCAGGAGGCTGTCACTCATGTCCAACTGCTGATCCACGTTGCCGCTGCAGGTCAGTCCCTCGTCGCCGCCGCCACTCCTGGGGCCCCGATCCCAACAGGGATGCCGGGGATTGGGGTCCCCAGCTGCCGGGGTCCACCTCCCGCACCCACTCACGTCCTTCGGAAGAGGGGCGGAGCGGGTTGCGGGAGTGACACCCGCAGCAGGTGCCCTGATTGGTCGGCCAGTAAACCGGCCGACGAATCAGGGCGACCGTGAGGTGGCACCAGTGCCACCACTCCCCTGCTGGCTATGGCTGTTCGGGGCCGTCAGAGACCGGGCCGTCAGCCAGTAATTCCGGGTCACTGGAGAACCAATTGACCCGGAATCCGCCGCAAATCGCTGGGCCGAATTGTACAGCGATCTGCGGCCATCGCCAACATGGGGGGTCATCATGACCCCCCTGGGCAATATGCCGCGAAGCCTGCTGAACAATTTCAGCAGGCATCATGCACCAGCCCACTCCAGATGGCTGCGGGGGGCCGGGAAAGCGCATGACTTTCTCATATGTCATGTGTCCTTAAGGACTCGGAAATGGAGACGTATGAGAACGTCATGTGTCCTTAAGGGGTTAAGGGTCAGCTGTGGAAATTCCACAACAGAATCCCAATGAAAACAATGTGACTCTGCTGCAAGTGGAATTCCACGGCTACATTTTCCAGTGAATATTCAACAGTGTAGGTCCTAATTGTCATGTATTCTGCCTGTGACCCAGTCTGATTACTATCTTCTCTGCCTTTACTACTGTCTGTAAAGGCCGCAGGATGATATGCTGTGAATGTCTGTACAGAACTCATACCTGACCACTATATGGTCATTTTGTGGTAGAAGTATGGTTATATTGGTGCTTGTATAGTGATAGCTTGCAATTGTCCCTAACTGAAAAAGGGGGGACATATTGCATGGTTAGATGTTGCTAGTTTAATTTACAGATTCGAGTGGAGAAGGTTGTAATTGTGGAAATCAATTTTTTTGCTATTTTTCTACCACTCTCACCCACTCCTTCTCAAGACTTTAATTCTGGTTCCATCCTAGGTTGATAGATAATGCAAAAGTCAAGGTTGAGCAGAACCTCAGTATAGATAAAAGTCTTTGGTGCAGAGCAGCAGGAAGAGCCCAGGTCAGGGGCTCACAGATACCCACAAAAAAATAAGTTTGCTGCAACACACAGGAGTAGAAATTCAAGTGGTTTTATTCCATTCCATAGCAATGTTTCAGCCGCCCATGCAGCCTTTTTCAAGCACAAGTGAATAGTGACCATAGGAGACATATTATATATTCCCAATTCCCTCCCCGTCCCCGGTTTTATAGTTACATGTGCCCTGGGGACTGCAGTCCTTCATGCACTGGCAGTCTCCTGATCTGTCACTCTGCGCTGCGTAATGACGAGTGATGTCCTCAACACGACGTCACTCATCAGTCAGCGCGCGGCGCACAGTGACAGATCAGGAGACTGCCGGAGCATGAAGGACCGCAGTCCCTAAGGCACATATAACTATAAAACCAGGGACGGGGAGGGGGAATTGGGTAGTGGCGGCGGTGGGATATTTAACTCTAAAACCAGGGGCGCGGAGGGAATTGGGGCGTGGCGGCGGTAGGATATTTAACGATAAAGCCGTGGGACGGGGAGGGAATAGAGCAGCGGCACACTGGCCCCACAGAAGCCACTGCACTTCAATGTTTTAAAGCGCTTGCTTTAAATCATTGAACTGCAGAAGCTGCCAGAAACAGTTTATCGAGGTACACATGCACACACGCACCCTCATGTTTCCAAGGATATTTTGGGGAAAAAACTTTTCACCAAAATTTCCTTGGAAAAATGAGGGTGAGTGTTATAGACCGGTGCATGTTATACCCCGATAAATACGGTAAATATAATTAAATATTGCACTGATCTGTGAATAGCACAGTATAGATATAGGTGTATTTTCTCACCTTTAATATAATAAGCACTGATGTAGTGAGATATAAATCTTGACTTTTATTCGGTCATTTAAAAGTAATAGAAAAATTTGTGAAAATTTGAAAAAAATGCATAATTAACTATAACAGGCCGCCATCAACACATGCAACAAATGTTCACATCCAACATACTACTCAAAGGTATATATGTATGTAGATATAGCAATCCACATATCCAGTGTCATGAAGCATACTCCAAATAAAGTCCAGCAATTAATAATCCTCAGTACATTATTTGTACAAGCACAATAATCATCCATGCAAGTTCACCATATATCAAATGCAGTGCTTATAAACGTATAGCTTGATAGTACATGCTTTTGCAAAGCTACATATGTCCAGATAGCATAAATGTGACCATATAATCCTTTTAGGAGTCAATGCACACTGTGCGTACTTGCGATTTTTCACACACTCTGCGTCATATTGGTTCCATCCAATGCTATTATCTCAGTGTCCACATGGAACGTATCCCATACTCACATCAAGAGGATGTGTCTATAGTTATGGTCACTGGGGGACATGTATCAAAGATTTTAGCCCCTTTTTGTGTTTATATTTTTGCGCAAGCTATTTATTTGTGTCTTTTTTTGCATACATTCTGGTGGAGCATTTCCTCCAGATGTCTATGTTTCGGTGTACCTTGGAGTGAAATATTCAGTACTGCATACTTTTCATTTAACCGCATAAATCTTTCACAATGGCCATATTTTTCACGCAAATATAAGCCATCTTGGACTGCACGTAACAAGATGCCCTAAATCATCTATTTTATTTTTAAAAGGATGGAATAATAAGTATCCATAATGTTCAACCTTTCCTCTCTGTCTTATGCCCTTAAAATTGATACTTGCAATAACGTTCTTAAGTGTTACTTCATTCAAGTTACTTGCCATTCTTTACTAGTTTAACTACTTTTAAGATTGTCAGTAATGTTTACTAGATCTTGGATATTGATTTTTGATCTTCTCAAAGTGCAAAGATAACAAAGGCAGGTTAGCTAATGTATCAAATCTTAGTTATCGTTTCCTCTCCCTTTCACTTCAGTTAAATGACATTACATGCCTATTGTAGTATATTGTCAGATACCCTTTTCTAAGTTATCAATGAGTTAGTAGTTTAAGGAAACATCATATGTTTTACTTTATAAAGGATGAATATGTACTCCTCTGTTCCATCCATCATGCGTGCTGTGGGCCTGTGCTCCTATGATGTTCCCATATTTCCGCCAGCTTTCATGAGCCAGGGACACTCCGTGAAGGGCGGACCTCAATCTAAAAGATGTTCGCCATTAAACAGTCTCATGCCGTGACCCTGATAGATTTCAGCATCTGTAAAAAAAAAAAATTAATTTTCTTTTTATTTTGATTAGCCGCTGCTCAGCTAAATTAATTAGACACATAAAAATTGCGTACGGAGGTCCATTTACCTGCCTCATTCCACCTCAAGGTTTCTTCTTGTCAGGTCGGTTTTTGAGCAGACCTGAACAGAGGATCGATGATATTCCTGATCTGTGCTATGCATATGCCTAACACTGTTCAGTATATGCGAGTCATTCAACAACAGGTACCCTCCAGCTGTTTCTAAACTAAAACTTACATCATGCCTGGGCATATTTTTCAATTTTAATCAAGCATGCTGGGATTTGAAAATGTGAACATTTTTACAAGCAAACACTGACCTGATAATTTTGAAAATAGGGGCACAGTTAAGATGTAAATGGGTTCCAATACGTTACAGACAATGCATGAACAGAATAGAACGACGGTGGAGGTATGAGGAGATTACTATTTTTATGAAAATTTACGAAACTCATTGCGCAAGATTGATAAATTTAGCGTATCTGACCAAAATTCAGAAGTCGGCAAAAGGTGTAAACTGCTTCTACCATACACAAGTAATGATACATGTCCCCCACTGTGATTAGGCATAGTCCATATAGAATCTTATATGTGGCGTGAATCCTCTATAGACAAACATGTAACATATGATAGGAAACCATTAGCAGTATTGTCCACACGTATAACACTTATGCAGATACCAAAGCAGATAATTATGAATGTCCCACTTCTTAGTAATATGATAATAGCATGGATAGACTTGCTCAGACAGATATTAACCTTTTAAGGACTTAGGGCGTATCTGTACGCCCTAAGCCCGGTCCTGGTGTGAAAAATGGGGTCACGTCTTGACCCCGCATCACACCGGATTGGTCACGGCTGCTAACGATAGCCGGGACCCTGGGCTAACAGCGTGCGGCATCGATCGTTGTGCCGCGCGCTGTTAACCCTTCAGATGCGGCAATCAAAGTTGACCGCCGTGCCTGAAAACAAAAGTAAACGGTTCCCGGCAGCTCAGTCGGGCTGATCGGGACATCGCGATAAAATCGGGATGTTCCGATAAGCTGGGACGCTGGCAGAGGTCTCCTTACCTCTCTCTGCTGTGTCCGATCATCGATTGATTGTTCCAAGCCTGAGCTACAGGCTTGAGCAATCAAGCCCCTATCTCACTGATACCTGCAAATATATGGCTTTGCAGGGATCAGCATAGGAGATCAGTGTGTGCAGTGTGATAGGTCCCTATGGGGAAAAAAAAGTGAAAAAAAAAAGTTAACAAAGGTCATTTAACCCCTTCCCTATTAAAAGTATGAATCACCCCCCTTTTCCCATAAAAAAAACTGTGTAAATAAAAATAAAAATAAACATATGTGGTATTGCCACGTGCGAAAATGTCCAAACTATAAAAATATATTGTTAATTAAATTGCACAGTCAATGGCGTGCGCGCAATAGTGTATTTTTGGTCACTTTTTATATCATGAAAAAATGAATAAAAAGCGATCAAAAAGTCAGATTAATACAAAAATGGTACCGATAAAAACTTCAGAACACGGTGCAAAAAATGAGTCCTCATACCGGCCCGTATGCAGAAAAATAAAAAGGGGTTATAGGGGTTAGAAGATGAGAATTTTTAACATATAAATTTTCCTGCATGTAGTTAGGATTTTATTCCGAAGTACCACAAAATCAAACCTATATAAGTAGGGTATCATTTTAACCATATGGACCTACAGAATAAAGATAAGGTGTTATACCGAAAAATGCACTGCGTAGAAACGGAAGCCCCCAAAAGTTACAAAATTAAATTTTTTCTTCAATATTGTCGCACAATGATTTTTTTTTCCGTTTCGCCGTGGATTTTTTGGTAAAATGACCAATGTCACTGCAAAGTAGAATTTGTAAATAATCACAAGTACGCACAGTGGCCCTGATTTACTAAAGTCCAACCAACTTTTTTTCTCGGTTTATGCACCTAAATGTTTGTTGCGCCATCCGTGCAACTATTTCTGCGCCAAAATTTTACGCAGCACAACCTACACTTGTTTTTTTTTACTCTGAAATGGGTGTGGTTAAACAAAAAATGTGCGTGTTCCCAACAAAAAGCCGAAAATACTCAGAGTACTTCAAAAATCATTCCAGAAAAAGCGTGAGTTTTGCTCACAGAATAACCGACAGCCAAGATGACGAGTGAAAATAAAAAAATGGAGTGATTTGTAAGAAGGGACTGTTTACCATTGTGGTGTGCTAAAATAACTTGTTTTCTAACCTGAAAACATTTTGTACAGTTCAACACTTTTATTAATAAAATATCGAATGCTTTTGTGATAGTTGATGTTAATTTTTTTTCTTTTTATCACATTTACAATATTAGGTTTAAATCAATTTAACACCCAAGATGATAAACAAGGATAATTGTTGTAATGTTTGAAAAATTATAACACATGAATACTTTTGATTCATGAAAACATCTTTAAACAAACAAGTCTAAACAATTTTGACTTACACAACTAGTTTCGTTAGGTCAGAGTTTGTGCGACACAATTGACTAGTGCGACAAAAAAAAACTGTGCAACAGAAAAAAAAAACGAAATGTGCGACAGAATAGTAAATAAGCCTGAAAGATCTGATTTGTGGCCTCCTCAGTTTTGTGGACACTGCTGCCATATTGAAGGCTAATAGGGAAGCGGATTCTTTGCTGTTTGAGGGGAGTCCAGTCCTCATATTCCAAGACATTGCCCCTTCCACGCTGACTCAGAGAAGCTACGTGAGAGACGCTTTCCGTACATGTGGTTGTATCCTTTTGGCCTTTCTATTATGAAAGATGCAAGACGCATTTCTATCAGACATCCTGAGGAGCTGGAGGTAGGTTTGGGAATTCACGGGTATTGAACCGCTCCACATACCCTCTTGGTTTTCAGTGGATATGTGCCACAAACTCCCACCGCTCCCTAACTTGCCTCAGGACCTGAAACCTGACAAGGTGAAATCACCGAAAGCCCGCAAGCAAGCTGCGAAAGCTCAAAAACTTCCAGACGCCACCTGAAATGGACACTACTGAAAATCTTTCTGCGATTAGTACCCCTATCGAGTTCCTTTTTTTTCTTTCTTCGGGACTTAGGTCCTAGGAACTGTTCATTTGTCTATTAGACTGTTGTCTGTTACTTTCTACATGTCCTATGGACTCCAGGGACACTGTTTTTATTTTTTATTATTTCTTTTTCCTGCACGCAGGATCTGCTACCCTCATTCTTGTCTTGGAACTATGATCCACTGCACCCCCCCCCCCCCCCCTGCTGGAGCACAGGTCTCCTTTCCACCTTCCCCCTCCCTCCCACCTCCTACCCCTGCCACCGCACCTTCGCCCCTTTCCTCTCACCACAGATACGGACCATCCAAGATGCCTCTGATATAAGGAACAGCGTATCTCCCTGTGGATGTGATGCTGTGCGATGCTCATCGGGAATTGTGTTACTGGTGCCTTCATCTTCACTAACTGCTGTTTCTCCCGAGCTTCCCTTTAGTATACATCCGAGAAGATCGTTTGCATCTGTTTTATTGTTTGTTTTCCATGATGTAATATGGTGCTTTGTCCCCCCCCCCCCTCTTCCCTCCTCCACTGCCTCCTATCCCTCTCTCCTCCCTTCCCTTCTTTTTCTTTTTCCCCTCCCCTGTCCTTGCAGATGGACATTGTTCCACATTCCTCTGCACTTTGTTTAATGTACAGTGGACTCTGTGGTGCACATTGCCACAGGATTATTTTTATGTCTCCCTTTGATTAGATTGATATAATCCTCAATGTTCTGGTTCTGTCAGGTGATTGTGAGCTTCTCTGACACTCTATAGAACTGTATTACTCATGCACTGCTATATTGCTCTCCCATTCTTTCCACCTACCCTGTTTTCTTAGTGGAAATGTGTTGTTATTATTATAGTTATTGTTGTTGAGATCTACATCATAGGCAGGTGGGGCTGGCTGTCGGTCCAGGATTTCTCCATACTCCCACGTCTGTCCTTTCAGACTGATATCTTCTCTCTATACTTTCTTTCTCTTTTGAGTAACTTCTGAATCCTATTTTTGCTCATCTTATCTGGTTCTATTCTTTTATTTCATCTTTGTGCTTTCTCCCCCCTGATCCTCACCCTTTGTCCTCTGTCACGTAGCTCAAAAGAAGTATGGCGTAACTGAAATTTCTTACTTATAATGTCAAGGGATTTAATTCACCGGGGAAACACCACAATTTGATTTCCTTATTGCAAAAATATAAGGTCTCTGTAGCTTTCTTGCAAGAAACACATCTTAATAAGGGAAGGATACCTAAAATGCCATTAAACTGTTTTTCTTCTTGGTTTCACAGTGGAAGCACCAACTCCTCATCCAGAGGAGTCGCCATAGCTCTCCATAGGAATCTGCCTTTCATACAGTCTGACGTTTATGATTCACCTGATGGGCGAGCATTGTTTCTTAAAGGTAAGATTGGATCCATGCCATACACCCTAGCCACACTCTATGCTCCTAACAGGCATCAAGTCGCATGGCTGCTAAGGGCCCTGGAGAGGCTTAGGGCCTTCGCAGAGGGTCCGATAATACTGGGAGCTGACATTAATATTGTGCTGGATCCAGTGATTGATTCCTCGATGCGCCGGTCCACGGTCTCTCCCTTGGCCCTTCGCACCCTTCAAAATAAGCTTCGTGAAATAGGTTTAGCTGACACTTGGAGACTGCTCCACCCTGGGGATCACCAATACAGGTTCTATTCTGCTCCACATCATTCTTCTCATAGGCTAGACTACATTCTCTGTCATGACAGACTTGTCTCCTCCATACAGCACTCAGACATTGGCCCTAGGACGCTCTCAGACCACACACCGGTGTAAACCACCTTCTCGCTTGCTCATGTTCCCAGACCGGATTGGACGTGGTGTCTAAATGATTCACTGCTGACAAACGCCTCACACCTTGCGGAACTGACTGCACACCTACAATCCTTTTTCAAGCTTAATCTGTCTCCAGAGGTTTCCTGGCCGACGGTTTGGGAAACCCACAAAGCTTACATGAGAGGTAGAGATGAGCGAACTTACAGTAAATTCGATTTGTCACAAACTTCTCGGCTCGGCAGTTGATGACTTTTCCTGCATAAATTAGTTCAGCTTTCAGGTGCTCCGGTGGGCTGGAAAAGGTGGATACAATCCTAGGAAAGAGTCTCCTAGGACTATATCCACCTTTTCCAGCCCACGGGAGCACCTGAAAGCTGAACTAATTTATGCAGGAAAAGTCATCAACTGCCGAGCCGAGAAGTTCGTGACAAATCGAATTTACTGTAAGTTCGCTCATCTCTAATGAGAGGGCTATTGATAGTCCTAGGCTCTCATGTTAAAAATGAACGAAATAAAGCAGTTGCCTCGCTTCTGGCTCGTTTATCGGAGCTGGAGGGGACTCTCTCTGCTCACCCTTCCCATGCAGTCGCCCAGGAGACCTCTTCCCTAAGAGAACAGCTGAAAGACATATTGAACAGACGCTATGCAGATAGTGTAGTACGATTCCGCCACGGGGATAAAGGTGGGAGGTTGATGTCAGCACTAATCAAAAAACGCAGAGAAAAAACGTTTATACCGTCATTGCAGACCCGCTCTGGGACAGAGGTGACTGACACTGCGCACATAGCAAAAGCTTTTCAGGAATATTATAAAGGGCTTTACAAGATCCCACATGCTATCCCTGATGACATGTCTAGATCTCATGCCATTTCGTAATTTCTCCACTCCCTTCGCCTTCCCACTATTTCCCCCTCAGAAGGGGAGGCTTTACTGGAGCCCTGCACCACAGAGGAAATTAGTTCCGCCCTAGCATTCTTCCCCCAGGTAAAAGCCCTGGCCCAGATTGGCTCAGCATGGCCTATTACAAGGCTTTTAAAGATGCTCTTGTGCCCAAGTTGACTCTGTGGTGCAATGCTCTGCTTTGGGGGACATAAACTCTGCACAAGCTATAGACCCATTCTCATTCCTGAACTTAGACATTAAAATACGGGCCAAGATTCTAGCACAGCGGTTGGGTCACCACTTGCCACATTTAATTAATGTATACCAGACGGGATTTGTACGAGGCAGAGAGGGGAAGCACAACGCCTACAGGGTCATGCACGCTATTCACTATGCTACGAAGTCCAAGATCCCACTTATACGCCTGGGTACTGATGCCGAAAAGGCTTTCGATAGAGTCTCATGGGAATATCTCCAACACACGCTCCACAAGATGGGTATACCCACCCAATTCTCAGCTGCCATTATGTCACTATATTCCAACCCTAGTGCTTGCATTAAAGTGAATGGCATACTCTCTCCAGCTTTCAACATAAAAAACGGCACACGACAGGGTTGCCCCCTCTCCCCATCTCTGTATATAATAGTGATGGAAACATTACTGCAATCCATTCGTCAAAGCGACAAAGTCTCTGGCTTGGAGGTTGATGGACAAATGCACACGACGGCCGCCTTTGCCGATGATTTATTGATCCTCATCAACAACCCGGAGACAGCGTTGCCGGCCATCACAGACCTAATTGACACTTATGGTAAACTCTCTAACTTTAAGGTCAATTATTCCAAGTCTGAGATACTTAACGTAACACTATCCCCTCAGCGGGCGTCCCAGCTTCAATCCCAATCCCTGTTCACGTGGCCGAAACGTAGCATACAATATTTAGGCATTACTCTCCCTGCATCCCTCTCGAACCTCTTTGCCCTCAACTACACCCCTCTGTTGCATAAAATCAGACACCAACTGGACTCGTACAAGCTGCCCTATGTCTCATGGATGGGCAGGAAGAACCTCCTGCAAACCTACATTATGCCCTCTATACTTTATATTTTACGTATGATCCCTATTAGCTTGCCGACGACTTATTTACTCCAATGGAAAAAGGTTTTCACTACCTTCCTGTGGTCGGGCCGGAAGCCCCGTTTACCACACAGCCTTCTCATCAGGAAAAGGCATCAGTGCGGCCTAGGCCTCCCAGATGTCGAACAGTGGCACAAAGTTATACACCTGCAGCGATGGGCGGAAATCCTCTCCTCCACGAGCTTGCTAAGGGGCAATTCATTGGAGCTGTCCCAACTGAGTACCTCGAAAATAACCATTGACAGAGCTGTTTAGCTCCCGACGAGATCACTGTTGACCCTAATCGATAATTCCCTACTGAAGGGCACTCTCCAGGTTAAAAAAGCCTTTAACAGACGCATTCACCACAATAGTGCAAACAAACCAATTCTTACTCCAGCTTTACCGAGCTCATTGAGTATGTATACTCTCACTGGATGCTCATACAGAGGAGGGGATCTGGCCGCTCCTTGCCTCGGTCCCATTGAAGGAGCTTTGTGTGGGGGGTAGACCACCTTCCCAGGAGCTGTTGGCATCCCTGTTGCCTCATCTCTCCCTCAATTTTTTTACAGACGTACTCAATAAGGAGATCGTGTGCCTCTTTGCTTAGGGTGTATGGCATTGGTGAAGATCTTCCTTGGCTAGAGAGGTTGGCATTTATGTGTACACCTGATAGTAGTAGATCTAAACTGACTGTCTATAGATCTTTGTACCTACAGGATGGTGGGCGCCTTGATCCTCTTTTCCTTGTTTCCTGGGAGAGGGAGCTGGGTGTGCAGCTATCGGAAGAAGAGAGGAAGTGGATTCTTGTGAACTCGCATGGGATTTCCCGTTGTGTTAGGTTACAGGAGGGCAACTACAAATTGCTTACACGCTGGTACCGCACACCTGGGCTGCTACATTCTTGGGGTCTATCACCTGACGCTCTGTGTTGGAGATGTCATACTGACAGGGGTTCTCTCTCTCACATATGGTGGGACTGTCCAGCTATGATGCTATATTGGCCATTAATAAGGTCTTGGGAGTGCGGGTATTGCTGTCTCCGATCGAGGTCTTCTTGGGACTGCCGGACCCAGCATGGCCACCTCACCAGAGAGCCCTGCTTCACCAGCTAATTGCGGCTGCGAAAGCCTTGATTCCACTTCATTGGAAGCAGATAAGCCCACCCACGGTACAGGAATGGGTAGCAAAGGTGTTGCATATATGTAGGATGGAGGAATTGTCGAGTTGGAGCACACACCTTCTTCAAGGTGTGGCAACCATGGAAAACCTTTAGGGATGCCTAAGACCGTATTCGTTATTTGACAGTCTGCCTTTTAGCCATGTATATCCCTTCCCACTCCACCCCCCACCTTCTCCTCACTGTCTATCGTGTGGTCCCTAATTCCCCCCCCTCTCCTCTCCACTGGAGCCCCTCCCTCCCACATTTTTAGTCCCCATGTTTGCTGTGTTACCCTGGCCCCCTCTTCTTTCCTCTTTCTCACTGTTTCTTACTTCTTCCTCTCTTTCCCTCTTTCCCCTTTCCACTACTTTACTCCGGGTGCTCCCGACACCTGGAGGATTAGCTCTCTAATCTTTCTCCCTATGTTCAGGGATTCCATCCTATTTTGATATTCCTTGTACCTCTTGGGTTGCAGTGGAGACATGTTGGCCGGTAATCATTCGTTCATGACCGTTAGTTTGCTAAAAAGTGTTTTTATATTGACAAGACCTTAAAGGGTCCACATGTGCCTCTTTGCATTTTGTGATATGTGAGACTTATCCATGGTGGTGTCATCTCTCTTCTCTTTTCCTCCTCAACGCATTGCAATGTTCTTATTCTGCTTTCTGTTATGTTTTGTGTGAAAAATTTAAAATAAAGAATTGATAAAAAAAAAAAAAATACAGTACTGAGGTATGCTTCATGACACTTGATTTGTGGATTCCTATATCTACATACATATCTACCTTTGAGTAGTATGTTGGATGTGAACATTTGTTGCAAATATTGATGGCGGCCTGTTATAGTTAATTATGCTATACTTTTTCACATTTTTCACAATTTATTCTATTACTTTTAAATGACCGAATAAAAGTCAAGTTTTATATCTCACTACATCAGTGCTTATTATGACACACACATATATATATATATATATATATATATATATATATATATTATCCAATACATCATTAATTACATCCAATTAATATCAAAAGTGCAATATTACATGTGTACGAACAACAATAATGCATAATACACAGTGTATCTCATATAAATACGATCATTACTTCAATTACATATAAAGTGCAAAAGTGCATAGTGTAATAAATGTGTAATCACCCACAAACAAAGTGCAAGTGGATCATATGTAACATAATTAATCATAATTACAGGGAGGAGGAGGTAGACAGATCCGTTTAAACTCACTAATCAGCATCATTAATGTACAAGCACAAAACACGCGCAAGTCCGCATGGTTCAATACTCCATCCCAGCAGTGCGTCACTCGCGGCACGCACTAACTGGCACACTTGTGGGATAAAACAGAAGCCAGTGAAGATGTGCCACCTAAAGATCATGTGCCTCGTAATGGTCACATGACCCATGTGCTTGCACAAACAAGTATACTATAGTAACAGCGCCATCTTAAATATGGTCAGAGAAAAGGGCATAGTATATGCAATACAGGGTAGCACCGATAAGATGTCTACAATGCCATTGTTGAAATATAAGTATATAGGCACATCAGACCCACTTACAGAGATCACACAGTAAGATCACACCTTTAGATCAGTCATGCAGCACATTAACCCCATGCATCCTGTGGGATCACATCCCCCAGCACAACCTGACATCTATAACAGTGGCATAATCTATAATCTATGGCAGTGTTGAGTCTCCCTTTAACCCTCGCAGGGTAAACCTAATGTACCCCAGAGTGGTTATCCGGGTGGGAGAGGGAACCACACAATACATGCTAGGGGTGCTACAAAAACATACATACATACATACAGGTGCGGGTCCTAAAAAATTGGCATCATAATGCTTATATAGTTTATTACAGTGGTGTACAGGCAATAAAAATGAGCTTAATAGAAAAAGGCACAAAACAGTAGGACAATCTCACTGGCTTCTTATAAGATTCTGGGTAAAGCACAAAAAAATTTAGAAATTCTATACTTCCTAGATGAGAGTGGACAACCGGTCGCTTCTCTCCATCTCTGTAAAAAAAACAAAAAAAGGTGAAATTGTCAAAACATGTTACAGAGAAAAATGTCACAAGGTACAAATCAATACAAAGTCAAGCAATACAAACTTCAAGTCTTTCTCAGTATGGTTAGCTTCGATGAAATGTTTATGTACCGGTAAATCTAACCGTTTTTTCCTTACAATGTACCTGTGGTCATTGAATCTTGTCCTGAAGTCCCATGTCATCCTCTCCCACTTAGAGGCGATGACATGGGCACAACAGGACATACACCACAAAATCGGAGGAACAGATTAAATAGTATGTCCTGTTGTGCCCATGTCATCGCCTCTAAGTGGGAAAGGACGACATGGGACTTCAAGACAAGATTAAATCACTAAGACCTGTTAACAAGTCGAAAAGCATCAGCGTTTCATTTGTGTGTTTTATTTTTTGTTTTTGCATTTGGATACGCCATGTATTTTAAAGTTCCTATTCCTATTAAAGTTTTGGATTTTACCCTTGGGAGGCACCTGTTTTCCTCATTGCAACATTTCAGCTGCATTAGCAGCCATTCTTCAAAACGGCTATTCCTTGTTTTTAGATAGATAGATACTGAAAACTTTTCTACTGAAAAACTATTAAATCCAGCATCAAACATAAACATCCAAAAAAATATGTTCAATTTATCACATATGAAAAAAGAATATTATCTTATTCATTACAATGTTCGAAATGCATAGGCAACAGATACCAACAGTCTTTTATAATGAAGGATAAATAAAACATCAGTTTTATCTGCACCTTTCATTCAGTACCCCATTAACCGATACCAATACAGAGGTGACGTTGATGGTGAAGGTGAGCTGATAAAACGCTCTGCACAGACAAGACAACTGTTTGTTTAAAATGCAAAATATGGTGAAGAAAAAGAGTTCACCCAAAACTTTAAACTGCGAATGTACAGCAAGGTTGAGAAAGCCATTGATCTAATGCATCCTCGCACTGTTCCCCATTAATAAATCTAGGAGGATAGGCATCATAGTATGTCTTGATGTTATGCATATTAGACAAAAGTGATCTTTGCACATTTGAAAGGATGTAATAATTTGCCTCAATGGTGCAGAAAAATTATTCTTTCTTCCCTCTCACTGATACATTGTGTATGGCTAATTCAGGGCTCTTAACCTGCAGCAATTTCCTTGGCTGTTTACAGTCCTTAATAAATCACAGATAAGTATTTTTCCCCATAAAGAAATATGAATACCCTTCAGCAGTATGATGTTATGGGGGATTTATTCATGTAATGTATTGCATATTTAGACACAAGAGCTGATTGCACAGAAACAAAGACATTAAAACGTACACGGCAAATTTATCAACCAGTTAAAAATATGACAAAAAAATTCTTTTGCACTTTATATTGAAGGTCATGTCATATTTTATAGGTAGAAATGATAACAATAACAAGGTTAGAAAATAGATAAAATACTGTTATTATTGTAGTCATTTACATAGCGCCAATATATTCTGCAGAGCTTGCCATCACTTCAGTTTATTCCCCACTGGGGCTAACAATTCAATGTAGCTTCCAAGTATGTTTATTTTGGAGTAAACAGGTTAAAGGGGTATTCCAAAATCAAATAACAAAAAAAAGTGCAGCAGAAACATAAAGCATTCCCTACATGTGGAATTTGTTTTGGGGGGATCTTAGACCTGTACTTCCAGATTGTAATTTCTGGTTGAGCTGTTGCTTAGTAGTGATGAGCAGCATTGTTCATATTTGAATTCGCAATATTTCACGAATATATAGACGAATATCAAATTTCGCATATTCTTTACATTCGCATATGTGAATATACGCATATGTGAATATTTGTGTATTCGAGGAAGAAAACAATGAGGGGGTGGGCAACTTTACTATTGGTTGCTAGGGATGTTGTTGATAACCTCTGACAAGTGTATTTGCATCATTCTAATTGGCCCACAAGTAAAAAGAAGGAATGTGTGAATATTCACATATGCGAATATGCGCATATACAAATATTCACATATGCGGAAAAAAAGCAAATATTCGCAATTTCAAATATATAGCAAATATATTTGCGAATTTGCGATATTCACGATAAAAATTTTAACTGCAAATATTCGTGCCAAACACTATTGCTTAGTACTGCAATTGCTTTACTTCAGCTGTCCATGGCAAGCCTCCCACCCTGCCTGCTTCTCTCCCACAGCACAACTGCCAGTTTCCCATCTAGAGCTGTTGCAGATCATCTTATTTTACAGCAGACTATTACATAATCAGAAGAGTTGCAGCACCTGTCTGCTCCTCTGTCTGTCACATTTTTGAGCTGCGTGACACTTGCTGTAAAAACACTTCATTCTTCACTAAATGTCCCAATAAAGATGTTTATAACAAAGAGATGGGGAATTAGCTGTAGGGGCTGATCAGAGGCGCTTACATCACTCAGGGGGTGGGGCTTGAGATCAAGTCAAGCCTCCTAATACAGAAGATAATTATGCATTATCTTAAAAAAGTGGACAAAGATGGGTAGCTGGTGACAACACCTGTAAGTTATATATCTTGGAGTGATAGTCTTATTTAAATACAATTTTCTGATATTTGAATACTCATTTAAATCCATGCAAATACAGAAAGAACATACAGACTGTGCAGATGGTGCCAGAACTCCGGCCTCATTTTAAGGTAACATTGCTTAATACTAAGCCACCATGTGGCCTAAGTATGACCAAAAGTATGTAAACACTGTTATGGTCACACAGTGTATCTGTAATTATAAACATTTTGTAATGTATTTTGTGTATTTTTGTCTTACATGGACCTTTTTTTTTAGCTTTTATTGGGACATTGTGTGTGTAAATCAGATCTTTTCTTGCAATTATAAAATATTATGATGCTATGTGCATAATTGTTCTTAGGCCATGTTAACACAAAATGGATTAAAACGGCTGAAAAAACTGTCATAAAACAAACTACGCCTGTTTCTAAAGGGGTACTCCGGTGGAAAACTTTTTTATTTTTTTTATTTTTAATTAACTGGTGCCAGAAAGTTAAGCAAATTTGTAAATGACTTCTATTAAAAAATCTTAATCCTTCCAGTACTTATTAGCTGCTAAATACTACAGCAGAAATTCTTTTCTTTTTGAAACACAGTGTTCTCTGCTGACATCTCTGTCCATTTTAGCAGAGCAGCATATGTTTGCTATGGGGATTTTCTCCTACTCTGGACAGTTCCTAAAATGGACAGAGATGTCAGCAGAGGGCACTGTGCTCATGATGTCAGCTGACAGCTCTGTGTTTCAAGCGGAAAATTATTTCCACTGTAGTATTCAGCAGCTAATAAGTACTGGAAGAATTAAGATTTTTTCATAGAAGTAATTTACAAATCTGTTTAACTTTCTGGCACCAGTTAAAAAAAAAAAGTTTTTCACTGGAGTACCCCTTTAAGGACAAAGCCCATTTTCACCTTAAAGGGTACTCCGCCCCTAGACATCTTATCCCCTATACAAGGATAGGGGATAAGATGTCTGATTGCAGGGGTCCCACTGCTGGGGACCTCCGCGATCTCTCCTGCAGCCCCCATAGTCATCAGCTCTCCAGAGCTACATTTGCTCCGTGGCTGATGACTCACGATAAAGGGACCAGAGGTTCATGACATCATGGCTCCACCCCTCATGATGTCATGCCCCACCCCCTTAATACAAGTCCATGGGAGGGGTGTGTGTCTGTTGTCACGCCCCCTCCCATAGACTTGCATTAAGGGTCGGGGTGTGACGACATGAGGGACAGAGCCATGATGTCATGAACCACCGGCCCCTGTCATCAGCCAACTTAGCTCCGGAGAGCTGATTACTCAGGGGGCTGCATGAGAGATCGCCTGGGTCCCCAGCAGCGGGACCCCTGCGATCAGACATCTTATCCCCTATCCTTGGATAGGGGATAAGATGTCTAGGGGTGGAATACCCCTTTAAGGACCAGGCCAATTTTCTTTTTCTCCTCCTCCCTTTCTAAAAATCGTAACATTTTCAATTTTGTACCTACAGACCCATATGAGGGCTTGTTTTTTGCGCTATCAATTGTACGTTGTAATGTAATTGAAAATGTAATAACAAAATATACCACCAAACCAAAAAAAAATATATATGTGGGGTGAAATAAAAAAAAAAAGCAATTTTGTAACTTTTGGGGCGTCCGTTTCTACACAGTGCAATGTTTGGTAAAAATTACACCTTATCTTTATTCTGTAGGTCCATATGATCACAAGGATACCCAATTTATGTATCTTTAATTTTATTACTTTAAAAAACTTTAACTACATTCACCAAAATTAGTATGTTTAAAATCGTCATCTTCTGACCCCCATAATTTTTTTATTTTTCTGCATACGGGGCTATATGGGGCTAATTTTTGCGCAGTGGTCTGTAGTTTTTATTGGTATCATTTTCGTTTTGATGTGACTCTTTGATCGCTTTGTATAAATTTTTTATGGTATATGAAGTGACCAAAAATGTACAATTTTGAAAAATGTTGGTATTTTTTTTACGTGTACGCCATCGACCATGTGGGTTTAGCTAACCTCATATTTTCATAGATCGGACATTTAGGCAAACAGTGGTACCACATACAAAGAAAGAATAATGTAGCACACAACTTTGCAGTGAAAAAAGGGGTTGTTTTATTAATGCAATCCAAATGACAAATTGACTTTTCGGTCAACTAAGACCTTCCGTTACCACATACAGTCATGGCCATAAATGTTCGCACCCCTGAAATTTTTCTAGAAAATGAAGTATTTACAAAGAAACATACAGTAAAATGTGTCAGCAGATAAGAACCATTTGGCTCATCTAGTCTGCCCAATAATCTGAATCCTATCAATAGTCCCTGGCTCTATCTTATATGAAGCATTGCCTTATGCTTATCCCATGCATGTTTAAACTCCTTCACTGTATTTGCAGCAACCACTTCTGCAGGAAGGCTATTCCATGCATGCACTACT
This sequence comes from Hyla sarda, assembly GCF_029499605.1. Taxonomy (NCBI): domain Eukaryota; kingdom Metazoa; phylum Chordata; class Amphibia; order Anura; family Hylidae; genus Hyla; species Hyla sarda. The sequence continues at coordinate 192,979,608 of NC_079193.1, read as the reverse complement.
CTATCAGTAAAATAAGACTTCCTGATATTATAAAACTATGTCCTCTTGTGGTAGTTTTTCCTCTTTTAAATATCCCCTCTGTCTCTTCTTTCTTCCAAGCTATACATGTTAAGGTCCTTTAACCTTTCCTGGTAAGTTTTATTCTGCAATCCATGTACTAGTTTAGTAGCTCTTCTCTGAACTCTCTCTAGAGTATCTATATCCTTCTGGAGAGACGGCCTCCAGTACTACGCACAATACTCCAAGTGAGGTCTCACCAGTGTTCTGTACAGCGGCATGAGCACTTCTCTCTTTCCACTGCTTATACCTCTCCCTATACATCCAAGCATTCTGATAGCATTTCCTGCTACTCTATTACATTGTCTTCCTACCTTTAAGTCTTCTGAAATAATTACTCCTATATCCCTTTCCTCAGATACTGAGGTCAGGACTTTGTCAAATTCTATATTCTGCCCAAGGGTTTATACACTCCAAGTGCATTATCTTGCACTTATCCACATAAAATTTCAGTTGTCAGAGTTCTGACCATTCTTCTAGTTTGTCTTTTTCTCACAGAAAAGGATTTCAGTAACACATGTTTCGCTTTACACATGTTTATTCCCTTTGTGTGTACTGGAACTAAACCAAAACAGGGAGGAAAAAAAGCAAATTGGACATAATGTCACACCAAACTCCAAAAATAGTCTGGACAAAATTATTGCCACCCTTTTAAAATTATGGAAAAATAAGATTGTTTCAAGCATTTGATGCTCCTTCAAACTCACCTGGGGCAAGTAACAGGTGTGGGCAATATAAAAATCACACCTGAAAGCAGATAAAAAGGAGAGAAGTTCACTTTGGCATTGTGTGTCTGTGTGTGCCACACTAAGCATGGACAACAGAAAGAGGAGAAGAGAACTGTCTGAGGACTTGAGAACCAAAATTGTGGAAAAATAGCAACAATCTCAAGGTTACAAGTCCACCTACAGAGACCTAGATTTGCCTTTGTCCACAGTGCGCAACATTATCAAGAAGTTTGCAACCCATGGCACTGTAGCTAATCTCCCTGGGTGTGGACAGAAGAGAAAAAATGTATGAAAGGTGTCAACGCAGGATTTTCCGGATGGTGGACAAGCAGCGCCAAACAAGTTCCAAAGATATTCAAGCTGTCTTGCCGGCTCAGAGAGCATCAGTATCAGCACAAACTATCAATCGACATTTAAATGAAATGAAGCACTATGGCAGGAGACCCAGGAGGACCCCACTGCTGACACAGACATAAAAAAGCAAGACTACATTTTGCCAAAATGAACATCAGTAAGCCAAGATCCTTCTGGTAAAATGTCTTGTGGACAGATGAGACATAAGATACTGTAGAGAAAAGAAAAGAAAGGACCGACGGACGGCGCCTCGTGTATTTACCCTCAATAGATCGGGTGGTGGGTGGGGGGGGAACCCCACGGGGCTTATAGATGGCCGCTCACCTTGAGATCTATGCAAAAAAGCATATCACCCACGATATAATCTGGGTACTGTAGTACGAGTCGCTGCTATGCCGATGGGTTGCAGGAGGAAACAAGTCGTCCTGGGAGTCAATATTAGAAGTAGAGCAGGAAAAAACCCTCAGGTATGGCGCTGCAGACTCTTGTAGACAGATGAGGCGGATGCCAAAGGTAATAGGAAAGTCCTCAGCAGGACATTTTATTAAAAAAACAATAAAATGGACAAGATTACGCGTTTCGGGAGGATCCCTCCCTTCCTCAGATCAGGATCCTGATCTGAGGAAGGGAGGGATCCTCCCGAAACGCGTAATCTTGTCCATTTTATTGTTTTTTTAATAAAATGTCCTGCTGAGGACTTTCCTATTACCTTTGGCATCCGCCTCATCTGTCTACAAGAGTCTGCAGCGCCATACCTGAGGGTTTTTTCCTGCTCTACTTCTAATAGAGACATAAGATAGAGCTTTTTGGTAGAGCAAATCATTCTACTGTTTACTGAAAACGAAATGAGGCCTACAAAGAAAAGAACACAGTACCTACAGTGAAATATGGTGGAGGTTCAATTATGTTTTGGGGTGGTTTTGCTGCCTCTGGCACTAGGATCTGAGGAATACCAATGGATTTTGGGTCACACTGTAGAGTCCAGTGTCAGAAGGCTGGGTTTGCGTCCGAGATCTTCCGTTTTCCAGCAGGACAATGACCCCAAACATATGTCAAAAATCACCCAGAAATGGAAGGCAACAAAGCACTGGAGAGTTCTGAAGTGGAGAGATCTTGAAATTGCTGTTGGGAAAAGTTCCAATAAGAGAGACCTAGAGCAGTTTGCAAAGGAAGAGTGGTCCAACATACTGGCTGAGAGGTGTAAGAAGCTTATTGATGGTTATAGGAAGCAACTGATTTCAGCAATTTTTTCCAGAGGATGTGCCACTAAATATTAAGTTAAGGGTGCCAATAATATTGTCCAGCCCATTTTTGGAGTTTGGTGTGACATTATGTCCAATTTGCTTTTTTTCCTCCCTTTTTTGGTTTAGTTCCAATACACACAAAGGGAATAAACATGTGTATAGCAAAACAAGTGTTGCTGCAATTCTTTTCGGTGAGAAATACTTAATTTTCTAGGAAGATTTCAGGGGTGCCAACATTTACGGCCATGACTGTATGATTATTTTTTTTTATTACATGAACTCATTTAAAAAATGGGAAATGGGGGGGGGGGGGGATGATTCAAACTTTTAATAGGGAAGGGGTTAATTCACTTTTATTCACTTTTTTTTAATACTTTATCTTACAATACTTACAATAATACTTTATCTTACAATACTATACCATGCAATCTTCTAAATGCATATACTGATCTATGCTATGCCATAGCATAGCATAGATCAGTGTTACCGACGCTCTGCTGCTCTATGCAGGCTTGGAGCAACAGAAGACCAATCGGATGGTGAGGTGGCAGGTAAGGGCCCTCCCCCGTTCACTCAACTGATCGGGGCCCTCAATGTCACCACAGATGGTCCCGATCAGCTCCATTGAGCTACCTGCACCATTAACCCCGCATTTTAGGTGCCACAATGAACTTTGATCGCAGAGTCTAAAGGGTTAATGCCAGCCATCAGCCCGATTGGTGGTGCCCGGCATTAGCCGTGGGTCCTGGCTGCCCATAGTTTAAACTGTTCTCCGCTCGTGAGAACGGTTTAAACCCGTTTACGGAACCAGGTCATACAGGTACGCCCTCGGCCCTTAAGTCCTGGGACGCGAGGGCGTACCTGTACACCCTGTGTCATGAATGGGTTAAATGTCTTTTGTTTCAATTTATTTAATTTGCTTTTGTTTCTTTTTGGAAAGAAAACTAAAAAGTTGTCTAAAAGATAAAAGGTTGTTAAACCACTTATATTAATAAATATTGTTATGGTCTGGGCTTTGTTTATGGCTTCTCCTTTTGTAGGCCTTCTATATATTGAAACAAGCCACCTTCATAGGTGCTAGAAATCTACACCAATGCCTCCATTGTTTTTTTTTTTAAAGCAAAAACTGTGCAACTAATACGATCAAAGATAATTCTTGACACCAATTTACAACTTCAGCAAAAATGTATCTGAAACTGAGTCCATTTAGCATGTTTTCTAAAGGGAGCTTATTCAGTATTTAGCACATTATTACTTTTAAATTGGGCTGTGATCAAACCTTATTTCTAAATTGCATTCATTATAAGCTTTTTACTGCTTCACCATGCAGCTTGTAGGTCAACTGTACTTGACCATTCCATATAAAAATGATGGACTATTGTAGTTTTATAAGTTGCCCTTGGCTTCACATTATCATAAAGAATGAATGGCCCACTGTACCTACAGACATGTTTATTTCCTATATGAGAATAGATACCCTGTGGGTTGTTTCAGGCTTATGAGGTCATTTGTATTCCACTACTGGTTTGGACTTTAATAAGTGTTCTGTGAATCCATCTTGTTGCTTCAGGGTTGTTTCGCATTCACGTTTACAGCCAGCTGTGAATATATGCTTTCCCCGGCTTAACACTTATAGAATGAATTTCATGTTTTATACATTTGGTCCTTTATGTACAATATATTTTGTCCTGTTGTGTTGTACATTGAAATCATAGATATATAGCCTGTAGCTCTATAAATAAAGATTTATACTAATTAGGTAGGTTAAACAGGGGAGCCTCTTCAATAGTTGTTTAAAAAAGAGATTCATTGCTTGCTATTCTTTAATATGTAGGTCCACAACCACTGACAAAAAGATGGAATTAGAGGAAATTTAGCCAGCTACTTTAAAGGGGTACTCCCTCCCTAGATATCTTATCCCCATCCAAAGGATAGGAGATAAGATGTCTGATGATGGGGGTCCAGCTGCTGGGACCTCCCATGATCTCCGTGCAGTCACCCAGTGTTCCGAACATTATGTTCAGAATGCTGGGTTTGGGCAGCTGTTGTCATGAAGTCACGAGGGCAAGGTGTGACATCACGACCACTGCCGTCCGAATCCAGCGTTCTGCACATAGTGGGGTCCCCAGCGGCTGAATCCCCACTGTCAGACATCTTATCCTCCATCCTTTGGATAGGGCATAAGATGTCGAAGGATGAAGTACCCCTTTAAAGGGGTACTCCGCTGCCCTGTGTCAGAAACTCCGCTCCCCAGTGTCCGGAAGTTTATTGTTCCGTACGCTGTGTGCGGGCTTCCGTGTTCAGGGCAGCCCCTCGTGATGTCACGCCCGCCCCCTCAGTGAAAGTCTATGGGAAGGAGGCGCGATGGCCATCACGCCCCCTTCCCATAGACTTTCGTTGAGGGGGCGGGCGTGATATCACGAAGGGGGCGAGCGTGACGTCGCGAGGGGCAGCCCTGAACACGGAAGCCCGCACACAGCGCCCGGAACAATAAACTTCCAGACGCTGGGGAGCGGAGCTTCCGACACAGGGCAGCATAGTACTCCTTTAAGGCTATGTTCACATGGTGGAATGTCCGCATGGAAAATTTCCACAGGGACATTTCACAGACAGTGGAGCACCAGCAGAACATGTTAGTGCTAGGATTGCTTGCAGATGTGCAATCTTGTAGACATCAATGCATTTTCTTGCTGAATTCACATAAAAAATAGACATGTCTATTCTTTTTGCGGGTGCGAAAATCTAAATTTCTGTGTCAGATATTTCTGCTTTGTGAACAGTGCAGCAGAATCCCATTGAAATCAATGGGATTCTACTACTGCAGAATGTCCACATGGAAATTCTGCCATGTGAACATGGCCTTAGGCTGTTCAGTGACTGATGAATATGCCAGGGACAGCAGGAATATTGGTAACCAAAAGAGTTAAGTGTAGCTAGAAACCTTGGTAGAAAGATTTTGCTAGGGGGAAGGACTCACACTTGTGGATCTGCTGTGTGTTTGTTCAGTAATTTGTTTCCCTATTGACTTTATTAGGGAAGCAAAAATGCAGCAACAGCATTTGTGGTCACATTGCTTTTAGGGTCTTGTCCCATAAGCTTAGGCAATTTAAAATATCTGCATCCAAATTGACCTCCAGTAATAGAAAGAAACACTACCTGCTGAGGTCTTGGTGAAGGGGATTTCTTACTTCCCTTATCAGCTGTCTGTATCTCTAAATTTTGTGATGGGATGTCCAGTGGCAGGTCTGTAGTTGCAGCCACTGTCTGGGATAATACCAATTTGTGATCTACCTGTGTTCTATGCTGTCAGCTCTGCTCCACAGCCCACATGTAGGCGGGACGTTTTCTTCGGAGTGACCGCTCAGTCCTGCCTATGTGCGTGCTCCAGATGCTAACTAGTGCGTATCAACATTGGCGATGTGTGAGGGTAACTGCTCATGACTTCCACACATGAAAAGCATGGTTGGCAAGATTCCAAAGTTCTCCCCAATACAAACAAACTGCTGAAATGAAGGGAGCTTGTTCAGAGGTATCCACTTGTATTTATGTGTTTCCATATATAGATAGCAGTGTCTTTGAACAAGCGCAGGGCTGAGCAGCTACAATCCTGAGTGCTAATGTTAAGGATAGGGTCACACACGGTGTATTGTCTGCAGCTGGTTTTGCTACCCGTTGATTTTAATGGGTAGGAAAATACGCAAAATAAACATGGCACAAGTGTCCTTACCCTAAATGTGTTTTCTATGAGGTTTGCATATGTAGATAACAGTATAGAGACCAGAGCATACAACCATGGCAGCTCTGTACCTCTTCAACTAGATCGCAGCAGTGGCCGTAACCATAGGCAAGGAGCACAAACAATGAAGAAGAGCAAACAACAGAATCAAAAAAAAAATTAGCACTTTTTTTCTGCTTGTCAGGACATGCTAGGAGATGTAGCTTTGCAACTAAAGAGCCACTGACTTACATTCCCTCGGTGTATTCATCATATCATCGGATAGGGGATCATGTGAATAAATCCTTTAAACCTTTAGATCCCATGATTAAAGTTAACCCGGGATCTAATGGGCAAAAATTATGGTGGCAGTGGGTTTGGGGGAGTTGATCGGGACTACCGCAGAGTTATCTCTGGTTCCAGATCAGCTGGATTACACCTAGAGGGTCCATTTATGCCATCAGATTGGTGCTCCCGGAATACTGGCAGCCTCAGAAGCCTGTATAAGTGGAGCACCGATAACACTGATCAATGCTATGACATAGCATTGAACAGTGTATGCAATCATTATTGCATGTAATAGTCTGCTATTTGGAAAATTATTAGTGAAAACGCATCGAGAAGGACGTAGATGTAAAAAAAAATACAGAATTCCACAATTGCTGATTAAAAGCGATAAAAAAGTTCCATCAAAACAAAAAATGGAACTAATCAAAACTACAGATTAAGGGGCAAAAATTAGCCCTCATACAGCCCTATATGCAGAAAAATAAAAGTGTTATATGGGTCAGAAGAGGACAATTTCAGGCATACCTAATTTCTTACAAAATGTTTTTTCCAATTTAATTTTAAACATAAAGTGCAATATGTTAAACGCACCTCTCCCCCCCCCCCCCCCCCCCCCGCCCCATACACAAAATTTGCCAAATTGCTTCTTTTATTCAAAAAAGTTGGTATGTCAATACAAGTTACAATTGGTCCCACATAAAAAAAAAAAGTCTTATATGGTCCTGTAAGTGAAAAATTGAAAGAGTTATGAATTAATATAAAAGGGGAGGAGAAAAAAAAGACACAAAAAAAATGGATGTATCATTAAGGCTGACACAAGGAGACATACCGTATATGCCGGCGTATAAGACGACTGGGCGTATAAGACGACCCCCAACTTTTACAGTTAAAATATAGAGTTTGGGATATACTTGCCGTATAAGACTACCCCTCCTACCGCTATGTACAGTACCTTATAGTTCCCCCACATTAGGTCGGCAGCATGTTCCCCCACATTAGGTCGGCAGTTCCCCCACATTAGGTCGGCAGCTCCCCCACATTAGGTCGGCAGCTCCCCCACATTAGTTCGGCAGCTCCCCCCCCACATTAGGTCGGCAGCTCCCCCCCCCCAACATTAGGTCAGCAGCTCCCCCCCCCCACATTAGGTCGGCAGCTCCCCCCCCCACATTAGGTCGGCAGCTCCCCCCCCCACATTAGGTCGGCAGCTCCCCCCCCACAATAGTAGGCAGCTCTCCCCCCACAATAGTAGGCAGCTCTCCCACAGACATACAACTTCCAGCCATATAGAGTGTATGGCTGGAGGCTGTATGTCTGTGTACTAGCCCCCACAGTGTTCCGGTCACCGGTCACCATAGACCATAGCAGCAGTCCCGGGACCGGAGGAGCGGTGATCGGAACACTGTAGATGACGCGCCGCCGGTCACTCACCAGGCCCCGGCCGCGCTCGTCCTCCTCCGGTCCTCCTGCGCCTCTATGGTTATACGCACGGGACGTCACTGACGTCCCGTGCGTACAACCATAGAGCGGTGGAGAAGCGCAGAAGGACCGGAGGAAGACCGCAGGAGGACCGATGGAGGACGCGCGGCGGGCGGGGAATGGTAAGTGACCTGCGGACATCCTTATGTCCCGAAAAGAATTTTCGGGACACGGGGATGTCCGGCATAGGAATACTTACGATTATCATGCCGGCTCCTGTGTGCGGCTGCAGGCGGGGGCCGGCAAGAGCATGTAAAAACTAATTCATGAATACTAAAAACCAGGGTGCCTCCAGCTGTTGTGAATCTACAACTACCAGCATGCCCGGACAGCCTTTGCCGGTCCGGGCATGCTGGGAGTTGTAGTTTCACAACAGCTGGAGGCACCCTGGTTTTTAAGTATACAGTTATTAGTTTGTACATGCTCTGGCCGGCCCCCGCCTGCAGCCGCACACAGGAGCCGGCACGATAATCGTAAGTATTCCTATGCCGGACCCCAATACCCGGCGTATAAGACGACCCCCGACTTTTCAGAAGAAAATTCGGGGTTAAAAAGTCGTCTTATACGCCGGGATATACGGTATTTATTCATATGTAAAGCATTTTTTGAGCCCTATGAATGAGCCATACTGGCAGAAACCCTTTGCATGTGAATCAATGTCACTTTTATCCTCCTGTGTAATCCTGGTGAGTGCCCCTGAAAAGCTTACATGTTGAGTTTGGACATAGGAGTGAGCAACTAGGGTCTGTAATCGCAAAAGTGCTTCAACTGAGTACTAAGTAAAGGGTACTTTACTGAAAACTTATTTCAATGCAATAAATAAAGCAAGGGCCCCCAGAAAGACTCCACTCCTGGCCCCACCTCTGCACTCCCCCTATTCTTTTTTATTTTAACACTTCTCTTTGGCATTTCTTTGGATTTTTTTTCACTCCTCTTTGTTGTTTTCCTGGTCCTTTGCAGTTTTTCAAAATCACAGCATGTTAATTTAACAGAAATCTTGGCATTTTTCACTATGAGAGTGAAAACATCATTGTGTTTTTGCAGGCTGTTTTTATATATTTTTTTACTTTAGCAATCTAAAAAAATTGATGGCGTTAGCTTTTTTGTTTACATTTCGTAGGTTACCATAAAAAATATATATATAGGATGCAGTAGGGATGGGAAAAATTATAGGGAACACGTTTTATCCTTTTTTTTAATAAAAAATGATTATTATTTTTTCTATCAGGGAATGATTTATGTGAGCAGGCAGGGATGTGAAAATGTAGCCAACAATATAACAAATGGCAAATGGGTCCATGTGATTTTTAAATTACGGTAAAGCAATTTCTTCTATTTTTTTGTGAAATTTTTTATTTATAATATATTTTCTGTCTTTTAATAATTTGCTTTCTAAACAATACAGTGTAATATCCTTTCTCCACTATATGTCTGTACATTATTGTGGTACTACTACTACTTCCAGCATAGTACATAGTCTGTTCCATGTTGGGAGCAGTAGTACCTGCACTAAGAGACAGATTACACCAGGTCTCACTCTTGAGACTCGTTGAGATTGGAATTTATATTCACATCACTGATTCATATTTGCCGCTGAGAGTCGTGATTGGCCAGGCTGTGCTGGCCAATCAAGACTCTCAGCGGCAAATATGAATCAGCGATGTGAAGTTCTATTCGGCAGATGCAGGGATGCAGATAGTACAGCGTGCTTCTCTGGGTTATAAATTCCGATCGTAAGGGGTCTCAATACAATGTATTGTTTAGAAAGCCAATTATTATAAGACATAAAATATATTATTAATAACAAATGTAACTAGAAATTATAAGAAAATATTTAATTAAAAAAATCACATGGACCACTTTGCCATGTGTTACATTGTTGGCTATATTTTCACGTCCCTGCCTGCCCACATAAATCATTCCCTAGGGAAAAAAAAATGTTTAAAAAAAATGTTTAAAAAATGTGAATGAGGGGGTAATTTTTTTTTGTCGGTTCCGACTGCTGACACCCCCACAGATCACTTCAGTTCAAGTTGCTCTCCAGCTATTGTAAAGCTACAAAGCTACAACTCCCATCATGCCTGGAGAGCCTCATGCAATATGGAAGTTGTAGTTTTGTAACAGCTGGAGACCACAGATTGGGGGACAGTTTCACCCACCATCACTGCAGAACTTACAAGAGACTGGAGATCTGATGCATACAGTCAGGAGAATACACAATGATATCAGTAACTACAGCTCTGATGCATACAGTCAGGAGAATACACAATGATATCAGTGACTACATTTGATGGGACAGTCAGGAGAATACACAATGATATCAGTGACTACATTTAATGGGACAGTCAGGAGAATACACAATGTTATCAGTGACCCGAGTGATGTCTTCTCTGTTGTCATTGCTTTTCTTCTTTATCTTGTTCATGCACCAGAACTTCTTTCAGCTTCATCTTCCTTTGCAGAGTGTGATGCCAAACATCATTGTTAATTTGTAAGCAGATCCTCATCCTCTGTAAGAAGACAATTATCATTACAATCCTTTCAGGCACTGTGCCCTCTGAATATATCACTGCCAGAAACTGAGTAACCTAAATATAAACAGGCCAGACATCATTGCTCCTGAATAAAACCCTGCCAGAAACTGTTTCCCCTGAAAATATCCCTGACAGAAACTATGCCCCCTGAATATATCCCTGACAGAAACTGTGCCCCCTGCCACACATTGTACCTGTAATAATAATAATGCAACACTCTGTTTCTTCACAGTTTGGCTGAATCCTACCCGTGCACTGTCCTCCTCCAGATCCCGTTGTCCACCTTCTGCTCCAGACCCCTCTGCCCTCCTCCAGACCTCTCTACGCTCCTCTTCCAGACCCCTCTGTCTTCCTCCTCCAGATGCCTCTGTCCTCCTCCTCCAGACCCCACTGTCCTATTCCTCCAGACCCCCCAGACTTCCTTCAAGCTCCACTGTCACCCTCCTCATCCAGACCCCTCTGTCCTCCTCTTCATCCACGTCCCTCTGTCCTCCTGCAAACCCTTGTGTCCACCCCCTTCAGAAATCTTTGCCTGCCTCCTCCTCCAGACACCTCTACTTATTCAGACCTCTCTGTCCTCTCCCTCCTCCAGACCCCATTGTCCTCCTCCAGGCTCCTCTGCCCTCCTCCAGATCTCCAAGTTTTCCTCCAGGCTCCTCTGTCACAACCACTACTACCCCCACTACTACCCCCCACCCCACCCCCCACCAAAAAAAAAAAAAAAAAGTTCCTCCAACCCCCCCTAGAATTCTTAGTCTTTCTCCTGACTTTTGCGCTTGCCCCCAACAGATCCCTAATTTCCGTATATATATATATATATATATATATATATATATATATATATATATATGGATGTATCATACATACATCATACATACATCTATCATACATGCATACAAACATCTATCATACATACATACATCTAACATGCATGTTAGGATTCGGCAGGCTGGATGTGGATCCTCTGTGTCAGCGAGGAATTGGCGTGGACCGTGTCGGTGGACCGGTTCTAGGGTTGCTTCTGGTATTCACCAGAGCCCGCAGCAAAGCGGGATGGTCTTGCTGCGGCGGTAGCAACCAGGTCGTATCCACCGTCAACGGCTCAACCTCGCTGACTGCTGAGAAGGCGTGGGACAGAAGGACTAGACAGAGGCAAGGTCAGACGTAGCAGAAGGTCGGGGCAGGCGGCAAGGTTTGTAGTCAATAGCGATAGCAAGAGGTCAGGAACACTGGTAAGGCAAACACTATAACGCTTTCACTGGCACAAGGCAACAAGATCCGGCAAGGAAGTGAAGGGGAAGTGAGGTTAAATAGACAGGGAGCAGGTGGAGGCTAATTAGACTGATTGGGCCAGGCACCAATCATTGATGCACTGGCCCTTTGAATCTTAGAGAGCTGGCGCGCACGCGCCCTAAGGAGCAGAGCCGCGCGCGCCAGGACGAGACAGCCGGGGACCGGGACAGGTGAGTGACTTGGGATGCGATTCGCGAGTGGGCGCTTCCCGCTATGCAAATCGCATCCCCGCCGGCAGTGTCAGTGCAGCGCTCCCGGTCAGCAGGTCTGACCGGGGCGCTGCAGAGAGAGGAACGCCGCGAGCGCTCCGGGGAGGAGCAGTGACCCGGAGCGCTCGGCGTAACAATGCATGGACACTTCTATCATACATACATGCATACATCTACTATGCATATCACATCTATCATGTCCACTCATCTTATGCAGGAGATCAGCATCACTCAACTGAGGCAGCAGTGGCAATAATATAAAAAAATATGGATATAGCCCCGTTAGCCAAAAACAAACCACTGAACCCCCTGCCCCCCGCCAGTGATGTCACTGTCATTCATTTTTATAACAACTATTTGAACATTTTATAGACTACTACACTAATTAAGATCACATGTAAGGTATACACTGTACCTTACTGGAATCTTGCAAACACATTTTTGGTTCAAACAGAAAAGTAATTTTTTCACAATAAGGCACAGCTAAGTCTCCTAAAACCCCTATACCCCCCACCCCCACACCTACTCGGCACAGCTCACAATAAGGCACAGCTCAGTCTCCTAAAACCCCTATAGCCCCCCTCCCCCCCACCTGCTCGGTTAAGCAGTTGCGGTCAGTTACAATTGCTCCCATGCAGGGCCAGATTAAGGCTGCCTGGAAAATGAAGCAACCCCTGTCATGATTTTTATGTGCCCCAGAAACTCCTCCCCTCAGCTCCCCAAACCTTTTCCTGGTTCCACCTCCATGCAAAATCATCCGGGGAGCATTGCTTCCACCTCTCCACTCTAGATTTAGAAAACTACAACTCCCAGCATGCCCAAACATGCAAAGTGTGTCCATTTATGCTGGGAGTAGCAGTTTTGCAAAATATAGTCACACACTGTTTTGTAAACACTTATACAGTCCAAAATACAGTACAGTACCAGGGGGCAGAGGCAATGCGCCTCGGACAATTTTGCATGGAGGTGGAGCCAAGAATGGTTCAGAGGGCTGAGGGGAGGAACTGATGCAAAATAAAATTGTCTGGGGTGCATAAAAATCCCTTACACTGGCACATTTGATTTCCCACATCTGTCATACATACACCTAACATACATACATACATTAATAACACATACATTTACAGGATACATACATTGATTTATCATTCATACATACACGCCCCTCGGTCTTCTCCCCACTCCTCATGCCCCCCCAGCTCAGTCACCTAAAACCCCTATACCCTACTCCCCCACCTGCTCGGTCTCCTCATCTCTATGCCGCCCCCCCTCGAAACAGCCACCCCCCATGGTCTCCTCACCCAAACACCCCCTCCTCCCCCTAACCCCCCTTATCAACTTACTTTTCTTTGAGATCAGTGCCGCAGCTGGGCAGGCAGGCAGGCGGGCTGCCCAACGGATGGCCCGGCACACCAGGCAAAAGCCCTATGTCTGGCCCTGTTCAAAAGCCACCCCCCTGGCCAGGCTGGCTTATTATTGTGTGGCCCCTTGGCACTGCGCCAGCAGACTTCAAGAAAGCCGGCAGAGCAGGGAGTTCGTTGGCAGCCACGCTATAGTAAACTCCCGGGCTTAGACGTGAGGTCAGGTCACAGTGTGACCTGACCTCAGCTCCTCTCCGAGGCAGCCACTGCGGTTCTCTAAAAGGGCCGCTGCCTCAGTTACTGTCTGGAGGAATGTAAGTGATGTCCAGCTCCGGACCCATCTCCTACACAGCGGAATCTCCGCAATGACACTGAGGCCGTAGCGGAGTATTTTCCTGGGCCAAACACCGGCTGTTTAAAAATAAAAACGTGATTATATGTGATAGGCACTGGAAAGTGAGCCCTTTCACTGGCCAGTCAGTCTGCCCCTGAATGCAATATTTTAGTTTTTTCCTTTTTAATAAATTAGCAAACATTTCTAATGTTCTGGTTTTACTGTCAATGTGGAGTACCAAGTTCAGAATGATAGGGGAAAACTAGATATTTTTTTTCTATTCAAACACAAGATTACAACATAACAAAATGTGAAAAAAAAGTGAAAGAGTCTGAAGACTTTCTGAATACAATGTACTTATAGTATTGGAAAAGAACATAATGGAACTTCTGTTTTTATGTTTCTTATGGATGAACATTGAACCAATCTACAATGTGTCTTTAAACAATTTTCCTCAGTATTTCACATCTCTTTCCTTTTAAATTTTGTAAAGCTTTTACTTTAAATGAGTTGTTTCCTAAGCCAACCACTCCGACTTAGATTTAGTACCATCTAATGTATGTTTTAAATAAATGGGTATATGTAACACCCCACGAGTGCCGCACAGGCTGTGAAGTGAAACAAACTGTGACCCATAGCCGAATGTGACCTGAGCTCAGGGCATTCAGCCCTTCCCAGTGCCGATCGCTGTAAGGATTAGGGTTAGGGGTTAGGATTAGGTGTGAGGATTAGGGGTAAGGGTTAGGATTAGGATTAGGGGGCTATGATTTGTTGTAAGGGTTAGGATTAGGGGTTAGTATTAGGGGTAAGGGTTAGGGGTTAAGATTAGGGTTAAGGAGTGAGGGGGAGCAAAAACAGGTGTGATTTCTTTATATAGGGAGTACCTTGTAGGGATTGGAGGGGGACTACTAGGGAGTGCATGCTGGCTCTATAAAACTAGGCCAGTGGTCACTTGTGGCCCCTATTGGCCAGAGTGGAAACTGCAGCATGAGACACATCAGAGCAGAAAATACAGCAGAGATGTGGCACAGAGAATGCTGTACGATGCTGGTAAGAACAAGGACACATGGTACGCTGGTGGTTACCAACCAGCAGCATTACAGTATTCTTGTCAATGACTGCATGTAACAGTACAGTTTTACTTATGAGTCAACCCCTGTATTGCAAAAGAATGATAAAAAATGACCTTTGTAAATTGAGACTATATGTGATAAACCTTTTTAAATCCTAAAATAATCCAAGTAAGAAATAAATATTTGTAGTGGATACAGGGGCGGACACAGACAGCAGAGGGCCCCTGTGCAAAGAATGTGCCTGCCCCCCCCCCCCCCCAGCACTGTGCCCCCTCATGTACATAGACCCCACTCCATAGCCTCCACTTACCCCGCGCGTGTAGTGTAGCCACTTGCCTTGTCCAGTACAGGTGGATGGAACGGCTCCTGAAGTGGGCTCCGGGTGGCCCCTGTCCCTCTCAGTGTGCGGCCCAGGCCCCGTGAGTACTCCCCCAGGTCAGCCTGACCCGTATCTAGCTGGGAGGCAGAGGGCAGTGCTCCCCTTTACATTCGCACCCCTGGACTTAGCACGACACTCCTTGGCACCCCCTGGTTCCTTGGCTTCTTATCCTTAGTGATAGAAGTGACTTACAGGCAGGGCCAGACTGGGACAAAAAATAGGCATTTTAAAATAAACAGTCCATTTTTATGGTGGGGGTCTGACTCATGGGACCCCCACCAATCACCTTGGTTCAAGCAGCTCCCCAGATGTTGGAAAGCTGCAACTCCCATCATGTCTGAAGTGACTACAGCTGATGGGACAGTCAGGAGACTACACGATGATATCAGTGACTACAGCTCTGATGGGACAGTTAGGAAAATACACAATGATATCACTGACCTGAGTGACGTCTTCTCTGTTGTCTTTACTTTTCTTCTTCATCTGGTCCAGACACCAGGATTTCTTCCATCTTCTCTGCAGAGTCTGACACCCGGACATCATTGGTTCCTTAATTTGTCAGTAGATCCTCATCCTCTGTATGATGACAATAATCATTATAACCTTGCCAAATACTGTACCCCCTGAATATAATACTGCCAACCACTGTACCCCTGAATATAATACTGACAACCACTGTACCCCCAAATATAATACTGCCAAATACTGTACCCCTGAATATAATACTGCCAACCACTGTACTCTATCAATATAATACTGCCAACCACGATACACCACTGAATCACCCCATACACCCCACGCACTCCATCCTCAGTCTCCTCATCACCCCATATACCCCACGCAACCCATCCTCAGTCTCCTCATCACCCCATACACCCCACGCACTCCATCCTCAGTCTCCTCATCACCCCATATACCCCACGCAACCCATCCTCAGTCTCCTCATCTCCCCCATACACCCCACACACCCCATCCTCAGTCTCATCCCCCCATACACCCCACACAACCCATCCTCAGTCTAATCATCACCCCCATACACCCCACGCACCCCATCCTCAGTCTCATCACCCCATACACCCCACACAACCCATCCTCAGTCTAATCATCACCCCCATACACCCCACACAACCCATCCTCGGTCTTCTCATCACCCCATACACCCCACACACTCCATCCTCGGTCTCCTCATCACCCCCATATACCCCATCCTCAGTCTCCTCATCACCCCATACACCCCACGCACCCCATCCTCAGTCTCATCACCCCATACACCCCACACACTCCATCCTCGGTCTTCTCATCACCCCATACACCCCACACACTCCATCCTCGGTCTCCTCATCACCCCATGCACTCCATCCTCAGTCTCCTCATCACCCCCATATACCCCATCCTCAGCCTCCTCATCACCCCACGCACCCCATCCTCAGTCTCATCACCCACATACACCCCACGCACCCCATCTTCAGTCTCATCACCCCATACACCCCACACAACCCATCCTCTCTCTCCTCATCACCCCATCCTCAGTCTTCTCATCACCCCATACACCCCACACACCCCATCTTCAGTCTCCTCATCACCCCATACACCCCATCTTCAGTCTCCTCATCACCCCATACACCCCATCCTCAGTCTCCTCATCACCCCATACACTCCATCCTCAGTCTCCTCATCACCCCATACACTCCATCCTCAGTCTCCTCATCACCCCATACACCCCATCCTCAGTCTCCTCATCACCCCATACACTCCATCCTCAGTCTCCTCATCACCCCATACACTCCATCCTCAGTCTCCTCATCACCCCATACACCCCATCCTCAGTCTCCTCATCACCCCATACACTCCATCCTCAGTCTCCTCATCACCCCATACACTCCATCCTCAGTCTCCTCATCACCCCATACACTCCATCCTCAGTCTCCTCATCACCCCATACACTCCATCCTCAGTCTCCTCATCACCCCATACACTCCATCCTCAGTCTCCTCATCACCCCATGCACTCCATCCTCAGTCTCCTCATCACCCCATGCACTCCATCCTCAGTCTCCTCATCACCCCATGCACTCCATCCTCAGTCTCCTCATCACCCCATACACTCCATCCTCAGTCTCCTCATCACCCCATACACCCCACGCACTCCATCCTCAGTTTCCTCATCACCCCCATACAGCCCACGCACTCCATCCTCAGTCTCATCACCCCCATACACCCCATCCTCAGTCTCCTCCTCACCCCATACACCCCATCCTCAGTCTCCTCATCACCCCCATACACCCCACGCACTCCACCCTCAGTCTCCTCATCACCCCCATACACCCCATGCACTCCATCCTCAGTCTCCTCATCACCTCATACACTCCATCCTCAGTCTCCTCATCACCTCATACACTCCATCCTCAGTCTCCTCATCACCCCATGCACTCCATCCTCAGTCTCCTCATCACCCCATGCACTCCATCCTCAGTCTCCTCATCACCCCATACACCCCATCCTCAGTCTCCTCATCACCCCATGCACTCCATCCTCAGTCTCATCACCCCCATACACCCCATGCACCCCATCCTCAGTCTCCTCATCACCCCCATACACCCCACGCACTCCATCCTCAGTCTCCTCATCACCCCCATACACCCCACGCACTCCATCCTCAGTCTCCTCATCACCTCATACACCTTAAGCACCTCATCATTATTAAACCCCCCCCAGTCCTTCTCATCAACATTGAACCCCCTAATCACTACACCCCTGACCCCCCTTCTGGTCCTCCTTATGAACACTACGCTCTGCCAGACCCCAAATCCTTCTTATCATTACACCACCAACCTCTTCAACACCCCTCCTGTCCTCTTCCTCATCATTACAATCCCCTCCCCCCACCGCCCTGCACCCGGCCGTCGCTCTCCTCACCTTATCTGCTCAGCGATGCGGCCGTGTGAGGCGGGAGGGTTTGCTGCTCCTGTCGCTTCTGCCGGGGTCAGAGGCCATGACACGTGACGTCAGGGGCTTGGAACAGACGTGCGTGCCTGCGCGGGGCACGTCTGTTCCCATCACCCCCCCCGCACCTGTCTGTCTATCCCGGCCGGTTTAAAGGTAAATTACTGCTGTCAGCGGCCGGTCCGGGACCTGTTGCTGCAGCATATAGTATGAAGTACTGGCAGGGGGCCCTGAAGGGGCCCAGACTGTGAGGCCCAGGCTGTGACCTGGGCCACTAGGTGGGCCCCCTAACACGCTGGGCCCCTGTGCAGCCGAACTGGCTGAACAAGTGATATGTCCGCCCCTGAGTGGATATTGTTAGACACAAAATCTCGCCTTAGCTGAACTTGATATTTTCATGAACTTCATTTAACTGTAATTAAACAAAATTCTTGTATATATGTAAACACAGACAACCACTATTAAGCATGAATTAAAACTGAAAACTTGTTTTTAATAAAATGTAATTAAAATATTAATTTAAATATTCAACAGCAGGGATCAGGATTTGGGTTTTTTTAAGATGTATTTGTCTCTGATGTATTGCTAGTGTTTGTTGTAAACATTATGGCTGTTAGTTAAAGTGATGATGATGCTAAACAGTTGCCTTTTATATATCGCAGGATGCTGCCAGGATAAATTAGCCGATTCCACGCACACAGTTGCTTCAAGGACCTTCATCATCAATATAAGGAAGGAAGTTTAAAATGATATTTCTTAGTAATTGAACTGACTGCATGCTAAACACTTTAATCTATCCCTTTCATTTTTTCAAAGAGACAGTAAAAAAGGAAAGCTCCCCCGAAGTTTGTGTGTTATTGATGTGGCAAATAAAGCAGATAAATGAAATGGACAGAATAAATGGCACGAAATCCGCTATGAAATGAGCATATAAATTGTTACTATGGAAACAGAGCTTGTAATTAGAGGGAATTTAGAAAATTAGAAAGACACAATAGATTGTTAATCAGTATGCAAATTAAATGATACTCATTCTTTTCCCAGAGGATACTAAAAGTTAACTTTGTATAGCTGCTGCAAGATTTCATACCATAAAGATCATCTATAGATAAGAGAGTTGAATGAATAACACTCAGTTTAGATTGCTTACATTGTCAAGTTTTACTGTGGTGGCAAAGTAGCAGGGGATAAAGAGTCTAGAATTGAAGGATTAATCTTAAATTACCCCTAATGCGTTATTTTCATTATAGATAATGCACGGGACTAATGAAGACCGAGATCAAGGATGGCACCATAAAATGGGAGTCTACGTGATGCCAATACATTTAGGCCTCATTCACAACACATTCCAGAGTTTCACACTCCCATATGTCTGTTTTGATCAAATGGAGGGCTGAATCTCAGCATAAGGAAGAACCAGACGTTCCATTATTTGTTCGTAGTGTTGGTTTCCTGCTGTACTTTGTGATGAAACGTGACCATCCTTTTATTAATAAAAACATGTGAGAAGGCAGATCTCTTGAACATGATGTAAACAAGGTGAAATGGTGAGTTAGGCAATGTTCTCATAATGCATTATGATGGCGACACAAGACTTCTGGTGGTGATGGGATTCAGCGGCGCTGGTCAGGAGTGGACACGTCAGGTAGGTAAAGGAATAGTTTTTATTTGAACAATGCAATGCATTTCACCGCAGGTGCGGCTTCATCAGGCATGATGCCTGATGAAGCCGCACCTGCGGTGAAACGCGTTGCATTATTCAAATAAAAACTATTCCTTTACCTACCTGACGTGTCCACTCCTGACCAGCGCCGCTGGTTGCCTGACTTTCCGGATTGTGCTGTTAAACCGGCAATTTGTATATCTGATTGTAAAGTCCTTTGTGTGGATTGGACTAAAAATGTCTGTAGTCTCTATGGAGATGAATAATGCTCACCGTGTCTGCTGGCCCCATACTGCGACGGGCCGAAAATGATGGGAGTAGCAGTTCTACTTCACAAGCAGAGCGTTGATTTCGGCTTGGTTTGAGGGCGGTGATATAGCAGATGGCTCCCACGCCGGAGGTCCGTAGCTGTGGTGTGCAGCTGTTGTGATGTCGGACCCTCGCTGGCTTACTCCGGTGAAAATGCTCGTGGTGGTGGCAGCATGTAAGGCATGTAAGGTAGAATCAGAAACAGGTGAGTGCGTCAGATGGATGGAAATTCCGGCTGGAGCAGCGAGTCTGTAGGCGGCTGGTTTTGATTGAGTTGGTTTCTGAATATGCAGTGCGTCTTTGTAGTGCTCTGTACAGACAAAGTCTTAAAGGGGTACTCCGGTGAAAACCTTTTTTCTTTTAAATCAACTGGTGCCAGAAAGTTAAACAGATTTGTAAATTATTTCTATTAAAAAATCTTAATCCTTCCTGTACTTAGTAGCTGCTGAATACTACAAAGGAAATTCTTTTCTTTTTGGAATTCTCTCAGATGACATCATGAGCACAGTGCTCTTTGCTGACATCATTATAATAAAAATAATAACTCTTTATTTATTGTTGTCCTTAGTGGGATTTGAACTGCAAGGCAGCAGTGCTAACCACTGAGCCACCATGCTGCCCTTAGCATACATCTGCTATGCACGGTTACTAAAAAAAGGACAGAGATGTCAGCAGAGAGCACTGTGCTTGTGATGTCATCAGTGTTCCAAAAAGAAAAGAATTTCCTCTGTAGCATTCAGCAGCTAATAAGTACTGGAAGATTTTTAAATAGAAGTAATTTACAAATATCTTTAACTTTCTGGCACCAGTTGATTTAAAAGAAAAAAGCTTTTCACTGGAGTACTCCTTTAAGCCTAGACGCGTTTCAGGGTACTGCAACTAGACCCCTTCCTCAGTAGGCAAATTTGGTATCCATAATTTGCATACATAATTTGCCTACTGAGGAAGGGGTCTAGTTGCAGTACCCTGAAACGCGTCTAGGCTTAAGACTTTGTCTGAACAGACCACTACAAAGACGCACTGCCTATTCAGACGCCGACTCAATCTAAACCAGCCGCCTACAGACTCGCTGATCCAGCCGGGATTTCCATCCATTTGATGCACTCACCTGCTTCTGATTTTACCTTACATGCCTTACATGCTGCCACCTCCGCGAGCATTTTCACTGGAGTAAGCCAGCGAGGGTCCGACATCACAACAGCCGCACGCCGCAGCTACGGACCTCCGGCGTGGGAGCCATCTGCTATATCACCACTCCAGATCCAAGCCGAAATCAACGGTCTGCATGTGAAGTAGAACTGCTACTCCAATCATTTTTGGCCCGTCGCAGTACGGGACCAGCGGACACGGTGAGCATTATTCATCTCCATAGAGACTACAGACATTTTTAGTCCAATCCACACAAAGGACTTTACAATCAGATATACAAATTGCAGGTTTAACAGCACAATCCGGATAGTCGGACATTATTTACAACTGCAGTGCCTCATATATTACTATGAATATATACCATTAGGGCCCTATGGTAATCAACTATATTCAATATTGCTCTGTTCAAATGTTTTTTAATTGAATAATTTTATAATTGTACTTTAATAAATATTTTTTGCATTGTTCAAACAAACTGTTTTCAAACCATTTTTTCACTGTGCATTGAGTAGGGTGGTATCCTTGAGGGGTGGTTGAAATTTTAGTTTCTAAATTAATTTTACTCAGTCGGTGGGGACTAATTTGTCAACCACAATATAACCTCGGATACAAGGTTGTGAGCTGCACACACATTTCCATTTATCTATGATTTTATTTAAGTGGATATCTGCAACCAATACAGTATCTGTCAATCACTAATATTATCAAATTATTATCTATTTTTCAAGGCCAAGGCCCCTATACAGCCTCCCATCAAGCCATAGTTGACAATAGTCCCTGAAAGGGATGGGGTCAAACCACAAGTGCGCAAGATTTCGTTGGTCCAGTAGTGTAAGGCTTTCAGAGAGCTGAAATGATGCCTTTCCTAATTACAGACTGGGGCAGCAGAATAAATGTATGCCTCGGCAGAATAAGTTGGCATTAAAGATGGCAAATATACTAATAATAATGACAATGATAATAATAATTGTCATCACTCACATCAATCCCAATCCCCAATGGAAATCACAATCTAAACTCCAAAGTGACCTACCAGTATCATTTGGAATGTAAGATAAAAATCACACAAATAAAGGCAGAGTATACAAACTCCTTGCAGATGTTGTCCTTGTGGGATTTGATCCCAAGACTCTAGTGCAAAACAACACTACTAACCACCATGCCACCCACAAGGTAGTTATCAGCCCCTGTTCTCCTCCACATCATGCTGCCCTTACTGCTGCAGTTTCCGCAGGTCTCCAATGTTAGCTATGCTTTTAGGACAGGGCTAAAATCCATATGGGATTTCAGCTAGCTTATGAGGAGGAACATTGAAATATCGAAATCACAAGCAGTCATGTGACCCAGCCTGAGGACACAAAAACCATTGAAAATAAAAAATGAAAGTGTATAGAGAACATACAACACCCACAAAAGGCAATGCATTGCTAGTTCAGTCACTGTTTATATAGTAGGTAGCATTTTCTTTAACTTCTTAGACAATTAATTTCCAGGCTTTGTACATCTATTATATGAGATGATTCATTTGACCTTCCATTTTACCACATCTCTAGGAAACCAAGCTCTCAATGACACCATTTTCAGAACCCTGCAAACTGCTTTACTGCCATTTCAGACAGTTCTTTATTGAAAATAATTTGATCTTTTATTTTATTGCCTTTGAAAAGAGGCCTGTCATTCAGTTAGCTCAGCATTATAAGTTCCTTAAAAAGAAATAAAAAAAAGGAGTTGTTATGTGAAAATCACATTTGTGTCACCTTCCAACGTGTTTTTTATCTTCATGAACGTGGAAGCATCTGGTGCATTTAAATGGCGCCCCGTGTTTCTGCAGGGTGGTTCAAAGCAATGTAACAAAATGATATCACCACAGATAATTTACTGTCATTTCAGTGATGCTTTATCCTCTTTGTATAGTCAACTAAAGATTGCTTGAAATGGATGTTGTTACAATCATCATAGCTTAAGAACTGAATTCTTACATGTTTTCAAGCCACATGATATCCCCTTTCTCTAGTCATGAGATATTATTATAAGAAAAGATAACAGTTTCTAAAAGTCATGCAAAGCATGCCGGTAACTGTAATGCAGTTGTGTTAACCTGCTATGATATGAACTTCTATGTAAAACAGACAATGCATTTGGTAAGTCTTCATACTCTTTTCTGTTTTCACATTTGATAAATTGTGGCCTTGTACAAAAATGTAAAAAATAATAATATCCTGTAATGAGAATGTGAAAAATCTAGGAATTGTATTAACCCCTTAAGGAAGAACCCATTTTTAACTTAATGACTTTGGAAAGTTTTTTTCTGAGCAGAGCGATTCTGAGACAGTTTTTTCATGACATATTGTACTTTATATAAGTGGTGCATTTTTGTTGACACATGCATAATTTTTTTGTGAAAAACTCGAAAATTTCTGATGTTTTAAAAAAAATGTTTTATGGTGTTCACTGTGAACTGTAAAAGTTATTATTATATTTATTCTGTGGGTTGGTACGATTATGGCAATATCCATTTTATATAGCTTTTAATGTTCTTTTTCCTTTTCTGAGCAAAATTATTTTTTTTCCTTTTTAGTGTTATCATTTTCCGACAGCTGTAACTTTTTTATTTTTCGTCTGCACCAACATTTTTTTTTTTTTTTTTTTACGGCGTTAAGCATGCAGGATAATTTACATTATTGCTTTATAGTACATGTCAATACGGATGTGGAAATACTTAGTATGTATATGATGTGTTTTTTGTTTTTTTATGATTGTACAGGGCTTTTATTGGAAAGGGGCATTTATTTTCTATTTTTTTACACTTTATACTTTTATTGAAGAACCTTTTATTATATTTTTTCCCTTTTTACAGGTTGTACTATGCTGCAATACATTTGTACTGATGACCTGATGAGCTCCACACACTACAGCCTGTGCAATCCAGCCTCTGGCTGGATCTCACAGGCTTCCGTAGCAGGCAGACAGGAGGTCATCATCTGACCTCCTGCTGCCATTGCAAGTGCAACCAATGGCAACCCACGATCAAATCGCAGCGCCGCTGTTGGTGAACAGGGGGAGCACCCTCCTCCTGTCAACACCATAGGTGCCGTGATCAGGATTGATCACATCATCTATGGGGTTAATGCTGCTGGGACCAGCAAGATTGCGGCCCCGGCAGCTCCTGTGGGAACCTAGCTGTGATTGACAGCCGGGTCCTGCCGCCGATCTCCTGAGCTGCTCCCAGCAAAACGGGAGATCGTCAGGACGTATGCATATGTCCCAGAGTGCGAACATGTCGGGTGCTGGGACGTATGCATACATCCTATAGCAGGAAGGGGTTAAAAAGGGGAAAAAATTGTGTCGACTCTTTGCTGTGAAAGATGAAATTTAAGTTCTGGCTCCTCTCATTTCTACACCCCGATTGGAGTGACATGTGGTAAATTCAGTTGACTGGACAAGATTGGGAAAGATACACACACACACACACACACACCTGTCTATATAAGGTTTCACAGCTGACAAAGTATATTAGAAAAAAAAGCAAACCCTGAGTGAGATAGAACTGCCTGTAGAGCGCAGACACAGGGTTGTGAGGAGGCACAGATCTGGAGAGGGGTACAATGAAAATTCTGCTTCACTAAAAGTTCCCAAGAGCACAGTGGTCTTCATAATTCTTAAATTGAAAAATTATAGAACAATAAGGATTGTTTCTTGAGCTGACAGCCCCACCAAACTAAGTAATCATGGGTAGAAGGGCTTTGGTAAAAGAGTTGACAGAGAACCTAGTGAGGCACTTCTGGGCTTTAAAGCGGAACGGTCAGAAAGTAGCCTCTATTCAGTAAAATACAGACAAAACATACCTGGAGTTTACAAAAAAGCACCTAAAGGACTGTGATAGGCAAGATTCTGAAGGAAACCAGGCACTGCTCATCACTTTCCCAATACTATCACTACAGTGAAGCATGGTGGTGGTATCATCATGCTGTGGGGGTGTTTTTTTAGTGGCCAGGACAGGAAGTTTGATCAGAGTTTTAAAAAAATAAAGCTAAATAGAAAAAAGTAAAGAGATATTTTTAATGTAAATCTAATCCAGAAGGCCTTAGTCTGGGCTGAAGGTTTATCGTCCAATAAGAAAATGACTCTAAGCACACAGCCAGGACAACACAGGATTGGCTTAGGGACAACTTTGTAAAATGTCGTGGAGTGGCTGACTTGCACCTAATTAAACATCTTTGGGGAGAACTAAAAATAGCTGTCCACCCACGGTCTTCTTGCAACCTGACAGAGTTTAAGAGAATCTGCAGAGAAGAATGGATGAAAATCCCCAAATCCAGATGTGCAAACCTTGTGGTAACCTACCTAAGAAGACTGGAGGCTGTCATCACTGTGAAAGATGCTTCAACTAAGTACTGCATAAGGCTATATTTATACAGTAACTTTTTCCCTGTTATGTTTGCGAAATTTAGGCAAAAAATTGCACTATTTTATAAAAAAAAATTGCTACAATTTCATAAAAATCATGCTAAAATCACAGGAAAAATAAACCAGAAATTTGGAAAAAAAACACAGTGTGCGAATACAGACTAAATTTGTACAAACTATGTATACCCCTAAAAGTATTCATCTCAAGGTGTAATGAGCATTTTGA
Organism: Hyla sarda; assembly: GCF_029499605.1. Taxonomy (NCBI): domain Eukaryota; kingdom Metazoa; phylum Chordata; class Amphibia; order Anura; family Hylidae; genus Hyla; species Hyla sarda. The sequence continues at coordinate 192,953,867 of NC_079193.1, read as the reverse complement.
CAATAACATTTTTACTGGAGGAAATAATGGGAATTGCCTCAAAGAGCATTGTTATATCTCATTTAAAAAAAAAAAAAAACATTTTTATAGAGTTTAACATGAAATAAGATTAAAAAATTGCACAACACTTATCGTACTTATTTTAAAAATATACTTTTAGGGGGAATAAAGAAGAGAATCAATGCAGGCTGAAATGCACACAAAAGGACCAATCACCCACAAAAAACATAGAAACCATCTATAGAAACAGTAAAGGATGACTATTTGCTAAATAACGTCATCATTTTAGGTGTTGCAAACCCTGAACAGTTCTATAATCAAAACCTGTGCAAAGAAAAAAGTTAACTAGTTGTCCATATCAACCAATCAGATTGCTTCTTTCATTTTTAAAAAGGCCATGATTTAAAAAGTGATCTGATTGATTGCTATGGGCAACTGGTTAACTTTTCCTCTGCACTGGTTTTGATAAATCACCCCATACAGTATGTATTAATAAAGGCTCCTCTGCCTTAAAAAATGTCCCAGATTTATCAATCTGTATGAGGAGGAAATGTTTGTCTGATCACGGCGTATGCCATTTATTGGGTTTAAACCGTTCTCACCAGCAGAGAACGGGTTAAACGTGGGTCCCGGTTGCTACGGGCAGCAAGGACCCACGGCTAATGCCAGGCACGGCCGATCGGGCAGATGCCCGGCATTAACCATTTAGACGCCGCGATCAAAGTTGATCGCAGCATCTAAAACGAAAGTAAAATAATCCCGACAGCTCAGCGGAGCTGATCGGGACTATCGCAACAAAATTGCAATGTCCCGATCAACTTACCGGACGACGGGAGGGACCTCACCTGCCTCTCCTTTGTCTGATCGGTGATCCACTGCTCCATGCCTGCACAGCAGGCTAGAGCAGCAGACCGCCGGTTTCACTGATCAGTGCTTTGCAATGACAGAGCACTGAACAGTGAATGCAATCAGAAGATTGCATGTTGTAGCCCCCAAAATGTAATAAAAAAAAGTGTAATAAAGGTTCATTAACCCCTTCCCCATTAAAAGTTTAAAACACCCCCTTTTCCCATTTTTTGTAATTAAATAATGTAATAAAGAATAAAAATAATCATATATGGTACCGCCGCTTACGTAAATGTCCGAACTATTAAAATATAAGGTTAGCTAAACCGCACGGTCCAAAATTGTGTATTTTCGGTCACTTCATATACCATAAATATATTAATAAAAAGCGATCAAAAAGTCCCATCAAAACAAAAATGGTACCGATAAAAACTACAGATGATGGTACAGATTGACAAAATTGTGTTTTTTTTATTTCACCCCACAAATAATTTTTTGGGGCATTCGCCGCAGGTTATATTCTAAAATAAGTGATGTCATTGCAAAGCACAATTGGTGACGCAAAAAACAAGCCCTTATATGTGTCTGTAGGTGCACAATTGAAAGAGTTATGATTTTTAGAAAGGAAAGAGGAAAAAGCGAGTCCTTAAGGTGAAAATAGGTCCCTAAGGGGTTAAGATATGAAAACTGAGCTGTGACTGTCTGTCATGGAGAAAAAAAACAGTCACATTATCAAACTGGGATAACATGTCTGTAGAAATAACAGCTTAAATTTGGCAACGCAAGGCATATGGTGTGATCTTTAAACATTTCTCAAGGATTCATCCTCTACATCTTCAATCGAAGGTGTAGAAAGTAAAGAATTATTCCTTCAGAAGACTGATCACTTGTTGCCTGCAAATGCGACAAATACACTTAGTCTGTACTTGTTACCAAGTAAACATGAGCTGATGTTTTTTTGAACAACCCCATAATGTGAAAGCCTAAATTTCTTTTTATTATAAGAGCACTTTTTGGAGTTCTTATTTTGGTACAGACAAATGTAGGCTTCTGCAAGAAGAACTTCTTAACATCTAGCTGCACAACTAACTTCTAAACTTCTTAATCATAAAGAATAGGACAATGAATTTAGAGACTTCATCAAACAGAAATGAAAAAAATTATAGGAGGTAAAAAAAAGTTTTCACTGTCTGAAAAAGAACACTCTACAGCCTCTCATATAAGAAGCTATCTGATTGGTTGCTGGTCAACTTCTCGTGTGCACAGGTTCTGATAAATCTCTACCAATATGTGTATTTATGTTTCAGCATCATTTCCAAACGTCTGGAGATATTTCACTGAAACTTGATACACAATACTCCTATGACCCTTTTTTTGTTTTAGCTCAAGGTCAAAAACAAAATTTTTTGCCCAATACACTCACATCACAGGTCATTCAACCACAATCTCATCCGCATCTCTGTGTGAATGAGGACCAGATATGAGAAGGGAATATGAGGACAGACTATGTGCTCAGGATATGAGGGGGAGATATGAGGACAAGTTATGAGGTCGGTAAACGATGTGAGGATGGTATATGGGGTTGGTATATGAAGACATGATATCAGGATATGATATGGGATATGAGAACAGGATATGAGGATGGGATATGAGGATGGAATATGAGGATGGAATATGAGGTCGGGATGTAAGGATGGAATATGAGGTCGGGATGTAAGGATAGGATCGGAGGATAGGATATGTGGACAACAGCATCATTGTTGCTTTTCCTCTCCCACAGGTAAGGAAAATCGGGCAACGCTAAGTACTCTGCTAGTTACACATAAAATATGAAGAATTGAAAGCGTAACTGTCATTTGGAAAAATGCTAACCATTCTATCCTACTCATTAACTCTATTAGAGTCTATGTGAATGATTTGGATTGGAGTCACAGATAGAGCGCACATTTCCATCCTTTTCATAGAGCTATTACAATTGTAGTGGGACAATCTAAACTGATAACAACATGCCGAACTTTTAATTTTTTTCCATTTTTTTTAAGTAAATGGAACTAATCCTTTAAAATTGAGTCCCTTGTGACTTCTCTTTGCTGTTCCTGAATATTGAGATAAAATTAGTGCCTGTAGTATGTTAAAAAAAAGTGGTAATTGCAGAGGTTGGTGACAGGGACAGGGTAAAGAAGGTAGCACTATGCAAGTCTACGCACATCCTTACACTGATAGTACTGTCCAGGTGTAGTGCAAATAGGAAGTTTACAATAATTTACTTTGATGTGTTAATTTCAAGAGTCCATGATCTGGAATAGATAGACATGGGTTTAATGCAAAGAATGTTCTTGAATAAGGATCTGTTTGTTGGCTGATTGACTCTAGGACTTGATCATTCACAAAACATGTGGCAGTGACCAAGTCCTTGAGTCAATTCAGTGAACATGTCTGCCCAGCTGAACGTGTATGCTTTATGGTGGTGTTCATGTATGTGTCCCCTTTTTGCCATTTTGTCCCAAGCTTAGGGCAACTGAAAATAGAAAATATATTTCAGAAAGGCTAAGCAGTATTACAATGTGTTTTGCTAAAGCATGAGAAATAATTATTATAGTTTCTGCAATTATGCATATAATAAACTGAAGCAAAATGACCAAAAATCTCTCTTCTAATACAACAAATAATGCAGCTGTTGTTTACAGTTTTGACAGAAATTTCGGCAGACCAGGCGCTTACATTTTTGCCATCCCCATTTAAATTCTATCTAGCGACAGATGTCACTTCTTTTAAATTTAAATAAGGCTCTTGAGTTTGGAAGATATCTGCTATAAATAACCTTCCCAAGTTCTATGCTCACACATTGATAAATGGCAAAGAAGCAAAAAAAAAAAAAAAAAGAATAATGAATAATGAGAGAGGTAACAGCTATACCAAATATAGACTGGTTTCATGGCTGTGGTGGTAATATTGAGAAAATCAAGAGTTAACCAAATAATTGTGTCTGCTATACTTTAGGTAGGATGATCTAGCACAATAATTTAATTGTGGCTTCTGGTTGAAGGCACAAGCGTGCCAGTTTCTCGCTTGACTGGAGACTTCTGATCATTGATTTACTTGTTCATCTTCACTGAGCAGCTTTATAAGAAGTGATCCAATGCACATAGCTTCTAAAATGTTGTCTTTTTATGTTGACAGCCAGTTCAGCAGTAAAGTGCACAGTCTTTACTGTAGCGGCCCCCAAGTCTCAAGGGCCCTACATAAAATATTGACTTAGACCTAGACATGATTTAAAAAGGCATCTAAATGGGTACAATGCCTTGCTATGAAAACGATTGGGCACATTTACTAATCTTATCTAAACTGACAGATGGTTCAGGGAAACTGACAGATGGTTCACCCACACTAAATCCAATACACAGGGTTATAATGCAGGTAAACTGGACTAAAAACATGCATTACTCACCCTGATCGGTGCCAACATTCTGGATACATACATATGTATTAGCCTCCATTGTTAATATGTAAATCGCCAGCTTTGCGCAAAGGAGGCTGAACCGAGCATAACCAGCATCCCTGTCTCCCTCATCTCGTCTCCCATATGAATATTTATCAGTTGGGCAGGCATATCGGAGCAGAGGGTGCACAGGAAGGGATGATGGATATCTTGGATTCTACCACCATTAAGCAAAGCCACTGATTAACATATTAGCAATGAAGGCAAATACATTGCATATCTCTGCATTGGCAGCACCGATTTGGGTAAGTAATACATGAGTTTATTCTGGTTCACCTGCACTATAATCCTGTGTATTAAGTTTAGTGCGAGTGAACGAGCTGTCAATTTCCCTTTAAAGCTAGACTCATGTGGCTCATGCTGTTTGGTAAATTATGCTCATGCCCTCTTTTAAACTAAGGTACAAAGGGGGTTTAAAACACTAAGGCTGAGTTCACACTGGAGAATTTCTGAGCATAATTCCGCCTATGATGTTAAGAAATTCCAGTGCAACAGAATCCCATTGCTGTCAATAGGATCCTTCTACTCAGTCCACACTATGGAAATTCAGTGGTGGAGTTTACACCGCTAAAATTCTACCATCAAAGGAATTATTTTGGTCATTGTTTAGGCTGAATCTGTCCAAATATATTGCTGTCTCACAGTCCTGTCTGATTCAGAAATCTCCAGACAGAATTTTTAAGGCTGAAAGTTCCTCAGTGTGAACCTAGCCATAATGTAGTGCAACGTGTTTGTGTCAGTTTTTTGGGAGACAAACTGATCCAGAATTCAGGCAATTTGGTTAAAATTAAACCAATTAATTGGTTAAAAGTAAGCCAATGTCATTGTATTTAAATTGGTTTATTGTGTGTTATTTTACTACATCGATAATATACAATAGTATTTTTTGCTAAAAATTATCACTTTTATATGTTAAAAGTATTCTAAGAATTCACTATACATATAGCAATATAGAAAGGACCATGGACAGCACCAAATCCCCAAGTCCATACTACAGATGCACTCAATGTGGGAGATTTATCATTAGGTGTCTATTGTAGACACAGATCTAACCCTTTACACTGCTTGTCTAATTTACACTTTTGTGCAAAATTTACTAAAAATGTGCAAGTCCATTGATAAATTTTGCACAAATATAGAAACGCCCCCCTCGCTCTACCGTGCACTCCTTCTCTACCTTACACTTCACAGACCTGTGGCGTTTTCCTGCAGTAGGCCCAAAGAATTCTGACTTCCCTCCTATCCTCCCGATTTAGTGCCTTCTTATATTTCCAAGTGGCCTTATGCTAAAAAATTATTAACATGTTTCTAGGCTAATTTTCTTTTTTCATATTACGTTCCTACCCAGGTTAATAAAGTGTTATGGCTGACCCTAAGGCTTGTGAATTCCCTCCAGAGGTTGTTTCCTCTGATCTCCCTGGACCCTCACAGGCTTCATCCTTTACAAGAAAGAAACGAGGTGGTAATGTGAAGAAGAAATGCTTTGAAAATCTTAAACTATAATTATAAGTATATGTCCCAAAAGAAAAAAAAAATTGGAAAAGCATATGAAAAAATTAAAAATGATCAAATTTAGTTAATATTAGTCACATAGTGTGGTATAATAGTCAGTCTATGGCAAAAAGATTAAATAATTGGAGGCGGTTCTAAATCGGTATTACATATTGATGGACAGATTCTGACAGCTTTTTATGTTCCCTCCTAGGTGGTGTATATTTGCGCAATTTAATTGGGACTTGTGCAAAGTTTGTGGTGTAAACATTAAAGACGCAGTTGATAAATCGATGTAAACTGCATAATCAGCTTTACCATACCAAGTCACATAGAATTAAAGTAAGCAAAAATCACGCAAAAAACGGAATTGCACAAAAAACTTTACGCAACCTAGACAGTGAAAATGACATGTATTTAATGATAAATGTCCCCCCATGTTCCTTAGTTTAGTGCCACGCAAGGTATTCTATTGTGCACTAAAAGTAATTATTCATAGTGAGAAGACTTTCGTAACACAACATGTAATGGAACATACCTTTGTTTGTCACCTTTAAATGTAGGATCAGGATCACAGCAGGTACAAAGACTTGTAATATGGTCATGTAATGTGTATGAGGCCTGTTACACACTGCGTTCTGGCCGTGAGCGCAGTGTCCCCATGTCCCAGACCGCCGGTGGGGCCGGGATTGGCATCGCGGGATGCGCCCGCATGCAAATCCCGGCTCGTCACTCACCTGGTCCAGCTCCTGCAGCTCTCTCACTCTCTCAGCTCCGGCGTGCGCGTCCCCGTCCCTTAGGGCACACGCGCACTGGAGCTTTGAAATTTAAAGGACCAGTACGCCCATAATTAGTAAAACCACCCGACAGCACATTATAAGTTGTTGCACCTCCCACACACCCCTTCAGTGCCTTTTACCTGAGAGAAAGCGTTCCCTATTGCCTATTTTGCCATACCCATGTATCCAGACCTTCCTGCTAAGTTTTTTGACTAAGAACCTTTGCTGCCTGCCTAGACCTTCTGCTACGTTGACTACACTACAGCCTCCTCCTTCGGTACTTTGCCTTGCCCAGTTACCTGTGGGGTTGAGCCGTGTCGGGGGTAGTGACCTGGGTGTCGCCTGCTGCAAGCAAACCCATCCTGCCTTGCGGCGGGCTCTGAAGACCAGTGGCACTTTAGACTCCCCTCCCCGATACAGTCCAAGTCATCAGCCTCACAGGTAGAGGATCACCATCCAGTTCTGTTACAAGGCCTAAAAGTTTTGAGTGAGTTTTAAAGTGAGTGAGTCATAGATTTGCGTTTGCCCTTCCAATTTATACATGTTCGTTTTTTCTTTACTATAATAAAGCAACAGTGCATTTAGATTAAACTTCGGTGTGACCCAAAATATAACAATAAAATTGGGCTGCTGTTGCCATGTATTATTTGCTTTATCTCTTCTCTATTATTGTCTGTTTCCTTTGTCCAAAAGGGACGGACATGTGAGAGATTGATTTCTATGGAGTGATAAATCACCTGCGCACATACTCTTTAAATCCTGTTAGTTTATAAAAGAACAAAAGTACAGCTACAGCTTCAGCCCTGAATACTGAGAAATCTGACATTTCAATTCAAACTATGGGAGGTTTACCAGGAAATGTAAGAAAGGAAATCTAAAGGATATATACTATATAGGAACAAATGTGGAGCAGTTCACATCTAAGGGCAATGTTATAATATAGTATAGTCTGCTATTGAAGTCCATTGTGAAGGTCTTGATTTCCAGCTTTATAATAGAGCTTAGTGTATGTCTGGCCTCATCAGTCTGATAGACACACCAGAGTTCTTATCCTCCAATTTACAGGAATCACTCCATGAAACCCATTAGCCCGGCCCTCGAGTGATCATGAAATCAATTATGGCTTCTGTACAGACAACTTCTCTCTGTTCAACACGACGTCTTCCATAAAGTATATTTCATAAGAAAGTACACCACTCACATTTTTGTAAATATATTACTGTATCTTTTTATGAGACAACATTGCAAAAATAACACTGTGCTACAATGTAAAGTAGCGTGTCCACAGCTTGTATAATAATATCTTATTTTTGCAGGAAACCCATTTTAGAATGTCCAATTTACCCTAAATGCTCACTTGCTTTTATTCTAAGTGGTTCCATAGCTCATATCTGAACAAGTACAAAAAGAAAGGTGAGGAGGCACTCACGGTTTTAAGGTGCAGCAGGTTTCTTTATTTTTGGTGCAAACTGAAGCAGAGCATTATCAGCGGGACCCCATCACAGGTACACAGGTGCAGTGACAATTGTTTCACGCTCCTTCTGGGCGTTTCATCAGACTGCATTCACTCCACCGTCACACAGGTAAATAATCCTCTGATAGGGTCGTATGGTGTGTAGGGCATGGCTAAGAGTGAATTTAAAATCACATTAAAAGCAACACACACAAAAGGTACAAAAAACACATTATATGGAAAAAAATGACTTGACTGCATATCTGAATAAAGCAATGGGAAGAGTATCCATTGAAATGTCTAAATGTGATTTCCTCTGCTGGCCCAGCATGTTGACCCTGGGCCACCTTCTCTCTTGTGAATCTGTATGCTCTAAATGTAGCACTAGCCTCTTGGCTTTGTTCGGTGCTTGTGGACCTTAAGTAGCTTGCAGAAGGTACTTTAAAGGGGTATTCCAGGAAAAAACTTTTTTTTATATCAACTGGCTCCAGAAAGTTAAACAGATTTGTACATTACTTCTATAAAAAAAATCTTAATCCTTTCAATAATTATCAGCTGCTGAAGTTGAGTTGTTGTTTTCTGTCTGGCCACAGTGCTCTCTGCTGACATCTCTGCTTGTCTCAGGAACTGCACAGAGTAGAAGAGGTTTGCTATGGGGATTTGCTTCTAAACTGGGTGGTTCCCGAGACACGTATCATCAGAGAGCACTTAGACAGAACATAACAACTCAACTTCATCAGCTCATAAGTACTGAAAGGATTAAGATTTTTTAATAGAAGTAATTTACAAATCTGTTTAACTTCTGGAGACAGTTGATATATATAAAAAAAAGTTTTTTTTCCTGGATAACCCCTTTAATCATTGTGGCTGACTTTAATTCCATCATTGAACCTCTCCTTGACTCCTCCAACTCTACTACTCTACCGTGTCTTAGGTTGTATTTAGGCTGCTCCTGTAATCTGCACTTGTATGGTGCACCCTGCACCCCTCCCAGAAGTATTAGACCTTTACTCCAGTTCCCATACATCATACCAGTGCATCGGTTTCGCATTTTTCATTATCTCCATTTTAGGGGGATGGACTGAAGCTGGGCTGTTTGCTAGCATCACTCACTGTAGTACTTGTTTCCCTTACTTATCTGGCCAATCACTGTACAGCACCTCCTCTCTGCTGTGCCACATGTTTTGCAAGATGCTATGTCAACAGAAATACATGAAACTGCAGCAGAAAGACAGCAAAACCCTTTGGTCTAAGTAGCAAACTGCTTTTGCTTCGGCTGCTGCTGCTGATAAAAAGCTTACAAGAGGAGAGAAGGGATTACATTAGGGGGCAGCACTGTGTACATTGTAAAAACAAGTGACAGCCACCCAGAACTTTATGAGGGAGAGTGGTAAAATATAATAGGAAAGTTTTTATTTGGAAATGGCATACAGGCTCAGATTGCATACAGAGTGTCCCTCTCTCCCCTGCATAGCACCAGTTAAGCCCCTCCCCCAACATATATGAAATCACATAGGCTATGAAATGTAGTGATGTGGTTTGAAACTACAGCATACAACATATACATGATGTACTTGCTGCATACTAACCTAGCTCTGGAAGTATCCAGTATGGGTGTAACAGGATTAGGCTTATTTGTGTGCTAGCCCATGACTTCTGTCATTTTTAATGCACTTTGTACATATCCATTTGACAGCATGCTATAATAAAAGACTTTTACCTGCTCTTTTGGTCAGTCTGCACTATGGCATCTGTATTTCTTGCAGAATGCAGAGATGAAAATTGAAACTCACAATGACAAATAAAGACAGTGTTGGTTTTGGCATATCTTCAGGATATGAATAGTGTCTAATGTCTGTAACGAAACATTAGAAGAACAGGGGAAATTGAAAGGAAACTTTTATCTATGTTTGGTCATTTAGATATTGCTGTTTTGAAGGTATAAAGATGTTTATTACTGAAACAAATAACAGATCTCCAGGAGTTTTTCTCTAAGAAAAGGTATGCCTAAAATTCATTTTGGCATATTTTGTTGCGTGTTAAGCAATATTCCCTTATGTAAAGCCACACAACCAGTTAGATTAATCTGCAGACTGTTAAAAAAAATAAACTGGAAATAAATAAATTTCTGGATTGGAAAGAGAAGAGACGGCCCCACTTCATATTTTAGGTCAGGTTAAGATATGTGTACACCCAGAAGCCCTCCTAGCTGAGAAGGCTCCTTAAAGGGGTTGTCTAGAGGAAAGGTTATTTTTTTTTTATCTGGTGAGGAATGCTGCAAGTAAAATAAAGTATCTTAACCTGGTTGTTTTGAATACTTCAGCTGCTACTTCTAAGACGGGCATAGACTTGGCAGTGACGGTCTTTCCAGCCAGTTACTGAAAGAGGCGAGACAAGTTGGCCATCACTACATTAGATAAAAAAATTTTGTAAATTGGAATACCCCTTTAACATACAAGTGTAACATCAGCGCTCCGGCCAGACACGCTGGCCGTGAGTGATCTCCTTCCATGTCCCCGCCTGGGATTCACATCGTGGGATGCGCCCGCATGCGAGTTCCAGCCCGTCACTCACCTCCCTGGTTTTCCTTGTACTCAGTCCTGACGTGCGGGCCCCCCACCTCCTAGGGCACGCGCATACCAGAGCTTTGTGATTTAAAGGGCCAGTGCCCCCTAATTAGTGTCTTCATCTGTTCCAAGTGAAAGTGTTTTCTGTGTTGCCTTTCCATGTTCCAGACCCTTGAATTCCGTGACCTTTCCTTGTTCCTTGCTGCCTGTTGAGCTTCTACTATATTCCTTACTACACACCTGTGCTGCCAGCCCTGACCTCCCGCTATCCAGACCATGTCTTGCCTTAGCTCCCCTGTACCTGGCATCACCTCAGCCACCTATGTGGTCAAGTTGTGCCAGGGGTAGCGACCTGGGTGCCGCCTGCCACAGCAAGTGCTCTGGTGAAAACCAGCGGCACCTTAGACTCTGCTCCCTGGCATGGCCTGCATCATCTGCCACACAGGTCCAGCAGATCTACTACCTCTGTGTGAGTCCTGCCTAGTGCAATAAGTAACCTCAATATAGACCCAGATACTATTTCATAGAATTGGCAAAACAATTTACTTTCTGGCACAGTTTTCTATACTGCTAGCTTTTACTTTTATTCCTAGCTATTTCTAAAATGACCCAACAACCATCTACACATGCCAGATTTGAAATGATTCTGCAGAGAACTAAAGCTACATCCTAAATAGAGTATTCCAATTATTTCAATAAAATCAGCATCTAGTCTTGGTTCATTAAGATAAGCATTGGTTTTGACGGGATACAATGTCTTTCCTTTTCAAATTATTTTATGCAAGTTTGTAGCAAAATAAACAAAAACAATGCTCAACAAACTCAGGGCAAAGGAGAGAAAACTTCTAATTTAGTACAGGTCAACTAAAAAAAATAGGCCACAACATATGAAAATGTAAAAAAAAAGTGATATATATATAGATTATATATATTAATATTGCTATTTTCAAGAAGCTTAACACCTTAAGGACTAATTTTTTCCTCCTCCCCTTCTAAAAATCTACCTACAGACCTGTAAAAGGGCTTGTTTTTTTTTTTTTTTTTTTTTTGCGTCACCAATTGAACTTTGTAATGGCATCACTTATTTTATAACATAATATGCTGCAAAAAAAAAAAATATTTTTAGGGCTTCCGTTCCTACGCAGTGAACTTTTTGGTCAAAATTACACCTTATTATTATTATTCTGTACGTCCATATGGTTACAAGGATACTCAATTTATTTAGGTTTTATTTTATTTTACTACTTGAAAAAAGTTATAACTACATGCACCAAAATTAGTATGTTTAAAATTGTCAGCTTCTGACCCCTATAACTTTTTTATTTTTTTGTGCCATGGTCTGTAGTTTTTATTGGTTTTGTTTTGATGGGACTTTTTTTTAATCACTTTTTATTGATAATTTTATGGTATATGAAGTGACCAAAAATGCACAATTTTGGACTTTGGTATTTTTTTACGTGTATGCCATCGACCGTCTGGTTTAGTTAACCTTATATATTAATAGTTTGGACATTTACGCATGCATTGGTGCCATGTGTGATAATTTTTTGTTACATTATTTTATAAAAAAAATGGGAAATGGGGGGTGATTCAAACTTTTATTAGAGGAGGGGCTTGTTCACATTTATTAACTTTTTTAGTTTTACACTCTTTACTTTTTTTAGCCCCCATAGGGGGCTATACCATGCAATAATTTGATTGCATACACTGTTCATTGCTATTCCATAGCATAGAACTGATCAGTGTTATTGGTGCTCTGCTGCTCCAGCCTGCATGGTCGGCTTGGAGCAATAGAACACCGATTGGACAGCAAGGAGGCAGGTAAGGACCCTCCCTCCATCCTCTCAGCTAATTGAGACATTGTGATTTCGACACGATAGTCCCAATCACCCCCGCTGAGCTGCCGGGAAACTTTAAGTTTCATTTTAGACTCCACAATCAACTTTGATCGTGGCATCTAAAGGGTTAATGTCAGACATCGGCCCGATCGGCGTTGCCCGGCATTAACCCTGACAGCAGTCAGGACCCACTGTGTTTAATGCACGCTTATCCCGTGAGCATGTTTTAAACACCGGTAACAGGACCAGGGCGTACCTGTATACCCTGCATCATTAAAGGGGTACTCCAATGGAAAACATTTTTTAAATCAACTGGTGCCAGAAAATTTCACAGATTTGTAAATGACTTCAATTAAAAAATCTTAATACTTCCAGTACTTATTAGCTGCTGTACGATCCACAGGAAATTATTTTCTTTTTGAATTTTAATTTAGTCTGACCACAGTGCTCTCTGCTGACACCTCTGTCTATGTCAGGAACTTTCCAGAGCATGATAGGTTTTCTATGGGGATTTGCTCCTAAAATGGACAGAGATGTTAGCAGAGAGCACTGTGGTTAAACAGAAAATAACTTCCTCTGTAGTATACAGCAGCTGATAACTACTGGAAGGATTAAGATTTTTTTAATAGACGTAATTTACAAATCTGTTTAATCTTCTGGCACCAGCCAATTTTTCAAAAATGTTTTCCAGTGGAGTACCCCTTTAAGGACTTGGGCACAAGGGCGTACCTGTATGCCCTGCATCCCTGACGGGTTAACTGCTAACGGCATTGTTGCTTATTAAAATAGTTTTATCTTTCATCCTCACCATCATCCTCCTAGCACTACAGTTCCAAGCCTTTTAAAAAAAAAGGTCTTACAGTCCCATACGGTAAGAAAGTAAGGCTATCCTCACACGGCATTCTGCATGAAAATTCGGCAGTACATTCCACAGAAAAGTATTGCCCATTCACTTCAATAGAATTCTTGTAGCTGAAATTCTGTGAATGGGACATTGGCTATTAATTCATGCAGAATTTTCATACAGGATTCCATGAAGAAATTCTGGCGTGTGAACATAACCTTAGTCTTTTGGAAACATCACCAATGGACAAATAAACATCTGCCCATCCAGATTCACATCCAACAGATGATAAATTCATGTATCTATGAAGTGAAAGGGAACAGAGGGTTAATGTAATTGACTGCAAGGGAGAATTTGAAATGTGAATATATATGGTTTACAGAAAATAAGGCCAAGAAGAACTAAGATGGCTGAGTCAAGTCAAGTTTTCCTTTTTGGCTCCAGGTATGCTGATAGTGGCAGTAAAAGCCTAGTGGTTAAGGAATGACTGCTTGTTCATAAGATGGATAGGGCAGCCAACATAATCAATGTAATAGACAAAGCCATAAAAACCTAAATATACATGAATCCTCTCAAGGGAGTTGTTCATGCACATTGTGTTGAACAGCCATTTGTCACTATCTAGCAACCTTAACCACTTAAGGACTCCAGCACCTTAAGGATGCAGCCAATTTTATTTTTGCGTTTTTGTTTTTTCCTCCCCGCCTTCTAAAATTCATAACTCTTTTATATTTCCATTCCCGGACCCATATGAGGGCTTGTGTTCTTTTTGCATGATCAGTTGCACTTTGCAATGACATCACTCATTTTACCCTAAAATGTATGGTAAACCCCAAAAATTATTTTTTGTGTAAGGAAATTTAAACGAAAATGAAAATTTTGCAAATTTGGGGGGTTTCGTTTCCATACTGTACACTTTATGGTAAAAATACATGTTTTCTTTATTCTCTGGGTCAATACGATTAAAATGATACCCATGGTTACATACATTTCTATTATTGTACTGCTTTAAAAAAATCTCAAACTTTTTTTTACAAAAATCAGTATGTTTAAAATTGCCCTATTTTGACCACCTCTAACTTTCTTATTTTTCCGTATTTAGGGATGTGTGAGGGCTAATTTTTTGTGCCATGATCTGTAGTTGGTTTTACCAGATGCGTATATGTGACTTTTTTGATTGCTTTTTATTAAATTTTTTTGCAGTTTGATGTGACAAAAAGACATTTATGACTTTTTTTTTTACGTTTACGCCGCTCGCTGTAGGGGATCATGAACATTATATTTTTATAGTTGAGACATTTACGCATGCAAAGATACTAAATATGTTTATTATTTATCGTTTTTACGCTTTTATGTATTAAGATGGGAAAAAGGGTGATTGAAAACTTTATTGGGGGAGGGGATTTTGCACATTTTTTAAAAACTTTTTTAAAACTTTTTTTTTACATTTATTTTACACTTTTTTTAGTTCCTATAGGGAACTATTTATAGCAATCATTAGATTGCTAATGCTCAGTGCTATGCATAGGGCTTAGCACTGATCAGTATTATCAGAGATCTTCTGCTCTGGTCTTCTGGAAGGCAGATCAGTGCAGAAGACCTAGGGAGACGGACGTCCGCCATCTTGGCTGATCAGTGCCGCGGGCGATCAGATCAGCCAATATAAGTGCCGCACTGCCGCAGATGCTCTGATCTGTATTGATCACAGCACCTGAAGGGTTAATGGTAGAAATTAGCGCGATCGCTGATGTCCGCCATTACCGGCGGCTCCATGGCTGCTGACAGCCGCTGGGACCTGCCGGGAATGAAGCGAGCACAGCTCCTTCACTCGTATCACAGCCGCGCTGTAAATGTATGGCACTGTGCACTAAGAGGTGCTATGCAGCGCCGTACATTTACAGCGCATGTCCTTAAGGGGTTGAAACTGTACATATCCTCCAAGTAATAGGTGAATTAGAATCAGCTACCCATCATCTGTAGACAAGCCTGTGGGTAATTTAGTATGATTATGATTTGCAGTATTATTGTTCTTTTTTTACAATAGTATTCAATGCATATGTAAACTAAACGTATTTTGGTCTACTTTATGGTAGAATAAAAAATAATTAAATAAATCATATAGGGACCTTGATAAGACATGGGGTGAATGTATAATTCCATGTACTAGTGCAAAGTGACAAAATTGCATCAGTTTTGGAAGTGTTTTTTGTGCAATTTCCTACTTGGGGCAATTTTTCCATTCTGTGCTTGTGCAGGAAAACATAAATCCCCCCTAAATTTTGTTTGGTCAGCCACACATTGGATATGTTTATTTTTTTTATCCAGACCACGAGAAGACCACTCGAGAATCACAAGCTGAGTATAAATGAATGTATATTGATATTAGTCAAATAGGGATAAGGATTTAACCCCTTAGTGATGAAGGATGTAAATGTACGTCCTGGTGAGGTGGTACTTAACGCACCAGGACATTTACGTCCTATGCATAACCGCGAGCATCGGAGCGATGCTCGCGTCATGCGCGGCAGGTCCCGGCTGCTGATAGTAGCCAGGGACCCGCCTGTAATGGCGAAAAAAACAAGCCCTCATACTAGTCTGTGGATGAAAATATAAAAGAGTTATGATTTTTTGAAGGCGAGGAGGAAAAAAGGAAAGCGTAAAAATAAAATTGTCTGCGTCCTTAAGGCCCAAATGGGCTTCGTCCTTAAGGGGTTAAAGCCCAATTAGGAATGTACAATTATAAATAATCTGAGGGGCCTTTCCCCTCAATAAGCATTTTCCTTGAAGTGTGCTGAAAATTTTAATGCTCCCAGCTAGTCGTCCATAACTGGTATTTGAAAGCACATCAGAAGCTTAAAATAAATAAAAAATATAACAACCACAAATTAGCAGAATTTCCCTATACTTACTTTCCTTGCTCTCTCACCATTATACTTATCATGGACACAAAGTCCCACTGTGCATCACTTCCAGGGTTGGGGTTAGCACAGATTGCTTGCCTAGCCAAACAGTGACAGGACACTACTGCAGTCACTAATTGGTTGAGCAAGTAACTACACATGTTGGATTTTTTGTCTGTTAACCACCTGCCAAAGGATAACCAAATACTCCCCGAAATACTCAGCAGTTTTGTGCCACCGAGACTGCTAACAGGCCCATACAGAGTTTGAGGGGGGGGGGGCACTCCATACATATCTAATGTTGTGGTCAACAGCTTGCATGACTAAAAGAAAAGTTGATGAATGCCTGGCCACCATCGCCACAAGTGCCCAGCTAGGGGATCTATTTTTAATGAGCCTCTGTATGGGCCTGTTAGAAGTTTTGATAGCTCAAAACTGCTTCCTGGTTGGAGGCTTGCCAGTTGCTATACTCAGATTCGCACATTTGTTAAGAATAATTAATAAGATAGTTTTACTAACTTTTTAGCTTTTTCACAGCCAGTGACTGAACTTCAAGATGCTAGGCCCCAATTCAAAATATGTAAGGGGCACCCAGTTATTATGCTTTATTTATAGTACTGTCTCCTCATATAGGAAAGAGAGACTTTATGGGTCCCTCGTGGATCTGTTTGCATTTACAGCTTGGCACCCCCTATAGTTACACTCTGTTCACATCTATGTTTGTGGCAATGTCATTCTATATGTGATTTGGACCTATTTTTTTAAACTATCTCAGTTTTTTGCCCCTCATTCTATATGACATAGGTGATAATTGTGCAACATACATTCTAACCATCTAACAAAGCACTTAAGTTAAAAAAGCACAATAAACATTACTAAGAGCTATTTGTTTATTTTCTGAAATGCTGTTTGTTTTTTGTATCATTATTCAGTTTGTTAGTCCTGCTGTCCAGAAGACAAAAGAAAGTGAAAGAGTACCTGTCACATCCCACAGAAAATGTTACGTGTTACTCAGCACCCAATCCTGATAATGTACATATAGGCCGGCATTTATCATTGTGTTTAAACTTTTTTTTCTGTCTATATTTACCGTTATTGTGGTGCAAGTGTCCTTTTGGTTTACACATTTCTTCAGATTTTGAGTTGCAATCCACTGATTTTGGCAATATGCATGATATGGACTGGTTTATGAAATGTGCCTTTTTGGGAAAAACCACCCAAAAGATGCAAAACCACCAAAAACCTACACCAGACCAGAGCTTAGCTTTTTGGTGTATGTGAAGAGTGAAATTTCAAAAAATGTGACCTGCACAAAATTTATCAAATGCTCTGTTACCATTTAATAAATTTGGTGCTCCTACACATTACCAGAACACAAAAAAAGGTGTAGAAAAATGCTTCACTTACACCTACAATGATAAATGCCGGCCAAAATTTTTATGTGTCTAGCAACTATATTTCTCCCACAAATACCTTTTTTCTGTTGCTCACTTTCTCATTCAGTGCTTTGGAGAGGGTGTATCCTTACTCTGCATGACTCTTTTTTTTCTCCCTAAATCTGCTGTGCTTGGTATCTTTATCCAATCACTGCAACCCCCTCCTCTCTGTTTTCATGTTTTAGTCTGAAAGGACAAGAGTGAGCGCCGAGGAGTGCTAGCCCCACCCTCACTAACTGGTCGTTGTCCTTGCCTGTGTTACAGCTTGGACAAAGATTCTGCAGCCAGACAGAATTATGTTTTGGATGATTGGGGACACCTAGTGGTCTTTTTTCATAAGCTATGATTTCAATAAAAAATGAAATACTATTTTGTTATGAAGGATACTAGAATTGTCAATGTTTTGTCAAGATGTACCAAATATAAAACATTTTTGATTCTGACAGTGCCCATTTAACCGTACCACCTGACTCTGTCTGTTCCATTCTGCCACATTCCCAAAACACCAGGTGTGGCTGTCTCTTACCTGGCCCAGGTATCATGAACAGGCAAAAAATAAATAACAACACAGTTGAGAGCTGAGCAGTCTCAAAGCTACAACACAGTCTATTTAAAGGAAGGAACAGATACTGTAGTCGTTTGCCTGAAGAGGGGGACATGAGAAGGGGAATGTATTAGAAGGGGAATAAGTACAGCTTGTGAAGACTGCAGCATCCGCCATGCAATACTAGGAGGAAGACACCAACAGGAGCCAAGTCTGAAATAAAGAACTGGCTGCTAATGTTTAGGGTTTAAACATGAATGAAGGAATAGAGATTGCAACAAAAAAGTAATCATTTTTTTCATGTCAAACGTGTCCATAGCTTATCAGATAACAGGTTCAGGATTTTCCAAGCAATTCTATTGAACACCTATATATATATATATATATATATATATATATATATATATATATATATATATATATATATATATATATTCTATCATACCCAAGAGGCCTAGAAATGGAAAAACAAACAAATGATAAATTGAATTTAGGGTTAACTCAAGTGCTTTCAGCAACAATATTACCTGCATAAGTAGAGTATTGAGGACTGCTGCTATTTTCTACTCTTTCTCCAATAGAGCCTTTACTTAATGAAATATATGATTTATTGTTATGAAGCTGTTTCTAAAACCAATATGTAATATATTGGGATTTGCTAATATGACCTGGAACAGTGCTGGTAACACAGTACATATTGTTTTGTAGAACTTAGCTAACTCAATATTAAATTTCAATAAGAACAAACATGTTTTGTTGACTTGAGACATCCCTTGTTTACATTTTATTAACTGAATTGTACTGAACAGATTACTGCATACTTTTTTTTTAATCCTTGACATATTTCTTGAAATGTTTATTGACATTCATAAAAGTATTTCTACTTTCTTATTGAGTGTTCTTTAATATCGAAAATTGCAGAAAAAGGAGCAGTTTATTAACTCCTAATGGCACTCACAGGTGTCTATGGAACGTGAGTGAACAATAATAATCAGCTATTGCTATTTTATCATGAGCACATATTTATCTTATTATTGAAAATCCACTAACATTACTAGAGACTGCAAAGTCCAAGGTAAACCCTAAAGATCAGGAGCTAGGGAGCTTATTAGTCTTAGAATTTGTATAGCATTTGATTGGTTTTGGCTACCTATGTGACCTTGTTTTAGGTACTGCACAGCAGCAAATCTGTACAAGTTGCATTACAGCTGAAAGCCAGAAGGAGGGTGGAAGACAAGTATTTGCTACTTGACAATTTTCTTCCATTGCTGTGCCCTAAGGGCCTATTCACACAGTGGATTTTCCACCTCAAATTAAACCCCATACACTTCTATGGGATTCCGCACTCCCATTCACACATCTGAAATTCTGCTTGTGGATGCGAGTGTGGAATCCCATAGAAGTCTAAGGCCTAAATTTGAGGCAGAATTCCGCCGTGTGAATAGACCCTAATTGTGCTTAGCTAGTGAGCAGTCAACAATGAACAAAAAGTTTTATGGTAATGGCATAAAGGGGAGTATTTTCATGTGCTATTATTTTGACTTCTGGCAGAAACAGCAAATAATCACACCATTGCTGCACAAGCTGCAGATGTTGTATGATTTTTTTTTGCAGTTTTTGCCACAGACTGGATGTGGCCTAATAGGAAGGGGTCATGGTTTTGGCTGAAGGGCACATGTCCACCCCCATTGGCAAATGAGCATGAACTGCTTTTGAGATGTCCTGCTGGCTCAGAGCTAGCAGATATTTCAGTATGGGCACACTGGCTTGTTGGATTTACGTATAGGTGGTTGCCTCTACTTAAATCCAGCAAGTCTGTGCGCATGCAGCGGATCCAGTGCGATCAGGATGGCTTGATAAATGCCCCCATGTTGTAGAGAAAAAGGCAACGATGGTCCTACTTCTGTGTTTTATGACATTTTCATTTAAAATTACTATCTATACTTTTATATTTTATTGTACAGCATTTTAGACCTAACTGTGCTACATATATCTTCCTAATTCACTAACAGGAAGTTGTTATTATTGTAATCTATATTACAGATACACAGGAGAATAGATTTTAAAAAGCCTATTACCTCTCACTGCTTTCATCACTCTTCTCCCTGCCTCAGTTAGTACTCTCCTATATATTTCCATATAAAGTATGAGCATCTACTGCTATGCACTCTAATCCAATGGAGCTTTTACATAAACAACATATAAATGGAGCAGGTGGGGGCATGCTGACCCCTAAAGAAATAATGATAGCCAAACAACTTAAAAGGCTACTCAAAGTAAGCACCACTCTAGTAAACAGAAAGAAGAAGAATTGACAAGCTAAAATTAAAACCAGGAAGGCATGGAAAAAAAAACAAAAAAACTACTAACATAATAACCAGAAAGACAGTCCAAGGTCAACAAAAATTGATTAGTATAGATAGTTTTCCAAGTGAAGGGCACATATGCACAGCACAAAGGGAAACCAAGACACAAGAATCAAAGCAATTCATATATGGTGCCTCAGCCCAAGCTAGGGCCCTTATTGTCTAAATGCCCTAGACTGTTGATTGGCTAACTAGCCCTAAAGGTGTTTGACTGGTGGCCATGGTAAATGGAAAATAGAAAAGATAGCAGCACTCTCCATGATGATGAAGATAGAATCCAACATTTTTATTCAATCAATTAAGGCCATGTTCACACACCATAAAAAAGGGCCATATTTTGTTAAATGGCACAGTGTTGTTGACTATACTCAGCAGGACAGCACACATTTTTAAAAGCTGGTGTTTATAGATGTAGTCGCAACCTTTTTCTTCTACATTGTTGCTTTATTAAAATAAGTACTCCTGATATCTCACCAAATTTTATTTAGACACATATCTACAGACTTATGTTTACAGTACAAATTTAGACACTTGCTTTAGCTCATTTACTTCAGATAACTGAACAAGGATGAATATCTACCTGGAGTATATTGGCTTATTCATCTTTGCAAGACAATTCCAACTCATTAGCATTATTGAGTTACATTGTTGCTTAGTTCATAGACTGGCACAGTTTAGTTCTAGCACGCCAGCATCTTTTTTTCAGCTTAAATCGTGCAGCATAGACTGTTACTTTAGAATAATATGTAAGTCTTTGCATGCATATAGGGGGGCATTTATCAAGGCTGGCATCTTCGCTGCACATCTAAATGAACTCACCCACCAGCAAACATGCACACAAGGATTTATGTAGAACCAGGGCTGCTGTGCGTTTTTGCTGAAATCTCTGCCAGCTCTGAACTGGCATAGATTTAACTGGTTGCCATCTAAGGATGAGCCGGCTTGTCTTGAGATGGCAACCGGTGTATGGAGCAGGCTCCCGACTCGAACCCGCGCCATACCGGCCATACCGGCCAGCCCTTCTTGTAGATGGGTGCTGCCGCTAACAGCCCATGATCACCGCGGCATGCTAAAAAGCCTTTAGATCACCGCTGTCAAAGCTGACAGCGGTGTCTAAAGGCAGCTTTAACCAGTCCCTGGTGGTCCAGTGGGGTGGACTGTTGAGGTAGCCATAAGGCTTACCTCTCTTTCTGTTGCTGTGCTGCTGCAGCTGTGAGATTGATAGAGCCTGGCTGAACCAGGCTTTATCAATCGAGTGCAGAGCACACAGATCAATGGAGTTCTATGGAATTCCATTGATCTCTATGAGGAATCTAATGATTATTCCTAAAAGTCCCCTAAGGGGACTAATAAAGTGTAAAAAGAAAAGTTGAATAAAAGTTTTAAAAAAACACCCATTAACCCTTTCCATATTAAAAGTTTGAATCACCTTTTCCCAAATTCAATATAAAAAAATATGTGGTATCGCCGTGTGCGCAAAGGTCCGCACTATAAAAATTTAATGTTAATTAAACCACACAGTCAATGGTGTTTACATAAAAAAAGATACCAAAGTCTAACATGGCCAATTTTTGGTCACTTTGTATAATCTAAAAAATGTTATGAAAAGCGATCAAAAAGTTCCATTAAAACAAATATGGTACCAACAAGAAAATCAGATCACAGTGCAAAAAATTAGCCCTCATACATCTCCGTATAAAGAAAAATAAAAAAGTTATAAAGGTCAGAAGATGACAATTTTAAAAATTTTGGTGCATGTAGTTATAATTTGTTTTACATAGTAAAATAAAATAAAACCTATATAAATTAGGTATCCTTGTAAAAGTATGGATCTACAGAATAAACATAAGGTGTCATTTTTACCGAAAAGAGCACTGCATAGAATCGGAAGCCATCAAATGTTACAAAAGTGCGTTTATAAGTTTTTTTCTGGTTTTGCCATAGATTTAGTGGTGAAAAGATTGATGTCATTACAAAGTAAAATTGGTGGCACAAAAAACAAGCCCTCATATGAAACTGTAGGTAGGGAACGGTCACAGCCCTCTTTGCGAAGCCACATTGCTCACACTTCCCCCTATCTCAAAGTTCCACCCACTTGGTGAGCATGTGGAAACCAAGCAAAAACTCACATAATTTTTGCACAAGGACATTCCTTGCCCAAAAGGTTGCAATATTTTGCTTGTTTTGAAATTCTAATGATAAATTCCTCCCCCTTAGTGTATACCTATTTTACCTCATGTTTCATTAATGGGTTGACTCATCTTAATTCCTTAAAGGGGTACTCTTGTGTAAAAAAAATAATTCATATCAACTGGTGCCAGAAAGTTAAACAGATTTGTAAATTTCTTCTATTTAAAAATCTCCATCCTTTCAGTACTTATCAGCTGCTTTATGCTCCGGAAGAAGTTGTGTAGTTCTTTCCAGTGTGACCACAGTGCTCTCTGCTGACACCTCTGTCCTTCTCTGCTCCTACTGAGGTGTCAGCAGAGAGGACTGTAGTCACAATGGAACAATGGAAAAAACTACACAACCTCTGTAGTGTAGTGCAGCTGACAAGTATTGTAAGGCTAAAATGTATTAAATAGATGCAATGTACAAATCTGTTTAACTTTCTGGCACTCTAATTTCTTTCTTTTAACCAAATAACCTTCCTGTCACCTCCCTCCACTCCCATACCTCTGGTTTAGTTGGGGCCAGCCGTTTCCTGATTATTAATAATCTAGCATAAAAGAGTATCATCAGCAGTTCCTTTTTCTCTTTTGTTGTTTTATTTACTTTTCTATCATCACCCAAGATAATCAAAGCTGACATTGGCCAGATCAGTGCTGGTAACACATCATGTAATGTACTGAACTGGCTTAATGTAGAGATGGTACAAGGTAAATTAGGTAAAGTAAATGTAAGCAAATCTCCTGGGCCGGATGGACTACACCCAAGAGTTCTTAGAGAGGTAAGTTCAGTAATATCTGTACCCTTGTTCATGATATTTAGACATTCTCTGGTGTCGGTATTGTGCCAAGGGACTGGCGAAAGGCTAATGTGGTACCAATCTTCAAAAAGGGCTCTAGGTCTTCGCCAGGCAATTATAGATCGGTAAGTCTAACGTGCATTGTGGGTAAATTGTTTGAAGGACTTATAAGGGATTACATACAGGAATACATAGGGGATAATAGTATTATAAGTGATAGCCAGCATGGGTTTACTAAGGATAGAAGTTGTCAAACCAATCCAATTTGCTTTTATGAAGAGGTGAGTAGAAGCCTTGACAGAGGAATGGCGGTGGATATAGTGTTTCTGGATTTTGCCAAAGCGTTTGATACTGTCCCTCACAGACGTCTGACAGGTAAGTTAAAGTCTTTGGGCTTGGAAACTTTAGTTTGTAACTGGATTGAACACTGGCTCATGGATCGTACCCAGAGAGTGGTGGTCAATGATTCGTACTCTGATTGGTCCCCGGTTATTAGTGGTATACCCCAAGGTTCAGTACCGGGCCCGCTGTTGTTTAATTTATTTATCAATTATATAGAGGATGGCATTAACAGCTCTGTTTCTATCTTTGCAGATGACACCAAGCTTTGTAGCACGGTACAGTCTATAGAGGATGTGCATAAGTTACAAGATGACTTGGATAGACTAAGTGTCTGGGCATCCACTTGGGAAATGAGGTTCAATGTGGATAAATGTAAAGTTATGCATCTGGGTACTAATAGCATGCATGCATCGTATGTCTTAGGGGGGATTACGCTGGCAGAGTCACTGGTAGAGAAGAATCTGGGTGTACTTGTAGATCACAGACTACAGAATAGCATGCAATGTCAGGCTGCTGCTTCCAAAGCCGGCAGGATATTGTCATGTATAAAAAGAGGCATGGACTCGAGGGACAGGGACATAATACTCCCCCTTTATAAAGCATTGGTACAGCCTCACCTGGAATATGCTGTTCAGTTTTGGTCGCCTGTACATAAAAGGGACACTGCGGAGTTGGAAAGGGTGCAGAGACGCGCGACTAAACTAATATGGGGCATGGAACATCTTAGCTATGAGGAGCGATTAAAGGAGTTACAATTGTTTAGTCTTGAGAAGAGACGTTTAAGGGGGGATATGATAAACGTATATAAATGGCCCATACAAAAAATATGGAGAAAAACTGTTCCAGGTTAAAACCCCCCCCAAAGGACGAGGGGGCACTCCCTCCGTCTGGAGAAGAAAAGGTTTAGTCTAAAGGGGCGACACGCCTTCTTTACCGTGAGGACTGTGAATTTATGGAACGGTCTACCTCAGGAACTGGTCACAGCAGGAACAATTAACAACTTTAAAGCAGGGTTAGATACATTCCTGAAACAAAATAACATTAATGCTCATGCAGAATTATAAAACTACATCCCTTTCCCTTATCCCCTTACACCCTTCCCTTCAATCCCCTGGTTGGACTTGATGGACGTATGTCTTTTATCAACCATACTAAGTATGTAATCAAAGCTGTATCATCTTTTATCTCATATTTAATTTTTCTCTCGATATCATCAATTATTGACACCCGATATTCTTGTATTTTTTCAAATTCCCATATAATATGCAGGAATCCCGCGTTTTCCCTTTTACATCTTGGACAGTTGCCATTTTCCCTCCTACCAATCCTGAAGAGGAATTTTGGTGTATAATAAATTCTCTATACTATGTTCCATTGTATCAGTTGATGGTCTAAACTTAGGGAAATTCTTTTTATATTCCTGAATACATTCATCCAGCTGCATTTGCTTCTCTCACCTAACTCTTCGTAACTCTACTGGAAACATTTATGTTTTAAGTTATTTTCTTTATTTTTCATTATTTTGGTATACATTACTGTCATAACTTTCTTTACTATTTTCCCCCCTCCATTTTTCTTATAGTTTCAGTTACTTCCACTATCCGATTACCACTGTCTTTTAGTGACACGCATATGGCACTTTTTAAACCCTGAAATTCCAACCACATAACTTTTCCTAATTTAAATTCTTCCTGCACCTCTCTCCACTTTCTTAACTCTCCTTTTCTCCACACGTCTCTCAAAATTTTACATCCCCTACTTTGCAAGTTGTTAGTTTCCAGCTTAGCTACCTCTTTCAAGTTTACATTATGCCAAATTGGCGCTGTCTCTAATTTTTCAAAGTTTTCCCAGGTTTTACAAATCCCTACTATTATAGCATTTTCCTTCCACCTCCCTTCTTTTAACTGGCCTGACTCAAGAACCTGATAAATATTTTCGTATTTCCCTTTTGTTTTTTCCATGATATTTTTAAAGATTCCAAATCTCCTCCACTCCACCACATAGTACATCTGACTTGCTAAAAAATATCCCTGTATATCAGGAAGTTTCAGTCCTCCCTTCTCTCTTCCTTTACTTAAGTATTCTATTTTTATCCTCGTTCTTTTCCTTCCCCATATTAGGCCGTTTAGCATAGCTATTATCCTTCTAAAAATTCCTTTCTCGCACCAGATAGGGGCCGCTCCGAAGATAGTATTGTATAATAGTTTTGGTAGAATTACTGTTTTAATTAAAACTATCCTCTCTGCTCTCGTAAGATTTAGTTTATTCCATGTTCTTACCTTATTTTCCAATTTTTTTTATCAATGGGTATGTGTTTATTTTGTGATATTCTCCTATTTTCCAAGATATCTGTATGCCTAAATAAGACTAAGCTCCTTAATTATTCCAAGTTCTACTTTACCTAATGGAAGTAGCACTGATTTCTCCCAGTTTATAACCAAACCTGTATAGTTCCCATATTCCCCAATCACTTCCATAACCTTCTCTATGGAGTTTTCTGGCTTTTCCAAATATAATAATATGTCGTCTGCGTATAGTGATATTTTATCCCCATCCCCCTCCACTCCAAATCCTTTTATTTGCTGATCTTCTCTGACTTTAACCGCCAGGGGTTCAACCACTAGCGCAAAAAGTAGAGGAGGTAAGGGGCATCCCTGCCTTGTACCCCGGGTCACTAAAAAACTCTCTGATCTTTTCCCTTCTATATTTATTCTAGCTTCCGCTCCATTATATAGCATCTTGATCATTTCTATATAATCCTTCTGAAACCCATATTTTTCCAGTACTCCCCATAGGAACTCCCACTCCACCCTGTCAAACGCTTTACTTGCGTCAAGTGACAGGATGGAGTGTGTTCCCTCTCTTCCCTCCACCAACTGTACTCCGGTAAGGGTCCTGTAGATGTTATGCTTGGTCATCCTACCTGGGATTAATCCGCATTGATCTTTATGCACCAGTTCCCCTACCTTTTTTTCCAAATGCAATGCCAGAGCCTTCGCTAGGGTCTTTACGTCCGTGTTCAATAATGATATTGGACGATATGATTCCATTTCTTTCTTATCTTTATTCGGTTTCAACAGGAATATTATTTCTGCTTCTTTCATTGTTTCAGGTAAGGTTTCTGTTTTTAAAGAACTATTTATAGTTCTAAGCAGAGCTGGAATAAGGATTCTCCAAAATTTCCTATATATTTCAAATGGGAACCCGTCCCCCTGGGACTCGTGTTCCCTTTGATCTTATTTAAAGCTTCTTTTAACTCCCTAAGGGTCATTGGGCCCCCAGTTTCTTTCTCTTGTTGTATTGATAGTCTGGACATTTTTATATCGTCCAAATATTTAACAATTATTTCTTTGGGGGGTTTAATCTCTGATGTGTATATATTTTTTTTTATAGTATTTTACAAATTCTTCTCTGATTTCCTCCGGGTCCCTACATACTTTCCCTGTACCCCTTTTTATTTCATTAATATGAGATTTGCCTTGTTGATTCTGTATTATGTTCATGAGCCTTTTATTAGGTTTTCCTGACTCCCATATTTTTTGTTGTCCCAAAAATGTTAATTTATTCTTACTTTTTTCTTCTAAATACATATTTAATTTATTTTGATTATCTTTCCATGTTTCTTGCTTCTCTATGTTAGCAGGGTCCATTACGTATCTTTCTTCCACTTTTACCACCTCTGATATCAGCCCCTGCTCTTTTTTTTATAAATTATTTCTTTTTTCTGGAGATGGCCCACATCACTTCTCCCCTCAAAAAGGATTTTGCTATGTCCCATTCCATCTGTTCTGATGTTGTACCCAAATTAAATAGGAAATATTCCTCCATATGCTCCTCTATCTTTCTTATGTCTATTAATTCCAAACAATAGGGGTATATTTTTTTCATCCCATTTATTTCTGATATATGCGTGTTAATATTAATTTCTATTGGGGTGTGGCACTAGTTGATTTGAAAACATTTGTTTTTCACTTGTTTTCCACCGGAGAACCCCTTTAATTCCTTTGTGATATGGCATTCTTAATGCTACCTACATTACACTCCCTCGGATCCTTTTGGCTTTACAGAAATGGGGAGCATGGAGTCTCATCAATGCACTTGATCTAAGTCCCCTTTAACCCCTTAAGGACTGAGCCCTTTTTTGCAATTCTGACCACTGTCACTTTAGGCATTAATAACTCTGGGATGCTTTTACCTATTATTCTGATTCCGAGAATGTTTTTTTGTGACATATTCCACTTTAACACAGTGGTAAATTTTCATCGTTACTTGCATCCTTTCTTAGTGAAAAATCCCAAAATTTCAATGAAAATTTAGAAAATTTTGAATTTTTCTAACTTTGAAACTCTCTGCTTGTAAGGAACATGGATATTGCAAATAAATTATATATTGATTCACATATGCAATATGTCTACTTTATATTTGCATCATGAAGTTGACATGGCCCCATTTATTATTTCCTTTACACGGATCAGTCCTCCTGGTCTCTTAGCAGAAAATCAGCCTAAAAGCATGATGTTTCCACCCCCATGCTTCACAGTAGGTATGGTGTTTCTTTGGATGCCACTTAGCATTCTTTCGCCTCAAAACATGACAAGTTGAGTTTTTGCCAAAAAGTTCTATTTTGGTTTCATCTGACCATATAACATTCTCCCAATACTCTTTTGGATCATCCAAATGCTCTATAGCAAACTTCAGAAGGGCCTCTGACAGGTACTGGCTTAAGCAGCGGGACACGTCTGGCACTGCACGATTTGAGTCCCTGGCAGCATAGTGTGTTACTGATGGTAGCCTTTGTTACTTTGGTCCCTGCTCTCTGAAGGTCATTCACTATGTCCCCCCATGTGGTTCTGGGATTTTTGCTCACCATTCTTGGGATCATTTTGACACCACGGGGTGAGATCTTGCGTGGAGCCTCATATCGAGGGAGATTATCAGTGGTCTTGTAGGTCTTCAATTTTCTAATAATTGCTCCTACAGTTGTTTTCTTTACACAAAGCTGCTTTCCCATTGCAAATTCAGTCTTCCCAGCCTGGTGCAAGTCTACAATTTTGTTTCTGGTGTCCTTCGAGAGCTCTTTGGTCTTTGTCTTAGTGGAGTATGGAAGGTGACTGTTTGAGGTTGTGGACAGGTGTCTTTTATACTGATAAGTTCAAACAGGTGCCATTAATACAGGTAATGAGTGGATGACAGAGGAGACTCTTAAAGTTACAGGTCTGTGAGAGCCAGAAATCTTGCTTGTTTGTAGGTGACCAAATACTAATTTTCCACCATAATTTGCAAATAAATTCTTAAAAAATCAGACAATATGATTTTATGGATTTTGATATGATGAAAAATACAGGCCTCTCTCATTATTTTAAGTGGGAGAACTTGCACAATTGGTGGCGGACTAAATACTTTTGTGCCTTGCTGTATGATGCCGCTTCATCCTGTTTCTTTGTGATAGATTTCTTTCTTTCAGCTATTCTTTCAAGAAGGAGAGCAATGTCAAGCTGCATCTCCTAGAATACAACAGAAATACTGCACACAGGGGATTTTTATAATTGCTACTAATAATTGTAGAGGCTTAAAGGGGTACTCCTCCTGATAAGATGTCTGATCAGGGGGTTTCCACCACTGGAGACCCCCCCCCCAACGATCTCTGGGCCGGCAGCAGCAGTGTCCGGAACACGGAAGCTTGAAGCCTCTGTGTTCATGATGCCATGCCATGCCCCCTCCACTCATGGGAGGGGACGTGATGGCTAGTATGTAGCCGTCAGTGGCGTCGCTAGGGGGGGCAGAGTAGGCCATGGCCCCCCCTAGATCAGGCTGTACCCCCCCTTTGTGCCCCCCCCCCCCAATTTAAAATAAATAGGGATGTCCCAATACTAGTATCGGGGCCAGGGGCGGACTGACCGGCCGGGTAAAGTGCCCGCTGCAGCTGCTGGGGATGAAGGTACCTGATGATGGCTCTGCCCCCAACACTGGAGAGGACGGGGCCGAGAGCT
Organism: Hyla sarda; assembly: GCF_029499605.1. Taxonomy (NCBI): domain Eukaryota; kingdom Metazoa; phylum Chordata; class Amphibia; order Anura; family Hylidae; genus Hyla; species Hyla sarda. The sequence goes on along the minus strand of NC_079193.1, from coordinate 192,924,004 downwards.
GACAGGCCTCCGGAACACAGAGCAGCTTCATGTGAGGTGAGTGATGTCCCGTGTCCTCCCTCTCTCCCCCATTGATCAGCAGTATATGCTGGGTCATGTGTATAGTAGCAGTCCAGAGGGGTCACTTTCCCTTCTTCAGTGTCCACAGGTCACATTATGAGAACAATTTTTGGGAAAAAATCTCTGCTAAATTGTTCTGGTAATGTGACCTGTTGGTGACCTGTGGACACTGGAGGAAGGAAAGTGACCCCTCTGGAAGGACAACATGTGAACACACTGCTAGTTTATCATTAAACCCCAATAAATCACATGTACAGGATCAGCTGCATATTTTTGCTGTATATTTTGTGCAGCTGATTTTGCAACCCATTAGCTTCAATAGGTAGCAAAATCAGCTGAAGAAAATATACAGCAGATCCTGTACGTCTGAACGTACCCTAAGGGCTCATTCAGGGGTGGATCCACCTCAATGGACCCCACAGTGCTGCCTCTATCTGTAGACATGCTTTTGATGTGTATTCTCACTCACGCACATCATGGCCGCTCCTCCTAGGCCGAGAGCAGCCGCGACGTGTGCGGCCCATCAAAGGGTGTCTGCTCGTAGCGGAGGATTGCTGTTTTGAGCAGGCACAGATGGAGGCAGCACTGTAGGGTCCATTGTCGGGGGATCCGCAGCGTAAAATATGCTGAGGATCTGTCCGCGTAAATGATACCTAAGGACGCAAGGCGTATATGTACGCACAGTGCCTGCTCCCCCTGTGTTGTATAAATCATTAGCTAGAACCCTCGGCTAATGCCAGACATCACCAATCAGGCTGATGTCCAACATTAACACTTTAGATGCCGCTATCAAAGTTGATGATAGTGTCCAAAAGTTTTATCGCCTTAAGGACATAGCATTTTTCCGTTTTTGCACTTTTGTTTTTTCCTCACCTTTTAAAAATCATAACCCTTTCAATTTTGCACCTAAAAAACCATATTATGGCTTATTTTTTGAGCCACCAATTCTACTTTGTAGTGACATCAGTCGTTTTACCCAAAAATCTGCAGCAAAAATGGAAAAAAAAATAATTGCGCAACAAGAATGTATGAAGATTTTAAATAATTATTTTTTTAAATGTTTAATTAAACATGGTCTGCACAGTGTGTGTGTGTGTATATATATATATATATATATATATACAGCAACAAGAGAATACAGCAGCACACTGCTAGCACAAAGATATAGATAAAACATGATAGCCGTCACACCTCCTCCCATAGACATGAATGGAGGAGGTGGGGCGGCTGTAGTCGCCAGCCATCCGGCACGGAGTGGAGTTCGCTCTATGCACCGGATGATTAAGGTGCTGCAGCAAATTTAGGGGATAATATGTTTTCTGGTGGAGTACCCCTTTTAATACTCTGTGAATGTACTCGCAAGGCAGAAATGTTATCTTCTTCAGAAAAACCTGTTATCTTCTTGAGCTTCATACTGGAAGGATTTAATAGGTGATTATCTACTTCTTTAGTTCATAGGAAATTATTCACATAGGAAAGACTGAGCTATTATTTACATGGTAAAGTATATAATTTACTGGAGGTCTGAGTGGTGGCACAATCACATGACCCAGCTGCAGTAATGATAGGGTTTGAAATAAATGTATGCAAATAAACTGAGAGGAAATAAATTACACAACTGGAATATTGATAGTAATTTTACTTTAGATATCAAAACAATAGATTACTCACATTATGTGCATAAAGAAAGCAGTTGTGTAAGTAAACCCACTGTGCCGAAAACTAAACTAAGCCCCATTTACTTGAATGGAGATACAGTCAGCTCCATAAATATAGGGACATCGGCACAATTCTAAAATTTTGGCTCTATACACCATCACAATGGATTTGAAATGAAACAAACACTATGTGCTTTAACTCCAGACTGTCAGCTTTAATTTGAGGGTATTTACATCAAAATCAGCTGAACGTTGTAGGAATTAGTAAAGTTTGCATTTGTGCCTCCTACTTGCTAAGGGACCAAAGGTAATGGGACAATTGGCTTCTTAGAGGTTCCATGTCCAGGTGTGCATTATTCCCTCATTATCCTAATTACAATGAGCAGATAAAAGGTCCAGAGATAATTTCAAGTGTGCTATTTGCTTTTGGAATATGTTGCTGTCAACTCTCAAGATGAGATCCAAATAGCTGTCACTATCAGTGAAGCAAGCCATCATTGGGCTTAAAAAACAAAACAAACCCATCAGAGAGAGCCAAAACATTAGGTGTGGCCAGAACAACTGTTTTGAACATTCTTAAAAAAGAAGGAACGCACCGATGAGCTCAGCAACACCAAAAGACCCGGAAGACCAAGGAAAACAACTGTGGAGGATGACCGAAGAATTCTTTCCCTGGTGAAGAAAACCCCTTTACAACAGTTGGCCAGATCAAGAACACTCTTCAGGAGGTAGGCGTATGTGTGTCAAAGTCAACAATCAAGAGAAGACTTCACCAGAGTGAATACAGAGGGTTCACCACAAGATGTAAACCATTGGTGAGCCTCAAAAACAGGAAGGCCAAACGACATCTAAAAAAGTCTTCACAGTTCTGGAACAACATCCTATGGACACATGAGACCAAGATCAACTTGTACCAGAATGATGGGAAGAGAAGAGTATGGAGTATGGAGAAGGAAAGGAACTGCTCATGATCCTAAGCATACCACCTCATTAGTGAAGAATGGCAGTGGTTGTGTCATGGTGTGGGCATGTATGGCTGCCAATGGAGCTGCTTCTCTTGTATTTATTGATGATGTGACCACTGACAAATGCAGCAGGATGAATTCTGAAGTGTTTCGGGCAATATTATCTACTCATTTTCAACAAAATGCTTCAGAACTCATTGGACGGCGCTTCACAGTGCAGATGGACAATGACCCAATGCATACTGCAAAAGCAACCATAGAGTTTTTTAAGGGAAATAAGTGGAATGTTATGCAATGGCCAAGTCAATCACCTGACCTGAATCTGATTGAGCATGCATTTCACTTTCTGAAGACAAAACTGAACTGAAAATGTCCCAAGAACAAGCAGGAACTGAAGACAGTTGCAGTAGAGGCCTGGCAGAGCATCACCAGGGATGAAACCCAGCAATGTCTGGTGATGTCTATGCGTTCCAGACTTCAGGCTGTAATTGACTGCAAAGGATTTGCAAACAAGTATTAAAAATTTAATGTATGATTTATGATTATTATTCTGTCCCATTACTTTTGGTCCCTTAACAAGTGGGATGCACATATGCAAACTGTTGTAATTCCTACACCGTTCATATGATTTGGATGTAAATACCCTCAAATTAAAGCTGACATCTTGCTAATTTCATTTCAAATCCATTGTGGTGGTGTACAGAGCCAAAAATTATAGAATTGTGTCAATGTCCCAATATTTATGGACCTGACTGTATGTTGCAGAGAGCACCACTGTGCAGAAGAAATGCTAAAGGGACCCCCTTCCTGTTGTTCTCCAAGTCCAAGGTTTTCAGAGGATTAACTCCCACTGAATATAATGTTAGAATTAAAAAATTGTATGTCATAGTGCAAAAAAAAAGAAAAAAAAGTGATATGTTACTCACTCCCAATCCTGATCATGTATATATCATTTTTATGTGTCTAGGACCTATATATCCCTAATAAATAGCATTTATATGTTGCTCACTTGCTTTTTGTTCTTGCCTTATGGAGGGGGCATGTCCATCTCTCTCCCTCACTGTGGATGACTCATCTGCTCTGAGTCTGGGAGCAGCCTTGCAGTCTGCAAATCACTGCACAGTAGTTTTTATTTATACACTTTCTATCTGTTCCTAGTAAAGCTTGATGCTAATCCACATAGCTGTCACTATGTGTGTCATTCAGCTTTTATAGACTCCTGAATGTCTGATCAGCTTTGTTATTCAGGAGTCAGAAAAACCTTTGGCTGTTTAAGCATGTTGGGAGTTTTAGTTTTGCATTGCAAAAGCTGGAGCTGCAGTGTTTATAAAGCACGGTGTTAGAGCAGTTTTGCCTTTAGCTGTTGCAAAATTACAACTCCCAGCATGCCCACACATTCTTTGTCTGTAGTTTTGCAAGAGCTGGAGGCACACAGCTGGAGAATACACAGCTCTAAAACAGAGTTTTACAAAGATTGTACCCCAAGCTGTTGCAAAACTACAACATCATGGGAGTTGTAGTTTAGAAACAGCTTAAAGGGTACCTCTCATCAAAAAAACTTTTGATATATTTTAGATTAATGAATGTTGAATAACTTTCCAATAGCATGTTAATGAAAGATATGCTTCTTTCTATTGTATTTTTCCCGATCAGTCCTGTCAGCAAGCATTTCTGACTCATGCTGAAGTGCCGAACAGGCTGTGAACAAAGCAGGCTGGCAGCTCTGAGTGTTCTCCTTTGTGAACAAAGCAGACTGACAGCTCGTAGTGTTTAGGACTCCAGCATGAGTCTGAAATGCTTGCTGCCAGGACTGGTAGGGAGACCCCTAGTGGTCATTTCTTCAAAGTGGAAAATTAAATAGAAAGAAACATATTTTTTAATAACATGCAATTGTGAAGTTATTCTGCATACATTAATCTATAATATATCAAAAGTTTTTTTGATGAGAGGTACCCTTTAAAGCTGTAGTGGTGCAATGGTGTTCTCCTATACTGGATACCAACACACTTTATGGCCGGTATCCAGTATGCTGCAAAATACAGAGTAGTCTTTCTGCAAAAAGACAGATGACCCCTAGTGACGGTTATTTTAATTAAAAATTTTTTAGTAGAATGTAAGTTTTTTTTCATTAAATGTATATTTAAAAAAGTCATATTATTAGTAGTACTACAAAATATAAAACGTCTTTCATAATGACAGTGCCTCTTTAAACTTTTCTGAAATATATCTATACTTACAAAGAAATCAGCAGCACTCAGGAAGACGTGTGGCTTTATTTACCAGACATCACAAATGCGACGTTTCAGCCGTCTCACACTGCCTTTGTCAAGCAATGAATTGTACAAAGTGCAGGGTATATATATATATATATATATATATATATAATTCAGGTGGTGAACAATTAGTGTTATAATTAGATATAATTAACGGACATAATAGTGTCAAAAACATAGGATCTCATGTTACAGGCCACAATCAAAACACTGCATATCTCTCCGAGGTCTGCGGCATGCGAAAGTTTGTGTGCAAACACAATACCAAATGCATATTACAGTCCACATGTCCATGTAAGTGCAGGTGACAGTGATAAATATGGTGTATCGCCACCCCCACGATGCGCTGGTATTACCAGCTGATGGCTCTATACATGCTGCAAGAAGGATACAGGGCTGTGTGGTATTGCCAAGTTCCAAGATGGTGTATGGAAGAAGATATCGGAAGGTGCGCATGCGCGAGTTCCCTGCAGTATTTTAATTTGAGAGCACGTAATTTCCTGTATGGGACCGGAAGTAGTGTACGTGCGGGGGCACTGTACACCCGGTAGCCACCCTGGATACACAACTGGCGAACATGCAAGCCAGCAACCCTCCTCCTCCTGTGACGTTGAGGTACACATCCTTTTCACTGTTACCTCCACTTATTATATGGAATATGGACATATGGACTGTAATATGCATTTGGTAATGTTTTTGCGCACAAACTTCGCATGCCGCAGACCTCGGAGAGATATGCAGTGTTTTGATTGTGGCATGTAACATGAGATCCTATGTTTTTGACACTATTATGTCCGTTTAATGTATCTAATTATAACACTAATTGTTTACCACCTGAATGATATATATATCCTGCACTTTGTATAATTCATTGCTTGACAAAGACCGTGTGAGACGGCTGAAACGTCGCGTTTGTGATGTCTGGTGACCATTTCACGTCTTCCTGAGTGCTGCTGATTTCTTTGTGGATATATTGGACTATTTGACCCAGAACAGGTTGCTCCAGCATGCACCACCTTTCTCAGTCACAGTGCTGCCCATAATCCGGATACTATATCTATACATAGATAAAAAAAATAAAAAAAAGACAATAATATCAAGGTGGACTAGATGGACCAAATGGTCTCTGCTGTCAGTCTTCTGTGTTTCTATTTAATAGTGACATATCATAAATTAATATCATGGATATCATGGGAACACCCTTTTACTGCTTAAATGGTACTTGTCATTAGTGATAAAATTTTATATGTTGTAGATTTGTCTATTTGAATAACTTTTCTAATATATTTCTTAAAGGGATACTCCACTGGAAAACATTTTCTTTTAAATCAACTGGTGCCAGAAAGTTAAGCAGATTTGTAAATTATTTCCATTATTTGCTCCTACTTTGGACATTTCCTAAAATGGACAGAGGTGTCAGCAGAGAGCACAGTGGTCAGACAGAAAGAAATTCAAAAAGAAAAGAACTTCCTCTACAGTATATAGCAGCTAATAAGTACTGAAAGGATTGGGATTTTTAATAGAAGTAATTTACAAATCTGTTTAACTGTCTGGCACCAGTCGATTTAAAAGAAAATGTTTTCCAGTGGAGTACCCCTTTAATAAAATGTTGTAACTTTGTGTTAAATTATCTGTTAAATTAACCCCTAAAAGTTTAGCCACCAGGGACCCTTCTTCTGATCCTGCTTGCAGTCCTGCTTGGATATTGTCTCCTGCAGCAGCCTGGCAGAGACAAAAGTCAGAAAATGCAGAAGGGACCTAAGCTTAGCACAGTTTTTTTCAGATCACAAGAGTTGAGGGAGATGTGTGTGTGTGTGTGCGTATGGTGCCCCAGTGCCGGAGTGGGTCCTGTCAGGTAAACATTGCTTCAAGTGCCTGCGCTGGGCCCTGCTGCTCAGGTGATGCCTTAGTATTAATTATGGTCCTTGTTGATTTGTAATGTTTGGCTTTTGTATAGGCTAGCTAGGCCATATATAGTGTAGGGGGTGGAGTTATTCAAATAGGAGTTTGGAGAATGTTTAGTTTGGTGTGGAGAGCACAATGTGAGCTGCAGTGTGGAGAGAAGTCAGCAGTAGTGTGAGGTGATTCAAGGAAAACCTAAACAAAATCTTCACACAAATGACCATTCTGAAAGTGTACCCCACCCAGGAGTAATCGTAAATTCATAGCTGTGGGCACAGGAGCCGTTGAGATGATGGGCCACACAGTGCTAGTCCAGGATAGATAAAGTAGAAAGCCTCCAGAAGATGGATCCCAAGGGCTGGTTTATACCCTGGCGGTATAGCGTTAATTGAACACTATCAGAACCCTAGTCAGCATGACAGGCCTCAGAATTACGTCTAAAGTCCCAAGTCTGCAACAAGTAAAGTCAAGTGTGGGTAAAACACTACAAGTCATAGCAAGTTTTCTTGGCTCCCAAGGGATATTCTGCATCTCCTCTACTCTAATCTGTGCTTTGAGGATTGTAACAATTACTCCTGCCTTAGTAAAGACAGTTATCTGTAACCTTACATCGATGTATTTATTATCATGCACCTGGCCCAGGAAAAAGCTGTCTAGGTTAACGGTATAGGTTAGCCGTATAGGTTAACGGTGCCCTGGCATCACTTAGTAATACATCTAACCACCGGAGTCACATACCACTGTCTATCTAACTCCCCATGGCTGCCACAAATTTTGGCCATCACGTACAAGATCTACACACACTGGGGGGCGCCCCTTCTCAGTCTGTGGAAATGACTGAGACTGAGGAGAAGATACAGAACAATATCAAGGTATAACACTAAAAAATTCTAAAAATTAAGACAGGTGGGGGTTTAGGATGAGGGTTGGAGTGAACTGGGAGGATTAAAAAATGTATCCAGATCATGACAGGTACTTAAATTCCATAGTTTATCAGCGAGCATTCGTTCATCTGGTATTATATAGTACTGTGCTATAGCTTATTTTGGGAAAAGTATTGAAATGAATTCCACAGAACTTTTTTTTATTTTTTGAGCCAATAAATGGCTAGCTCTTTTAGTATAAATAAGAGAATGAATATTTTAGTCAAAAAATCTTTAAGAAACAATTAGTGAATTCCATAAGCAAAGCACATAATTACACAAAAAATGTGTAATTATAGAGCATTATCATAAATGCCTCAATACAAATTTTGGAACAAAAATATATAATAACAAACTTATAAGATTGTAAAACGCTGTCAGCCCCATATGAACATAAAATAATACTTCATTAGGTCTTAAACTGTGATTCTGATGTTGTTAAATGGTCATTACAAAAACAAAATTTCATGTTCTGTTTTTCTTCACTGTATATAATTTAATGCAAGATTGTTAACAGAATGTTGAATTGTTGACCTTTCCATATAATTAAATCCCATTTGAATTAACATATTGTAATTGGAAAATGCTCAGTCTGTGAGCCAGCATCTTTCAAACCATATAATATTGTAAAAATTTCCTCCAGGAATGTAAAATGTTCCACGTTTACTATGTTTTAATTGCCAAATTTTTTTATATTCATCTGTTCCATATTTTTCCGTTTTCCCAAACTGTTGGAACCATTCTTTCAAGCCTTTAATTTGTTTTGTTGGGATAGTTCCTTAATTGCAATGGTGAAAAAATAACCATACTCAGCACAAACAAAAAATATATGCCCTAAAGAGATATACAAACAACATATTGACTTGATTATATAGCAGAAAGAATGGAATAATTTCCACTGAAGCATCCATATATTTGACATGCAAAAATCCTACAATACCTACTTTACTGCTGAAAGAACATATTTTCCCTCTAGACCTTGAATCTGCTGGTATGAATATTTAACTTATATTGATTGCTTTCTCAAGACTTTGGAAAGTTTGTCCTTATGTATTCCCTTTTTATGCTAATGGAAGTAATGTTCCATGAGCATGATACTGTACATGTGATAGGATTTTATGTAATTTCTATTCTACATGCAAAAAGTAAGTGTAATTTAATTAAAACATGTAATATTCAACATTTTTAAAAATATTTGTCATGTTATAGTGAAATGTTTTAAGTTTTGAAAAGTGGTAGTACTGAGAACTCCACTGACTGCTAAAAAGAAGAGGCAGACATTTTAAGCTCAGTAGTGTGACCATTTTATTTATATTGGCTGTCTTGAGTGTTTGATGTAGTTTTATAGACTTTCTATGAACCTGTATAGCGCATGCTCTTTGCACCATGGAAAGCCATGGATAGTAGGTCAAAAGTGAAGGGGCTTAGTGCTCGGCTGAGCATTTCTGCCCCTTCAGTTGTCACTATGCCCCTATGACATGTCAAACATTTTCAACCTTTTAAAGGGGTACTCTGCCCCTAGACAGCTTATAAGATAAGATGTCTTATCACGGGGGTCCCGCCACTGGGGACCCCCATGATCTCCCTGCTGTACCCGGAATTCTTTTAGAGCGTCGGGTGCAGCGCCGGAGGCTCATGCTGTCATGGCCATGCCTGCTTGTGACATCATGGCCATGCCCCCTTAATGCCAGTCTATGGGAGGGCGAGGGATGGCCTCTCCCATAGACTTGCATTGAGGGGTGTGGCCATGACATCACGAGTGGGGCATGGCCTTGACGTCAGGAGCCTTCAGCCCACATCGCCAGTCATACAGTGCAGAACATTGTACGCTCCGTGCACTGGAGGTGCACTCTGAGGGGCTTAAGCCAAGATCGCGGAGGTCCCCAAAGGCGGGACCACCGCAATCAGACATCTTATCCCTTATCTTTTGGATAGGGGATAAGATGTCAAGCGGTGGGGTACCCCTTTATGGACGAAGTGAGTACCTGTTGCCATTGTCCCTTGCCCCTTCTATGACATGAGCTCAGGAGCTGAGCCCGCATCATGGCGGGGTGGTCCCGGCGGCTATCAATATCTGGGACCCGTGGCTAATGTCGGACATCACAGATCGTGGTGATGTACAGCATAAACCCCTTAGACTCTGCAATCAAAGTTGAAAATGTAAAAAAAAAAACATCCCGGCAGCTCAGCGGAGCGGACCAGCACCACCGCAGTGAAAATGTTGTGTCCAGATCTACTGAGGGGACAGCAGGAGGGCCCTTACCTGCCTCCTCACCATCTGAATGGTGCTCAAGTCCTCCAGGAAGCCTCAGCAGGCTGGAGCAATTGAGCACAGATAACACTGTTCTGCTAAAAAATGGTGTAAAAAAAAAAATTTTTTATTTAACCCCTTTCCTAATACAAGTTTGAATCACCCCGCCCCCCCACAATTTTTCCATAAAAAATGACGGGTGCGCAAGTGTCCGAACTATTAACATATAAAGTTAATTAAACTGCACGGTCAATGACATACACCTTAAAAAAATACCGATGTCCAGAATTGCATATTATTGGTCACTTTATGTACCCTAAAAAAATGCATAAGAAGCAATCAAAAAGTCCCAACAAAACAAAAATTGTACCAATAAAAATGAGAGATCACGGCACAAAAGTCTTCATACATCATCGTATATGGAAAAAGAAAAAGGTTATAGAGGTTGGAAGAGGACATTTTTAAACATTCTAATTTTCAGATAAATAGTTATAATTTTTTTTTAAAAAGTTAAACAAAATAAAATCTATATAAGTTGGGCACCATTTTAATCATATGGACCTACAGAATAAAGATAAGATGTCAATTTTACCGAAAAGTGCTCTACGTAGAATCAGTGATTTTTTTTGTTTGTTTGTTTTCATTTTGCCCCACAAAAAAAATAATAATATATATATATATATATATTTTTTTGGTGCACCGTAGATTTTGTGGTGAAATTATTCATGTCTTTACAAAGTAATATTGGAGGTACAAAAAAACAAGCCTTCATATGGGTCCGTAGGTGGAAAATTTTAAGCGTGATGGTTTTAAGAAGGTGAGGTGGAAAAAACAAAAGTGCAAAAATTGAAACAAATCTGATGTCCTGAAGGGGGTTAAAAATGATATATTTAATTTTTCATAATGCAAATAAAAATATGACCAGCAGGTGTAAAAATAATGCTATAGAATGATAATATTATTATTACTATTATTATTATTATAATCATCATTATTATTATTAATAACGCAATATAGTATGCTAAATATGTGTAGCAAAATGTGAAGACAGGGCACAACATAAATTTACATTTATATACAACCAAAAACACAACTAAGTATCACCTACAGTGACACAAGGCTACCGCAAAAGCCAATATATATATATCCCTACATGCAATAGCGGATTAGCGCCCAAGAATTCATAACACATTAATAAATAAGTATTAATGAAACAGTAAATTTTATTTATTTAACACATAAAATTATACAATTTTATGGAATACATTTAAAATACTACAAAATGTAGATAATGATAAGAGGAACACAAAAAGACACTGAATTGTGCCAAGGGGTTCCAGTCTTACTGGCTATATAAAAAGACACATATGCATCTTTTTCTACTATCTGATGTGAAATCAGAATAAACCTTACCCGTTTTAGGTCAATTAGGGTTAGAAAAATTATTTTTATTTGCCAAATGCCAGAATAATGAGAGTGAGATAGTTTTTTTTATTACTTTCTGCAAAGTCAAAAGTTTGGATATGCTAGGATTACTTTGCCTTTAACCCCTTAATGATGCAGGGTATTTTCCATTTTTGCATTTTCATTTTTTCCTCATCACCTTCTAAAAATCATAACGCTTTAAAATTTTCACCAAAAAATCCATAATATGGATATATATATTATTTTTTGCACCACCAATTCTACTTTGCTGTGACATTAGTCATTTTACCAAAAATCCACAGCAAAACAGAAAACATTGTGCGACAAAACTGAAGAAAAAATACCATTTTGTAACTTTTGGGGGCTTCCATTTCTACTATTATATTTTTATAGTTCCGACATTTATGCACGGCGATACCACATATGTTTATTTTTATTTACACTGTTTTATTTTTTTTATTGGAAAAAGGGGGGGGGTGATTCTGACTTTTATTATGGAAGGGGTTAAATGATCTTTATTAACACTTTATTTTCAAAAAAAGCGTTACTTTTTTTTTTGCAATGTTATAGCTCCCATAACACTGCACACACTGATCTTCTACACAGATCAATGCCTGGCAATAGCCGGGCATTGATCAGTGTTATCGCCGCTCGACTGCTCCTGCCTGGATCTCAGGCACGGAGCAGTTATTCGGCGATCAGACAGCGAGGAAGCAGGTAGGGACCCTCCAGCTATTCAGCAAGCTGTTCGGGACACCGCAATTTCATCGCGGCGGACCCGAACAGCTCCACTGAGTTAACGTCACAGTTTACTTTCATTTTAGACACGGCGATCAACTTTGATCGCTGCGTCTAAAGGGTTAATACCGGGCATTACTGCGATCGGTGATGTCCGGTATTATCCGCGGTCCCCGGCCGTTGATAGACACCGGGACCGACGTGATATGATGCGGTGTCAGCGCGTGACCCGCATTCTATCGCGGGAGCCCGCTAATGAAGTATGCATACGTCATATAGCGGGAAGGGGTTAAACAATTTGGGACAGCCCATATGATGATATCATGTCTTTGGCAACATCTGAGTTAGTTAGAGACACACATGTGGATGTATTTTAATGCAAACCAGAAACACACTGCTTCTGTATGTAGTATCATGGGAAAGTCTAAAGAAAAAAGCCAAGATATCAGAATGAGAATTGTGGACTTGGCAAGTCTGGATCATCCTTGGGTGCAATTTCCAGATACCTGCAGGTGCCTCGTTCATCTGTACAAAGAATTATATGCAAGTACAAACAAGATGGGAATGTCCAGCCATGATATTATTCATGGGTTCTGTGTCTCAGAGATGAACATGCTTTGGTCCGATATGTGCATTTCAACCAAAGAACAAAAGCAAAAGACCTTGTGAAGATGTTGGTAGAAGTTGGTAAGATTTTGCCATTATCCACAGTGAAACTGCATCAACATGGGCTGAAAGGCCACTCCCGTAAGAAGCCATTACTCCAAAATAAACATGTAAAAAGCATGATAAATGTTTGCAAATGCAGAAACAAAGACCTACATTTTTTGGAGACATGTCCTGTGGTCTAATGAAACTAAAATTGAACTGTTAGGCCATTATAACCATCAGTATGTTTGGAGGAAAAAGGGAGGACCTTCCCAACTGTGAAATGCGGGGGGTGGCAGCATCATGTTGTGGGGTTGTTTTGCTATAGGAGGAACTGGAGCACTTCACAAAGTAGTTGGCATCATGAGAAGAGAAGATTAAGTGGCAATACTAAAACAACATCTTAACCCCTTAAGGACACAGCCCATTTGGGCCTTAAGGACGCAGACAATAAAATTTTTACGTTGTCGTTTTTTCATCCTTGCCTTCAAAAAATCATAACTCTTTTATATTTTCATCCACAGACTAGTTTGAGGGCTTGTTTTTTGCATGACCAGTTGTCTGTTGTAATTCCATCACTCACTTTACTATTAAATGTATGGCGCAACCAAAAAAAATACTATTTGTGTGGGGAAATTAAAAAGAAAACCGCAATTTTGCTAATTTTGGAAGGTTTTGTTTTCACACCGTACAATTTACAGTAAAAATGACAGGTGTTCTTTATTATTTGGTTCAATACGATTAAAATGAAACCCATGATAACATACTTTTCTGTTACTGTTGCGCTTAAAAAAAATTACAAACTTTTAAACCAAATTAGTACGTTTAAAATACCCCTAATTTGAAGACCTATAAGTTTTTCATTTATCCGTATAAGCGGCGGTATGAGGGCTCATTTTATTTGCGCCGTGATCTGTACTTTTTATTGATACCATATTTGCTTATATAGAACTTTTAATCCATTTTTTATACATTTTTTTGGGATAAAATGTTATAAAAAAAAAGCATCTATTTTGGACTTTTTTTATTTTTACGTTCACGCCGTTCATCATATAGTATCATTAACATTTTATTTTAATAGTTAAGATATTTACGCACGCGGTTATACCAAATATGTATATAAAATATTTTTTTACACTTTTTGGGGGTGAAATAGGGAAAATGGGACAATTTACGTTTTTATTGGGGGAGGGGGTTTTTCACATTTTTTTTCCTTTATTTTTTCCTTTTTTTCCTTTTATCTTTACACTTTAATAGTCCCCATAGGGGACTATTTATAGCAATCCCTCGATTGCTAATACTGTTCAGTACTATGTACAGGACATAGCACTGATCAGCATTATCGGTCATCTTCGGCTCTGGTCTGCGGGAAGGCAGATCAGAGCAGAAGACGCCGGGAAGGCAGCGGAGCCAGGTGAGGGGACCTACATCTGCCATTCTGGATGATTGAATCGCCGCGGCAGCGCTGCGGGTGATCCGATCATCCATTTTAGTGACCGCGCTGTTGCAGATGCCATGATTTGTATTGATCACGGCATCTGAGGGGTTAATGTCGGACATCCGCGGGATCATGGATGTCCGCCATTACGGGCGGGTCCCTGGCTGCGATCAGCAGCCGGGACCAGCCGCGCATGATCCGGGCATCGCTCCGATGTTCGCGGTTATGCTTAGGACGTAAATGTACGTCCTGGTGCGTGAAGTACCCCCTCACGAGGACGTACATTTATGGTGCCCGTTGTTAAGGGGTTAAGACGTCAGCCAGGAAGTTAAAGCTTGGGCGGAAATGGGTGTTCCAAAGACAATGACCCAAAGCATTCTCCCAAAATTACTACAAAGTGGCTTAAGGATAACAAAGTCAATGGCTCCCTTTTTTTGCCCCTAAATTCTGTGGCACATAATGTGCGACAGAATGTGCGACAGAAAAGCCCGACAGAATCTGAATCACTCTGAGTGAAAAAAAACTCTACAAAATGGGCGTGGTTTTTGGGAAAAGGGGCGTGTTCCTTACATTTCATCCAAAATCACGCATCTTTTCATAAAACCACTCCGAAAATCATGTGAATTTTCTGGGAAGAAAACCCTACACTTTAAAGCATGCATAAAGTTTCAGAAAGTGGAGTGCATTCTCTGGCTGTTTTCTCCTTTGCTTGCCTCGTCTTTTTCAAGCGATTCTGTTTTTATTTATTTATTTTTTGCACATTTTATTTTCACATTTTTATCTTTCCAGCATGTTTTTTTTTCCTATTGTTTCAGTAATAATGGTGAATAAAAAAAAATACCGTGGTGGGACGGTCCACGCTATTTGGCGCCAAATTTGCAAGCTAAGTACCTCATAATTTCATAGTTTCATATCTTCATTTATTGCATTACAGCTGTATAGCTTTTCATGTTCTATCTATATACTCATGTTTTATCTATATATTCATGTTTCATCTATATCTTTGTGCTAGCAGTGTGCTGCTGTATTCTTCTGTTGCTGTATATATATATATATATATATATATATATGCTCAATGTAATACATCTATCTATATGTGTATATACATATATGCATAAAATAAATAAATATATATATATATATATATATATATATATATATATATATATATATATATATATATAACAATTATCATACAAACAGCACCTCCTTGTATCCAGGTGATTGGGTGCAAGCCCTTGAACCTTGGTGCTCCGGTCCTCTTTAGATGTAAATGGATATAGGCAGCACACCAAAATGGGTGAAAAAATAAGTGCTTTTATTCCAAGGAAAATTGACAACGTTTCAGCGATCTCTCACCGCCATTTTCAAGTGATTTACAAGTGATACAAGCGGGGTTAAATACCTCCCCGAATCAGTGACATCATCAACATTTACATATCATGTGACATCTGACATGTTATAAACAAAGTATAAACTATACAAACCAATAAATACAAACATGATCAATTTAGTGTATTCAATTCTGTGGTATAAAGTGTATACATCTCTGTATTCCGATCGCCAATCACTTATAGGATCGGATTGTGATATAAATGTACAATTATAACAGTGATCGTGTAAACAAAACAAGTAAAAGAGGGGTTAAAAGACGTTACCCAATCAAGCAAACCCGTTTGTTTAGCCGGCCTCTTCGCAAACGCGCCATGATCCGCAGACCCGAGTCCACATGGGACGCCGGGATCTACTTCCGGTGTAACCGGAGTTCAACCAATCATAGTAACGGTGTCCCTGGTAGTCATAGAGACATCCCAACCTGTCAGGTAAACAATGACTTGCGCATCGCGGCCAAGCTCCGTGGCTCTCAGCGCATGCTCAATGTATGTATAGGTGTTCACCAGCGCCATATTAGTTCAGGGCAAATAAATATTAGGTTATATAGCGAACTGCTGGCAAAGCACTTCACTCCATTACCAAATGTATAGTAGGAATCATATTATTCCAATATTGTAACCCTGCACACATGCTAAAAAACAATCAAGGGTCCTGGACACTTGCCCTCTGTTATGCACCGCACGGATCTGGGTGCGACTTATGGAATCCATAGGGTCCCAAAGTACGCTTCTCCCTACCAGATTGGTAAAAGCCTCACCTTCTGGTTGTCAGGATACTTCACCAGACCGTTCTTGTCAATACAGAGGTGTCCAACGGCAACCCATCATACACGTGACAATCATACCAGGGTACAACATTAGTAGTAGATCAATTAGGAAACATAAGGAATATGTGTCTTGCAGTATCAATATTAGTATAGGGGCACCGTCACTATACTGGTAAAAATTAAACAAATATAGAAAAAATAAGTAAAAAATGAAAATTATATATAAAAAAAGGAAATATATATATAAATAAAAAAGAATGTGGATCCGTGTTGAGGTACTCGGTTCTTTTCTCTGGGTTGCTTGATTTTAACGTCGATGGTCTATACTTCAAGATTTCTGAAATTTAAGACGACAAGTATTAGTAAATAATATCACTTGTAGAATACATAACCACACTGAACATAACCTTACACTGGGACTCTACAACAATTATCTCATCATCATCCTTGGCGTAACTACAAATTCTACGTTCAGACCATTTGGTTTAAGGGAATTGAGGTCATATATCCACCTCAATTCTCTTTTCTGTAATGCGGCGACCCTATCCCCACCTCTCTTTAGTGGTGGAATATGATCCACCACCATACACTTTAAATCCTGTTCTCGATGTCCCACTTCCAAAAAATGCTTGGACATCGGTAATTCGACTCTCCCTTTGCGTATAGAGTATCTATGTTGATTCAATCTTACTTTAAACTCACATTTTGTCTCTCCAATATAAATGAACCCACAGGGACACCACAGAATATAGACCACAAAATCACTCTCACAATTAAGATAGAATTTTATAGGATAAGCTTTGCCTGTTTGGGGGTGCGTGAATGTATTCCCCTTCTGCACATACCTACAATTCACGCACCTCCTACAGGGAAAGCATCCCTTTGCCTGTACCGAAACATATTTCTGTGTTTGAGTTTGTTTAGACACATCCGCCTTTACTAGGTCATCCTTTAAATTTCTGGCCCTACGATAGGACATGAGGGGCATTTCCCTAAGTTCAGGAATATTGGGAAAACTTTCACTGATTAAGTGCCAATGTTTTTTTAATTTTTGGGCAATCTGTCCTGATACTTCATTAAAGGTGGAAATGAATGGAATACGTGTTGTCTGGTCTCTTTTAGTTCTAGATTTCCTCTGTCCACTCCTTTCCTCATAAAGCCTCTGTTTCTGCCTATTAACCAGAGTGGAGGGATAGCCTCTGGCCATAAATTGGGTTGCCATTTTATTAACTGCCTGATCCAATTTCTCACTACTGTCAACAATTCTGCTGGCACGTAGAAATTGGCTGTATGGTAGTGACTCAATCATCTGTCTCGGGTGGCACGAATTAAATTGCAGCAAGGTATTACAGTCTGTGGGCTTATAATATATGTCTGTAGAGAGTCTATGATTTACAATAGAGACTTCTGTGTCCAAAAATTGTACCTTATCTTGTGAATAGGTCAGGGTAAACTGTAAGTCCCTGTCAACACTATTAAGGTATGTTTGGAATTCCACTAATTCCTCACCCGTGCCATCCCAGATCAAAAAAATATAATCTATGTAGCGCCACCACCCCAGGATCTTCCTGGAGTGGTGGGCTACATAGACGTGGCTTTCCTCAAACTCTCTCATTACTATGTTCGCATACGTGGGCGCCATGTTGCTGCCCATGGCAGTCCCACGTAGTTGGACATAGTATTTTTCATCAAAAAGAAAATAGTTATTCTGTAGTACAAACAGTAAAAGACTTAAAATAAAGTCAATCTGTTTCACATCAAAATGTGCCTCCTCCAGTGTCTTTTTAATGGCTCTTACTCCCCTCTCGTGCTGGATTGATGTGTACAAACTAACAATGTCAAAACTGGCAATTATGGCATTGGTAGGTACAACAATTTGTGAGATTTTTGATAAAAAATCACCAGTATCACGTAAATATGATTGTGCTTCCACAGCGAATTGTCGTAAAATTTTGTCCAAAAAGATGGATACATTGTTAGATACTGACCCTCTGCCGGAGACTATGGGCCTACCAGGAGGATCCTGTAGGCTTTTGTGTATCTTCGGCAGGAGGTACAGTAAAGGAGTAACCGGGAAATCAACTATAAGAAATTCACTTAATTTATTATCAATGAGGCCCTGCTCGAGTGCATCAGTGATGATCACCTGTAATTTGTCCATTATCTGTCGTTTGGGGTCTCTGGGCAACATTTTATATACATCTGGGTCCCCCAGCTGTCTATATGCCTCACTAAGATAGGTGCTCCGGTCCATGATCACAACCCCGCCGCCCTTGTCCACCGGCTTGATAATGAGGTTGTGATCATGGACCAGCTCCTGCATAGCTAGTAATTCGGTATGTGTTAAATTAGGATGTTTTAGTTTAGTCTGTTGTTCTTTAATCATAGTAAATTCTCTCCTCATACACTCCATAAATGTAGTGACCGCATGGGATTCTACAGTAGGCTGAAATTTGCTAGGAATATGTACATCCAATTTTTTAAAAACAAAATCAGCACTATCACCAATAGTGGTAGGAACAACCATATCAGATTTGTGTTGTGCAAACCAGATCTTAAGCTTTACCCTCCGAACAAACTGAATGAGGTCCAATTCTAGTTGGAACCAGTCGTTCAGTCTGTTTGGGCAAAAATTCAGTCCCTTTGTCAGTAAGGATACTTGTTCATCAGATAATTTATAAGAAGAGATATTTACCACAGTTTTATTGTCCATGATTTCTACTTTTTCTTCTGTGTTGTTTGGCCTTGTTTCCGTGTATTCCTCTGTGGCTTTCTTACGGGTGCGGTCGTGTCTAATGCCTCCCCTTCTCCGTCTACTGGAGAGGCTCCGGACTCTAAAAAAGGTTGTTTATTCTCTGGTTGCTCCTTAATACTTGTGGCAGGTTTTTTTGGGCGTTCCATCTCTCCATCCAAGTACTCAGATTAATTCACTTTCCTATTAAATCTCCTTGTGTTGTGGATAATTCTATCCCACGAATATACTCTGTTGTTAGAATAGTCCTGGTTATCCCTAAACCATTTCCTCCGTTTAATTTCTTCGATAGTGTTCCTTTGCTTTACCAAAAGGTTGTTCTGTTTTTCCAAAAATGTATTGTACTCCTCCAGGTCAAAGCAGTTTTTTAGAGTATTTTCCAACTCCATAACTTTGGTTTGGGTCAATGCTAAGTCCCTTTGTAGAAATTCCACATTTAACAAAATGAGATCAAGTGAATATTTATTCGATATGGCTTCATACTGGGCCCTATATTCAGGGTCATTAACAAAGGAATTCCCATTCGGTTGTATGCGCATACCTCTAGGTATCCTGCGTGACCGGTGATACTCCGACATTGTAGTGACATGTAATTCAAGTCCCAAAGATTTTTTTGTTTCTGTTTCATACATTCTGCGGAGGTCCAGTTTAGATGGGTTATGAAGAAATGATGCATCATTTGTTGTATTGCCCAGTATTCGGTCTGCGTCCAGTGTGGAATATGAAAAAACAACCGAGGAATATGGATGAGTAGCCATACCAGTATGGTTGCTATTAGAAATGTCCATGAAAGCTGTTGCTCTTGGTTAATGGAGTGCTCGCTTGTTCACCCACAAACAACAATTATCATACAAAGCAGCACCTCCTTGTATCCAGGTGATTGGGTGCAAGCCCTTGAACCTCGGTGCTCCGGTCCTCTTTAGATATAAATGGATATAGGCAGCACACCAAAATGGGTGAAAAAATAAGTGCTTTTATTCCAAGGAAAATTGACAACGTTTCAGCGATCTCTCACCGCCATTTTCAAGTGATTTACAAGTGATACAAGCGGGGTTAAATACCTCCCCGAATCAGTGACATCATCAACATTTACATATCATGTGACATCTGACATGTTATTATCAATGTATATACTTTACCAACCAATTTATACACACATTATCAATTTAGTGTATTCAATTCTGTGGTATAAAGTGTATACATCTCTGTATTCCGATCGCCAATCACTTATAGGATCGGATTGTGATATAAATGTACAATTATAACAGTGATCGTGTAAACAAAACAAGTAAAAGAGGGGTTAAAAGACGTTACCCAATCAAGCAAACCCGTTTGTTTAGCCGGAATAATTGGAATAATATGATTCCTACTATACATTTGGTAACGGAGTGAAGTGCTTTGCCAGCAGTTCGCTATATAACCTAATATTTATTTGCCCTGAACTAATATGGCGCTGGTGAACACCTATACATACATTGAG
Organism: Hyla sarda; assembly: GCF_029499605.1. Classification (NCBI taxonomy): domain Eukaryota; kingdom Metazoa; phylum Chordata; class Amphibia; order Anura; family Hylidae; genus Hyla; species Hyla sarda. Next base: position 192,903,330 of record NC_079193.1, on the reverse strand, counting down.
CATGCGCTGAGAGCCACGGAGCTTGGCCGCGATGCGCAAGTCATTGTTTACCTGACAGGTCGGGATGTCTCTATGACTACCAGGGACGCCGTTACTATCATTGGTTGAACTCCGGTTACACCGGAAGTAGATCCCGGCGTCCCATGTGGACTCGGGTCTGCGGATCATGGCGCGTTTGCGAAGAGGCCGGCTAAACAAACGGGTTTGCTTGATTGGGTAACGTCTTTTAACCCCTCTTTTACTTGCTTTGTTTACACGATCACTGTTATAATTGTACATTTATATCACAATCCGATCCTATAAGTGATTGGCGATCGGAATACAGAGATGTATACACTTTATACCACAGAATTGAATACACTAAATTGATCATGTTTGTATTTATTGGTTTGTAAAGTTTATACTTTGTTTATAACATGTCAGATGTCACATGATATGTAAATGTTGATGATGTCACTGATTCGGGGAGGTATTTAACCCCGCTTGTATCACTTGTAAATCACTTGAAAATGGCGGTGAGAGATCGCTGAAACGTTGTCAATTTTCCTTGGAATAAAAGCACTTATTTTTTCACCCATTTTGGTGTGCTGCCTATATCCATTTATATCTAAAGAGGACCGGAGCACCGAGGTTCAAGGGCTTGCACCCAATCACCTGGATACAAGGAGGTGCTGCTTTGTATGATAATTGTTGTTTGTGGGTGAACAAGCGAGCACTCCATTAACCAAGAGCAACAGCTTTCATGGACATTTCTAATAGCAACCATACTGGTATGGCTACTCATCCATATTCCTCGGATGTTTTTTCATATTCCACACTGGACGCAGACCGAATACTGGGCAATACAACAAATGATGCATCATTTCTTCATAACCCATCTAAACTGGACCTCCGCAGAATGTATGAAACAGAAACAAAAAAATCTTTGGGACTTGAATTACATGTCACTACAATGTCGGAGTATCACCGGTCACGCAGGATACCTAGAGGTATGCGCATACAACCGAATGGGAATTCCTTTGTTAATGACCCTGAATATAGGGCCCAGTATGAAGCCATATCGAATAAATATTCACTTGATCTCATTTTGTTAAATGTGGAATTTCTACAAAGGGACTTAGCATTGACCCAAACCAAAGTTATGGAGTTGGAAAATACTCTAAAAAACTGCTTTGACCTGGAGGAGTACAATACATTTTTGGAAAAACAGAACAACCTTTTGGTAAAGCAAAGGAACACTATCGAAGAAATTAAACGGAGGAAATGGTTTAGGGATAACCAGGACTATTCTAACAACAGAGTATATTCGTGGGATAGAATTATCCACAACACAAGGAGATTTAATAGGAAAGTGAATTAATCTGAGTACTTGGATGGAGAGATGGAACGCCCAAAAAAACCTGCCACAAGTATTAAGGAGCAACCAGAGAATAAACAACCTTTTTTAGAGTCCGGAGCCTCTCCAGTAGACGGAGAAGGGGAGGCATTAGACACGACCGCACCCGTAAGAAAGCCACAGAGGAATACACGGAAACAAGGCCAAACAACACAGAAGAAAAAGTAGAAATCATGGACAATAAAACTGTGGTAAATATCTCTTCTTATAAATTATCTGATGAACAATTATCCTTACTGACAAAGGGACTGAATTTTTGCCCGAACAGACTGAACGACTGGTTCCAACTAGAATTGGACCTCATTCAGTTTGTTCGGAGGGTAAAGCTTAAGATCTGGTTTGCACAACACAAATCTGATATGGTTTTTCCTACCACTATTGGTGATAGTGCTGATTTTGTTTTTAAAAAATTGGATGTACATATTCCTAGCAAATTTCAGCCTACTGTAGAATCCCCTGCGGTCACTACATTTATGGAGTGTATGAGGAGAGAATTTACTATGATTAAAGAACAACAGACTAAACTAAAACATCCTAATTTAACACATACCGAATTACTAGCTATGCAGGAGCTGGTCCATGATCACAACCTCATTATCAAGCCGGCGGACAAGGGCGGCGGGGTTGTGATCATGGACCGGAGCACCTATCTTAGTGAGGCATATAGACAGCTGGGGGACCCAGATGTATATAAAATGTTGCCCAGAGACCCCAAACGACAGATAATGGACAAATTACAGGTGATCATCACTGATGCACTCGAGCAGGGCCTCATTGATAATAAATTAAGTGAATTTCTTATAGTTGATTTCCCGGTTACTCCTTTACTGTACCTGCTGCCGAAGATACACAAAAGCCTACAGGATCCTCCTGGTAGGCCCATAGTCCCCGGCAGAGGGTCAGTATCTAACAATGTATCCATCTTTTTGGACAAAATTTTACGACAATTCGCTGTGGAAGCACAATCATATTTACGTGATACTGGTGATTTTTTATCAAAAATCTCACAAATTGTTGTACCTACCAATGCCATAATTGCCAGTTTTGACATTGTTAGTTTGTACACATCAATCCAGCACGAGAGGGGAGTAAGAGCCATTAAAAAGACACTGGAGGAGGCACATTTTGATGTGAAACAGATTGACTTTATTTTAAGTCTTTTACTGTTTGTACTACAGAATAACTATTTTCTTTTTGATGAAAAATACTATGTCCAACTACGTGGGACTGCCATGGGCAGCAACATGGCGCCCACATATGCGAACATAGTAATGAGAGAGTTTGAGGAAAGCCACGTCTATGTAGCCCACCACTCCAGGAAGATCCTGGGGTGGTGGCGCTACATAGATGATATTTTTTTGATCTGGGATGGCACGGGTGAGGAATTAGTGGAATTCCAAACATACCTTAATAGTGTTGACAGGGACTTACAGTTTACCCTGACCTATTCACAAGATAAGGTACAATTTTTGGACACAGAAGTCTCTATTGTAAATCATAGACTCTCTACAGACATATATTATAAGCCCACAGACTGTAATACCTTGCTGCAATTTAATTCGTGCCACCCGAGACAGATGATTGAGTCACTACCATACAGCCAATTTCTACGTGCCAGCAGAATTGTTGACAGTAGTGAGAAATTGGATCAGGCAGTTAATAAAATGGCAACCCAATTTATGGCCAGAGGCTATCCCTCCACTCTGGTTAATAGGCAGAAACAGAGGCTTTATGAGGAAAGGAGTGGACAGAGGAAATCTAGAACTAAAAGAGACCAGACAACACGTATTCCATTCATTTCCACCTTTAATGAAGTATCAGGACAGATTGCCCAAAAATTAAAAAAACATTGGCACTTAATCAGTGAAAGTTTTCCCAATATTCCTGAACTTAGGGAAATGCCCCTCATGTCCTATCGTAGGGCCAGAAATTTAAAGGATGACCTAGTAAAGGCGGATGTGTCTAAACAAACTCAAACACAGAAATATGTTTCGGTACAGGCAAAGGGATGCTTTCCCTGTAGGAGGTGCGTGAATTGTAGGTATGTGCAGAAGGGGAATACATTCACGCACCCCCAAACAGGCAAAGCTTATCCTATAAAATTCTATCTTAATTGTGAGAGTGATTTTGTGGTCTATATTCTGTGGTGTCCCTGTGGGTTCATTTATATTGGAGAGACAAAATGTGAGTTTAAAGTAAGATTGAATCAACATAGATACTCTATACGCAAAGGGAGAGTCGATTTACCGGTGTCCAAGCATTTTTTGGAAGCGGGACATCGAGAACAGGATTTAAAGTGTATGGTGGTGGATCATATTCCACCACTAAAGAGAGGTGGGGATAGGGTCGCCGCATTACAGAAAAGAGAATTGAGGTGGATATATGACCTCAATTCCCTTAAACCAAATGGTCTGAACGTAGAATTTGTAGTTACGCCAAGGATGATGATGAGATAATTGTTGTAGAGTCCCAGTGTAAGGTTATGTTCAGTGTGGTTATGTATTCTACAAGTGATATTATTTACTAATACTTGTCGTCTTAAATTTCAGAAATCTTGAAGTATAGACCATCGACGTTAAAATCAAGCAACCCAGAGAAAAGAACCGAGTACCTCAACACGGATCCACATTCTTTTTTATTTATATATATATTTCCTTTTTTTATATATAATTTTCATTTTTTACTTATTTTTTCTATATTTGTTTAATTTTTACCAGTATAGTGACGGTGCCCCTATACTAATATTGATACTGCAAGACACATATTCCTTATGTTTCCTAATTGATCTACTACTAATGTTGTACCCTGGTATGATTGTCACGTGTATGATGGGTTGCCGTTGGACACCTCTGTATTGACAAGAACGGTCTGGTGAAGTATCCTGACAACCAGAAGGTGAGGCTTTTACCAATCTGGTAGGGAGAAGCGTACTTTGGGACCCTATGGATTCCATAAGTCGCACCCAGATCCGTGCGGTGCATAACAGAGGGCAAGTGTCCAGGTCCCTTGATTGTTTTTTAGCATGTGTGCAGGGTTACAATATTGGAATAATATGATTCCTACTATACATTTGGTAATGGAGTGAAGTGCTTTGCCAGCAGTTCGCTATATAACCTAATATTTATTTGCCCTGAACTAATATGGCGCTGGTGAACACCTATACATACATTGAGCATGCGCTGAGAGCCACGGAGCTTGGCCGCGATGCGCAAGTCATTGTTTACCTGACAGGTCGGGATGTCTCTATGACTACCAGGGACACCGTTACTATGATTGGTTGAACTCCGGTTACACCGGAAGTAGATCCCGGCGTCCCATGTGGACTCGGGTCTGCGGATCATGGCGCGTTTGCGAAGAGGCCGGCTAAACAAACGGGTTTGCTTGATTGGGTAACGTCTTTTAACCCCTCTTTTACTTGTTTTGTTTACACGATCACTGTTATAATTGTACATTTATATCACAATCCGATCCTATAAGTGATTGGCGATCGGAATACAGAGATGTATACACTTTATACCACAGAATTGAATACACTAAATTGATAATGTTTGTATTTATTGGTTTGTATAGTTTATACTTTGTTTATAACATGTCAGATGTCACATGATATGTAAATGTTGATGATGTCACTGATTCGGGGAGGTATTTAACCCCGCTTGTATCACTTGTAAATCACTTGAAAATGGCGGTGAGAGATCGCTGAAACGTTGTCAATTTTCCTTGGAATAAAAGCACTTATTTTTTCACCCATTTTGGTGTGCGGCCTATATCCATTATATATATATATATATATATATATATATATATATATATATATATATATATATAATTTTATTAAATGTATTAATATATCTCTCATTTTAATATGCAACAGTTTTAACCGTGCGACAGATTTTTTCCCTGCGACTAAAAAGATCGGGAAAAGTGTGACAGATTAGTTAATACCAAGAGAAAAAAAGGTCGGAAAAGCAAAGGTCAAACACAAACCGACACTCCACTCTTAGTAAATGAGGGCCAATGTTTTGGAGTGACCATCACAAAGCGCTGATCTCAATCCTATTGAAAATTTATGGGCAAAGCTAAAAAGACAGGTACGAGCAAGGCGACCTACAAACATGGCTCAGTTACACCAGTTCTGTCAGGAGAAATGGGCCAAAATTCCTTCCAACTATTGTGAGAAGCTGGTGGAAGGATATCCAAAATGATTTCCCAAGTCATAAAGTTTAAGGGCAATGCTACCAACTAATGAAATGTATGTAAACTTTTAACTTTGCAGAAAGTAATAAAAATGCCTTAAAATATCCCCTCTCATTATTCTGGCATTTGGCAAATATAAATAATTTTGGTTATCCTAACTGACCTAAAACGGGTATGTTTTTTTTCTGATTTCTTGTTTTATGGTGAGAAAAACATGCATATGTGTCTTTTAATATAGTGGATGTAAACTTCTGGTTTCAACTGTTACTATTGCTATATGTGATCATTATGTGCTGGCTGGTCTTTGATTCAATACTAAACTCAGCTGTATACATTGCTGCTCTGACCAGCTAATGTCTATCCATTTAGACTCCACAATTGATTACTATTGTGAACAGCCTTATAATTTATTTACATCTTTGCCATTGTGCACTTTACTTATGATATGTACCTCCAGTAATCATGCAATCCCTTAATTTGTCTTTGTGTGCTCCTACTATCATTATTCACATTTTGTAGGAATTTGAATGTATTTAACCCCTTGCTGCAAAACGCCGGGTTTTTACGGAGCCGCGGCACGGGGGGGGGGGGGGGGGTTATGAAGTGAGCTCAGGAGCTGAGCTCGCATCATACCTGCATGGTCCCGGCTGCTATCAGCATCCAGGACCCATGGCTAATGCCGGACATTAAACTGCATGGTCAGTGGCGTACGCGCAAAAAAATTCCAAGGTCCAAAATAGCGGGGTTTTTTGGGTCACTTTTTATAACATAAAAAAAAGAAATACAAAGCGATCAAAAAGTCCGATCAAAACAGAAATGGTACCAATAAAAACTTCAGATCACGGCGCAAAACATGAGCCCTCATACCGGCCTGTAAATGGAACAATAAAAAAGTTATAGGGGTCAAAAGGGGACCATTTTAAACATATACATTTTCCTGCATGTAGATATGATTTTTTTCTAAAGTAATAAAAAGTCAAACCTACATGAGTAGGGTGTCATTTTAATTGTATGGACCTACAGAATGAAGAAAATGTGTCATTTTTAATTAAAAATGTACTGCGTAGAAACAGAAGCCACCAAAATTCACAAAATGGCGTTTTTTCTTCCATTTTGTTGCACAATGATTTTTTTTCCGTTTCCGTTTCCGTTGGGTAAAATAACTGATGTCATTACAAAGTAGAATTGGTGGTGCAAAAAATAAGCCATAATATGGATTTTTAGGTGCAAAATTAAAAGGGTTATGATTTTTAAAAGGTAAGGAGGAAAAAATGAAAGTGCAAAAATGGAAAAACGCTATGTCCTTAACCAGGCTAGCGGTATTCCCGAGCGTGACTCGGGGTTAATTTTCGCTGCCAGAAGCAGTAACCCCGAGTCACGCTCGGGGTAGATAACGGAGCTGGCAGCGGAGTCTCCTTACCTTCTCCTTGCGATCCAGCGATGTCCCCGCTGTGATTGCCGGTGAGAGCCCCGGCGGATGCCTCCATCTGACTTCCTGGTTCCGTCTCTGTGAGCCGCAGAGGCTCATGGGGGTGGAACTGGGCGGGTAATTCAAATGTTTCAAGCATAAAAGTGACACACACATAAAGTTAGGTGATACAGTGAAATCCTGTCAGATTACATTGTATCACCTCAGATTTGACACAGTATCACCTCAGATTTGACATTTGATCATCCCACAATGCCCTGCCTGCCCTTTTGCTGTAATTTCTGCCCATAAAATAATTTTTTTACCATGGCATCAAAGCGTCACTTTAGTATCTCCAAAGCGGGTTTGGATCAGATGAGTGACAGCGGAAGCGACACAGAGCTCCTCGCAGAATTGAGCGACAGCGATAGCGATTCGTGGCAAGATTCGTCATCCGACTCTGACACTGACCAGAGAAGTGGCGACAGCGACGATTCTGCACCCGAGCTCAGTGATGTGCGCACTTGGTGCCCTATTGATTGCGGTATGGATGAGGTACCGCCGCCAAGATTTCCGTTTTCTGGATCACCTGGGATGAAGGTAGACGTTGAGCACAATGATCCTTTGGCGTACCTAAAATTATTTCTAACAGATCACGTCATTGAAAATATTGTCACTGAGACAAATCGCTACAATGAGCAGCAATCCGCTACTCTGCATAGCGAGTTTTCCAGGAACAGAAAGTGGGAACCGGTGACTAAAGAGAACATCTGGAAGTTTCTGGGGCTAATACTTCTTCAGGGGGTGGTGGGGAAACCCCTGCAGAAATGGTACTGGACTACCAATAAATTGCTGGCAACCCCATTTTTTGGCACCATCATGTCCGAGTACCGATTTTCCCTCATAATGAAGAATTTGCACTTCACCAACAACGAGGAATTTGATGAAGCCACACATCCAGCGCCAAAACTCAAGAAGATCTGGGAAGTATACCAAATGATCCTAAAAAATTTCCAGCAGGCCTATGTGCCAGATAGAGACATCAGCATTGATGAAAGTTTGATGACTTACAAGGGACGCCTCAGCTGGATTCAATACATCGCATCCAAGAGAGCACGGTTTGGAATAAAATCCTATATGCTCTGCGAGTCTGCCACTGGCTATATATGGAATTCCGACATATACACCGGTAAAGGAACACAATTCAACCCCAGGTACAGCGGCTATGGGATGGCAACGTCATCAGTCCTTACACTGCTTGAGCCATTGCTGAATCAGGGGTAATGTGTGACAATGGACAACTTTTACACATCGCCAGAGCTGTACGAGTTTCTGCTAAAACACAAGACTGATGGATATGGAACCGTTAGGGTCAACCGACGTGACCTGCCATCTATGTTTGCCAAGAAAAAACTGAAAACAGGAGAAATGATTGCCTGGCAGAAAGGAAAGATGATGGCAATGCATTGGTGTGACAAAAAAAGATGTGTGCCTAATGAGTACAGTGCATAACACCTCCACTGCCATGGTCCACACAAGAGGGGGGAAAGATGTCATGAAGCCACAACTTGTGATTGACTACAACAACACCATGGGAGGTGTCGATAGAGCCGATCAGGCGATGACATTTTATCCGGCTATGCGGAAACAACAAAAAAAATATTACAAAAAAATATTCAGGCATCTCCTGGAACAATGCCTCTGGAATGCCTATATACTGCACAGAGGAAAGAGTGACAAGCCTCTTGTTCATTCTGACTTTATCTGGAAGGTGGCGGAGCGGATTTTTGTGAACTACCAAACGCCATCAGTGGCCGTGAACAGATCTGGACGTCGTGCTGTTGATGTTGTCAACCCAGAACGCCTGACTGGTCGTCACTTTATGGATTACGTCCCGCCAACCGCAAAAAAGGCAGCACCTACAAGGATGTGCATAGTTTGCTGCTCAAAGAGAGATAGCAATGGAAAAAAAATCCGAAAGGAAACCAGGTTCCATTGCCCTGATTGTGATGTCGGTCTATGTGCAGTCCCATGTTTCAAAATTTACCACACCCAGGATGTTTACTGAATTTTCTTTGTTTGACAAATTTAATTATTTATTACATTATTGAATAAAATTATATTATTTACTAGATTATAATTCATGATTTTATGTTTCGAACTTTATCACATCTGAGAGTACTTTTGGTCAGGTTTAAGTAAGTAATTACTGGCCTACAATACATAACACCACATTTCCATGCAAAAAAATGGTACCACTTTTGGTACAAAATTCCTGCCATAATCATACCGCCAGGGAGGTTAAGGGGTTAATAAAATTGAACTGTTACTGTTTCATTAATTCTTGTGCTATGAATTCTAGGGCCCTAGTTCGTTATTATTACATTTAGAAGCAAAAAATAATGGAGAAAAAACCATGGGTCTTTTGAAATGATCAGTTTTAGAAGATTTTGTCCGTCATGTCATAGGTAGCATTAGATCAATGCATATCATTTTTGATTAATAAAAACCTAAGAAATCCTGATGCATGTAAGGGAAGTCAGCCAACCAAGTAAGCATCTAGAAGCAAGTGCCATCCTCTTTCTTGACAGACCAGAGCTAGGATGCCAAATGTGTATAATTGCATGGACAGTTTGTAAAAATAGACATGTCCATTTTTTTTTTTGGGTACTTGCTAATTTTATTGGAATTGTTCACAGACAGTCTTGGTAATCTGCTTGGCCAAAAATCATACGGTTCTCAGTAACAAATTATTCAGATAATAAAGAAAACCTTGTAAATGTGGTCGTACAGATATTGAGCTGATCAGAATAATTTGTGTGATCTTAGTGGTAAGACATACAGCAAAAACTTAAAGGGGGATTTATCATTGTTGTCTTTTGAAAGTATGTTTTGAAGTCATTTGTTTTTGCATTGGTTTTGCTTGCGTGCAACATATTTATCATACTATAGCGGGGAGGTTGATACATTTGGCTCACATAAGCAAAAACACAATAAATCCCTTTAGAACACCTTTTTGTATGATTCCTCCTCTTCTCTGTGACTTTTCTGCAGTTCTCTGCAGTTGCAATCTTTTAAAAGTGCTCTCCCAAAGCAGTTTTGTAAGCCAGGTCTTGACTGGTGTAGATTTGTGGTGTTTTTGAGGAGTTTGCGGCTTTCTGTGCGACATTCACAGTTGGAAAAGTCGTTATGACTGCAAACTGTAAATTGAAATTGACTTTTGTCATATCATTTGTAGCTTTTTGCCTAAAGTTAAAAATCACAAATAAAAGTGCTTTGGTGCACATGAGATATTTCATGCTTAAAATATATTTAACCCCTTAAGGACCGGGGGTTTTTCCGTTTTTGCATTTTCGTTTTTTGCTCCTTGCCTTTAAAAAATCATAACTCTTTCAAATTTGCACCTAAAAATCCATATGATGGCCTATTTTTTGCACCACCAATTCTACTTTGCAATGACATCAGTCATTTTGCCCAAAAATCTACGGTGAAGCAGGAAAAAAAATCATTGTGCGACAAAATTGAAAAAAAAAAACGCTGTTATGTAACTTTTGGGGGCTTCCGTTTCTACGTAGTACATTTTTTGGTAAAAATGACACCTGATATTTATTCTGTAGGTCCATACGATTAAAATGATACCCTACTTATATAGGTTTGATTTTGTCGGACTTCTGGAAAAAAATCATAACTACATGCAGGAAAATTAATACGTTTAAAATTGTCATCTTCTGACCCCTATAACTTTTTTATTTTTCCGTGTATGGGGCGGTATGAGGGCTCATTTTTTGCGCCGTGATCTGAAGTTTTTAACGGTACCATTTTTGCATTGATAGGACTTATTGATATTTTGGACTTTGGAATTTTTTTGCGCGCACGCCATTGACCGAGCGGTTTAATTAATGATATATTTTTATAATTCGGACATTTCCGCACGCCGTGATACCATATATGTTTATTTTTATTTTTATTTACACTGTGTTTTTTTTTTTATTGGAAAAGGGGGGTGATTCAAACTTTTAATAGGGGAGGAGTTAAATGATCTTTATTCACTTTTTTTTTGCAGTGTTATAGGTCCCATAGGACCTATAACACTGCACACACTGATCTTCTATGTTGATCACTGGTTTCTCATAAGAAACCAGTGATCAACGATTCTGCCGCATGACTGCTCATGCCTGGATCTCAGGCACTGAGCAGTCATTCGGCGATCGGACATCGAGGAGGGCCCTCCCGCTGTCCTGTCAGCTGTTCGGGATGCCGCGATTAGCCGCGGCTATCCTGAACAGCCCGACTGAGCAAGCCGGGAAATTTCACTTTTAGCCGCGCGGCTCAGCTCTGAGCGCGCGGCTAAAGGGTTAATAGCGCGCGGTGATTGGCGCTGTGCGCTGTTAGAGGCGGGTCCCGGCTTCACTATGACGCCGGGCCCGCCATGATATGACGCGCAGGACCAAGGACCAAGGACGTACCGGTACGTCCTTGGTCCTTAAGGGGTTAAAAAAAAAAGCTCTAAAGTCAATGATAAATGACATTTTTTTTTTATCAATTGGTGCCAGAAAGTTAAACAGATTTGAAAATTACTTCTATTAAAACATATTAATCCTTCCAGTACTGCAGTACCGTGTGCTGCAGAAGAAGTTCTTTTCTTTTTGAATTTCTTTTCTAACACAACAAGAACGTGGTCTAAAATGTCAGGAAGTGCTCGAGCCCAAATGCTGATGTGCATTTATAGGGAATAGCAAGTCCTGCACTTGTGTTCTGTTGCTATGGGCAATCCCCAGCAAAAAATGCATACAATGGAGGATGTCTGCAACCGGCCACAAGGTCCGACAAGGACCTTGTGGCCGGTTGCAGACATCCTCCATTGTATGCATTTTTTGCTGGGGATTGCCCTAAGCAACGGACCACAAGTGCAGGACTTGCTATTCCCTATGAATGCACATCAGCATTTGGGCTCGAGCACTTCCTGACATTTTAGACCACGTTCTTGTTGTGTTTGTTTTGTAATAATATACCAATGCGCCTTTATTATCATGTATAGGTAGCATTTAGAGTCACCTGTGAGGCCGGCAACTCATCAGCCTACTTAGGTGGGGCTTATAGCCTGCTTCCTCCCTCCCATTGTTTGTGTGACCACACACTGGAGTTCATACTGGGAACAGTCTGTAAGTCGGACCAAAAGCTTTTGTAATTGCGCATTTGCCCCTGTTTTCTTGCTTATCATGCACAGGCAGGTTTAGGTTAGGTCCCGCATCACTTGAGAAATCTTGGCGTTGGTATGCGGGCTCAGGTATGTCCTTCATATAAGGATATACTGGCTAATGTCTCAATTTTACATCAGTTTTGAGGGATAGCCAATGTCATTGTTACATCCACCACACCAGTGCATTTATGTCATGTTGTGTTTCTGAATTTCTTTTCTGTCTGACCACAGTGCTCTCTGCTGACACCTCTGTCCATGTCAGGAAGTTTCCAGAGCGGGAGAGGTTTGCTATGGCGATTTGCTTGTACTCTGGACAGTTCCTGACATGGACAGAGGTGTCAGCAGTTAGCAATGTGGTCAGACAGAAAAGAATTCCAGAAATAATTACAACTTCCTCTGTAGTATACAGCAGTTGATAAGTAATGGAAGGATTAAGATTTGTTAATAGAAATAATTTACAAATCTGTTTAACTGGCACCATGTGATTAAAAAAAAAAAAATCGTTTTCCACCAAAGTACCCCGTTAAGTGAAATCTAGCCTGTATGCAGTAGTCCACTACCCAACATGCAGTACAAGGCAGTACTACAGTAAACAATGTCACTGTTGACCCAATCTTCATTCCCTTTTATTTAGTAGCTAAGTAAACTAAGCACACTACAGACAACAGAGCTGTGACATTGGTCTGAACTTGCAGTTATTGCTGGAGTGTATACCATTTTTAATAAAGTTTTGCAAGGGTACACATATAATGTAATATTGGTGAAGTGAAAAGGAACATTTTTCATGACCCCAACCTCAAGATCCACCACTTCTGATCTACAATTATCTTTTAACCATTTGCTAACTGCCCATTTGCTAGCTTTCTAGCATTGTCTATAAACATATAAAATGTGCCTGGTCAAGATGGGGTTAAGCAAGCTAGAGCTTTCTAAGCCCTTGTCGTTATGTTCAGCCAAGCTGGCCAAAACTTTGCAAATTGGACAGATGCATTAGACTGCTGATCCAGAGGGAGGTCATCTTGGGACCCTTAGGCACCCGAACTGAATATGATCTAAGCATGAGGTCTAGAACAGCAGACCTAAAACTAGACAAGTGTGAGCAGCTATACAACATGTATATAAAATCTGTTGGGTCTGAGGATCATCTAGAACAGGTTTAGTCATTTCTGATGCTAAAATGTCAAAAGAGAAACAAGATCGGCATTATTCAAAAGTGTACATTACTTGCTTTGTTAGGAGGAACACATGGCTGTCACTTTAAGTAAGCTCCGTGCATCTATCTATGTCCAGGAATGTCTATGCACTTGAACAACCCTTCCTCTGTAAGAATATTGTCAATAGAAAAAAGTTTGGCATTTACTGGTATAGTTCATTTATTCTGTAGCATCTTTTATCTTTTCTTGTGCAACCAACTGCTGTCAGTGTGTTAGCAATCTGAAAATACTGCATGCCGTAATATGACTTAATCACAAAAACAAAACGTGCAGGTGGCTAAAGATCACACATATATGTTCTTCAGGGCACAGAAGTGGTGTGTACAGATGGGAGAGCAAAGAGGTGACAAATTATTGAGTAAGACAACAAGAGACATTATGTTCCCTTTCATCAGTGTTCACACAATTTTTTTTCATGTTGAAATACCTTATAAAGTTTATGTCTAAAGTTACTTTTTTTTTTTTACAATACTATGTCAATACAATGTAAACTTCCTTTGAAAAACATAGGTAGGTTTAAAATGAAATCAAGTAGGTAGAGCTAGTATTTACATAGAGGATAGGTAGCTTATTCTGCCTGCTTTCTTGACTAGGCCTTTATAATAAGTTAAAGGGGTTATTCAAGGACCAAAAAAAAAAAAAAATAATAATAATAACTTGTTTCTGGCTCCATTCACTGCTCCCCAATTCACTGTTTTCTTTTGCTCCATTTTCTCCTTTCTCCTGCATGCCCTATTAAAACTACATTTTCCAGCAGTCCTCACAGCCAAGATCGGTAGTAGGGGAGAACTTGCTGGTATCATGTCACAAGGGGACGTGGCATTGCAAGCTATAATAAAGAGGGGGTGGCTTGGTTGTATAATGTTATAAAGGGGGGAAAGGCTTGTTAGTATGACATCAGAAGGGGTTTACAGGATGAGGATGCTGAAAGCCAGGACATAGTGTCACATGGTCTCTGTCTGGGCGGGGGGGGGGGGGGGGGGAGACAATATAGGCAGAGGATGGCGATGGCAGGTTCTTCTTCACTTCCTGCCTGTCACAGCATATTCTAAGAGAGAGAATGGCCCAGTACAGGTAATAAGTGTAAATTACAATACAGTTGATCTGATCATAAGGGGACACAATATGAATAATTTTTGCTATCTGGAGTACCCCTTTAAGGAAGTTAAAATAACTAGATTATTAGAGTATCTGACAGACTTTTAGCATCATGTCTTATATCTGTCTTTCACAGGTGTCCATGCTTCCTTGCAGAATTTATATAGTGCTCTACACTATTGGCGAAGAACACAATTGAAAGAGGAGCAGGAACATTAGTCCTTGCTCTACTTAGTAAACAGTACTTTAACATTATGAATCTTCCCGCTTACTGTTAGTAGATTCCCTGGGCTGGATGCTTTGTGCCCAACCCATTTAATCTGTGCCCAGCAACACAGTAAGCTTGCACTAGTGTATATAGCTCTGGCTTACTGTATTTTGCTTGATGCCACAGGGTTTCCTGAGCAAAAATCAGAATGGGCGCCAGATTGTGGCATTAACCCTGTGGCATTAAGCAGAGACACTACTGAAAAGAGAAAGTTAACTATAATATTTGTTTGGTTTACTTTTTAAACTGAGTTTTTTTCTAGATTCCAAGATACTGGACAGGCTGGTTATTTTTGAATTTTATTTTTTTTTAAATAAAATGCTCAGCTGGGGTGTGAGGATGTTTTATTTCAATACATTTCTTTAATTTGTGTCTGGTGTGTTTTTGTCCGCTTTATAGACTTGTAGTAGTCCATTACTAAGCAGGGACCTAATATTAGCCTCTAAATGTTCAAGGTGGACACAGGCTGATGTTTTTTAGGCTGAGAAGGTGTCAAAATCCATGGCCCTCTACACCCTAGTAATACTAGGCGGCAATTTTTGTCAAATTCATAACACATTTGATTTTTTACCAATTAAATCCCTTTTCATTTTTCTGATACGCCATCAATAGCTGATCGGCAGGGTGCTAACATCCGGCACCCCCACTGAGTTCTTCAGGCTAGCGGTGGGTGTCGAATGTAATCATAGTGTACAGCCAGAAGCCTCAGTTCTCTATATTGTGTAATTTTACACAATTCCATATTGAGACAAGCTTTACTTATTTTACCATCTCTACTAGTGTTAAGCAAACCAGACCCGTTGAACTTGGGTGAGGTCAGGCCTTGTCACAAAGTCAAACATTGGTCCCAGCATCACCTCTTAGTATCACAACAGGAACAGCATAACCTTCCTAGGGAACTACAAGTCCCAGGATCACATCCCAGTGTCAATACAGATCCAAGAATTACCTTCCTATGTCACTACAAATACCAACAAGTGTCACTACATGTTATTTTATTTTTAAAAAATGCTGGTCATCACCATTGTCCATTGAATCAAACATAGTCCACTGCAAATACGGATCTGAAAAGCAAAAAAGAATACTCTCCCCATCCAGGAGAGCCAACAAAGTGTTTGAAGGCTGTGTTCCCACATAACATTTTAACATGCCTCTTTCTAATTATACTGAATGTTCATTCCAATTCCCCTCTCTAGGGACCATCAAATGATCCCTAGAAGAGGGGCTACAGAAAAAGCATGGAGAACAGTGAGATTCATATGTGACTGTTCTCCTGTTGTCGTATGTGTAAGAGGATGTCCCCACACTTGATTCAGTAAAAAGCCCTCTATATAGATGCAATATATATATATATATATATATATATATATATATATATACAGGGTGGGCCATTTAAATGGATTTTGAAGTCAGCCATTTTGAATCCAACTTTTGTTTTTTCAATAGGAAGAGGATCACGTGACACATCAAACTTATTGGGAAATTCACAAGAAAAACAATGATGTGATTGGTTTTAACGTAACTTTATTCTTTCATGAGTTATTTACAAGTTTCTGACCACTTATAAAATGTGTTCAATGTGCTGCTCATTGTGTTGGATTGTCAATGCAACCCTCTTCTCCCACTCTTCACACACTGATAGCAACACCGCAGGAGAAATGCAAGCACAGGCTTACAGTATCCGTAGTATCAGGTGCTGCACATCTCGTATCTTCACAGCATAGACAATTGCCTTCAGCTGACCCCAAAGATAAAAGTCTAAGGGGGTCAGATTGGGAGACATTGGGGCCATTCAACTGGCCCCCGACGACCAATCCACTTTCCAGGAAACTGTTCATCTAGGAATGCTCGGACCTGACACCCATAATGTGGTGGTGCACCATCTTGCTGGAAAAACTCAGGGAATGTGCCAGCTTCAGTGCATAAAGAGGGAAAAACATCATCATGTAGCTATTTTGCATATCCAGTGGCCTTGAGGTTTCCATTGATGAAGAATGGCCCCACTATCTTTGTACCCCATATACCACACCATACCATCAATTTTTGTGTTCCAACAATCTTGAAGGGATCTATCCAATGGGGGTTAGTGTCAGACCAATAGCAGTGGTTTTATTTGTTAACTTCACCATTCACATAAAAGTTTGCCTCATCACTGAACAAAATCTTCTGCGTAAACTGAGGGTCCTGTTCCAATGTTTGTTTTGCCCATTCTGCAGCACCTGAAACTACGGATACTGGAAGCCTGTGCTGGCATTTCTCCTGCGGTGTTGCTATCAGTGTGTGAAGAGTGGGAGAAGAGGGTTGCATTGACAATCCAACACAATGGGCAGCACATTGAACACATTCTATAAGTGGTCAGAAACTTGTAAATAACTCATGAAAGAATAAAGTTACGTTAAAACCAAGCACATCATTCTTTTTCTTGTGAAATTCCCAATTGATGTGTCACATGACCCTCTTCCTATTGAAAAAACTAAAGTTGGATTCAAAATGGCCACCATGGTCACCACCCATCTTGAAAAGTTTCCCCCCCTCACATATACTAATGTGCCACAAACAGGAAGTTAATATCACCAACCATTCCCATTTTATTAAGGTGTATCCATATAAATGGCCAACCCTGTATATACAGGTTATTCTCAAAAAATTTGCATATTGTGCTAAAGTTCATTATTTTCCATAATGTAATTATAAAAATTAAACTTTCATATATTTTAGATTCATTGCACACCAACTGAAATATTTCAGGTCTTTTATTGTTTTAATACTGATGATTTTGGCATACAGCTCATGAAAACCCCAAATTCCTATCTCAAAAAATTTGCATATCATGAAAAGGTTCTCTAAACGAGCTATTAACCTAATCATCTGAATCAACTAATTAACTCTAAACACCTGCAAAAGATTCCTGATGCTTTTAAAAACTCCCACCCTGGTTCATTACTCAAAACCGCAATCATGGGTAAGACTGCCGACCTGACTGCTGTCCAGAAGGTCATCATTGACACCCTCAAGCAAGAGGGTAAGACACAGAAAGAAATTTCTGAACAAATAGGCTGTTCCCAGAGTGCTGTATCAAAGCACCTCAATGGGAAGTCTGTGGGAAGGAAAAAATGTGGCAGAAAACGCTCCCCAACAAGAAGAGGCAACCGGACCCTGAGGAAGATTGTGGAGAAGGACCGATTCCAGACCTTGGGGGACCTGCGGAAGCAGTGGACTGAGTCTGGAGTAGAAACATCCAGAGCCACTGTGCACAGGCGTGTGCAGGAAATGGGCTACAGGTGCCGCATTCCCCAGGTCAAGCCACTTTTGAACCAGAAACATGTCAGCTGCCACTTTTGAACATGCCATGTCAGCTGCTGTTGTTGGTCCACTGTTTTTTATCAAGGGCAGGGTCAATGCAGCTAGCTATCAGGAGATTTTGGAGCACTTCATGCTTCCATCTGCTGAAAAGCTTTATGGAGATGAAGATTTAATTTTTCAGCACAACCTGGCGCCTGCTCACATTGCCAAAACCACTGGTAAATGGTTTACTGACCGTGGTATTACTGTGCTCAATTGGCCTGCCAACTCTCCTGACCTGAACCCCATAGAGAATCTGTGGGATATTGTGAAGAGAAAGTTGAGAGACGAAAGACCAAACACTCTGGATGAGCTTAAGGCCGCTATCGAAGCATCCTGGGCCTCCATAACACCTCAGCAGTGCCACAGGCTGATTGCCTCCATGCCACGCCGCATTGAAGAAGTCATTTCTGCAAAAGGATTCCCGACCAAGTATTGAGTGCATAACTGAATATAATTATTTGAAGGTTGACTTTTTTTTCTATTAAAAACACTTTTCTTTTATTGGTCGGATTAAATATGCTAATTTTTTTAGATAAGAATTTTGGGTTTTCATGAGCTGTATGCCAAAATCATCAGTATTAAAACAATAAAAGACCTGAAATATTTCAGTTGGTGTGCAATGAATCTAAAATATATGAAAGTTTAATTTTTATCATTATATTATAGAAAATAATGAACTTTAGCACAATATGCTAATTATTTTTAGAACAACCTGTATATTTTGTTATGATTTCACCCTGGGGATAGTTCTGAGATCGTCCTTGACACAGGACACATTCCTTCACAATAAATGGGCAAACAGCAAGTCCTTTCTGCACGTATGGCTCCTAGCCAGCTTTATTAGACTGGTTGCAGGATAAATAAAAAACATAACACAGGAACAAACCAAATTCTTAAACCGTCCACTTCACTGTTGTGGCTATCACTCACAGGCCTTGCTGTGTGCTCCCCCCCCCCCCCCCCCCCAAAGCCACCTTGTTGTCTTCCAAGGAGAGCCCAGACTACACTGTCTGCCTTCCTTTTAAACATACTTCCCCTCTCTGCAGCCTCACTGCTGAGGCCCCAGGTGGAAGTTCCTCTAGGATCAGCTAGGGAAATACACCCTTTCCTTTCCTATATACACATATATACACACACACACATCGCTAGTAAATCCCTTCCTCATTGGGTCATTGCAGAACACACAGTCCAACGTGAGGGAAGGGCAGTACCCAGCAATCTATACAGATTGCTGAATAATGAGTGCCCCCCAAAAATTAATTCCCATAATCGCTAGTTAAGCCTTTCATGGATGGGCAGGAGGTATATAAGGTATACCTTCTAATCATCCCTAGCTGCACCTACGGCTAAACAGCTATGGGCACAGCTAGAATAGAGCAGGGACTCTTCATTACAGTGATGGAAATTCGAGCTTCTATACAGTACACAACAGTGTGCTCTGCACTGGTGTATACTGTACCATCAGGGAGATAAGTAATGATGCCAGAAGCTCAAAACATTGTCATCGTTTCACTCTAGGAGCTGGATGTGATGCACCTGAACCATAGAAGGAAGCAAACCACATGCAGGTTAGGCCAGCATGTCATAGCTAGCTGCTTGAAGTCCAGGCTTGCATGGTCTATGTGCAAAAGTCCCACAAAAATAATTTATTTGCAAATTATGGTGGAAAAAAAGTATTTGGTCATCTCAATACTTTGTTTTATACTTTTTGTTGGCAATGACAGAGGTGAAGCATTTTCTGTAAGTCTTCACAAGGTTTTCACACACACTGTTGCTGGTATTTTGGCCCATTCCTCCATGCAGATATCCTCTAGAGCAGTGATGTTTGGGGGCTGTCATCGGGCAACACAGACTTTCAACTCCCTCCAAAGGATTTCTATAGGGTTGAGATCTGGAGAATGGCTTGGCCACTCTAGGACCTTGAAATGTTTCTAACGAAGCCACTTGTTCATTTCCCGGGCGGTGTGTTTGGGATCGTTGTCATGCTGAAAGACCCAACCACGTTTCATCTTCAATGCCCTTGCTGATGGAAGGAGGTTTTCACTCAAAATCTCACGATACATGGCTCCATTCATTCTGTCCTTTACACGAATCACGTGTCCATGTCCCTTAGCAGAAAAACAGCCCCAAAGCATGATGTTTCCACCCCCATGCTTCACAGTAGGTATGGTGTCCTTTGGATGCAACTCAGCATTCTTTCTCCTCAAACATGACGAGTTGAGTTTTTACCAAAAAGTTCTACTTTGGTTTCATCTGACCATATGACATTTTCCCAATCCTCTTTTGGATCATCCAAATGCTCTCTAGCAAACTTCAGATGGGCCTGGACATGTACTGGTTTAAACAGGGGCACACGTATGGCACTGCATGATTTAAGTCCCTGATTTAAGTTACTGATGGTAGCCTTTGTTACTTTGGTCCCAGCTCGCTGCAGGTCATTCACTAGGTCCAAGACAAGGTCCCGTGTGGTTCTGGGATTTTTGCTTTTTTGCTCACCGTTCTTGTGATCATTTTGACACCATGGATTGAGATCTTGTGTGGAGCCCCAGATTGAGGGAGATTATCAGTGGTCTTGTATGTCTTCCATTTTCTAATAATTGCTCCCACAGTAGATTTTTTTCACACCAAGCTGCTTGCATGTTGCAGATCTAGTCTTCCCAGCCTGGTGCAGGTCTACAATTTTGTTTCTGGTGTCCTTCGACAGTTCTTTGGTCTTGGCCATAGTGGAGTATGGAGTCTGACTGTTTGAGGTTGTGGGCAGGTTTCTTTTATACTCATAAAAAGTTCAAACAGGTGCCATCAATACAGGAAACGAGTGGAAGACAAAGGAGACTCTTAAAGAAGAACTTACAGGTCTGTGAGAGCCAAAAATCTTGCTTGTTTGTAGGCGAACAAATATTTATTTTCCACCATAATTTTCAAATAAATTCTTTAAAAATCTGACAGATTTTTTTTTTTTCTAATTATGTCTCTCATAGTTGAGATATACCTATGATGAAATGACAGGCCTCTCTCATATTTTTAAGTGGGAGAACTTGCACAATTGGCGACTGACTAAATACTTTTTTGCCCTACTGTTGTAGTAGAACATGTAGTGGCAACCACGTGACCAGGAAAAGTACAAGTAACAACAACAGCCATGTAGTAGTAAGAGCATCACATCAACAAGCCAAGGTTGTCCATCTACTCCAGGGAATATATTGTTTCAAAGAATCCGGCTCATTCTCAGTCATCTCTGGAGGAGTCTGACACTATTACAATGAGCCAGATATCAGTGGTTTCCTCTTCCTTTAAAGTTACATGGCACAGTCAAAGAAGCATAGTCTTACTATTCCATAATCTCTGTCTTTGCTGCCCTCTCCTAGTGGGCCCCACTCCCCCCCCCCCCCCAAGAGACAGCATCCAGGGTGCTAAGAAAAAAGATAGAAATTAGGAGGAGCTGTGTGAGGTGAACAGTCAGCCTTTGGAGCACGTAGCAGAGGTGGTGGAGGTAAAGGCAGTGGCTGAGCTTAGCTGTGGTAGTGGGACTGATGGTAGGCATGGTGATGGTGTCAGTTGTGGAGGTGGCTATCATGAAAGGGGCAAGGGGCCCATGAGACATCATAACAGACTGAGTGGAGTGGCATAAATAAGAAGGACTACAATTATGTAGTTTTAGGCAGGGCAGGGGAACCAGGTGACAACAAAGGGATGTCATTAGTGGAGGATAGTGGTGGCATGGTACGTGATTTACATTTCAACAAAAAGCCTTCCAGAAGAGGGGCAAAGTCGGGTGGTGATGTACATAGTAGTTATTTATGGTACACTGTTGTTAACCAATTTTTCTGTACCTTCCCAGAGGATAAAAACTAGGCACAGTGCCAGATCAGCAAGCAGAATGTAAGGTGGGACAAAGGCCTAAGTTTAGGAACTATGACTCAATGTAACCACACGGAGCAGCATCACAAGGCCGCTTGAAACATTCCTTTTGGAGCAAATGCTTACGGCTGATAATATTCCTTCCGTATCAAATGCTAATAGCGACAATTGAGCAAGAGATGGAAGAAGGTTCAAATATGTCTCGCTGCAGAGATAGAGGACAAGGCACCCACACAACTTGACAGTGACGACGATAAACATGATGATAACCAACCATGACAGTATAAGAAGGAACTAAAAAAAGAATAGAAAGCGCTCCATGGCATGATATTGCTAAAGAGAGCAAACATACAGTGTATAATGGCGCTTACCAGAGGCCCAGCACAACAAATGGACAGAATATAGATCAAAGACAGGTTATTAGCAGCCTGTCGCCCACGATTCATAACAATTCCTCCAATAAAGACAAGATCATCCAGGCACTCAGAAGTACCCTCCACAGCCTGTAGAGGTTACTTCTGAGCACCAGGATGATACTGTCTTTATCAGAGGAATTGTTGCTTGCGAAGTATAGGATGGAGGCAGAATCAGTCGGGCCTTTGAAAAAGCAGGCAAGGATGGCAAGCTGTATGCTTCATTGCCTTCTCGCTTACAGCTATATTTTGAGCATGAAGCAAAGAGATGAGTACTGGATAGTCACACTCTTAGATCCCTGGTATAAAATCTAAGTGGGGATCTTTTGAGGAGCTATGCAGACAGCTTGCCATGGCTTTCCAACAGCAAACACCTGCTAAATGAGGGCCACTCTCCGTGGTCCACTGCCTTTGCCAGCAATACCCCTTCAAAAGGCAGCAACAACAGCAGCAACATGTAAAGTATATATTGAAGCACATGAAGACAACGTTTTTATATGAGTATGCCAATCTGATGGTGGCAGACATCATCAGCACTAATGGACTTCTTGGTCACAGATTAGATCATTGGTCAGATCGTTCCCAGTTTGCCATGGGTATTCTGTCTGTCCAACTTCCACTTTAGTGTCAGAGAGAGTATTCAGTATAGCAGGTGGCATTGTCACCCCTAAAAGAACTAGATCAATAACATGGAAAAACTCATGTTTTCTAAAAGGCATAGATCAGTGATGACATAACTCCTGTGCCTGATGCCACTCATTCGATATGCCATTGCTGCTGTCGACTGTCTATTAGCAACACCACCTCTACTCTATAGAACTACCACCAGTCCACAACCCCTGTGGCTACTCACTACTAGTGTTGAGCGGCATAGGCCATATTGGAATTCGCGAATATTCGCGAATATATGGACGAATATTCGTCATATTCGCGAATATTCGCATATTCGTAATATTCTCGTTTTATTTTCGCATATGCGAATTTTCGCATATGCGAAAATTAACATATGCGAAAAGTTTACATATACAAAAGTGAATAGCAAAAAATTCGCACGTGCGAACATTTGCATATGCAAATTTTCGCATATGCGAAAATTCACGCACCAGTCTCACACAGTAGTATTAGAGCCTTCTTACACCCCATAAGCTGGAAGTAGAGAGGGATGATCACTGTGATGTGTACTGTAAAAAAAAAAAAAAAAAAAACGAATATTCGTAATTACGAATATATAGCGCTATATTCGCAAATATTCGCGAATTCGCGAATATGCGATATTCGCAAATAAAATTCGAATTGCGAATATTCGCGAGCAACACTACTCACTACTACCGGGTCTAAATAATAAGCCATTCCTCCTACACCCAAAAAGGGATCATATTTTGACCACTTGGAAAAAGCCATTACTTCTTCTGATACTTATATGTGCATTTTTACATTGGCAGGCAACGGCCAACAAAAAGAAATTATATTTGGATCTTTATTTCAATAAAAAAAACATACAAAATCTGCTAGTGTAGTGAATTTTTTTAATAATCTGTTAGCTACTATTGGTTACCACATATCACTGTAGCTTTAACATGAATTTAGCGTGAAAACCAATTCAAAAGTCCCGGAATTACATTCCTAGATCACCTAGCAGTGTTATTCAGCTGTTAGGGTTATTAGCCAGTGTAATTCACAAGTAGTAGGATTATTATTAAGTACAAACTTATTTACTCATAACTGAACTTTTTGACAAAATTCAGTTAACCTGTCGAAGTGAAGTTTACTTAAATTGAATCCATTCTATAATGACAACTCTTAAAGGGGTACTCCAGCGCTTAGACATCTTATCCCCTATCCAAAGGATAGGGGATAAGATGCCTGATCGCGGGGATCCCGCCGCTGGGGACCCCTGTGATCTTGCACGCAGCACCCCAGTTAAAATCAGTCCCCGGAGCGCGTTCGCTCCGGGTCTGATTACCGGCGACCAGGGCTCAAGTCCTGCAGGAACTCATGGGAACGGAGTTCCTGCACTTTTTCCACAGCAGGAATGCAGTTCCCATTAGCAGGAGTCCTGCAGGACCAGCCCTTTCTGGCCCCCACTGGTGCCAGAAAGTTAAACAGATTAGCAAATTACTTCTATTAAAAGACATCTTATCCCCTAAACAAAGTATAGGGGATAAGATATCTGATCGCGGGGGTCCCCAGCAGAGGCACCCCAGACATCCGGAACATGGAGCAAACTTCGCTCTGTGCCAGATGACTAGTGATACAGGGCAGAGGCTCGTGAAGTCACAGTAATGCCCCCTCAATGCAAGTCTATGGGAGGGGGTGTGACGGCCTTCACGCCCCCTCCCATAGACTTCCATTGAGGGGTCGTGACCATGACGTCACGAGCCTCCGGCGCTGCACCCAATGCTCTAAACGAATGCCGGCAGCAGCAGGGAGAACGTGGGGGTCCCCAGCGGCGGGACCCCCAGGATCAGACATTTTATCCCCTATCCTTTGGATAGGGTAAAAGATGTCTAGTAACCCTTTAAGTGGAAATCTTGGGTGAGTTCCCACACTTTTTTCCCAGGACTTGACCCCTGCCGGCGACCACGGGGCAGGCGGCGCGTGACGTCACGCCTCGTGTGATGTCTCGCTCCGCCCCTAAATGCAAGCCTATGGGAGGGGGCGTGACAGCTGTCATGCACCCTCCATAGGCTTGAATTGAGGGGCAGAGCGTGACGTCACACGGGGGCAGAGGCGTGACGTCACACGCCGTCTGCCCCATGGTCACCGGTAATCAGACCCGGAGCGAACACGCTCTGGGGACTGATTTTAACTGGGGTGGGTAAGGGGGGTTGGACCCCCCCCCCACGATCTCCTACCTGGTGCCCAGCTTTCCTTGTGCACTGGCGACCCCTGCACAAAGCGGTGGTCAACATGCTCTCTCAATGTATCTCTATGGGAGAGCTGGAGATACATGAACGCTGTATCTATGGCTCTCCCATAGAGATGCATGGAGGGGGGTGGTTGGTTGACACAGCTCCTTTCATGCAAAGAGCCAGGGAGCCATATAGGAGATTGCAGGGGGTCCAATGCCAAAGTACTCCTTTAATGTTGTAATTAACCAAATCAAATTAGGCTTCCTTTAGAAATAAAAACACTAGCTCACTCTACTTAACATGATAAGACTAAAAAATATCCTAAGCAGGTGCTGAGATACCTAGTTTTTACAACTAAATATGTTGGGCACTAATGGACTGTGGATGATGAATGGTAGCTAGTGACAGGTTAGCACAGAATGGATAATTAATTTGTACTTATACAGTACTTAGATACAGATCATTCATAGGGGGGTGAGTGATGGGTCGTATGGTTATCATGAAGTTGTAGAATAGATCATAAGATGACTGAAGCTGTTAATCATAGACATCATCAATTGTGTGTGTGTGTGTGTGTGTGTTTACTACAAGGAATGTGATGTATACTATTATAACACTTCTGAAGACCTCTTCAAATACTATTGCTGCTCCTGTGTTAAATGGATGTATGTTTTCTCTCATCAACACATTATAGTAAATGATTTACTGAGGAGGAGCTGTTAATAAAAAACGATAAGTTAATAGGTCCAGATGGTATATAACCAAAGGTCTTAAAATAAAATGGAAAAGAGCTCACAGAGTCATTAACAAATGTATTTACCCTATCATTGCTTGCAGGTGCTCCTTTCCTTTTTTCAAATGGTGTTTGCAAAGCATTATTTAGGAGTGAGATGCGTAAGACCAATATCAGGGGATTTAATTCAGCATTTAGGTTAGAATGATCCAAGAATGGATGTACTGATCGAAGATTAGCTGGATAAGTAACAAACTAGAGCAAGGTAGATAACTAGTTATTGTTATTTTAAATACGATTTTGTAATATCATTAGACACTGTACTTCTTTACTAAATTGATTTAGAAACTATAGAAGTAGATAAGTTTCAAACATTGTAACGTGTAAATTACACTGCTCGAAAAAATAAAGGAAACACTTAAACAACAGAATGTAACTCCAAGTCAATCACACTTCTGTGAAATCACACTGTCCACTCAGGAAGCAACACTGATTGACAATCAATTTCACATGCTGTTGTGCAAATGGAACAGACAACAGGTGGAAATTATAGGCAATTAGCAAGACACCTCAATAAAGGAGTGGTTTTTCAGACCACTTCTCAGTTTTTATGCTTCCTGGCTGAAGTTTTGGTCACTTTTGAATGTTGGCTGTGCTTTCACTCTAGTGGTAGCATGAGATGGAGTCTACAACCCACCTAAGTGGCTCAGGGAGTGCTGGATGGAACATCAATGTGAGCTGTGGCAAGAAGGTTTGCTGTGTCTGTCAGCGTAGTGTCCAGAGCATGGAGGTGCTACCAGGAGGAAGGCCAGTACGTCAGGAGATGTGGAGGAGACCGTAGGAGGGCAACAACCCAGCAGCAGAACCTATTACCTCCAGCAGGCCATAAATGTGCATGTGTCCACTCAAATGGTTAGAAACAGACTCCTTGAGCGTGGTATGAGGGCACGACATCCACAGGTGGGGGTTGTGCTTACAGCCCAACACCGTGCAGGACATTTGTCATTTGACAGAGAAGACCAAGATTGGCAAATTTGCCACTGGCACCCTGTGCTCTTCACAGATGAAAGCAGGTTCGCACTGAGCACATGTGACAGACGTGACAGAGTCAGGAGACGCCGTAGAGAACATTCTGCTGCCTGCAACATCCTCCAGCAGGACCAGTTTGGCGGTGGGTCAGTAATGGTGTGGGGTGGCATTCTTTAGGGGGCCACACAGCCCTCCATGTGCTTGCCAGAGGTAGCATGACTGCCATTAGGCACCGAGATGAGATCCTCAGACCCCTTGTGAGACCATATGCTGGTGCGGTTAGCCCTGGGTTCCTCCTAATACAAGACAATGCTAGACCTCATGTGGCTTGAGTGTGTCAGCAGTTCCTGCAAGAGGAAGGCATTGATTCTATGGACTGGTCCGCCCATTCCCCAGACCTGAATCCGATTGACCACATCTGGGAAATCATGTCTTGCTTCATCCACCAAAGCCAAGTTGCACCACAGACTGTCCTGGAGTTTGTCCAGGTATTGTAGGGAGGTCCAACGGGCACGTGGACGCCACACACACTATTGAGCCTCATTTTGACTTGTTTTAAGGACAGTACATCAAAGTTGGATCAGCCTGTAGTGTGGTTTTCCACTTTGATTTTGAGTGTGACTCCATATCCAGACCTCCATGGGTTGATTAATTGATTTCTATTGATCATTTTTGTGTGATTTTGTTGTCAGCACATTCAACCATGTAAAGACAAAAGTATTTCATACGATTAGATCATTCATTCAGATCTAGGATGTGTTATCTTAGTGTTCCCTTTATTTTTTGGAGCTGTGTATTTTGCCCTTATACTCTGAACTATCCTTTCAAATTGTTTGACCCAAATATACTTTCCTTTCCAGAGAATCAAACATTGGACTGACTTCAAGGAAATGTGTCATCAGAAAATGTTGATTGTTCTCCCAAACATATTTTTGGATGAATTTTTGGTGATTTTTTATTTATTTTTCATTTTACTGTCATGCTGGTGAGTCATGAAATGTCATGTAGGGCAGGGGGCAGGGGGCAGAGAAGAGTGAGCCCTAAACTGACCCTTAACCTCATTATTTGCCTACCTGCACAACAACACTAAAATGGTGGCTTACAACTGGGCAATAATCCATACTCTAATGTGCATAGGTGTTATGATCAAAACAACAAACTAAACAATACAAGGTTGGGAACCATTCAGGATACAAAAACGCTCAAAGATCAACATGTCTAAACATGTACCAAGATCAAAATACACAGAATTAATTCACACTAGATACTATAATCAAACTGACTCCTATCTTAGGGACAAAGGGAAGCTCATGAAATGGATCTAACCATAGGAGAAACCAGATCAAACTACATACCCAAAAGTCAATCATGGAGGGACACAAAGAAAAAAACAATAAAACACACTAATCACAAACAGGTCTTAAAGGGGTACTCTCATGGAATTTTTTTTTTTTTTTTAGATCAACTGGTGCCAGAAAGTTAAACAGATTTGTAAATTACTTCTATTAAAAAATCTTAATCCTTCCTGCACTTTTTAGGGGCTGTATACTACAGAGAAAATGTTTTTCTTTTTTGATTTCTCTTATGTCACGACCACAGTACTCTCTGCTGACCTCTGCTCTCCATTTTAGGAACTGTCCAGAGCAGGAGAAAATCCCCATAGCAAACATATGCTGTTCTGGACAGTTCCTAAAATGGACAGCAGAGGTCAGCAAAGAGCACTGTGGTCGTGACATAAGAGAAATCCAAAAAGAAAAACATTTCCTTTGTAGTATACAGCCCCTAAAAAATACAGGAAGGATTAAGATTTTTTAATAGAAGTAATTTACAAATCTAGATAATATGGAGAGGCTCATGTCTGTCTAACCGTCACTAGAGACCTGAGCAACCCAACAAACACTTATACCTAAAGTGTAAAAATAGGGCAAATATGTCACACGAAAAATGGGGCTCAAAGGTCAAAGATATTTGGTTTAAAATAATTAATATTTATTAATATACAATGATAAATTAAATAGGGGATGTACAGGGCCCTTGTACCCCCCTAATTAGTATTAGATAATACAACACACATAAAAACAACTATAAAATATTCTGCGACTTGAGCCTATAATATCCCTATAGCCGTCTGATGATCACTATAAATATGTAGGAGCAACAGTCATTCAATTTTTCTGGCTCTCAATGATCCTCAATTTAGGGCAGATACAATGGGGCAGCAGTAGCTGCACAGTTCATTCATGTAGTTAAACAATGTATCCTTCCAGACAGTGATATGTTAATCCAACAGATGCAGAGTAGCAAACTCCATAGACAGTAACAAGTTCAATTGACAGTCAATCACTCCTTGTGAATCTCTGGGTATATCACACATTAAAGAGTCATATTCAATTATCCAGTTTAAAAATATGCTCCATAAAATGTTCACCGCTTCCAGGGTACCACAATCGGCCTTCTATGTACTCATCTGTGCCGGCTATGCAGGATGTCTCCCCGGGTTTCTTGCCTGAAATCCTCAGTCAGGGATCGCGCTGCTGGAGTCTCGGCCAACTCCTAGGATCGCAGCGCTAGATGGTGGGCACCGTTTGTGGGGACTGCAGCGCTGTCCCTTACTCTGACCAGCTGGGAATGGTGGCGGTCAGCAAAGTCAAAGTCCGTATTGGAGATGGCCCGATCGGTTTTGTACTTTAGGATTAAAGCGGCGGCTGTATGCGATGTGCAAAGTCCCAATTGTGTAGATGCCCCGGCGGCATTCCTCGTGCACAGGTGGCACGCTCGGGAGATGCTGCACTGTACTGGATAGATGTCTTGGCTCTGTCGGATAATCACTGCAAGTGTAAAACAAGTGCAATATGTAACTAGGCTCAGTATAGCATGTTTGGAATTGCTGGACGCGTTTCAAAACCCTCCTCGGTTTTTTCTTCAGCAGCGGAATTTATTGTTTAACACATTGTATATCAATAAATATTAATTATTTTAAACAAAATGTCTTTGACCTTTGAGCCCTATTTTTTGTGTAATTTACAAATCTGTTTAACTTTCTGGCACCAGTTGATAAAAAAAAAAGGTTTTCCATGGGAGTACCCCTTTAACCCCTTAAGGACGCAGCCCTTTTTCACCTTAAGGACTGAGTCCTTTTTTGCAATTCTGACCACCGTCGCTTTACGAATTAATAACTCAAAAACACTTTTACCGAATATTTTGCTTCTGAGATTGTTTTTTCGTGACATATTCTACTTCATTTTGGTGGTAAATTTTCGGCCAGTCTAGGCATGCTGAGAGTTGTATTTTGACAACATCTGGAGGGCTACCATTTGGGCATCACTGTAACAGTGGTCTGCAAAGTGTGACCCTCCAGATGTTGCTAAACTACAACTCTCAGCATGCCTAGACTGGCCGAAAATTTACCACCAAAATGAAGTAGAATATGTCACGAAAAAACAATCTCAGAAGCAAAATATGCAGTTGCAGTTTGGCCTTCCTAGTGGTTGCCACAGTAAAGATCACTTTACTTTCACTTTCACCCCCCCCCCCCCCACCATAGTTTCCCTACCTGAGCCAGGATGCAGCAGTCTCCAGCTATGATCGGGGGTCCCCAGGCATCTTCTCCTCCAGGTACCGGCCTCCATCTTCTCCCCACGTTCCCCTCAACATTCAGGGGTGGGCAGAACGGGGGGTTGCCATGGAAACCCACTGTCCTGCCTGCCATTGGACAGAATCAGTTCTGACCAATGGCAGGGGATAGGAGGAGATTGCAGCACTGCAACCTCGCTCCTATCCCTCAGGATGATCAGGGCTGTCACTGACAGCTCCGATCATCCCTATTTTCCGGGTGATCGGGTCACCAGAGACCCGATTAGCCCGGAATAGCAGAGAATCGCATGTCTGAATTGACATGCGATTTTATGCGATCGCCAACATGGGGGGGGTCTCATGAATGATTTCAGCAGGCATCCCGGTCCAGTCCCCAACCGGCTACCGGCGGGGACCGGAATTCCCATGGGCGTATGCATACGCCCGGCGTCCTTAAAAGGTTAACAAGGGTCAATATACAAAACAGAAAACAGGGATATAACACGGCAAGGTAATAGCACTCAGGCTAACAGTGCAGGAACAAATGCCAATAAACGGCAGATATAAAGAGATGATGGAAAGAACAATATAACTGAGGTCAGAGAACTATTTAGATCAGGTAACTGTAATGCTAATTCGCACAAAACAGGACACAGGATAAAATACAAAACACTACACAAAATGCCAAATGCAAATTGACTCCAAGTTAGATGCACACCACTGTATGAGACAGGACCTATCAAGTACTCAGAATAATATCAGAATAGGACTAAAAGTTAACAGGCTCGAAAGCAATGGCTTTACCAAATGCATATGTGCACACACAGACAGGAGTAAACAGAGTAAAACTCAGACAATAGTAAAAAAAAAAAATCAGCGGCACTGTATTCAAGCTGAGCTGGGATTTAAATAGCCCGCCCTATGCTGCTGACTGTCTAGGATCTGTAACTCTTACCTAACCGGGGTGAAGACAGCACAACCAGGTACAGACATTACATTTACTATCTATATTTGAAAATAATTTTAAATAATCATTTTGACCACTATGCCTAAAACTAAACTGATTATCTACAGATGAGTTTCCAGCAGTGCCCCCTTATCATCATAGACAAGAATACAGTGAAAGGTCTCAAGAGCATTTACATGACACACCATTCCCAACAGCTGTGAAATTACCTATACACAGGTCACAGAGCATGCCGAGAAAACAAGCCCATTCATGTCAGTATGGTCTTTTCCTATTGTGCCCATGTCCATCAGGCTTACTGTAAATACTGTTTAAAACAGCTCAGGCAAGATGGTCGCTAGAGAGAGCGAATTTTTAAAAAATTTGAGTTGACCGAATTTTCCAAAGAATTTAGGTTTGGTTTGAATTTTTTCGTGGTGAACCTCTATTAAAATGGCTATTTCTGGCCTACAGAGAGCCTCAAAAGGGGTGTAGAACACTTTGCCTAGCTATAACATGCACAGGGTGTGTGCTGGGTTAGTGAAATAATACTGTTATTCAGTATGACATGCAGATTAGAGGCATCGCTATTGGAATCACTAGCGCAGAGCGGCACAATGACAGAGCTTGGAGGTGGCATCAGTATGAGGAGACCATATAGTGGCTGAATAACACAGCATGGAGGTGGCGGCAGCATGAGGAGACCATATAGTGCCTGAATGACACAGCGTGGAAGTGGCGGAAACATGAGGAGACCATATAGTGGCTGAATCACACAGCCTGGAGGTGGCAACAGCTTGACAAGACCATAAGGCCTCACAATTGAAAAGATTAAAGATATTTTTTAACATTTAAATTTCAAATAGATGAACCAAAAAAGTTTTATTTAATGTGCCAGCAGCATGAGGAGACCACATGGAGGTACAGTGACAAAGCCTGGAGTTGGCAGAAGCATGAGGAGACAATATAGTGGCTGAATTACACAGCATGGAGTAGGCGGCAGCAAGAGGAGACCATAAAGTGGCTCAATGACACAGCCAGGAGGTGGTGGAATCATGAGGAGACCATACAGTGGCTTAATGGCACAACCTGGTGTTGGCGGCAGCAAAATGAGACCATATAGTGGCTGAATGGCACAGCCTGGAGTTGTGGGCAGCAAGAGGAGACCATATAGTGGCTTAATGACTCAGCCTGGAGGTGGCAGAATTATGAGGAGACCATATAGTGGTTGAATGGCACAGCCTGGAATTGGCAACAGCAAGAGGAGACCATATAGTGGCTGAATGACAGCCTGGAGTTGGCAGCAGATAAGGAGACCATACAGTGGCTGAATGACACAGCCTGGAGTTGGTGGCAGCAAGAAGAAACCATATAGTAGCTTAATGACACAGCTTGAAGTTGGCAGTAGCATGAGGAGACCATATAGTGGCTAATTTACACAGCCTGGAATTGGCAGCAGGAAGAGAAGACCATGTAGAGACTGAATGACACAGCCTGGGGTTGGCAGCAGCATGAGGAGATCATATAGTGGCAGTATGAGACAGCCTGGAGGTGGCATCAGCATGAGGAGAACCTATGGTGGCAGAATGAGACAGCCTGGAGGTGTCATTAGCATGAGGAGAACATATGGTGGTAGAATGAGACAGCCTTGAGGTGGCATAAGCAGCTTCAGGAGTCCTGTAAGGGACCCGGTAACATAGTGGGGCGGTGGGTGGCAATACCAGTACCCGGTGACGAAGGTGGGTGAAAAAAGTGTGACATCAGGCAGGTGGCAGGATCAAAATAGTAGCTGAGGCAGCTAGGCAGAAGAAAACAATCTTTTTTGTAAAAGTGTTAAGGTGCACATGGTATATATTGGCACCAATGACAAAGTAAGAGGTAGGTGGAGTGTCCTTAAAAATGAATTTCAGGGATTTAGGCAACAAGGTAAAGGCAAGGACTTCCATTTTCTGAAATATTACCTGCGCCACGAGCCACACTAGAGAGACAGAGGGAGATTAGAGAGGTAAACAAGTGGCTCAGAAGCTGGTGTAGGAAGGAGGGGGTTGGGTTCATGGAGAACTAGGCCGACTTTGCTGTCAGATACCGGCTTTACCGTAGGGACGGGCTGCACCTCAATGGGGAAGGTGCAGCTGTACTTGGGGAGAAGATGGCTAGAAGGGTGGAGGAGTGTTTAAACTAGGGACTGGGGGGGGGAGGGTACCTACAACATAGAGGGGGAAGATGGTGTAGATAGAGAAGGGGGACTTATTAATGTACCTGGGGGTGGAGCGGAGGGAGGGGTTAGAATAATTAATAGGGATAGGCTTCTTAGGAAAAAAAAAAATACACCATTAAAATGCATGTTGACTAATGCCAGAAGTCTGACCAATAAAACTGACGAACTGGAGTGGATGATGTCTGAGGAGAATTATGACATAGTGGGTATAACAGAGACTTGGTTGGACGATAGCTGTTACTGGACGGTCAACATACAGGGTTATAGTCTATTCAGGAAGGATCGGACAAAATGGAAAGGGGGAGGAGTTTGTCTTTATGTAAAATACAGTCTGAAGGCCACACTGCGGGTGTATATACAGGAGGGAAACAATAATGTGGAGTCTTTATGGGTAGAAATATAGGAGATAAAAAGGAGATAAAAAAAATGTAAGAGCCAGAAGATCAATTACTGAGGCAAATAAACAAGGCAGCAAATAGAACGAGGTGATAATAATGGGGGACTTTAACTATCCTGATAAAAACTGGGAGACTGAGACCTGTAAATCTCATAAAGGAAACAGGTTTCTGACTATAGCTAAAGACAATTATCTGTCCCAAATGGTGCAGGACCCGACCAGAGGGGGCGCTTTACTAGACAATATTAACCAACAGACCTGACAGAGTAACTAATGTGCAAGTAGAAGGAAATAGTGACCATAATATAATACATTATAGCTTGTTCTTTAATAAGGGAATCTTGCGAGGGGCCACAAAAACAATAAACTTTAGGAAGGCAAAGTTGGATCAACTCAGAGAAGCCCTTGGCACTGGCACTAAATGGGAGATATGGGATTGATTAACTGCTCTCAGGTGTATAAAACTAACTGGGAAACTCTGTGAGCCCTGCTCTGACTGAGTCTAGCTGAAGCTGGGTCTTTATTCTAAAGTGTTGTATTATTAAGTGTTACATTTGAGAAGTTTTATAAGCAGAAGTTTAGAAAGCAGGAGTTGTAAGCAGGACCCACTGTAACTGTAAGTATTACACTCCCTTGATAAAAGTAGTTTTTCTTAATAGTTAATAACAGCTGTTTGTCACCAAGGATATGGACAGCAGGATTGGAGGTTTTCTTCAGTGCACATTGTGCCACATGTATACATCTCTGGAGCAGCAGCTTCAGGGTGAATACCGCTGTGACAAATGTGAGCATGTTGCCCACCTGGAAGCTCGTATTAGAGATCTAGAGGAGCAAAATGCAACATTGAGGGCGATTGACAATCTTACAGAGCAAGCAGTTAGTGGGGTAGAAATGGAGGTTGGAGAAACTAGCCAGGAGGCCCAAGTAGGGAGCTGGGTTAATTTAGTTAGAGGGACTGGAAAGGGGGCAAGGAAGAGGAAGGTCACTTCTGCTTCTGATCTCCCAAGTAAAATTGCCAAGTTGGGCGATGATGGGAGGGCCTCAGTATCAGAGATGGCAACCCTAGTGGATACTGGTCTCCCTAACAGCCGGGGGAACAGCTCAACTAGTAGTGTGGGGGATGGTAACGCAGGTAGGCCAAGACAGTTAGTTGTGGTAGGGGACTCTATAATCAGGAAGACGGATAGAATAATTTGTCGCCAAGACCACCTCAACCGAATGGTTTGCTGTCTCCCTGGTGCCAGGGTTCGGCATGTGGTGGAAAGGGTGGACAAATTACTAGGGGGGGCTGGGGATGACCCAGCTGTCGTGGTCCATGTGGGAACCAACGACAGAATACATGGTAGGTGGAGGTCCTTGAAGAATAATTACAAGGAACTAGGTGCCAAGCTGAAGGGAAGGACCTCTAAGGTTGTGTTCTCTGGAATACTTCCTGTGCCATGCGCATCGCATGAAAGACAGCGGGAGCTTAGGGAGTTAAATGCATGGCTTAAGTCGTGGTGTGAGGGGGAAGGGTTTGGGTTTTTAGAGCACTGGGCTGACTTTTCATTGGGGTGCAAACTCTATTCTACGGATAATTTGCACCTGAATGGAAGGGGGTCTGCTGTGCTGGGGGAGAGAATCCTGGAAGGGGTGGCTGAGTATTTAAACTAGGTGAGTGGGGGGAGGATAATAAAGCACAGAAAGCAGACAGTGGGATGGATAGGTTAGAGAGGGGTCAGGACATAATGGCTGGTGGAGAGGAGTCCTGTGGGGGGAGGTTAAGAACAGTGGATAAGGAGATTCATGCGTTACAAACCAGCTGTAAAAATAAATGTAGCCCGAAAAATTGTAACCCCAATAATTCAAAAAATTCCATTAGCCCCAATAACTCAATAACTACAATAAGCCCCATTAACTCAAAAAATACCGTTAGCCCCAATAACTTAAATAACAACGTTAGACGCAATAACGCAAAAAATCCCATTAGCCCCAATAACTTAAATAATAACGTTAGACCCAATAACTAAAAAAATCCCATTAGCCCCAATAACTTAAATAGTACAATTAGCCCTTATAACTCAAAAAATGACATTAACCCCAATAACTCTGAAAATCCCATTAGTGAGACTATATGTGTAAAACTTAATGGAAATGTAAAGTGTATGTTCACAAATGCCAGAAGCCTAGCAAATAAAATGGGGGAGCTTGAGGCCTTGATACTGGAGGAACATATTGATATAGTTGGGGTCACTGAGACATGGCTGGACTCCTCGCATGACTGGGCTGTCAATCTGCAGGGGTTTACATTGTTTCGCAAGGATAGAATGAACAGAAAAGGCGGTGGAGTCTGTCTGTATGTAAGAAGTGGTATGAAAGTCAATGTGAACGATGCCATAGTGTGTGATGATTCTGAGGAGGTGGAATCACTGTGGGTAGAATTACAAAAGGAGGGAAATACTGAAAAAATAATATTTGGTGTAATCTACAGACCCCCTAATATCACTGAAGAGATAGAAGTTCGGCTTTATAAACAAATAGAGAGGGCCGTCCGGGC
Source organism: Hyla sarda (assembly GCF_029499605.1). Lineage (NCBI taxonomy): Eukaryota > Metazoa > Chordata > Amphibia > Anura > Hylidae > Hyla > Hyla sarda. Next base: position 192,866,649 of record NC_079193.1, on the reverse strand, counting down.
AGGTACAGTGGTAATAATGGGAGATTTTAACTATCCAGATATAGATTGGGGCCGGGGGTTGGCTAAAACTACAAAGGGGAGAAAATTCCTAAATTTATTGCAGGATAATTTTATGGGCCAGTTTGTGGAGGACCCAACAAGAAGTGATGCCTTGTTGGATCTGATCATTTCCAACAACGCAGAGCTGGTTGGTAATGTAACTGTGCGGGAAAACCTTGGTAATAGCGACCACAATATAGTTACTTTTGACTTAAAATGTAGAAAACAAAGACAGACGGGGAAAGCAAAAACATATAACTTTAAAAAGGCAAATTTCCCTGGGTTGAGGGCTGCACTACAGGACATAGACTGGGGGGAGGTGTTCTCAAATGCTGATACAGAAGGTAAATGGGACATCTTTAAATCAACTCTAAATAACTATACAGCTAAATATATACCAAAGGGGAACAAATATAAACGATTAAAACTAAATCCTACATGGCTGACACATGAGGTTAAAAGAGCAATAAACAACAAAAAAATTGCCTTCAAAAAATACAAATCTGATGGGTCAGCGATAACATTTAAACAGTACAAGGAGCTTAATAAAATCTGTAAAAATGTAATAAAAACAGCAAAAATTCTAAATGAGAGACAGGTGGCCGAAGAAAGCAAAACTAATCCTAAATATTTTTTTAGATATATAAATACAAAAAAACCAAGGACAGAGCATGTAGGACCCCTTAATAATGATAATGGGGAGGTTGTCACGGGCGATCAAGAGAAGGCGGAGCTACTGAATGGGTTCTTTAGTTCTGTATATACTATGGAAGAAGGAGCTGACATTGGCCAGGTCAGTGCTGGCAACACATCATGTAATGTACTGAACTGGCTTAATGTAGAGATGGTACAAGGTAAGTTAAGTAAAGTAAATGTAAGCAAATCTCCAGGGCCGGATGGACTACACCCAAGAGTTCTTAGAGAGGTAAGTTCAGTAATATCTGTACCCTTGTTCATGATATTTAGAGATTCTCTGGTGTCTGGTATTGTGCCAAGGGACTGGCGCAAGGCTAATGTGGTACCAATCTTCAAGAAGGGCTCTAGGTCTTCGCCAGGCAATTATAGACCGGTAAGTCTAACGTGCATTGTGGGTAAATTGTTTGAAGGACTTATAAGGGATTACATACAGGAATACATAGGGGATAATTGTATTATAAGTGATAGCCAGCATGGGTTTACTAAGGATAGAAGTTGTCAAACCAATCTAATTTGCTTTTATGAAGAGGTGAGTAGAAGCCTTGACAGAGGAATGGCTGTGGATATAGTGTTTCTGGATTTTGCCAAAGCGTTTGATACTGTCCCTCACAGACATCTGACAGGTAAGTTAAGGTCCTTGGGCTTGGAAACTTTAGTTTGTAACTGGATTGAACACTGGCTCATGGATCGTACCCAGAGAGTGGTGGTAAATGACTCGTACTCTGATTGGTCCCCGGTTATTAGTGGTGTACCCCAAGGTTCAGTACTGGGCCCGCTGCTGTTTAATTTATTTATCAATGATATAGAGGATGGTATTAACAGCTCTGTTTCTATCTTTGCAGATGACACCAAGCTTTGTAGCACGGTACAGTCTATAGAGGATGTGCATAAGTTACAAGATGACTTGGATAGACTAAGTGTCTGGGCGTCCACTTGGCAAATGAGGTTCAATGTGGATAAATGTAAAGTTATGCATCTGGGTACTAATAACCTACATGCATCGTATGTCTTAGGGGGGATTAAACTGGCAGAGTCACTGGTAGAGAAGGATCTGGGTGTACTTGTAGATCACAGACTACAAAATAGCATGCAATGTCAGGCTGCTGCTTCCAAAGCCGGCAGGATATTGTCATGTATAAAAAGAGGCATGGACTCGAGGGGCAGGGACATAATACTCCCCCTTTATAAAGCATTGGTACGGCCTCACCTGGAATATGCTGTTCAGTTTTGGTCGCCTGTTCATAAAAGGGACACTGCAGAGTTGGAAAGGGTGCAGAGACGCGCGACTAAACTAATATGGGGCATGGAACATCTTAGCTATGAGGAGCGATTAAAGGAGTTACAATTGTTTAGTCTTGAGAAGAGACGTTTAAGGGGGGATATGATAAACGTATATAAGTATATAAATGGCCCATACAAAAAATATGGAGAAAAACTGTTCCAGGTTAAACCCCCCCAAAGGACGAGGGGGCACTCCCTCCGTCTGGAGAAGAAAAGGTTTAGTCTAAAGGGGCGGCACGCCTTCTTTACCGTGAGGACTGTGAATTTATGGAACGGTCTACCTCAGGAACTGGTCACAGCAGGAACAATTAACAGCTTTAAAGCAGGATTAGATACATTCCTGGAACAAAATAACATTAATGCTTATGCAGAATTATAAAACTACATCCCTTTCCCTTATCCCCTTACACCCTTCCCTTCAATTCCCTGGTTGGACTTGATGGACGTATGTCTTTTTTCAACCATACTAACTATGTAACTATGTATGCAGTATCTTAAATTCTCACTGTAACATGTACTGTATGTACCTTATGGGAATAAAAGGGTCAGGAATAAAAGAAAACCAATATGGATGAATAAAAATGTTAAGGGGGCAATAAATGACAAAAATAAAGCATTTAAACTACTAAAACAGGACGACAATGAAGAAGCATTTAAAAGCTATAGAGAAAGATTTTGAATATGTAAAAAACAGATAAAAGCCGCAAAAATAGAGACAGAAAGACTCATTGCCAAAGAGAGTAAAACTAACCCCAAAATGTTCTTTAACTATATAAATAGCAAAAAGGTTAAAAATGAAAGTGTTGGCCCTTTATAAAAAGATAAAGAAGAAACTATAAACGGGGATCAGGAAAAAGCTAATATATTAAGCAAATTCTTCTCCACTGTATTCATTTAGGAAAATGAAATGCCAGGTGAAATACAGCGAGATAAGGTAAACCCTCCTGTACAGGTCACCTGTCTAACCCAGGAAGAATTACAGGTCACCTGTCTAAGCCAGGAAGAAGTACAGTGCCGCCTGCAAAAAATCAAAATCAGGTCCAGATGGCATTCACCCCTGTGTTCTAAAGGAATTAAGTAGTCAGTAGTAATCAGGGACTCTATAGTGACAGGGACTGTTCTTCAGGACTGGCTCATGGCCAATGGAGCATGTAGTTCCAATATTTAAAAAGGTGACCCTGGGAATTATAGGCCTGTTAGTTTAACCTCTGTTGTATGTAAATTGTTTGAGGGTTTTCTAAGAGATGCTATTTTGGAGTATCTTGATAAAAATAAATGTATGACTCCATATCAGCATGGCTTTATGAGGGATCGATCCTGTCAAACTAACCTGATCAGCTTTTATGAGGAGGTGAGCGCCAGACTGGACAAGGGGGGAATAACTGGATGTCGTATATCTGGATTTTTCCAAAGCATTTGATACGGTGCCACATAAAAGATTGGTGCATAAAATGAGAAGGATGGGTCTGGGGGAGAATGTGTGTAAGTGGATAAGTAAGTGGCTCAGTGATAGGAAACAGAGGGTGGTCATTAATGTTACTTATTCTGATAAGGTGATTGGGATTGATTCTGATTGTGTAACTGTTACTAGTGGGGTACCACAGGGGTCAGTCTTGGGTCCTTTTCTATTTAATATAGTCATTAATGGTTGAATAGTAAGGTAGAAATTAGAGATGAGAGAACTTACAGTAAATTCAATTCGTCACGAACTTCTCGGTTCGGCAGTTGATGACTTTTCCTGTGTAAATTAGTTCAGCCTTCAGCTGCTCCGATGGGCTGGAAAAGGTGGATACATTCCTAAGAAAGAGTCTCCTAGGACTGTATCCATCTTTTCCAGCCCACAGGAGCACCGGAAAGCTGAACTAATTTATGCAGGAAAAGTCATCAACTGCCGAGCTGAGAAGTTTGTGACGAATCGAATTTACTGCAAGTTCACTCATCTCTAGTAGAAATCTTTGCAGATGATACTAAACTCTGTAAAGTGGTAAATACTATAGAGGACAGTGCACTGTTACAAATGGATCTGGATAGGTTGGAGATTTGGGCTGGGAAGTGGTAGATGAGGTTCAACACTGATAAATGTAAGGTTATGCACATTGGGAAGAAAAAAAGATTATGTATTAAATGGGAGCACCCTTGGGATGACTGATATGGAAAAGGACTTAGGAGTCTTAGTTAACAGTAAATTTAGCTGTAGTGACCAGTGTCAGGCAGCTGCTGCCGAGGCAAATAAAATCATGGGGTGCATCAATAGGGGCATAGATGTCCACGACAAGGAAATAATTCTACCACTGTACAAATCACTAGTCAGACCACACATGGAATACTGTGTACAGTACTGGGCACCAGTGTACAAGAAAGATATAGTGGAGCTGGAGAGGGTTCAAAGACGGAAAACCAGAGTAATAAGGGGAATGGGAGGACTACAGTATCCAGAAAGATTATCAGAATTGGGGTTATTTAGTTAGGAAAAATGAAGGCTTAGGGGTGACATAATAACTATGTATAAATATATCAGGGGACCGTACAGAGATCTTTCCCATGACCTATTGATACCCAGGACTGTATCTATAACAAGGGGGCATCCTCTACATCTTGAAGAAAGAAGGTTTCTACACCAGCACAGACGTGGGTTCTTTAATGTAAGAGCAGTGAGACTCTGGAACTCTCTGCCAGCGGAGGTGGTTGCGGGGATCTCTGTTAAAGAATTCAAAAGGGGTCTGGATGCATTTTTGGAGAGTAATAATATTGCTGGTTATGTATACTTGATTTATAGGGACAGAAGATTGATCCAGGGATTTATTCTGACTGCCATATTTGGAGTCGGGAAGGAATTCTTACCTCTAGTATGAGGGTTTTTTGCCTTCCTCTGGATCAACTCAGTAGGGACTCATTAGGGATATATGTTGAACTTGATGGACTTTGGTCTTTTTTCAACCTTATGAACTATGTAACTATGTTGCAAGTAAGTATTGAGGATATGCATTACGTAAAACTTAACTTTTAATAATATTCTTAGGATAAAATATATAAATCCAAAATGTTTTTTTGAAATCAAACAAAACTAAAGGTGTGCAAAAAACACCATGTGCCACCTACACCACCAAGTATTGATGTGATGCAAAGACCTCTAAAAGGTGGAAGGGAACAACATATGGTTCGTTGTAACAGGTAGGGGTAAAAACTTTGAATGTAAGGCCCTATTCTTGCATTATTAATTCCCTTCTTGGCAAATGTTACTCACACTAAAAAGGGCGGCCCCCAGACAAGAGCCTCTCCCTATTTCCACCTGCAAACACTGCCATTTCCCAGGGTATTAAGGTGGAAATAGGGAGAGGTTCCTGTCTGGGGCCACCCTATTTAAGACAAGTAACACTTTCCTCAAAAGGTGGAATGGAACAATGTATTATCCATTGTAGCAGGTGGGGGTAAAAATTCCCCTGTAAGGCCCTACTCTCACCCTATTAATTCCATTCTTGGCAAGTGTTACTCACCCTAAAAAGGGCGTCCCCAGACAGGAAACTCTCTCTATTTCCACCTAAAAACCCTGGGAAATGGCAGTGTTGTAGATGGAAATAGGGAGAGGTTCCTGTGTGGGGCCTCCCTTTTTAGGGTGAGTAACACTTGCCAAGATTAGAAGTCTTTACATCACATCAACACTTGGTGGTGTAGGTGGCACATGGTGTTTTTTGCACACCTTTCCTTTTGTTTGATTTAAAAAAAAAATTAGTTTTTTTTTTTTTCTTCCTTCTCTCTTTGCTCTTCTCGGTGCCAGTGGGTTGGGGGGGGGGTTGGGGGGATGGGGGGGGGGGGTGATGTTGATTAGACATACTATGTAAACAAGTATAAATTTGGCTTCTATTGCTTCTGCTTTTCTTCCGATTGGTGATGTTGTTTTATTGGATTTGTACAATGGTGATGTTGTTTTATCGGATTTGTACAATGTATTTTTGTAATTATTAAAATAAAAATATTTATAAAAAAAAAAATTGGGGTACATGTATTTTATCCTAAGAAAAGTTACGTTTTAGCGAATGCATATCCTCAATACTTACTTGTGGTCTATTCGGAGGAATGTCTGTAACTGGGGGGTAGCACCTTAAATCTGTTTGGCACTATCCATATTTGTGAATTGTTGGTGTGGACATGTATTGTCTTTAACCCTAGTTAAAGCTCCACACGTCGGGGCTGCTGTGCACTTTGGTACACACCGACAGGCTCAAGGACTGGCCCACCTTCTGTTCCACAAAATTGTGCAGTGCTGGTACTGCCTTTGTTAAGGCTCTCTCTCCGGACAGGAGCATTCTCTTGTGTTACCCTCTGCTCCCGGACTGCCCCTCACCTTCCACCCCATCCTCTTCTTTCCCCAGTGATCCTGCTCCTCACATTGCGGGGTGCACTCGCTTGCGAGCCCTCTTCTCTTATCCTCCTCCTATCCGTCTCTGCCGGTGTGCGCGTCCCTGCCTCCTAGGGCGCGCGCGCAGCTTCTTCTAAATTTAAGGTGCCAGTGCACCAATAATTGGTGCTTGTCTGAAACCAATCTTATTTAGTTCCGGCACTTCCTACTGTTCCCTGCCGGATCTTTGTGCCTTGTGCCTAGTGAAAGCGTTCTTCTGTGTATTGCCTATTAGTGTTCCAGACCTCCTGCTTGTGACCTGACCTCGCACCTTTGCCGCCTGCTTCCTGACCTCGTGCCTGTGACCTGACTACGCTTCTTTGCTGCCTGCCCTTGACCTTATGCTACAACTGACTATTCTTGTGTACTCCAGCACCAAGTTTCACCTAGGCAGCCTGTGTGGATGAATCAGGTCAGGGGTAATGAGCTGGGTGCAGCCTGCCGCAGTAAGACCATCCTGCTTTGCGGCGGGCTCTGGTGAAAACCAGCTGCTCCTTAGACTCTGCTCCCTGATACAGTTCATTCATTGTCCACACAGGTCCAGCGAATCCACTTCCTCCAGCCATTGACAGCCTTTTTCACAAAGAAATGACGGCTTGCGACTCTCGGCTCGGCACAAGCCATCAGTTCTTTGAAAGGTGCAGAGTCAACCACTTGAAAAGGGAGGGACTGCAGCACCAGCAACTTGGACAGGAGCACATTCAGCTTCTGCACCCTTGGATAAGTGGGCGCATACTGTTGTCTCTTTGACATGGCTTCTCCGACGGGTTGCTGGTGGAATGACTGACTCAAAGTATTCGTGACACACAGTTCACTTCAGCTGAGGTGGTGGAGCCTTGGCTGGCTGAAACAGGGAGCGGCGGGCCACTGGGTGATGCGGCTGGACAACCACATAGGAGCCACAGCTCTTCCAGGCCGCTTTATAGTGATGCCGTGTATGTTGACGCAGGGTCGTGGTGCCAACAGGCACGTTTGGGTCCAGACTTTCCACTTCTGCCACCATGGTGACTGACAACCATGCTACCACCTTGCTGGCTCAGCTGCTGCCTCATGGGCAATCTGCAAACCTCTTCTACTAATGATGATGAAGCCCCTTCTGCACCCGGCTCCCAAGTGCGATCGGCTTCATCATCATCGAGTTGTGTCTGCACGTCACTGATGTCCTCCTCAGGTTCCTCAACAGTGTCTGCTTCAGGAGACGGAACACTTGCAACACCACCTCCCACACCACTCTCCTCATCACTACTTGCCTGCCTAGAGGAGGACGCAGTGGATGTATCCTCCACTTCTTGGCTGGGCAGTAGCTGCTGACTATCCTCTAGTATATCGTCCTCACTAAATTGTGGAGCTGAACCCACAGCATAATATACTTCTGTGAGGGAGGGAACAGCATAGGACAGAGGCAATAGGAGGACAGGGACTGCTCCTGGGCCATACCAACTGAGGGTTGTGTCTGAGGAACCCACCGATTGTTGACTGGGGGTGTCAGATGTCACTTGTGATGAAGTGGATGACCGTGTTAACCAATCGATGACGACAGATGGGTTGTTGGTCGAGGCACGACCGCTAGCTGATACCGGGAGCTCAGGCCTCTTGCTGCAACTCATGCTGCCACTTACCCCTAGTCTGCTGCGACCTATGCCTGTGCCTGATAAATTTAGGCCTCTGCCACTCCTCTGTGCACGTCCTGACACTTCTCTGCCTGACATACTTATTGCGTATATGAGGGAGGACAATACGCTCCACTACACTCCATTTAAAACAGTATTTGTCTACAACACCAGCAGGTGTGTACTTTTGGCTGTCCTTTCACAGTAACTAGGCCCTTAAGACTTAAAAAGGAACAAAATGGTACACCACTTAGATGTACGTACCTGGTTTGCACTTATTAGAGTACAATGTTCTCCACTATGCTTAACCCCTTTAGGACTCAGCCCATTTTCAGGTCATGCACACAGCCAATTTTATTTTTGCGTTTTTTCCTCCTCGTGTTCTAAAATTCATAACTCTTTAATATTTCCATTCCCTAGACCCATATGAGGGCTTGTTTTTTGCGTGACCAGTTGTACTTTTTGATGACATCACTCATTTTACCCTAAAATGTATGGTAAACCCCACAAAAAATATTTGTGTGAGGAAATTTTAAGTGTGGGGGGGGGTTCGCTTCCGTGCTGTACACTTTACGGTAAAAATTACATGTTTTCTTTATTCGCTGGGATACGATTAAAATTATACACATGGTTACATACATTTCTATTATTGTACTGCTTTTTAAAAAATCTCAAACTTTTTTTTACAAAATTAGTATGTTTAAAATTGCCCTGTTTTGGCCACCTCTAACTTTCTTATTTTTCAGTATTCAGGTATATGTAAGGGCTCATTTTTTGTGCCATGATCTGTAGTTTGTTTTGGTACCACGGTTGCGTATATGTGACTTTTTGATTGCTTTCTATTAAATTTGTTTGCAGTTTGATGTGACCAAAAAAAAGAGTTTTTGGCCTTTTTTTTTTTTTACGTTTACACCATTCACCGTAGGGGATCATTAACATTATATTTTTATAGTTCAGACTGTTACGCCGAGCGCTCCGGGTCCCTGCTCCTCCCCAGAGTGCTCGCAGCGTTCCTCTCTCTGCAGCGCCCCGGTCAGACCCGCTGACCGGGAGCGCTGCACTGACTCTGCCGGCGGGGATGCGATTCGCATAGCGGGACGCGCCCGATCGCGAATCGCATCTCAAGTCACTCACCTGTCCCGGTCTCCGGCTGTCATGTCCTGGCGTGCGCGGCTCCGCTCCTTAGGGCGCGCGCGCCAGCTCTCCTTAGGGCGCGCGCGCCTGGCTCCTGCACCTCCTCCGCAGCGAGCGGCCGCTCCTAACCTCCGCTTGTCCCTGCCGGACAAATTTGATGGGGACTCTAGACTCTGCCGTGGTCTCCTGTCTGGGAAGACCCTGTCATGGGCCACACCGCTCTGGGCACCTCTCTCACAGTATCCTTTGCAATCTACCCCTGTGCCTCCTGCCGAGGAGGCTATGCAAGTGGATCGGTCTCGCCTGACCCATGAAGAGAGGACTCGCTGCAGAGATAAAAATTTATGTCTGGACTGCACTGTGCGTTACCGCACAGAACCCCTGCTCATGAGCATTGAACTGCATCTCGAAAAAAATTGAACTTTTTGTTTTGCCCAACTGCACCTCTGAGGTCCTCCTCGGTCTGCCATGGCTCCAACGCCACTCTCCTACCCTTGACCGGACCACCGGGGAGATCAAGAGCTGGGGTGCTTCTTGCCACAAAAAATACCTCACGTCTGCTCCCAGTTCCGTCAGTCAAACCTCAGTGTCTCCTCCTTTACCTGGTCTCCCCAAGGCCTATCAGGACTATGCTGTGTCTCCTCCTCTTAGCCCCCGTCCTGGTAACACTCCGCCCCGTGCCAAGCTTCACACTCTTCCCCCCCTCCCCACTCCCACGCCTTCTGGTTTGCCCGCTGTTGATGAGGTTTCCCGAGACTTCTCCACCGTCTGGAAAGAGACTCAATAATCCCTCATACAGGCCTCATCCCGGATGAAGAAGCATGCCGACAAAAAAAGAAGAACTCCTCCTGTCTTTGTTCCTGGAGACAAAGTGTGGCTCTCCGCCAAGTATATCCACTTCCGTGTCCCCAGTTTTAAACTGGGACCACGTTATCTTGGACCCTTTGAAGTCAAGTGCCAAATCAATCCTGTTTCTTACGAACTCCTTCTTCCCCCTTCTCTCCGTATTCCTAACGCTTTTCATGTCTCTATTCTTAACCGCTTCTCTCCCAAGGTTGTTGCTCCTACTCCTGTCTCCGGGTCCTCAGATGTCTTCTCGATTAAAGAATTTTCAGGTTCCAAAAAGAGGGGGAGACACAAGGGGGGGGGGGGGTACTGTTACGCCGAGCGCTCCGGGTCCCTGCTCCTCCCCGGAGCACTTGCGGCGTTCCTCTCTCTGCAGCGCCCCGGTCAGACCCGCTGACCGGGAGTGCTGCACTGACTCTGCCGGGATGCGATTCGCATAGCGGGACGCGCACGATCGCGAATCGCATCCCAAGTCACTCACCTGTCCCGGTCTCCGGCTGTCACGTCCTGGTGCGCGCGGCTCCGCTCCTTAGGGCGCGCGCGCGCCAGCTCTCTAAGATTTAAAGGGCCAGTGCACCAATGATTGGTGCCTGGCCCAATCAGCCTTATTAGTTTCCACCTGCTCCCTGTGTATATTACCTCACTTCCCCTGCACTTCCTTGCCGGATCTTGTTGCCATTGTGCCTTGAGAAAGCTATTACTGTGTTTGCCATTACTGTGTTCCTGACCTCTTGCTATATCCATTGACTACGAACCTTGCCGCCTGCCCCGACCTTCTGCTACGTCTGACCTTGCCTCTGTCTAGTCCTTCTGTCCCACGCCTTCTCAGCAGTCAGCGAGGTTGAGCCGTTGCCGGTGGATACGACTTGGTTGCTAACGCCGCAGCAAGAGCATCCCGCTTTGCGGCGGGCTCTGGTGAAGACCAGTAGCAACCTAGAACCGGTCCACCGACACGGTCCACGCCAATCCCTCGCTGACACAGAGGATCCACATCCAGCCTGCCGAATCCTAACACGGACATTTACACACGCAATGATAGCAAATATGTTTATTATTTATCGTTTTTTTTATGCTTTTTTGTATTATAATGGGGAAAAGGGGTGATTTAAAACTTTATTGGGAGGGGCTTTTTCACATTTTTTTTTACTTTTTTAAACTTTTTTTTACATTTATTTTACACTTTTTTAGTCCCCACAGGTGACTATTCGTAGCAATCATTAGATTTCTAATACTGTTCAGTGCTATGCATAGGGCATAGCACTGAACAGTATTATCGGTGAGCTTCTGCTCTGGTCTGCAGATCAGTGCAGAAGTCCCTGGGAGACGGACGGAGGCAGGTGAGGGGACCTCTGTCCGCCATCTTGGCTGATCTGATCCCCGCTGCGGTGCCGCGGGCGATCAGATCAGCCATTATAAGTGCCGCACTGCCGCAGATGTCGTGATCTGTATTAATCACGACACCTGAGGGGTTAATGGCAGACATCAGCAAGATCAGCTGCTGACAGCCGCCGGGACCCGCGGGGAATGAAGAGAGAGCAGCTCCTGCACTCGTATCACAGCTGCGCCATACATTTATGGTGCATGTCTTTAAGGGGTTAAAATAGTATTTTTCTACAACACCAGTATGTGTGTACTTTTGACTGGCCTCTCACAGTAACTAGGTCCTTAGGTAAGGAACAAAATGGTACACCACTTAGATGTATGTACGTGATATGCATTTATGAGGGGAGTACAATGCGCTCCAGTACGCTTAAAACAGTATTTGTCTACACCAGCAGGTGTACTTTTGCCTGTCCTTTCACAGTAACTAGGCCCTTAAGACTTTACCAGGAACAAAATGGTACACCACGTAGATGTACGTGTATGCACTTATGAGGGGAGTACAATGCGCTCCAGTATTTGTTTAGAGCAGCAGGTATGTATTTTGGCCTGGCCTTTCACAGTAACAAGGCCCTTAAGACTTTAACCGGAACAAAATGGTACATCACCTATGTATGCACAGGTTACACTTAATAGAGGACAATACGCTCCATTACTCAATCAGTATCGGGCACAGCTGATTTTAGTGCTCTGCTCACCCTAACTGGCTGGCGACTATTAGCTTTTCAGTTGTTGTACACACCAGTGCTGCAGCACACAGTCGCTGTGTACTACACCCAAAATGTCACTCTCTCAATCTCTCTCCCTTCCCTATCAGTGCTTCTAGGCTGGAGTTGGGCTTGAGGTGAATCGCTGCTGTAATACACCCACAATTGCACTTTCCCTCTCAATCTCTCTCCCTTCCCTATCATTGCCTCTAGGCTGGATTTGGACTTGAGGTGAATCGCTGCTGTAAAAATGCTTTTCTGTGCAACACACACTGCTGTCTGTCCCACTCTCTCTGCAATAGAACACTGATGTGAGTGGCCGCAAGATCGCTGTTGATTATATAGGGCTGTGACCTCACAGGGGTGGCTACTGATAGGCGGCATGCTGCATGTGATTCAGGGTCATCCCGCCTACCCTTGTTCCCACCTTCCCAGCATTCCTTGCCCCATGCCCTGATATGTGGAGCCGCCATCTTAGATGCCCTGTAGCCTGGACGGCACTAATGGAGTTAAATGAAGCAATTTGTGCGATTTAAACGCGGTGATATTAGCATTTTTTGCAAAGCGTATTTTTCCTGAAATTCATAACGAATTCACATTCGTCAGATTCTTACATTCTTGTTCATCATTATGGGGCGACCATTAGGGATGGTCGCCCCATAATAATGAACAAACATTAACCCCTTCCCGCAGAATGTCATATATAAACGCCGGGTTGTGCAGTGCGTTCGCGCATCCCGACGTTTATAAATGACATTCAGTTAACCCGGCGATGCGCAGCATCGCACGGGTTAACCAGCAGAAGTCCCGCAGTTTCCAGCAGGGGACAACTTCTGCTTCACCCCCCAGGACCATCCATTGATGGTCCTGGTCAGCGATTACTGTGATTGGTCCCTGTGGACCAATCACAGTGACCTGGGGTGAAAGTTCAGATGCCCCGCACTGCCCGCCCCTGGAAGTCGGGCAGAACGGGGGACGATGGCTGCAGGGGCTCGCGGGGACCTGCGGCATAGGTGGGGAACAGGAGGGGACCGGCGGCCTTACCCGAACCAGCGGCGGGACCAGCCACGTGGACGAGCAGCGACGGGACCGGCAGGTAAGTATATGGTCCTCAGAGGCAGCAGTGAAGATCTTCACTGCTGCTTCTAGGAGTCTGAAAACTACAACTCCCAGCATGCCTAGACAGCCTTTGGCTGTCTGGGCATGCTGGGAGTTGTAGTTTTGCAACATCTGGAGGGCCCCAGTTTGGAGACCATTGTATAATGGTCTCCAATCTGTGCTCATCCAGCTGTTGCAAAACTACAACTCCCAGCATGCACTGACTGTCCAGGTATGCTGGGAGTTTTAGTTCAGCAACATCTGGCCCTTCAGATGTTGCCGAACTACAACTCCCAGCATGCCTTTCAGCTGTCTGGGCATGCTGGGAGTTGTAGTTTTGCAACAACTGGAGACACACTGGTTGGGAAACATTGTCTGTTTCTAACTCAGTGTTTCCTAACCTGTGTGCCTCCAGCTGTTGCAAAACTATAACTCCCAGCATGCACTAACAGACCATGCATGCTGGGAGTTGTGGTTTTGCAACAGCTGGTGCACCCCCCCCCCCTGAGAATTTACAGGGTACATTCACATGGGCAAGGGTTTTACAGTGGGTTTCTCGCTGCAAGTTTGAGATGCAGCAAATTTTGCGCTGGGAAACTCGCTGTAATCCCCCGCCCATGTGACTGTACTCTAAAAACACGACACTACACTAACACAAAATAAAATAAAAAGTTAAAAACTCTACATATACACATACCCCTACACAGCCCCCCTCCTCCAATAAGAATATCCGGTACACCACTGTTTCCAAAGCAGAGCCTCCAGCTGTTGAAAAACAACAACTCCCAGTATTGCCGGACAGCCGTTGACTGTCCACGCATGCTGGGAGTTTTGCAACAGCTGGAGGCACCCTGTTTGGGAATCACTGGCATAGAATACCCCTATGTCCACCTCTATGCAAATTCCTAATTTAGGCCTCAAATGCACATGGCGCTCTCACTTTGGAGCCCTGTCGTATTTCAGGGCAACAGTTTAGGGCCACATATGGGGTATCGCCGTACTCGGGAGAAATTGCGTTACAAGGTTTGGGGGGGCTTTTTCTTCTTTAACCCTTCATGAAAAGGAAATGTTGGGGTCTACACCAGAATGTTAGTGTAAAAAAATGTAATTTTTTACACTAACATGCTGATGTTGCCCTATACTTTACATTTTCACAAGAGGTAAAAGGGAAAAAAGCCCCCCAAAATTTGTAACGCAATTTCTCCCGACTACGGAGATACCCCATATGTGGGCTCAAAGTGCTCTGGGGCGCACAACAAGGCCCAGAAGGGAGAGTGCACCATGTACATTTGAGGTGATTTGCACAGGGGTGGCTGATTGTTACAGCGGTTTTGACAAACGCAAAAAAAAAAAAAAAAAAAAACACATGTGACCCCATTTCGGAAATGACACCCCTCACGGAATGTAATGAGGGGTGCAGTGAGAATTTACCCCCCACAGGTGTCTGACGGATCTTTGGAACAGTGGTCCGTGAAAATGAAAACTTGTACAGCCCACTGTTCCAAAGATCTGTCAGACACCAGTGGGGGGCAAATGCTCACTGTACCCCTTGTTACATTCCCCAAGGGGTCTAGTTTCCAAAATAGTATGCCATGTGTTTTTTTTTGCTGTTCTGGCACCTTAGGGGCTTCCTAAATGCGACATGCCCCCCGAGCAAAATTTGCCCTCAAAAAGCCAAATATGACTCCTTCTCTTCTGAGCATTGAAGTTCGCCCATAGTGCACTTCAGGTCAACTTATGGGGTACCTCCATACTCAGAAGAGATGGGGTTACAAATTTTGGGGGGTATTTTCTGCTATTAACCATTGCAAAAATGTGAAATTTGGGGGGAAACACACATTTTAGTAATTTTTTTTTTTTTTTTTACATATGCAAAAGTCGTGAAACACCTGTGGGGTATTAAGGTTCACTTTATTTCTTATTACGTTCCTCAAGGGGTATAGTTTCCAAAATGGTATGCCATGAGTTTTTTTTGCTGTTCTGGCACCATAGGGGCTTCCTAAATGCGACATGCCCCCGAGCAAAATTTGCTCTCAAAAAGCCAAATATGACTCCTTCTCTTCTGAGCATTGTAGTTCGCCCATAGTGCACTTCAGGTCAACTTATGGGGTACTTCCATACTCAGAAGAGATGGGGTTACAAATTTTGGGGGGTATTTTCTGCTATTAACCCTTGCAAAAATGTGAAATTTGGGGGGAAACACACATTTTAGTGAATTTATTTTTTTTTTTTTACATATGCAAAAGTCGTGAAACACCTGTGGGGTATTAAGGCTCACCTTATTTCTTGTTGCGTTCCTCAAGGGGTCTAATTTCCAAAATGGTATGCCATGTGAGGGTTTTTGCTGTTCTGGCACCATAGGGGCTTTCTAAATGCAACATGCCCACCAAAAACCATTTCAGAAAAATGTACTCTCCAAAATCCCCTTGTCGCTCTTTCCCTTCTGAGCCCTCTACTGCGCCCGCGGAACACTTTACATAGACATATGAGGTATGTGCTTACTCAAGAGAAATTGGGCTACAAATATAAGTATACATTTTCTCCCTTTACCCCTTGTAAAAATTCAAAAATTGGGTCTACAAGAACATGAGAGTGTAAAAAATGAAGATTGTGAATTTTCTCCTTCACTTTGCTTCTATTCCTGTGAAACACCTAAAGGGTTAAAATGCTGACTGAATGTCATTTTGAATACTTTGGGGGGTGCGGGTTTTATAATGGGGTCTTTTGTGGGGTATTTATAATATGAAGACCCTTCAAATCCATTTCAAACCTGAACTGGTCCCTGAAAAATAGTGAGTTTGAAAATTTTGTGAAAAATTGGAAAATTGCTGCTGAACTTTGAAGCCCTCTGGTGTCTTCCAAAAGTAAAAACTCGTCACTTTTATGATGCAAACATAAAGTAGACATATTGTATATGTGAATAAAAATGTATTTTATTTGCAATATACATTTTCCTTACAAGCAGAGAGCTTCAAAGTTAGAAAAATGCTAAATTTTCAAATTTTTCATCAAATTTTAGGATTTTTCACAAGGAAAGGATGCAAGTTACCACAAAAATTTACCACCATGTTAAAGTATAATATGTCACGAAAAAACAATTTCGGAATCAGAATGATAACTAAAAGCATTCCAGAGTTATTAATGTTTAAAGTGACAGTGGTCAGATGTGCAAAAAACGCTCTGGTCCTTAAGGCCAAAATGGGCTTGGTCCTGAAGGGGTTAAAGAAATCTACAGTACAATCAGAAAATATTAACACATTGGAAAAAAGAGCTTGTTTTAGTATATGGCTCTAAGTGGTTTAAGAAAAAATCTAGGTAGCACATTCACTATAAGGTACTAAGCCCTGGGGTCCTTGTCCTAGTTGTGTATTGTGACCTGAACCACAGTCTTGGGAAAAGGGTATTACATAGGTGAATTGTGCCATCTGCAATCCCCCCCCCCCCCAAAAAAAAAAAAATTAAAAAAATAAATCACTGGAATCATCCTAGTAGTTTGTTAGGATCCATTTCAAAACATATCATAATGTATCTATCATATTACTCATTTTCCTAAGAAACCCGTGTCTAATGCCAGACATCACCAATCGCGGTGATGCCTGGCCTTATTCCCTTAGATGCTGCGTTCAAAGTTGAAGGTTGCATGTAATAGTCCCTATGGGGACTAAAAATGGTGTAAAAAAAGTTAATAAATGGGATATAGTAACTCCTTCCCTAATAAAAGTTTGAATCACCCCCCTTTTCCCCTTAAAAATAAAATATATATGTAAACAAAAATAAACATATGTGATATCGCAGCATGTGTAAATATCCAAACTGTAAAAATATATTGTTAATTAAACTGCACGATCAATGGTGTATACGTAAAAAAAAATGCGTATTTTTGGTCATTTTGTATACCCTAAAAAAATGTATAAAAAGCAATAAAAAAGTCCCATCAAAAACCGATAAAAACTTCAGACCATGGCATAAAAAATGAGTTCTTCCACATCCCCATATACGGAAAAATAAAAACGTTATAGGGGTCAGAAGATGACAATTTTAAACTTCCTAATTTAGGTGCATGTAGTTATAATTTTTTAAAGCCGTAAAATTAAATAAAAACTATATAAATTGGGTATCCTTGCAACCGTATGGACCTACAAAATAAAGATAAGGTGTAATTTTTACCGAAAAGTGTACTGCATTGAAACGGTAGCCGCAGAAAATTACAAAATGGCGTTTTTTTTTATCCCACAAATAATTTTTGTTTGGTTTCACTATAGATTTTGTGGTGTAATGAATGATGTCATTACAAAGTAAAATTGATAGCGCATAGAACAAGCCCTCATATAGGTCTCTAGGTGGAAAACTGAAAGCGCTATAATTTTTAGAAGATGAGGAGGAAAAACAAAAGTGTAAAAATGGAAAAACCCTGAGTCCTTAAGGTGTTAGGGCGCAAAGTTTGCAGAGCTAGCACAGTATGCCAGTACTGCTTGTAATAGTTTAAAGGGGTACTCCGTCCCTAGACATCTTATCCCCTATCCAAAGGATAGGGGATAAGATGTCAGATCGCCGGGGTCCCGCTGCTGGGGACCCCGGGGATTGCTGCTGCAGCACCCTGCTATCATTACTGCGCAGAGCGAGATCGCTCTGCACGTAATGAAGGGCAATACAGGGGCAGGAGCATCGTTACATCACGGCTCCGCCCCTTGTGATGTCACGGCCCGCCCCCGTCAATACAAGTCTATGGGAGGGGGCGTTGCGGTCGTCACGCCCCCTGCCATAAACTTGCATTAAGGGGAAGGGCCGTGATGTCATGAGGGGCGGAGCCATGACGTCACGCTGCTCCGGCCCCTGTATCGCCCGTCATTACGCACAGAGCGAACTCGCTCTGTGCAGTAATGATGGCGGGGTGCCGCAGCGGCAAACCCCGGGGTCCCCAGCAGCGGGACCGCTGCGATCTAACATCTTATCCCCTATCCTTTGGATAGGGGATAAGATGCCAGGGGCGGAGTACTCCTTTAATACTAGTTAGAGGCTTATAGTGTTAAAGGGGTATTCCAGGAAAAAACTTGAGATATAAACGCCCAGTTTAGAAGAGGTTTGCTATGGGGATTTGCTTCTAAACTGGGCGTTTCCCGAGACAGGTGTCATCAGAGAGGATTTAGACAGAAAAGAACAACCTTAACTTCAGAAGCTCATAAGTACTGAAAGGATTGAGATTTTTTAATAGAAATAATTTACAAATCTGTTTAACTTTCTGGAGCCAGTTGATATATAAAAAAAAGTTTTTTCCTGGAATACCCCTTTAAATCCTGCCATCCATTGCAATAGTGCAATTAGGCAGTGCCAAGGCAGTAGAATAAAATTCTGGGATTGGGTGTGCACACTTGGCTAGATATAAAGGGGTGGAAGGCTTAAGGCGCCAGTTTCCATGTCCATGTCAGGCGCAGTCCATGTTCGTTTGCCCCCTTGGTGTCTTTAAGACAGTTTATGCCAGGAATGGTAGCTCACGTGGTATTTTACTAACTGATGCTGCAAAAAAATATATACTATTGATATACCCATACTATTCTAGCTTAACACATGTAGGAATATGCATAATACACCTTTATCAGTAAAGATTTGTCTATTATTTATATTTAAATACAAAGTTTAACCTTTTTTAATTTCCTTGGCTTAAAAAATTTTTTTTTTGAACTTGAGGACATAGTCTTAAATAGTTTACATGCTACTGAACTCTATGTGTCATTTTTCGCTAATAAACTAATCAAGATTAATGGATTAATTTACCAGATGGTTACAATGTTATTAAAATGCAAATAGATGTTTTGCATTAATTGTTCAATATTGTATACAGTTAATTAGAGTTTTTATGCATTCATTACAGACTTTACTATCATTTCCAAACAATAACACAAAAGGAAAACAATAGGTTCAGATAAATGATATTATCTATGGATTTGCACAATAAAAGTATGTTGAACTCTACTATGAAAGGTCTTTTTTTATGAAAGTAATATAATTTCTTTCATTTCTGTAACCCTGGTATATCTCAATAATATAGAAAACAAAACTTCCTTACAGCTCACAAAACATACTATACATAATTTTTGCTCTGTAGTACGGTGTCCATTTTAGGACATCGTCAGTCATCAAACCTAACTCCGTCCTCCGTCAGGTAAAACAGCATCCCACCTCCTCCCTCGGACCAATTGCCATCAATCGTCAGCCGCAACTCCGTCCTCCCTCAGGTGAAACAGCATCCCGCCTCCTCCCTCAGACCAATCGCCATCAGTCGTCAGCCGCAACTCCGTCCTCCGTCAGGCAAAACAGTGTCCCGCCTCCTCCCTCGGACCAATCGCCGCCAGTCGTCAGCCCAAACTCAGTCCTCCGTCAGGCAAAGCTGCGTCCCGCCTCCTCCCTCACACCAATGGCTGTCATCCTTCAGCCACAACTCCCTCATCCAAAATGCCATGGTGCCTCAGACGATTCTCCCTCAGATGCAACTTCCTGCCGCATAGCAAAGCCGACGCTGCACAGCACTGTATAGCAGAGCCGACATTGAGTAGCATGTACAGCTGAACCCGTATAGCAGAGAGCCGACACTGACTCGGCTCTGCTACACGGCAGGAAGGTTCTTTCATCTGAGGGATGACAGAGTTTTGGATGAGAGACTTTAGGATGACAAAAGAGGGAGGAGGGAGTGGTGGCTGACGCCTGATGGTGATTGGTCTGAGGTAGGTGGCGGGACGCTGTTTTGCCTAATGGAGAACGGAGGTACGGCTGACGACTGACAAAGTCCTAAAATGGTAACATGGTACTGTAGACATATCCTGTGAGTGGCATGATCAAAAAAACACTTAAATAGTTAAAGGCTATGGACACCTTAAAAAAACATTCTTCTTTTGTACCTTCTGTGGGGTATAAAAACACATTTTCTTCACTTGTCTTCATTTAATATTTTGCTTAATTTTGCCTCTGCTGCCTCTATAGCTTGCTGTGTAAGTTCTATTTTCTCCCTACATTTGTATACAGGCAATATAATTCTCCCTTGCAAAATACATTTTGTGTGTTTTCCTCTTTTTCTCCAACTCGTGTAAGCTGTCCGTCAAGATTTCTCAACTCTCTCATCCACTCTTTGAGCTGGTGTAGCTCATTCCCCCTTCCTCTGCAATATCTTATTGTATCTGCTTAGGGAACCAAGATACCTTATTCCAGCCCTGGTCCTTCCTGCACCACAGCATATTATTTGTCTGTTGTAATGTTAATGGGAAAGTTTCAAATTGACCACATATTTTCAATCAGCAGAATATTTTGTCGGACAACAGCTATAGCTCCTGATCTTCCTATACACATCACATGAGCTTTTGGCAAAAAAGAAATTTCCTTTCAGTGTTTTCATTGTGTGGAAGCAGGAGTATCAAAGTATCAAAGCTATAAGATTCACCATGACTGGGATGTTGGGGCTGAACATTGCTTTTAATCCCTGGCACCATATGTGAAATCACGGAGCAGACACATGCTAACAGTCTTGAAAAACAATGAATAATTCCTAGATCTAAACTGCATATCATACTTTGTGCTTTGCTCCAAAACCACATTCTTGTTTTACCTTAGCTTTTTTTAGGTGAAAAAGATGATAAACCCTACTGTGGATGGCAAACTAAATAAGAGTCTTCTGAGCTAACAGCTCCCAGCCAAGGTGAAGGTACTGGCAGCATAGGCTCTATACGAGCCTAGTTTGAGGGAAAGCCTACATAGTGATGTTGACACACTGTACCACTAAGCTAAATAGGAGAAGCGATGGGCCATATAAGACTAAGAATGAAAGAGATCCCCTTTTGCCAAAGGAGGAAACCAGCACTGCAGTCCATACTTGAAAAATAGTAAAAAATACTATAAATCCATGTTAAAAAGATGCATACAAGGAGGGAAGGAGAGGTAAAAATGTACAAACACTGACGCGCTTCGGGAGACCCTTTGTCAAGGCATAACAGATAGAATACTTAGCCCGAATAAATACATACTAGTAGAATAAGCACACTCCCCCTTCTCACATTTATAATAGTCATCTGACCTCCTGTGGCCAAAAAATTGTTTGGCCACAGGAAGTCAGATGACAATTGAAAAATATGTGAACCTGTGTGAAGTTACAGTCCTAGGTAGACTTCTGTGGAGACAACAGGGAACTAAAACATTTTTATTTTGTCTGTTAAAAATGTATTTTCCAAAATGTTGGTAAAATAAAAGAAAGCATTATGCTTTTGTGCCTTAATTGAAAATCAAATCGTAACATCAAGATTACTTTGCCAATGTATGTAAAAAAGTATAAATTGGTCACTGTCATTTCAGACAGTGTTGCTCCCTTGGATACATACCGTATTTTTTGCCCTATAGGACGTGCCGGCATATAAGACGCACCCAATTTTAAAGGTGCAAAATCTAGAAGAAAATTATTCTGCACCCAACAGTGATCTTCAACCTGCAGACCTCCAGATGTTGCAAAGCTACAACTCCCAGCATGCCCGGACAACCGTTGGCTGTCCGGGCATGCTGGGAGTTGTAGTTTTGCAACATCTTGAGGTCCGCAGGTTGAAGACCACTGGATAGGAGGTAATACTCACGTGTCCCCGCTCCGGACCCGTCACCGCTGACGTGGATGTCGCTCCAGCGCTGTCGCCGCGTCCCCGGGGTGTCCCCGATGCTCCGGATGTCTTCTTCCCCGGGATCCATGCTCTCCGTCGCCATCATCACATCACTATGCACGCCGCTCCTATTGGATGACGGGACAGCGTGCGCGACGACGTGATAAGGTCAAAGGAGAGCGCCGCCATGCAGGAAATCCTGGCACGGAACAGACACCGAGGAGGTAGGTATGGGCCCTCCCGGTGTCCTGTAAGCTGTTCGGTACACCGCGATGTCACCGGGTTACTGTCACTTTCGCTTTAGACGCAGCAGTCAGCTTTGATAGCCGCGTCTGAAGGGTTAATACAGGGCCTCACCGCGATCAGTAATGTCCTGTATTAGCCGCGGGTCCCGGCCGTTGATGGCCGCAGGGACTGACCCGATAGGTGTGTATTCGCCGTATAAGACGCACCAACTTCCCCCCCCCCCCCAGAAAAAGAAAAAGTGCGTCTTATACGGCGAAAAATACGGTACTTATTTGTAAATGAATTACTCCTTAAAAGAGGTTTCAAAGTCTCGGCCACTAAGGGTCCCTCTTCCTTGTAAATTGCTGTCCTGTTGTTAGGGTATTTCTGCCCAGCAGTAGAGAGAGTGAGGGGGACACAGGAAGTGGGGCAGGTAATAGTATACATAATACAATAAATAGTACTTTAGTCTCTGATGCATTTGGTGAGTAAATTCAGTGGTGGATTTCAACCATTTCTGTAAAATGTAAATTGCAGAGCAGGATGACTGAGCACTTTAGGTCTAAATTGATAACTTCTTTATGTAACCCATTGAGATTTCATGACATTGCCACATTGTCATGCAAACCTGAACAGTTAGTGTACTAGCACAGCAATAGCATGATTAGAACAGAATAGTACTCATTCTCATTTTCTGAGATGATAAGAATCATAAACATCCCCATCTTGGTGTCGTAAATATGTTTTGTTTTATGTGCCTGCCTTGCCAAGATAATACTTTTGACTAATGAGTCCGCTACCTTTTTGATTTACTTTTTTTTTCTTTAGGAAATACTATGCTTTCTTGAAAAATACAGATTAAGAAGTGTTCATTTCTCAAGATGTTCTAGTTCCTCGACACATTTCTCATTATTGTTTCATGTAATATGTGGGAGAAGACAAGTGGCATTTGCTCAGAGATTTCTATTTTCTTGTTTATCAGCTGGCTTCAGCAATCATTTGTGCTACTTTTTTCTATTATCCTCTACAAGTTTAACTTATTTGATTTGAGAATGATTTACATTTACATGTACTTTCATTATATCTATTTCCTTTTCTCAGAACATGAACTTGAGTTTTAGAATTTCTTAACCCTGTGGTCATGTGAAGGTCTGATTCTGCCATTCATGGCGGCTGCATTCTTTTCCTACTAGCATCAGCGTGATCCATTGACCTTTGTGTTTTTAATGTAAAAAAGGAATGGATCTTGAACAGAGAACCAAACAAAAATTCACAGCCCCCCCCCCTCCAATTCTCCTGTTTTGCCAATCACGATAATTCTGACATTGGTTTTTTGTCACAAGTTGTCCTTCATGTACATAGTAAAAGTAAGCCGATGTCATTTGAAGTTTTTTTTTTTTACATTGCAAAAAATCTGGAAATTAAAAAAAAATAATGATTTTTTGCTATTGTAACACTAATAGGTTGAACATAATACTTTCAGATGTCTGCTTTATTTTGAAAGCATTTCTTTTGTTTTTAATTAACATTTTAAATGAATTAGAAGCCTAGTAATTTACCGTATTTATCGGCGTATAACACGCACTTTTTAGGCTAAAATTTTTAGCCTAAAGTCTGTGTGCGTGTTATACGCCGATACACCCCCACGAAAGGCAGGGGGAGAGAGGCCGTCGCTGCCCGCTTCTCTCCCCCTGCCTTTCCTGGGGTCTAGAGCGCTGCTGTCGGCCCTTCTCACCCCCTGGTTATCGGCGCCGCTGCCCACCGATAGTCAGGGGGACAGAACGGGCAGCGGCGCCGATAACCAGGGGGTGAGAAGGGCCGACAGCAGCGCACACACACACACGCACCCTCATTTTACCATGGATATTTGGGTAAAAAACTTTTTTTACCCAAATATCCTTAGTAAAATGAGGGTGCATGTTATAGGCCGGTGCGTGGTATACCCCGATAAATACGGTAACTTGAAATTTTTAAAATTAAAAAAATTGAAAAGTACATCTTTTTGTATGTGCTATGCAAGGTTTGCAGAAATTTGAAGGTGCTAAAACATAGAAACTCCCTCCCCCCCAAATGACCCCATTTTAAAAACTAGACCCCTCGAGGAATTCGCTAGGGGTACAGTGAGTATTTTAACACCTTAGTTTTGCAGCAATTATTACAAAGTCAGTGTTAAAAATTCGAAATTAGCTTTTTTTTTTCACAAATGCATTATTTGTGGGACATATTTTTTGTACATCACTTCTGATATTGAAAGAAATGCACCCTATATTTTATTAAGCTGCTTGGCCCGTGTTTAGAAATACCCCCGCTTGCTTAGGCCATATTGCGTTCCTTGGCTGCATGGTAGGACCCAGAAGGAGAGGAGCACCTTTTGGCTTTCAGGGCATCATTTTAGGCCGAAAGGATTATAGGCCGCACTTCATGCCTGCAAAGAGTTTTAGCTGCCAAAAGAATACAGAACCCCCACAAGTGACCCCCTTTTGGAAACTACACCCCCTAAAGTATTCATCTAGACCAAAATTGAGTACTTTAAGTCCTTTTTGTGTGGCTGGAATGGTTACAAAATCAGTGTAAAAATTAACATTGTCTTTTTTTTTCACAAATGCATCATTTGTGGGACATATTTTTTGTACATTGTATCTGAAAAGTAGAAAATGTACCCCATGTTTTATTACCCTGTTTGTCCCCTGTTCGTTAACACCCCCGCTTAGGCCATATTTGGTTGCATGGCCACATAGTAGGACTCAAAAGAGAGGAGCGCCATTTGGCTTTCAGGATATCATTATACAAATTATAGGCCGCACTTCATCTTGCAAAGCATTCTAGCATTCTAGTCAGAACAATACTGTACCCCCAGAAGTGACCCCATTTTTGAAACTACACCCCCTTAAAGTATTCACCTAGGGCAAAAGTGAGTACATTGAGCCCTTATTATGTGGCTTTTTTCCCACAAATTCTTTATTTGTGGGACATCATTTTGGTAAGTCGCTTTTGAAATGGAGGAAATGTGCCCCATATTTTATCACCCTGTTCATCCCGGGCTGGGCAGTACCCCTACCTAGGCCATATCTGGTTGCCTGACCATCTGGTAGGACCAAGAAGGAGAGGATGAATTAAAGACCCCACCCCATGCCTGCAAAGGATCAGAACTGTCAGAACAATACCACACCCCTACAAGTGTATTGGACCGGTCTGATCGGTCCTTAGTAGCTAGCAGTGACGCACCCATTCATGGAAAATATAGCCATCATTGGGAGTTAAAAAAAAAAAAAAGTGAAAAAACTGGTTTCTTTTGTTGGAGTGAGGGTGGGGTGGGGTAATAGTCCCCCTTTCTACTGCATTTCTGCAGTATAGGTGTCAGTTGTCATGTCAAAAAAGGGATGCCAATGTATACTGTAACAGTCTAATTCAGAAATGAATGGGGCTGCCATACATCAGCATCACTTTTTTTGACATGATGCTGATGGATACTTCTAATATACTGCGGAAATGCAGTATGAAGGGGACGCAGTGTAGGGTCACATAGAGCGCATCCGCAGCATATTTCACACCGGAGATGCCCCCGGCAGTCACAAGGGCGAGATCACTGCTGCGGCTTGGTAGCTCAGTGTGTCCGCTCATGACTGCCGGCGGGAAATCCGTTGCTATGAGTGGATACACAAAGCTACCCAGCTGCAGCTGGGATGTGCGCTGTGTGATCCTACACATTATACATTTTTATTTTTCATTGTATTTATTCAATAAATATATTTTTTATTGTTTTTAAATGTTTTACACTTTTTTTTACACTTATTGTTTTTGCACTTTTATTTATTTCATATAATTTTTTTTACACTTTTTGTTAATGCTTTGGAATACTTAGTATTCCAAAGCATTGCAGTTATATGCTGCCTGCTAGTTTTGCCCTGGCAGGCAGCATATCAAGTAACTAGCAGCACCCTGCGATCGTTGCGGGGTGCTATAGGAGAGTGACAGAGGGAGCCCCCTTCCTCCGTCAAAACTCCTTACAGCTCGTGGTCCCTTCCGACCGCGGCTGTAAGGGTTAAACTGACGGAACCAAAGTTTACTTAGGTCCTGGCAGTGCGGCAGGGTTCCGCCCGCCGGGGATCACACACAGCACCCTGCGATCTCAGAATTTTAAAAATCTGAATTTTTCAGGGACCAATTCAGTTTTGAAGTGGATTTGAAGGGCCTTCATATTAAAAATACCACATAAATGACCCCATTATAAAAACGGCACCCCTGAAAGTATTCAAAATGACATTCAGTAAGTGTGTTAACCCTTTAGGTCTTTCACAGGAATAGCAGTAACGTGAAGGAGAAAATTCCAAATCTTCATTTTTTACACTCGCATGTTCTTGTAGACCCAGTTTTTTTTTTACTTTTACAAGGGGTAAAGGAGAAAAAGCCCCCCAAAATTTGTAACCCAATTTCTCTTGAGTAAGGAAATACCTCATATGTGGATGTAAAGTGTTCGGCGGGCACAGTAGAGGACTCAGAAGGGAAGGAACGACAATGGGATTTTGCAGTGAGTTTTTCTAAAATGGTTTTTGGGGG
This sequence comes from Hyla sarda, assembly GCF_029499605.1. Taxonomy (NCBI): domain Eukaryota; kingdom Metazoa; phylum Chordata; class Amphibia; order Anura; family Hylidae; genus Hyla; species Hyla sarda. The sequence continues at coordinate 192,840,053 of NC_079193.1, read as the reverse complement.
TTTATGTCACATTTAACCATAACGGTCATAATGTTTTTCATATTTGTGTTGCCCATAATTAATAATTCTTAAATCATAAATGAGTTATTAGCCCCGACACTATGGTGCCAAAACAGCAAAAAAAAAAAATAAATAACACATGGCATACTATTTTGAAAACTACACCCCTCAAGGAACGAAACAAGGGGTACAGTGAGCCTTAACACCCCACAGGTGTTTGACAAATTTCGCCAAAAAGTTGGATGTGAAAATGAAAAATTTGATTTGTTTCACTAAAATGCTGGTGTTACCCCAAATTTATAAAAGCCTATCAAAATTTGTAACCCAATTTCTTCTGAGTATGGAAATACTGCATATGTGCATGTAAAGTGCACTGCGGGTGCACTGCAGCTTTTGGAGAGAGAATTCGGTTGGAATGGAAGTCGGGGGTCATGTGTGGTTTACAAAGCCCCCTGTGGTGCCAGAACAGTGCCCCCCCCCTCCACATACGACCCCATTTTGGAAACTACACCCCTCACAGAAGGGGTACAGTGAGCATATACACCCCACTGGTGATTAACAGATCTTTGGAACAGTATGCTGTGCAAATTTAAAAAAATTCATTTTTACGGACCACTGTTCCAAAAATGCACCTCTTATTAAATTCTGTGAGTTGTGTAGTTTCCAAAATGGGGTCACATGTGTGTGTGTGTGTGTGGGGGGGGGGGGGGGTCCACTGTTCTGGCACTATGGGGCTTTGTAAACACACATGGTCTTCAATTTCAGACAAATTCTCTCCCCAAAAGCCCAATGGTGCTCCTTCTCTTCTGAGCATTGTAGTTCCCCTGCAAAGCACTTTTCATCCACACATGGGGTATGTTCTACTAATTTTGGGGGTCTGTTTTCCTTTTCTCCCTTGTGAAAATGAAAAATGTAGGGTAACACCAGCATTAAAGTGAAATATTAATTTTTTTAAACATTTTCACATCCAACTTTAACGAAAATTTGTCAAACACCTGTGCGATGTTAAGGCTCACTATACCCCTTGTTACATTCCGTGGGTATTTATTGGGAGGTCATATGTGGGTATTTATTATTATGTCAAAACTGTTGAAATATCAGCCAACCCTGTGCAAATCACCACTTTAGACCTCAAATGTACATGGTGTGCTCTCCCTTCTGAGCCATGTTGTGCACCCGCAGATCACTTTACATGCAAATACGGGGTAGTTCCGAACTCAGGAGAAATTGCGTTACAAATTTTGGGGGCCTTTTTTTTTTCCTTTTACCACTTGTGAAAATGTAAAGTATGAGGATACACCAGCATGTTAGTGTAAAAAATAAATAAAAATTACACTAACATGCTGGTGTAGACCCCAACTTTACCTTTTCATTAGGGGTAAAAGGAGAAAAAGCCCCCCAAAATTTGCAACATAGTTTCTCCCGAGTATAGAAATACCCCATATGTGGCACTAAACTGTTGCCTTGAAATACCACAGGGCTCCAAAGCGAGAGATCGCCATGCACATCTGCCACCAAAATACCCTATGGCAGTGTTTCCCAAACAGGGTGTCTCCAGCTGTTGCAAAACTCCCAGCATGCCTTGACAGTCAGTGGCTGCCCGGCAATACTGGGAGTTGTTGTTTTTCAACATCTGGAGGCTTTGTTTTGGAAACAGTGCCGTCCAAGATGCTTTTTTTTTTTTTTTAAAGAGGGTGGGGGGGGGGTACAGTGTAAGGGTATAAGCATATGTAGTGTTTTACTTTTTATTTTGTGTAGGTGTAGTGTAGTGTAGTGTTTTTAGGGTACATTCACACGGGCAGGGGTTTACAGTGAGTTTCTCGCTGGGAGTTTGAGCTGCGGCGAAAAATATGCAGCTTCTCAAACTTGCAGCAGAAAACTCGCTGTAATCCTCCGCCTGTGTGGATGTACCCTGTACATTCACATTGGGGGGGGGGGGGGGAACCTCCAGCTGTTGCAAAACTATAACTCCCAGCATGCACTGACAGACCATACATGCTGGGAGTTGTACTTATGCAAAGCTGGAGGCACATTGGTTGCACAACACAGAGTTTGTTACTTAACTTATTGTTTCGCAACCAGTGTGCCTCCAGCTTTTGCAAAACTAGAACTCCCAGCATGTACAGTCTCTCAGTGCATGCTGGGAGTTGTATTTTTGCAACAGTTGGATGCACACTGGTTGCGAAACACTGAGTTAGGACGCAAACTCTGTTTCACAACCAATGTTTCTCCAGCTTTTGCAAAGCTGCAACACTTAGCATGCATTGATAGTCGAAGGGCATTCGAAGGGCAGTTGTAGTTTTGCAACAGTTGGAGGCACACTGCTACAGCTCCCAGCATGCTCTCTGGTAGTCTATGCATGCTGGGAGTTGTAGTTAGGCAACAGCTGGATGCACACTTTTTCATAGAAAAAATGTGTTTCCAGCTGTTGCATAACTACAATCCCCAGCATGCACAGACTACCAAAGGGCATGTTGGCAGTTATAGCTGGAACTCCAGCTGTTGCAAAACTACAACTCCCAGTATGCCTTTTGACTGTGCATGCTGAGAGTTGTTTCTAAGCAACAGCAGGAGGTGAACAGGCCTCACCTCCTGCTGTATCTTGCCACCAGGACTGCCACTGCTCCTGCCGCAGGGACCACCGCTGCTGCTCCTGAGGGGACCCCCGCCGGGCCTGGGAGAGGTAGGAGACCCGCGCCGGCCCCGATCACCACTCCAATCGCCACCCCGGTCACTGCCCAACAGGGCAGTGATTGGTCGGTCACATGATCGTGAGGTGGCACCTGCTGGGTAAGGGTAAATGGGGCTGTCTCAGACAGGGGTTTGCACGGGGTGCCTGCTGATAGATATCAGCAGTCATCCTGTTCGAGTCCCCGTCCGGCATGCGGCCGGGACTGAAATTCCCACGGGAGTACAGGTACGCCCTGGGTCCTTAAGTACCAGGGCGTCGGGGCGTACCTGTATGCCCTGGGTCCCTAAGTGGTTAATCAAGTGAAATTTATTAGTGCACAGTCAGAAATAGACACAGCAGACAATATACTAAATATCACTAAGAATAGCTAGGGATCCCTATGCACAATAAGCAATAAAAGTATGAATTCATAATAATTATGGTTATAAATACAACACATATGTAAGATAGCATAAAATCAAACACAATACAATAACAAACAAAAAAGTGGGGAGGTGGTGGAATGTGACCGCAATTGCGGTAATGGGATACCCTTGATGCATAGTTAATAATTATTCTGATGTTTCAAATACGTACATACTTTATTCCAACAACATACACAGTGGCAGATTGATGTTGATCTATTCGGCTCGGTATGTGAACACAACAGATGGCATGTGTGTAACAAAGGTACCTTAATCCTGTCAGCAGTACTGGCCATCAGACACTATTTTCAGCTCTGGCAATACTCACATGCAGGGTCCGGCGTCCCAGTATCCCAAAGTGAGAGGAAACTTCCTCAGAGCGCGGCAGTGGTAAATGCTGTGATCCTAGTGTCCTGCAGTCTGCGCATACAGATTCCTGGTTCTGTTGGTTTGCTGTGCTCTGTAGTCATTCAGCTGTTTTAATCAGCAAGTGGCAGGTATCCAGCAGTCTGGTGGAGCAATGCAGTCCTGACCAATAGCTTGCATAAGCAAATCAGCAAATCAGCAGGGGGGCGATCCACTGATGAGGTAGCCGGAGGGCTTACCTCATGTCCTGTGGCTGCTGCGGCTCTGAAAATGATAAAGCCTGGCAGGACCATCGAGTGCAGAGCACACAGATCAATGTGGTTCCAAAGAACAACATTGATCTGTGTGAGGAATCTAATGATTCCTCCTAAAAGACCCCTAAGGGGACTGAAAGTGTAAAAAAAAAAAAATAAGTTAAATAAAAAGTAAAAAAAATAATAAAAAAAAAACACCCATTAACCCCTTCCACATTAAAAGTTTGAATCCCCTCTCCTTTTCCCAAATTCCATATAAAAAATATGTAACCATAACATATGTGGTATCGCTGAGTGCATAAATAACCGAACTATAAAAATATAATAATAATTAAACCGCACGGTCAAAATAGCGTATTTTTGGTCACTTTGTATACCCTAAAAAGATGTATTAAAAAGCGATCAAAAAATCCCATCAAAACAAATATGATACCGATAAAAACTTCAGATCACGGAGCAAAAAATTATTCCTCATACATCCCTGTATATGGAAAAATAAAAAAGTTATAAGGGTCAGAAGATGACAATTTTACACATACTAATTTTGGTGAATGTAGTTATAATTATAAAGTAGTAAAATAAAAATAAATATAAATTAGGAATCCTTGTAACCATATGGACCTACAGAATAAAGATATGGTGCCATTTTTACTGAAAAGTGCACTGCATAGAATCGGAAGCCCCCAAAAGTTACAAAATGGCATTTTTTTTTCTAATTTTGTCCCACAAATTTTTTTTTTCTGGTTTCGCCGTAAATTTTGTGGTGAAATGATTGATGTCATTATAAAGTACAATTTTTGGCGCAAAAAAAGCCCTCATATGGGTCTGTATGTGCAAAATTTTAAGTGTTATGATTTGAGAAGGTGATGAGGAAAAAAAGTGCAAAAACGGAAAAAGTCCTTAAGGGGTGAAAATAGATCTACCATTTTGTTGGTGTAGAATCTGTGCAACTCCTTTACATAGCTGACTGCGTTAGTAAGCCTGACTTAATCTATCTGCTGCAACTCATTAAAGAAATAGCCACACCCACTTCTTTGCACATCTACTTAATGAACATTCTTATCCCTACTGTTTGAGGATTGTAATAAGTTTATAATTCTTTGGAAGAAAAGTACTTTAGACTTGCTTAAATTGTTGCACTTAATAAATCACTTCAGATGGCTTTCACATTTATCTAAACCTGACGAAAGTCTAAATGCTCATAACATTGCTATAGTTTCATTGGGAGAGATTAACCCCTTAAAGGGGTACTCCGCCCCTAGACATCTTTTCCCCTATCCC